>NC_052489.1:5112380-5856072 GCF_009730915.1 Dioscorea cayenensis subsp. rotundata
ACAAGCATCTTCGTTTTCATAGGCCATGTCCACGCTTTAATGTATCCTTTGGTTTTGTAGTGCTTATCACGACTACCTTTGAGCCATCACTTTATCTCTGCCAGATGCCATTACCGGCAAAGCCCACCTCTCGCCTGCTCTCTATATGTCTCTCATTATGTATATGTATGTATGCATTAAGTGATTGGAGAGAGAGAGAGAGAGAGAGAGAGAAGGGATGGAAGCAGAAGAAGAAGGTGGGGTGAGTTCAAAGGTGTTGAAGGTGGATTCAGAGGAAGCATGGGATTCCTTCATCACCAAGCAACATACCCAAGGAATTCCAGTGAGCTTCTTTTTACTACTTCTTCTTCTTTTGTTTTGTTATATTAAGTATTTTTATAAATTATAAAAATAAAAATAGCTGATTAGTTGGGGCGTTCAGTTCTGGCGGAAACGCGGGATCTAACCCTCACGTCATACGCAGTCAGAGTGAGGCGTAGATTGGGCTGTTGGACTCCACACGTATCATGCCTCTGAGTTCTAGTGTTTGTTATCTTTTTATTAATTAGAAAAACTTAATAATCAGCCTGTTACTAAAGGATTTTGGCCCAGTGGTACATAATCCCCTTCGCTGATGATGAGTTTTTGCTCCTCCAGTATCACTGGAGGTGAGGGTAGTGCCATGATTGAGTACTTAAATAATAATAATAATAATAATAGTAATAATTAGCTAGTCACTAACATAAATTTCTCAATAATGACATTTTATTATTATTTGTTTAAATATGAAACTTATTCTCTGTAACTGATCTGAAATTTACATGCATTCCCATAATTTAGAACAACCAATAGTGCCGCTTGATAAAACTAGATTAACTTGGTTTGATTTCAAACCATTTTTATCAAATTATTTATTTAATATAATAGAAAAAGCAGTATTTAGTTAATTAATACATTAAATACCTGAATATATGTGACTTGAGAATTTATGTAGAAATTGATTAATATGTAATGTTTAATTTTTATATTTTATTATGTTATAGTTTATTAATTTTGAAATATATGATATGAACGGTTATCCTTTTCTTGATTTTTCCCCTAATTACTCCTTTGAGTAACTCATTCAAGGAAATGACTATACCAATCATATCCATGTGATTATTGATTTATGATGTGATTTTAGTGTAAGAGAATCATGGCTTATTAATTGCATGATATTTATGGTTTTTTGTCTTGTCTTTAATGAGTAAGAAAACATTTAATGAAGAAGATTTTTTTTTTATTAAATGTGATTTGAGAAAATTAGTTTCAATTTTCAAGTGGTCTGATATTAATGCTATTAATTAATTAATTATATGTGGTGAGGTATTTGTCCACTTCACAGCTGCATGGTGTGTTCCATCCATTGCCATGAATGCCTTCTTTGAAGAATTGGCTATCAAGTACCAAAACATCATCATGTTTCTCTTGGTAGATGTTGAGTGATGTTAAAGGTACCTCTATCCCTTATATCTCTTTTTGTTTAAATTTTTTTTAACACTTTATCTTCTTTTTATTATTTATTAATTTATTTGGAATCTTATAGTATATATGAAGTAGTGAAGTTGCAATCCTTCATATCATTTGTTCTTTGGTAGATACATATATTACATGTATGTGTTTGCTTCTCTTGTTAGAATTGGTGGGAAATTTTTATAATCAATGCTTATATTGAGTGGGAATATAATTGACTTAAATCTTAATTATTATAAGTTTTTGATTCGTTGATATTAAAGGTAGATTTAATTATTCTGATTAGTAATGAGAATAATTATACCTATTCCATTAGTATTCCAATTGTTGAGAGTGTTTAGTCCATAATTTACAAGATGTCTTCAATAATTAGATTTTTCGGAAGTTAATTTTCAAGAATTTTAGTTCTTAAGAATATTAAAAACATCTTTTGTGAGATAGTTTAGTTCAAAAATTGATATGCATTTTACTTTTGATATGTTTGGAATATACAAAATTCACTTTGGATGAAAATATAATCAATTAATAACAATAAATTGTGAAAATCTATAATTTTATATTAATAATATATAATACTTCCTATGATAGATTTAGTACTAATTAAGGAGAATGAAAAAAGGTTATTTATAATTAACTACTGAAAGGAAAATGAAAAACTTAGGAAGTGTTGAGATGTATCAAAGATGATGATAATAAAGTGCTTGTTAAGTTTGATGAGATTAAGCAGTGAGGGAGAAAATATTTTTGTAGTTGTTCAATGAGAATCATGAGTGTAAGATGGTGTTAGGAAGTCAATAACACTAAGAATAGGAATAGAATCAAGTATTTAAAGGAATATTGGAAAAAAAAAAAATTAAAGATGCACTTAGACAAAATGAAAGCAAAGAAAGGTGCAAGTCATGATGGCATCTTAATAAAGCTTTGGAAGTCTTTCGGAGATGAAGGGATATCCTGGTTGACTAAACTATTTAATAGGATATTATAATCTGGGAAATACTGAATGTAAAAAAATTTATATATATTTTAGTTCTAATTTATGAGTTTAAAGGTGACATTGAATGTAATATATATATATATGTTCTAATTTATGGGTGTAAAGGTGACATTCAATGTTTCAGTGCGAGAGAATTATTTAAATTGTCTGGACATATTCTGAGATGACTAGTGAATGCCCTCATGAAAATGATGGAACTGCTTCATGTAAAGAGTTGTAATTTGTAAAAAAAGTAGAAGTAAATCTAAAAGATGTTTAATAGAAACTTTACTTAATAAGATATTTGCTGTTAGTTTATCTAGTTATTTGGTTTTTGATAAAATAACAAGGAAAGGAAAAGATTTATGTAGCTAACCTTGCATAATTGGGACTAATGGTTATTGTTGTTGATGATGATGATTATATTAAGCTAATCTTTATATTACATTCTTGTTTTATATGATTAGACTTAGATCTTTTCATTTTGCTTTTATATTTACATCAACTCTCTGTTTCCTGTATGAAATATTTATTTTTTAATATCTTTAATACAATTGTGTTTATTTGTTTATTTATTTATATTAATATATATATATATATATAGAAAGTTGCTAAGAAGATGGAGGTGAAGGCCATGCCCACATTTGTGTTGATAAAAGATGGGAAAGAAGTTGATAGGATGGTTGGAGCCAACCCTGAAGAGATTAACAAGAGGATTCATGCCTTTCTTCAACCCCTTAATCAACTCAATTCTGAATAAAAACTTTATTATTATTATTATTATTATTACATGAACTCTTTTTGTCCAGGAAAAACTTTATATGGTAATTATATAGTGTTAATAGTGTTTGTTTTTTTTTAAATGTATATATATGACTACCAATATATAAGCAATTTGAGCTATGTTTTAAATTTCAAGCTCATGAAATCGGTTCGAGTTTGGTTTTTAAGTGTAAAACTAAATTTGAGCTGAGCTTGATTCGATAGCTTGAAATATATAAATATAATATATTTATAATGTATAATATTATCCTATAATATATCATTATAACAAAAATATCATATAATGTGTTTTTTTTAAGTACTCCTAAATATATATATTTGATTTTAATTTTAAGCTAAATCAAGTTAAGCTAAACATTATATAAAAATTCATATTGAGATTCAAAATCCTAAAGTTCTGCAATAAGGCATTTTTTTAGATCTAACATAAAAACTAAAATAATCCCAAAATTATTGATTGTGTTGGAACACAAATCCAAACAAACCCATCATTATTTCTACTTTTCACATGCACTTTTGCATTCCTTTCCTTATAAAATAAGTTGATGGTACAATAAAAAATTTTATTTTATCCATTAATTTATTTAATTATTAATTTATTTATTTTGACAATATCTTAAATCCACCTCCCGCCAGTCATATTTTTTAAAAAAAAGAAGAATTCGTCATGTTTAAAAAGATGTTGAACCCTCAATCTTCCGCATGAAAATTAATAATATTATCAACTTGGTATACTTGATTATTCCTTCATTAATCATCTCTTAAGTGTTTATTTATAAAAATTATATTTTAATACATTAAGAAATATCCCAATATATAATTAGACAAGTGTCATGAGATGAAATATCCATCACTAGATATAGATGATTGATATGGAAAAAAAAAAACAAGTCACACTAGATATAGATCAACATCCCATAATATGAAATAAATTCAAGATAAAAAATTCACACAGCAACTCAAATTTGGGGAAGAAAATCGTAATTCTAATTCTCTCTTTATGATATGATTTAACTAAAACACAAAGAGTCCCTTAAGCACAAACACTCAAACTTCGCCGCTCTTTATTTTCAGTTTTTATTAATACAAAGGTTCCATAAAAAAAGAGATAAAAAATATAGAATTCAAAAAACGATGTGACTAATTTCTATATGTTGACATCATTCTCTCATATATCTCGTTCATATGAATGTCTTGATCCAAAAAAAAAAAAATCTTTCCTATATATATATATATATATCAATACATTATTAAAAATCTATTTTCTCTTCAGAGAAAGAAAATTCTATAATTCAATACTTATTCATGAATTACTGATGATGCATTTTGGTTGAGGCTTTAAGCAAGCCAAAAGCAATAAACAAAAATTAATGCTTTTCCTACAAATGTCCATCATGGTTGGCAGTTGATAGGGACTAAATATTGTCAACTTAGTTGCATGTTTGCTTGGCTTGTTGGGTAGGCGTAAAAATAACAAAATAAATAATTGTTGCATCTATATATCAGAAAAAAAAATAATGTCATTTTATTTCTTGGATAAAATTATTTTAATTTTGCTATTTGTTGGGATAAATTTTTTCCAATCATGAGACTTACCAATTTTTTTCCTTATATTATCATTTCTTTTATATATATAAAATAGTATTGGAAATAACAGTCTAAATGTTTCGGTTTAAAAATTTTCTTCTTATTATTATTACTATTTTACAAAACGAACAAATCAAATACCAAGGACATACACATGCTGTTTAAATATGCCACACATCTACATCCTGTGAGTTTGTGACAAAGATTCAATCCCAAAACCTCGATATATTTCGAAATGATTCATTTATTGTCACTTATATTGATGATATTTTAGTATTTAGTAATAATATAAAGGAGCAAATCAGCCATTTAAAAGTTTTTTTTTCATAAATGTAAAAAACATGGTCTAGTATTATCTGAAAAAAAGATGAAAATTGGGTGCAGAAAAATAGAATTTTTAGGAGTAATTATTGGAAAAAGAGAAATAGAATTACAATAACATATAGCAAACAGTATTTTAGAAATGCCTGATAAATTAGAAGGATTAAAACAAATTCAATCATTTTTAGGAAAATTAAACTATGCAAGAAATTTCATACCAAATTTAAGTAAATTGACTAGACCACTATATAATAAAACAAACCAAAATGGTGAAAGAAAATTCAATAATGAAGACATTAAACTAGTTCAAAAAATTAAACAAATTATAAGCAACATAAAACCTTTAGAATTACCACCAACAAATTCATATTTAATAATTGAGACATATGGTCATATAGGTGGTTGGGGAGTTATTTTAAAGTTCAGACCTAAAAAGGAATCAACAAAAAATGAAGAGAAGATAAGTAGATATGATAGTGGAACCTATAATACTAAAGTAACAAATACAGATGAAGAAATTCTAGCATGTATTAAAGCGATGGAAAAATTCAAATTATTCGTCATAGAAAGTAAATAATTTTTATTAAGAAATGACTGCCAAGCTATAGTATCTTTTTATCATTAAAAGTCAGAAAATAAATTATCTACAAACAGATGGGTAACATTCATAGATTATATAGTTGGAAATGGATTTCATGTTATTATTGAACATATTAAAGGGAAAGATAATATTATAGCAGATCAATTGAGTAGGATTACACAAGAAAATAAATTTAATTGAACACAAAAGACTTATCTATCCGCATAGTAAGACTGTGGCTGTAAAAACCGGCAGGTCCATTCGCGTTCTTACTATGGTGGGAGTCTGGATTACCATTCCCTAAAATAAAAATATAAAAGTTTCAAAATCTAACAAGATTCTGTTTTGCAGATGTCTAAAATCCCTCTAGCTCAAGAAAACTCTTTTCCCATCTCTCAATTCCCAACTATCCCACAGAAACATAATTTTAAATTCCGTACTACCAATATCCTAGACCATCAACAACAAACTCTTCTTGACAACCTTTGGGCCAACAGAAATAATTCCCAATTCCTTCAAGCAATGAAAACACTTAGCCAATACTTCATTGACCAAAATGCAAAACCAAACAATATTATTTCATATAACTCTATATCACATCAACCACAAACAAAAGTTTACTCTCCACCAACTGTTGAACATTTTATTGCCCAAGCAATCAAATTACTGGAAACAGAAATTGAAGTCAAGAAAAAAGAAATAGAAGAACTCAACAAAGAACTTAAAAAAATAACAGAGGATTATAAAGAAATGTCCCAGCATGTGATCCAGAATCAAAATCAAAAAGAAGAAACTCTTGAAAGGTTTCCTCCAACTATCCAAGATGTACAACAAATCATTCTACAAAAAGTCCCTAAAATAGCATATGAAGATTTTGTCCAGACTCAAATGCTTCTCCGAGAAATGGCTAAAGATAACATACATCCTCATAGTATGACACTCTCTGTTGATCTATATCAAAACACAGCACACCGTCATCAAGAATGCCAATGTGAAAAAGGCTTCTTCATCGTTAAAGCATCTTTTGAACTATCATCCTGGATTGATCAAGATATAAAAGGAATACAACTCTATGTTGAAAAATTACTGCAATATGGTATGATGAGCATTCACCTTCATCTCCATCAGGCAATTTTATTATTATCCCTTAGCAATGGAGGATTCTACCATGAAAGTCTATGCAAGAAAAGAGGTACTGCTCATAGACATCCCATTTGCAAATCTCAAATACAATAATCCACCAGCAGTACAGCATTTTAAAAACATAAATGGCACAATCTCACTCCAACACTTGGGAGACTATTCTTCAAGTTACCTCCCCATAATTGAAGATGAAGACCTTCCTTTTAGGCATTCCTCAAGGTCAATTCCCCAATGACTTCCATCAAACGGAGGATATCACCATTGCTCATCTTTTGGTGGACCGAAGTAGTATTGTTTATTTTTAATATGTAAAGGAGTCTGTTTTTTTTAGTGTGTAAAATAGGTTTGCAACTGTAGCAACAGTAGTTTTACTGTTGAAGTTTGGTAAGTGTCATGTTTGTAATAGTAAAGTTGGGTAAGTGTCATGTTAGTAATATGAAAGTTTGGTAAGTGTCATATTTGTAATAGTGAGCTTTGGTAAGTGTCTTGTTAGAAATAGCATGGCTTAAGAGTTAAGTCTTGGACCCTATATAAGGCCCCTTGGTGTTTGTAGTAAGGGACTGATGTCAATAGGCTAAGTTATAGTTAGTCATTTAAAAAAAATAAATAAAATTATTAATTTTTTTAATGCTTAAAATAGGATTTGAAAGGCATTAAAAAAGTAAAAAAGGAAAAGGAAAAGCATGAGGAAGACAATGATAGGATGTTGGACACTTCACTTTACACAGAATCCATAATAGAAGTAGATAGAATATTATTTTATGTACTTTTTACTTATATATTTACAAAATTTTAGTGTCCCCTCTTGTTTGTGATTTAGCAGGGAAGAAGGGTGATGTACAATTATTATTGCATGGACCAACTCCAAATTTACAACTAATTTATAATATATATATATATGTTTATTTTGGGTAAGTTTTGGAATAATATTAACTTGTATAAATATAAAACATGAAGAAGCATCATTGAAATGCATTATTTTTATGATCTTTAAAAATGGAGTTCAGAAAATTATGGACTTTTTTTTTAAAAGTAATGCTTAGATATTGGATTTGAAAGCTAATGAAGTACTCAGAAAAACATATACTATTATATATATATATTGTTATTTAAATGATTATTTAAAATAAGTTATATGTATAAATAACTGTAATTTAATAAAATAATATATAGTTTAGTTATTCTTATTGTTCGTGTAATTTAGGGTTGTTTAAATATATGTAAAAATATTTTATAGTTAAAATTGATATCTTATAGCTTATTATGTAACCAAAAAGAATGTGAAGTTTATGAGTATATATACTCAAATATGCATTTTTATTGATCATTTTAAATTTTTAAAAAAATATTAAATCATCAAATAATTAATTGATGACATATTCGTAAATATGCCGAGTTAAGCAGTAAAATTGGATTAAAAAAATTTACATATGCATGTATATCTTGTGAACCGTTTCTTAATATATGAACTTTATTTAATTAAATAATTATGGGGTGTTTTTTTTAATTTATATAAAAAAAAATAATTTGTTATTTATTTATTTATTTATTGTTAATATTATTGTTGTTGTTACGTAAACTAATCTTAAACTAAAAAAAGGCAATATATAACATATACATATTTAAAAAACATGGATAAATCATATATAAATTAAATATGTAGAAAAGAAAACAAATAAATAGGTCATGAAGAACCCATATTTACTTCATTCAAATTATTTTAAAAATCTAAAGAAATTGATGGACAACATTAAACTTCTTTTTTAATATTATATATACATATATATATATATATACATATATATAATCAAGTCTAATTATTTATTTGAATTTCACAAATTACTATTGATAATAAAATGCATTAATTAATATATATTAATAATTGTTACTAACCTTGTAATAGGATATTAGTATTTCATTCTTCTTTCCAAAGTAATAATAAGTGAAGGAGAATTAAAGATTCATGATCTTTCCATATTTATCAAAATAATAATTAACTATTTGAATAAAATAAAATAAAAACGCTGATAAAACTTTTCTTATATTTGTGAAATTTATTTTTAAATTTTTTGAAGAAATATATAAATCTTTTATAATAAAATCAAATATTAAATAATCAATATAATCCAAACTCAATCACACATAACCAAGCACTCCCTACATCCCATTATAAATATTCATTTTAAGAAACTTTTCATATCCCAAATTATCTACCCATATTTATACTTTAAATATTAACTATAAAATTTAATCTTATTAATCTATGATAAGATGGGTTTACCTTATTTTTTAAAATAAGAATAAAACTAAAATTTAAAAAAAATCAATTATGATCGTTAATAATAATAATAATAAACCAAAAACAATCACGTACAATAAAAACACAATAATATAAAAAATAGAAAGGATTCTAAGACAATGTAGGTAAAACCAACCTTTTTTTCTAAAAAAAAAAATACCCATTCCATACAAATATATATAATAATAAGTTAATAAATAAATAAATAAATAATTTATTATTTACTACATTATTATAATTTAATAGTTCCCACGTGAATTCCACCCACTCAAGCCCACCGGACCAAATATATAACCAAACAAAACCACTCTCTTTCTCTCTCTCTCTCTCTTCTTCTTCTTCTTCTTGAATCCATAGAACAAACAAAGAGATGATGTGCTATATAGGCAAGGCCACCAAGATCTTCTTCTTCATCGTCGCCATCCTCGCCGTCTCCGGCCTCATCCTCGGCTTCGGTGTCCTCCGTCGTGGCGCTTCCAACAAGACTCATGGCTGTAACGATCCTCAATGCCGCCCCACCGCCGTTCCTTTCGAACCTCCACCCTCATCCTCCTCCTCTTCCACCTTCTCTCCCTTAATCGCTTCTCCGCCGACTTTCTTCAGCCCTCCAAACCCTATTCCTTTTCCAGTTAGTCCCCCTGTTCCTTATCCTTAGTGCTTGCTTTTCTCCTCCTAATTGTTATTCACTTTTACAATTCTAGAAATTTCTCTTTTTTTTTTTGTTTCAATTTAGGGTTTTCAATGTTCATGCTAATGTTGTTGTTGTTGTTGTTGTTGTTGTTGTTGTAGATTTATTTCTTTTTTAATTTTTAGATTGATGCTGTGAAATGTGTGACCAAGTGTTGGGAATTGATTTTTTTTTTTATTATTATTCTTTTCAGCTTGTTCTCACTAAAGTTCTCGTTTTTAGTGAAACATATATATTTTATTTATTAATCCTTAGAAATTGAGGGAGGAAAAAAATTATTTATTTCTTTTTATTTGTTTATTTATATATTTATTTTGTTCAATTCTGGGATGGACATTCATGGTGTGTTGCTGGTTACATGTTTAGTTGAATTTGACTAGTGTCATTTTCAACAATAAAAAATTCTTTTCTTGAGATTTTCTTTTTCCTTTTTTAAGAAAAAAAAAAAATCAAATCAAACCCACTAACTAATGAAGCTATGATCATAATGGCAAAATAATAAGTAAACAAGCATTGTTCCTTAATAATAATAATAATACAAGATTGCATCAGAGAATGAATTAAACTGTCATGTGCCTTACTTTGTATTGAAAAATTTATGATAATCACTCATATGAATTGAACTATCATGTGCCTTACACTGTATTTAGTCACTGACTGCAATAACGTCTATAAAATGTATTGTTATGCTGTACAATTTCTAATCATAAGGTCATGGCAATTAACTCGTCATCCTCACATTTCCTGATTTTTATGTCCATAATTTTCGCCGATGAATGTAAAAAAACATCACAGCAATGTCGTCTTAGACCCTGTAATTTCAACACAACAAGAATTTAATATAAACAAGAATCTACAAGCAATGAACTTACTTAATAACAACTGGCATGTGAGTTTTTTTATACCTGTAGACTCTCTGTATTTAGTTTCTGAGAAGAAACTCTTATTTGTTGCAATGAACTCATGCTTTGAGAGCAGTTCTTGTCAATGGGGGAAGATCGACTGTAATTGCTCTCGATCGTTCCGATTTCAGGTGACACACTTTGGAGAAAGAAGACGGCCGGTCTTTTACATGCGTCTTTGGGTGGTTCTCGTGTGTTGAACATATACAAACTCGAAGCAGGATTTCGATTTCTCTTCCATGGTGTAAAAGTTTGTTGCATTGAGAGGATGTCTGGAAGATGTTGATTGCCTTGGAAAACCTGAATTGCATAACCCCATGAAACAGAAATAGTGTGTTTTTTCAATTGATCATAACAGACAGTTTGCTGCAAAACCCTGCCTGAATCAACCTTCACAGCTTCAAATAAGTGTTTTAAGGCCTCGGACCGATTCATGCTAGGGAAGATCGGATCAATGGCATCGACATGATGAAGTGATACCAAGGGAGTCAAAGGATGCGCAGATAATAACCCGAATAGATTTCCCCGAAGGTCAACCTGTTACATGCATTAAACAAACACATCCCTTTAGCCCATTTTAAAATAAGCTCCAGATGCTTCATACATTCATTTACTAAACAAAGAAAGAGGAATACATGACGGTCCTCACAGAACCTGAACAAAAAACTCATACTTTCTGAAATTTTGACTGTTGCTCAAAATGGAGGCATCCAATAAACCTATACCTTGAGTTAATCTCATCCACAAGATACCATAAGATGATGTTAAATACCGGAAAGATCACCCTTTTTTTTAATTCAATTCATTTAAATGCATGCATTTATATGAGTTACGGAATAGTTGGGATATGATAATTCAAATGAAAACCTCAAGGTTATTGGTGTGACCCCATTTGAACTTACATAAGTTTATTACATTTTTAGTTTTTATTCAATGTGGAACTATTATCTCACTCTATCATTTCAACAACTCGATATTTCCATACAAATTATGAAGTTCTACAAATTGTTCAAAAACCTTTCAAATTCTGAACAGGTGGAAGATGCATCTAAAAAATACAAATTCCAATCCCCAGCTTCATATATGTTCAAAATTAGTACTTTTTGTATGAGAAGGAACATCCCAATTTAGCAAAGAGAAATACTGAGTTGTAGGAATTCAATCAATTCAAGTATGCAACAGCACATGATGCTAAGAACTCAAAGCATGAAACAAGATGAAACAATGTCTCTAAACAACAAAAATGTTCATCCAGATCAAGGCATTTAATGAAATTGAGTATATAAAAGGTAAGAAATTTTCATCCAGAACTAGAAATTCAATCAAATTAAGTATGCAATCCTAAGAGCTAAAAGCATCAAACAAAGGATTTGAAGAAAGTAACAAGATGAAACAGTGTCTCTAAACAACAAAAATTCCCATCCAGATCAAGGCATATGATGAAATTGAGAATATAAAAGGAAAGAAATTTTCACCCAAAAACTAGAAATTCAATCAAATTAAGTATGTGATACTAAGAAGTAAAAGCATCAAACAAAGGATTCAAGAAAAGTTTGGAAATTTTTAGCATACCTGATGAAATCCTGGTTCAAAGGAAAGTTCAATCCCAAGCTCCACCAAGCAAGCGTAAACCCTATCATCACTTCCATACAAATGGCCATACCTATTCAAGCAAGAATCCAGAACCTTCGCGAGTGCTCTAGCGAGCGGATAGCTAATGGCGAAGCCTCCGCCACCGAACGCCATGCCGAACCAGTGCTTCGAGTTTTGCCAGACGCTCTCCGACCTCGCTCCGACGTAGTACCATTTGGTCCAATCGTACTTGTTCAGCGTCGAGAGGAGGTTTTGGGGGAAGAAGACGGTGTCGTCGTCGCCGAGCACGATCCAGTGGATGTCGGGGAGGTTTCGATCGACGAGCTCTTTGGCGATGCGGGCGACGCGAGTGGCGGAGCGGAGACCGCCCGGGAAGGTGTAGGGGAAGCGGGAGGAGTCGGAGGAGATGGCGATGGGGGGGTCGGAAGGGGAGGGTTGGAATGAGGGTGGTGGCGTGTCGAGGAAGACGATGGCGTTGATCTGAGAAGGGTGGTACCAGAGTCGGAGGTAGGGAAGACGGCGAGGGAGGGATTTGGAGGAGGAGGCGATGCCGAAGAGGAGGTGGCGGAGAGTCGTCGGCGAATGCGGCGGCGGAGTGGTGAAGGCGATGAGTGGAAGGGGGAAAGAGGGGGAAAGGAGTAGGTAGAGGAGAGAGATGGCGGCGAGGGTGACGAGGAGGAAGAGACGGCGGCGGGCTGTGGCCGCGGAGGCGGAGGAGATCACCGGCATCGTCGGAGGCGTCGTGGACGACGATGGTGGAGTTTCACAGGTGGTGATGGCTCTGAGGAAACGTTACCTCCCGGTGAGTTTAACTTTGATGGTTGATTATGCTTTGAGATTCGTTTAGCACTAATCACGAGATGAGATTTAAGGCTAGATTTGGTAGGATAGCCTCATGGGTTGACCGTTGAGAAAACGAGATTTGACTAACTCTTGGCTGCCACCTGGACTTTGGTAATCACTTACGTGTTGGTTTTTTTTGTTTTTTTTGTTTTCCCGACTATTTTGAATTCTTTATTTGAAAATTATGTATGAAAATTTTGATATATATATATATATATATATTGGAACGTAAATAAATGGTTGTTAGGATAAATAATAAATATATAAATGAAAATAATATTTAAGCAAATGGAAATAAATCAAAATTTCTAAATATCAACTAGCCAGGGAGGATTTTTTTGCAAAAAAATAAAATTACATTTATACCATTAATTCGTTTTAGAATAATTTTAATATATATTTTTGTGTGTATATATTGTGAGCCCCACCCCTTAATCAAATCCTATCCATTGCTTTTATTTTTAATTCTAGCCATTGGTTTTACTTTCAATCCTAGCCGTTGGTTTTTATTTTTTTAGTTTCAAAACCCTAGCCGTCTTTTCACCCCATTTTTTTAGTTTTGAAACCCTAGCCAACTCTTCACCTCATTTTTTTTTAGTTTTGAAACCCTAGCCGACTCTTCACCTTCTTGGGTTTTAGATCACCGTTAAAAAAAAAGGGTGAGAGAGAGACTTGCCTCATCTCTTCCTCTCCTTATTTGCGGGTGGTGTCGATGGCTAGGATGGGAGAAGGGTCATGTCGTCACGGATTTTGTTTCACTGTTATTGTCACGCCCCGACCTGCGGGCCCACGGGACGCGACAATCGCCGCAGCAATCCCGAGGAGGGATACCCCGTCACTCAACCCTCAGGATGCCGCAAGGCTAATCAACACACCTGGAATTCAACAATATACATATCGCAGATATAGAACAGAAAGAAACAATGTTACACAACGACAATAACAACAACAACAACAACAACAACAGTAGGATACAGAAAATATAGAGGTTCACAAAAATACACAGGGAAACACCCTAACAATAGTAGGAAATGGTAATACACAGAAGTTTAAGAGTATTTAAATACTAAACCATGCAACAAGGTTTTCTACACACTAGTGGATCCATAGGTCTTATAACATGTTCCATGACAATAATAACATACATGAACTGAAGAAAATACAATAGGGGATAGAACAGAAGCAAATGCCCAGATCTGACGCCACATAGTCACACCTACTACTTGCAACGATCGGGAGAAAGAAGAGGGATGAGTAACTAAAGTTACTCAGTGAGGGGAGGTTAGCACAACCTTAGCAGAAAAATACACCAACAGCAAAAATAATAATAATGAATCATCAAAATAAATGCTTTACCAAAGTAATACAAGTTTAGAAACATTAACATACATAATAGAAGTCTTTAAAAGAAGTAAAACAACATAATAATACCAAGAAAACCCTTTTTACCCCAACTAGGGTTTTCAACACAAAAAAATTATGAAACATGGTTTTGAAATAAACATAATACCCAACACTCACCCAACATAGCATGGTCTAGAAAACTCTCTAAACTTTCGCCGTGGCCATGGCTAGGTTCAGAGCCGCCAAGGTACTCATGCCCTTGACGTTGACCCATCAGTTCACCGGTTTGTGACTCCGGCTACCCGATGAATATCCAGTCAGGGCTCTACACTCCCACATGAACTGGCCCTCGTAGTAATCGGCCCGGTCAACACGCCACCCTCAATAGGGTCGGGCCGTGAAGACCGCCCTCTGCGATGAGGATATCACCAAAACAATCACCACAATAAAAATACAACTCCACTCGAGTACAATATCCGATCATAATCATAAATCAAGAATACCTCGGCCATTTGCACGAGGACAAGATAAACACATAAGCAAAGCCCAAACTTTTAACACAAAAAAAAATAATTTGCAAGTCCCAACACAAGCAACAACATGGAAATCCTTACCTCTCAACAATTCAAAATTTGTTCCAAGCCTAACATTTCACAAAAACAAAGG
The DNA here is from genome assembly GCF_009730915.1 of Dioscorea cayenensis subsp. rotundata. Taxonomy (NCBI): domain Eukaryota; kingdom Viridiplantae; phylum Streptophyta; class Magnoliopsida; order Dioscoreales; family Dioscoreaceae; genus Dioscorea; species Dioscorea cayenensis. The sequence goes on from NC_052489.1 coordinate 5,127,594, forward strand.
TTTCCACAACAATTCTCAAGTTTTATACTAAATAAAGATTTCACGAACTCATGAATATGTATATTAATCACAATTCCCACGATAACAATTCAAATGCCAAACGAGACATCCAAGATTTTCTCAGTAAAAACTATCATTCACCAAAATACCAAACAAGTATAAATCAATAAAACTTACTTAAAACATGATATGCATATATATATATATATATATATAGCTATTGGCATTCTTCTAATAAAGCTATGCTAAATAATTCCACTCACCAAAAAGGCAATTTGTCTTCCTCGCAAGCTACTCCTCGGCTAAGCCTTTGCCTCGATTCAAGACTTCTTCTCCTTGCCAAAGCATGACAAATCACAACAAAAATTAGCAAAAAAACGAAACAAACAAGAAAAAAACCCTAAGTTTTTCTAACAAACAACCCTAATTCGATCCTAGGGTTGGCTCAAAAACTAGGTTTAAAGGTTCCCAATGAGTTTCTAGGGGTTTTTAGCTTCAATTTAATCCAAAGAAATCAAAAGAAACAACTAAAAGATTGCTTGTGCTACGAGTAACCTCGGAATTGCTACAGTAGAAAACCGACCTTAAAACTAAGATTTTCTCCAAATTTACAACACCAATTCAAGAAATTTCACCACAAGCATCCTCAAACATGAACAACAAATCAATGGCTTCAATTTAAGCCTACAAACATGCAAATCCATGGAGAAATTCTAGGTTTTAAAAAAAACTAAAAACAAGAAAAAAAATACAAGAATAAATATGGTATGAAACTATAAATCCAAGCTTACCAAGTTCAAGAGTGAGGAAGGAAGGAAGAGGACAAGAATCTCCCGGAAAATCTCGCCGGAAAAGAATTTAGGAAGAGGGAAGGATTCGGCCAAGTAGGGAAGAAGAAGGAGAAGAAAAGAAGAAGATAGGTTTTAGAGAAAAAGCGTCTGCTACTGACAGCAGGGTTGCTACAGATGCTGACTGTTATCAAACCCGAGCTTCTACGAGAAAGCAGTCGCTACGGAACCCGATCATTCTGAACCGGTTTGCTACTGGGGATCGAGTCGCTACGATGATTGGGCTGAAAATCTATAGCAATGGGCTAAAGCAATCTATAGTAAACCCTGGTTATAACATTCTACCCCCCTTAAGAAAATTTCGACCTCGAAATTTCCTTCTTACCTGACAAAAGACCCCTATTACTCAGAGTCTAACAATACACATGCATCAAACAAAAGATAGATATTGTACCTGTGATCATGTCAACTTCACCCTTAGGCTCTTCATTAGTCAGGGCAAAGATCCTGGTCTGAGATCTAGTCTGCGGGCGTGATCCTCCCCGAGCGAGGGGTGTTGCTCGCCCTGCTACGGATCTTGTAGCGGTGGTGCGTGCACTGAGCCGCAGTCGTGAACCTCTAGGCCCGAGTAGGATGACTGGATTAAGTCCTCGAGCGGGGGTCCCCACGAGTCAGCAGTGGACATCTGCGTCCCGATGTGATCCGCTTGTCCACACCGATAACATCTGCAGCGGTTCTCGACATCGTCCCTCCATGGAACTTATGACAATTCCAACACTGTCGCATAGTTCCTGGCGATCCCATGCACGACACACTGCACTGAAGGTAGTGAACTCTGCTGCCCGTGAGTGCGGGCGGTGGAATCTGAAGAAACCAAGCGAAGGTGCACCACTAGATGAACTCTCACCTCTGCTCTTCTTTGAGGGTTGACTCATTTTCGCACCTCTCCTCTTCGATGCTTTCACGGATTAGATCCCGCCTTTCGAGGACCAACTTTTCTGCTCGAAGGGCCAACTGCACTACTTCCTTAAAACTCTGATTTCCCGTGACTGACATCCTCTCCCGGACGCTGAGGTTCAAACCGGCCTCAAACTTTGAACACAGAACTTCCTCAGAACCTACCAGTTCTGGTACAAAGTTTGCTAGGTCCTTTAATTCTGTCTCATACTCTGTCACAGATTTGCTACCCTGGTTCAACTGCATGAACTCCTGCCTTTTTTGGTCTCTATGGAAAGCGGGTGTAGTACTCCTCGTCAAACTCCCTCTGAAAATCTGACCAACTCAAAACAACACGGGAGCGACCTTTCGGACTTTCCCACCAAACTCTGGCTCTGCCCTCAAGTAACCTCGTAGCAACCTTGAGCCTCAGGTCTTCTTCTAGAACCATGTCGTCGAAAGTAGCTATCACCCGCTTTAGCCACTCTTTGGCCACCATGGCATCGCTCGTGCCATCAAAAAGAACTGCAGCCCTAACTGCCGGGCTTCCTTCGGGAGCTTAGACAAGAACAAACTCGGATGGACCCTACTGTCCTCTGCAGGGGACTAGGGAACCCGACTGCGATTCGGGGTGGTCTTTGAAGCATGTGGGTCTGCAGATCGGTACATCCTCTCCATACATGCTCCAAAAAGCTCATGAAGTCTCCGAACTCCCGATGGGTCGGGTCGCCTATCCCGATTGTCCCAATAGGCTCTTAAGGCCTGCGATCGCCTCCGGGGACGGAGTTAACTCGGGCACTGGGGTGCAGGGGCGCGAGGCTCGAGTACTCTAGGAGCATGCATCGACGCCCGCTACGGCGGTGCATGCCTAGAATTGGCCTCCCTGCCTAGGGCGGCGAAGGAGAGGACGGTGGAGATGGCACTCCACGCCGTCCACCTCTAGACGGTGCAGTAGTAGGATCAACAGCAGGAGCAACCGCTCCCAGCTGCGTGTCTTGGCAGGCGTTGATCTTGGCATTTTTCAATGAGCGAAAAAAAGACACCAAAAAGAACTTTCAAAAATCAATTCCTATATGCAATAATGCTACGTGCTCAACTCTAACTGGATCCACTAGTTACTACAGAAGACAATCAAAGACAAGAAAAAGATACAGCTATTAGTCTAAACCAATAGCTCTGATAGCAATAAAATTGTCACGCCCTGACCCGCGGGCCCACGGGACGCGACAATCGCCGCAGCAATCCCGAGGAGGGATACCCCGTCACTCAACCCTCGGGGATGCCGCAAGGCTAATCAACACACACGAATTCAACAATATACATATCGCGAGATATAGAGCGAGAAAGAAACAATGTTACACAACGACAATAACAACAACAACAACAACAACAACAGTAGGATACAGAAAATATAGAGGTTCACAAAATACACAGGGGAACACCCTAACAATAGTAGGAAATGGTAATACACAGAAGTTTAAGAGTATTTAAATACTAAACCATGCAACAAGGTTTTCTACACACTAGTGGATCCATAGGGTCTTATAACATGTTCCATGACAATAATAACATACATGAGCCGAAGAAAAATACAATAGGGGATAGAGACGAAGCAAATGCCCGATCTGTCGCCACACAGTCACACCTACTACACGCAATGATGGGAGAAAAAAAGAGGGATGAGTAACTAAAGTTACTCGGTGAGGGAGGTTAGCACAACCTTAGCAGGAAAAAAATACACCATGACAAAAAAATAATAATAATGAATCATCAAAATAAATGCTTTACCAAAGTAATACAAGTTTAGAAACATTAACATACATAATAGAAGTCTTTGAAAGAAGTAAAACAACATAATAATACCAAGAAAACCCTTTTTTTACCCCAACTAGGGTTTTCAACACAAAAATTATGAAACATGGTTTTTGAAATAAACATAATACCCAACACTCACCCAACATAGCATGGTCTAGAAAACTCTCTAAACTTTCGCCGTGGCCATGGCTAGGTTCAGAGCCGCCAAGGTACTCATGCCCTTGACGTTGACCCATCAGTTCACCGGTTTGTGACTCCGGCTACCCGATGAATATCCAGTCAGGGCTCTACACTCCCACATGAACTGGCCCTCGTAGTAATCAGCCGGTCAACACGCCACCTCAATAGGCTGGCCGTGAAGACCGCCCTCTGCGATGAGGATATCACCAAAACAATCACCACAATAAAATACAACTCCACTCGGAGTACAATATCCAGTCATAATCATAAATCAAGAATACCTCGGCCATTTGCACGAGGACAAGATAAACACATAAGCAAAGCCCAAACTTTTAACACAAAAAAAAATAATTTGCAAGTCCCAACACAAGCAACAACATGGAAATCCTTACCTCTCAACAATTCAAAATTTGTTCCAAGCCTAACATTTCACAAAAAAACAAAGGTTTCCACAACAATTCTCAAGTTTTTATACTAAATAAAGATTTCACGAACTCATGAATATGTATATTAATCACAATTCCCACGATAACAATTCAAATGCCAAACGAGACATCCAAGATTTTTCTCGAGTAAAAACTATCATTCACCAAAATACCAAACAAGTATAAATCAATAAAACTTACTTAAAACATGATATGCATATATATATATATAGCTATTGGCATTCTTCTAATAAAGCTATGCTAAATAATTCCACTCACCGAAAAGGCAATTTGTCTTCCTCGCAAGCTACTCCTCGGCTAAGCCTTTGCCTCGATCCAAGACTTCTTCTCCTTGCCAAAGCATGACAAATCACAACAAAAATTAGCAAAAACGAAACAAACAAGAAAAACCCTAAGTTTTCTAACAAACAACCCTAATTCGATCCTAGGGTTGGCTCAAAACTAGGTTTAAAGGTTCCCAATGAGTTTCTAGGGGTTTTAGCTTCAATTTAATCCAAAGAAATCAAAGAAACAACTAAAGATTGCTTTGGTGCTACAGTAACCTCGGAATTGCTACAGTAAAACCGACCTTAAAACTAAGATTTCCTCCAAATTTACAACACCAATTCAAGAAATTTCACCACAAGCATCCTCAAACATGAACAACAAATCAATGGCTTCAATTTAAGCCTACAAACATGCAAATCCATGGAGAAATTCTAGGTTTTAAAAAAAAACTAAAACAAGGAAAATACAAGAATAAATACGGTATGAAACTATAAATCCAAGCTTACCAAGTTCAAGAGTGAGGAAGGAAGGAAGAGGACAAGAATCTCGCCGGAAAATCTCGCCGGAAAAGAATTTAGGAAGAGGGAAGGGTTCGGCCAAGTAGGGAAGAAGAAGGAGAAGAAAAGAAGAAGATAGGTTTTAGAGAAAAGCGTGCTGCTACAGCAACGGGTTGCTACAGTAACGGCTGTTATCAAACCAGGCTTCTACAGAAACATGTCGCTACAGAACCAGTCTGTTACAGAACCGGTTTGCTACAGGATCAGACTGCTACAGTATTGGGCTGAAAATCTATAGCAATGGGCTAAAACAATCTATAGTAAACCCTGGTTATAACAGTTATTTTTGAGGTAAGATTCTGAGTTATTTTTGTTTTTGCTCTTTCTTATGCTTGTATGTGACGTACTACTAGTTAGGGTTAGGGTTCGGTGAGAATTCATTTGATTTTAATTTGAGGATAAAATTCTGAAAATTCCTAATAGCATAGTAGAGATCCCTAATTTATTTGGAAGATCTGGAGACAGAATATGGAAGGGACCATAATAGAAAAATTGTAGATCGAGATCTTGTTTAGCTTTCTGACAAATTTCAAAATTTTTGGAGTAGTATTCTATAAATTATAAATTTTTAGATGTAGGTGGCACGGACAGGATCTCTGTTCAGACCTTGAGCCGGTTTTGATTAATTTTATAGTTGTTAGTTCTGATTTAGATTTATATTTATATAAGAAAGTTATAGAGGCCTATTTTATCTTTGACTTTGCAAAATTTCAGAATTGTTAACCATGTAAATTGTGAGATATGATCATATTTCTATAGGTGTGCTCAATAATATTTCTGCAGAAAACATAAAGATTGCTTAAAAAATTTAATGGTCTTGTACATGAAATTTGGAGAAGAGTAACATAACAAAGTTATAGAGTTTGATGTTTTCTAGATACCTGTAAAAATTTAGATTCTTTGGATGAGTCGTTTAAAAGTTATAGCATTATTAGTGTAGTTGTACCCAATGATATTACTGTGCAGAATCTGAAATTTGTTTGGTGTTTCTCATGTCTTAGATGTTGTATCTGGTATAGCATAAAATAAGAAAGTGATGCACTACTGAGTTATCTGACTGCACATAAAATATTATTGATTTTGAAAATTTTTATTGAGAGATATTCATATTTGAAAAGGATATGTCTGAATTACAATCCTGCAGAAATAGTTGGACATTCAATTGATTGTTATAAATTGTGTAGTGATCTAAGTTGTGTGAATTTCGGATATGTCATAGTGTTAGGTGTCTATTTTTCCTAGAATTTTGAAATTTGTGACTTCAAGTGATATACCCTATTCTATAGTACAGATCTAACCTTTTGGTACAGGTGAAAGACCTCTAGTCACAATTAAGCCCTAGCACTAAGGATTAGTTCAACGCTTCACTCTGTTGCTTACGCAACTAAGCCCCATTAGAGTTTGTCTCTTAGCACTTCACTTTATCATGATCACAAAAAACTCTTGGAATATGGAGGTAGGATAAATAAAATCGGAAGGGAAGGAGACGTACCGCTACCTCTCGTCTCACCCTCTCGATACTCTCTAACCTTGTATTATCTAACCCTCATGGTGTATCATTCATCCACAAGGATTACCAAGATAGATTCTCAACCCTAGTGTCACTCTAAGGGAAAATCAATACAACAAGCACCCACTAGGGGTTTAGCTCTCCATGAAGCAATATACAATAAACAATGAAATCGAATGTAAAAGCATGCAATTCGTAAGTAAAACACCCTTGTAGTCGGTATCGATGGTCTTGCGGAGCCGCCTCGTCTTCTCAAAAGGTTCTCTTGTCAAGCCCAGGACACACCTCGCTGAATTGATGCCAACAAAAGCTCCCTCAATAACTCCTCTCCAAAGGAATGAGATGTCAAAGGCCGTAGAACCACTCCCAAAACCTAGCCAAAGCCTCTCCAAACCCTAGCCGTGAGCGCCTCCAAAGATGGGCAAAAGATGGGGAAAAGATCCCTTAAAAAGGTCTCAAATTGCGGTATTTATAGGGGCTGGAATCGGGCATCCACACGGGTTTGTGGAATTTCCACACTGCCGTGTGGATTTCTAGAACTTGTTTCCTGCGAGCTGTGAACAGTAACTGCTACAGTACTTTGCCAAAATGTTCCCGATTCTACTATTTTTATCGAGGTCACATGAATGGGCACACATTCATGTGGTAGAACGCGTCGTGTCTTCATTAAAACCACATTGACGAATCTCTTGCTAGTATTGCACAAGTCAGAACACATGAGTGTGACTGCCTTTGTGTCCCTCCACTTTGAGTATTCGCTTGAGCACAAGGGAGCTTTGCACACACCCATATATCTTTGAGCACGACTTATGTCTTCATGTTTGTTCAATCTAAGAATTTCATCAACAAATGCATCCACGATCTACTTTTGCTTCCTTTCTTCCAAAATTGTCTCCACCACCCTAAATACACAAAAGAACATAAATACACATGCATAAGCAATAAAATCTGATACAAGTGATGCTCAATGTAAGAAAAGAATACCTTGTATTACTAATACACAAGCACTTATCAAAAACTCCCTTCTCTAGTGATGATGATGATGATGCATAGGGATTCTCCTCTTGAGCCCTTTGAACTCTCCTTGGCAAGATTTGAGCCTTCAAAGGTCGTTGGCGTGGTTCTAGCTGAGGATCATTCTGAATGATGTTTCCCTCTTGAAGTTTCAAGTCTTCAAGCCCTAAGGACCCAAGAAATCACCTCCAAAATGCATGATTTCTCCGAGCTCTTCCCTTCTTATTCGGTGACAAAAAAGCTTCTTTTTTAGCCCTAGATTTCCTTTTTTATGCCCACCAGGCCATGTGGACCGCATGGGGTCGTATGAGGCCCATATGGAAAGCAAACTTGGAACTGCCAGAGCCATATAGGTGCCATGCGGGTAGTATGCAAGCCACATAAACTAGGCCGATAATTTTAATGTTCTTTTGTGCAGGATGCAAGGACTCTTGCATTGTGCTACAGTAAATACCACGGTATTGGGTATCCAAATTTACTTCTTTTCGCCCAAATCATGTCCTCGAGTTCCCCATGGCTTCATCATGCCATAAGAAATGTACATGCTAAGTGTATAAAAAATGTACTATAAACTAAGTACATTTAGGTATTTATCAAAATATCCTCACACCTAAGTGTTTGCTTGTCCTCAAGCAAATAAATCATGAATGATAGAGATGCAACATTAAGTAATTGCTTCGTGCTTGGGTTCAAACCATTATAGAAAGTTTGGATAATCACCCACTCGGGGAACCCATGTTGAGGACATTTCCGCAGGAGATCTTTAAACTTATCCCATGTCTCAAAAAGAGACTCCAATTTCATTTGCATAAAAGAGGATATTTCATTCTTAAGCTTCGCAGATTTTCCAGGAGGAAAGTATCGGGAAAGGAAAGCTTCTACCATCTCCTTCCAAGTAGTGATCGATGCTACAGGTAATGAATGTAACCATTGCTTTGCTCTCCCTTTCAAGGAAAATGGGAAGGCCCTCAACTTGATGGCATCATCCATAACTCCATTAATCTTGAGCATGTCGCACACTTCTAAGAATTTCTCGATGTGGTTGTTCGGATCCTCATCGGCCAAACCATTAAACTGTGCCAACTGCCATAACATCTGGATGAAGCCTGGCTTGAGCTCAAAACTCTAAGCTATAATCGGTAGCCTCACAATGCTAAATTGTGTGCCAAGAACTGCGGGTCTTGCATAATCTGAGAGTGACCTCTGCTGCTCATGTTGTTGTCATATTATCAGACCCTTCAACTTTTATTTCAGCTTGATTTGTCTATTCTTGTACAGGTTCCTTTCCCCGTTTATGAGTTCTTCTTCCAATTTCTGGATCACCTTCAACCAATGTCGAAGGATTGCCTCGGGTCATAACTTGGAGTCGCAATCAAAGAAAGAAAGAAAAACAAATCAGAATGATGGAAAAATAAGAAAGTGTGAAATAGAACAAGTGATGAATAGCTAAGATAGCAAAGTGCAATTGCTTCCAAAATGCCTATTCCCTGACAACGGTGCCAAAAGCTTCACACAGCCCTTGCATGTGCATACCGCAAGTTCAAGGATTGCCGAAGTAATTAAGTACCCCGGTGAGTGGGTAGTCGTATCCACAAGGAATAGTTGTTAAGAAGCAAGTAGTAATGCTATTTAGCTATAGAGTGAACCAATTTGTGATTTGAGTGAATAATATCAATGCGAATAAAAAAAAAATAAAGAAAAAAAGAGAGCAATAGGAATAAGGAGAGGTAATCGATGGGAAGATGGGGTACCCGGCCATTGCTCACTCTAGGACTATTGTTTCAAGTGTAAGACTAATCATTATGTCTCCTAATTGAAGTTTAATGAGTCATGGAAATCCAAAGACACACAGTCCCAAATCTAAGCTCAACCATGACTAACCCTTACACTATGCCCTGGCGGAAAGAAATACTCTCGATGCCTTACATTGTGTAGGGTTTCTTGAAGCTCTAGGGATTCCAAGTAAACCCAATTCAATAATATAGATCTAACCTTTTGGTTAAGGCGAAAGACCCCTAGTCTTGATTAAGCCCCAGCACTAAGGATTACTTCAACACTTCACTCTGTTGCTCGCGCAACTAAGCCCCAGTGGAGTTTGTCTCTTAGCACTTCACTCTATCATGACCGCAAAAAACTCTTGGAACGTGGATGTAGGATAAATCACATCAAAAGGGAAAGGGGATATTCTGCTACATCTCGATTCACCCTCTCGACCCTCTTCAACCTTGCTTTGTCTAACCTTAATGAAGTATCACTCATTCACAAGGGTTGCCAAGATAGATTCTCAGCCCTAGTGTCACTCTAAGGGAAAATCAATTCAACAAGCATTCAAGGTTGAAACTCAATTAAAACATCAATTAAAGAAGCATAATAAGAGTCAACGAAACAAAATCATCCTGGGGTTTACAAGTCCAAGGTCCCACTAGGGGTTTAGCTCTCTACGGAGCAATACACAATTAATAATGAAATCGAAAATAAATGCAAGCAATCTATAGATAAAAGCCCCTTGTAGTCTGCATCGATGGTCTTGCAGAGTTGCCTCGTCTTCTCCAAAGGTTCCCTTATCAAACCTAGGGCACATCTCGCCGAATCGATGCCGACGAAAACTCCCCCAATAGTTCTCCTCCAAAGGAACTTGATGCCGAATGCCATAGAACCACTTCTAAAGCCAAGTAAAAGCCTCTCCAAATCTTAGCCGCGCTCTCCCCAGAAGATGGGTAAAAGATAGGAAGAAACTCCCCAAAGGAAACTCTCAAAGCGGTATTTATAGGGCTGGAATCGGGCATCTACACGGGCGTGTGGAATTTCCACATGGCCATGTAGATTTTTAGGTCTTCATTTCTTGCGCGCTGTGAACAATAACTGCTATATTGATTTTTCTACAGTGTTTTGCTACAGGAAATTGCTGCAGAACTTCGTCGAAATGCTCCCGAATTTCCTCTTTTCATTGAGGCCACATGAATGGGCACACATTCATGCGGTAGATCATGTTGTGTCTTCAATGAAACTTCATTGACAAATCTCTTAACAATATTGCACAATGGAGGTTGGCACACACCCACGTGTCCTTTAGCACAACTTGTGTCTTCGCTCTTGTTCAATCTAAGAACTTGTTCAACAATTGTGTACGCGATCTACTTTTGCTTCTTTTTCTTCCAAACTTGTCTCCACAACCCCAAATGTACAAAAGAACACAAATACACACGAATGAGCCGTAAAATCTGATTAAAGTAATACTCAATGTAAGAAAAGTATATTTCGTATCACTTATACACAAGCACTAATCAGCAGTCCCACACAATGTGAGGTGTTGAGAGTACTTTTTTATGCCGGGCATAGTGTAGAGGGCTAGTCACAGTTGACCTTAGGTTTGGGACCGCGTGTCTTTGGATTGCCATGATTTATTAAACTTCAATTATGAGGCATAATATTAGTCTTGCACTTGAAACAATAGTCCTAAGGTGAGCATTGGTTGAGTACCCCATTTTATCATCGATTACCTCTCCTTCCTCTTCTTGCTTGTTCTCTTTTCTCTTTACTTTTATTTGCATTAATACTTTGAATCAACATCACACTTGGTTTTCACTATAGTTAAGTAGTAATACCTGTGTTTCTGAGTAACTATTCCCTATAGATTTGACTACCCACTCACCAGGGGTATTTAATTACTTCGACGATCCATGGACTTGGGGTACACACACGCAAGGGGTGTGTCAAGTTTTTGGCGCCGTTGCCGGGGAATTTGCGTTTTGGAAGCATTTTCACTTTGCTATCTTAGCTATTCATCACTTATTCTATTTCATACTTTCTTATTCTTCCATCGTTCTGATTTGTTTTTTTCTTTCTTTTTTTGATTGCAGCTCCAGGTTATGACCCGGGGCAACCTTTCAACATTAGTTGAAGGTGATCCAGAAATTAGAAGAAGAACTCATAGACGGGGAAAGGAAACTGTACAAGAACAGACAAATCAAGCTGAGATAGAAGTTGAAGGGTCTGACAATATGGCAGACCAACATGAGCAGAAGAGGACACTCTCAGATTACGCAAGACCCGCAGTTCTTGGCATGCAGTATAGTATTGTGAGGCCACCAATTACGGCACAAAATTTTGAGCTTTAGCCAGGCTTCATCCAGATGTTACAGCAGTTAGCACAGTTTAATGGTTTGGCCGACGAGGATCTGAACAACTACATCGAGAATTTCTTAGATATGTGCGACATGCTCAAGATTAATGGAGTTACGGATGATGCTATCAAGTTGAGGGCCTTCCCATTTTCCTTGAGGGGGAGAGCAAAGCAATGATTACATTCATTACCTAGAGCATCGATCACTACTTGGAAGAAGATGGTAGAAGCTTTTCTTGCCCAATATTTCCCTCCTGAAAAATCTGCAAAGCTCAGGAATGAAATATCCTCTTTTGTGCAAACGGAGTTGGAGTCTCTTTTTGAGACATGGGATAGGTTCAAGGATCTTCTACGGAAATGTCCTCAACATGGGTTCCCCGAGTGGATGATTATCCAAACTTTCTACAATGGTTTGAACCCAAGCACGAAGCAATTACTTGATGTTGCAGCAGGAGGTACCTTAGGTAGTAAAACCCCGAAGAAGCCTGACAACTTATTGAAGAGATGGCTATGAACAGTTATCAATGGAATACACGAGAGAAGAAGAGAGTAGCTGGACTTTATGAGATTGATGTAGTTACACCATTGGTAGCCCAGATTAAGTTCTTGAGCAAGAAGTTAGACACTCTAATTTCTCCTAGATTAGCGACAGTGATGAGTTGCACTGGGTGTGGAAGAGGACATACTTCATCTGATTGCCCAATTGCTATTGGTGGTACAAATTCAGTGGAACAGGTGGATTTTGTGGGTAATACAATAAGAGATCAAGGAAATCCGTATAGCAATACCTATAATCCGGGGTGGAGGAGCCACCCAAACCTTTCTTGAAGTAATCAAGGATAACATAAGGCTATAGCACCGCCGTGTTTCCAACAACAACAAGAAGAAGCCCCGAACATGGAGAACAGAGTTTCAGGGTTGAAAAACCAGATGACTGATTTAGAAAAGGCTTTGACCAAGTTCATTCAATCTTCGGATATAAGATTTTAGTCGGTTGAAGCCACACTTCGCAACAACACCGCATCATTGCATAATTGGAGAACCAAGTGGGAAAAATTGCGAAGTCACTTTCAGAAAGACCTCAAGGAAGTTTGCCTAGTAACACGAAGACAAATCCACAAGAGAGCATGTGAAGTCGATCACTTTAAGGAGTGGTCGTAAAGTTGAGAGCAAACTCCCCAATGAGAAGACAATGGTTGAGTCACCCAAGGAAGTGGAGGTTAAGAAAAGAGCTAAAGAGAAGGAGGTGTCACCCCCACCTTACAAGCCAAGAATCCCTTACTCTTCAAGATTGAAGAATGACTAAAGTGATGAGCAATAGAAGAAGTTTTTGGGTATATTCAAACAGTTGCACATTAACATCCCATTTGTGGAGGCGTTGTCTCAAATGCCTCGCTATGCTAAGTTTCTCAAAGGCCTTTTGACCAACAAGAGGAAGTTGGAGGAGAATGCATATGTGATTTTAGATGCTTCATGTTCGGCGGTGTTGCAAAAGAATATGCCGAACAAGAAGAAGGACCCCAGTAGCTTCATCATTCCATGCAACATTGGTAACTTGGGTGAAGAAAAGACATTGGTAGATTCAGGGGCTAGCATCAATGTCATGCTTTATACATTCTTCCAGAATATAGGCTTGGGAGAGCCTAGGCCCACTCGGATGACACTTGCAATGGCTGATCGATTAGTTAGACATCCGAGGGGCATCATCGAGGATGTACTTGTGAAAGTTGATAAGTACATCTTTCCTGCGGACTTTGTGGTGCTAGATGTTAATGAGGATGTCGAGGTTCCATTGATACTTGGGAGGCAATTCTTGCACACTTCCAAAGCTCTCATTGACTGGACGGTGGGGAATTGACATTAAGAGTTGGAGATGACAAGCTGACCTATTGCCTTGCCGAGGCCATGCGATATTCTCTTGATTTTGATGATACTTCGTATTTTCTTGACACCACTGATGAGTTGATTGACGATTATTGTTGTTACAATGGAATGATTCTCAAGATGAGGGTGATACTGCAGGTTATCTTTTGGATCCAGATCCTGACCCTGTTACTGAGGTACAACAGCAATTTCATAGCATGTCCCTAAATGCATTGGATACATGCATGTCTTCAGGTACCATGTGATTTCAAGGGACTGTTAATGGTAAACCAGTTTATATCTTGTTTGACAGTGGTAGTGATGACAATTTTGTTCAACCAAGAGTGGCCAAGTTTTTACATCTAGATATTATTCAGACTCCTGTTATTTATGTACTTGTTGGAAATGTCAATACTCTTAAAGTGGAAGGATTGGTCAAGGATATTTCAGTTATGGTGCAGAACCACTCCTTATCTTTTGATGCTTATGTTCTTCCTATTAAGATATTATCCTGGGAGTTTCTTGGCTTGCTTCTTTGGGTCCTCACATGACTAATTACAATAAACTACAGATATAATTCTATCTTAATGGATCCTTTATTACTTTGTCCGGTATATCCAGGCCGTGACCAGTTGATATATCTCTTCACCACCTTACAAGACTTTAGTCTACCCATGCAATTGATTGTTGTTTTGCCTTGTTTATGTCTTCTGTGCCAGCAGTGAAATTGCCTCTTTTGCCAAGTGACGTCTCCAGTAAGTCAACCAATTTAGGATTTCAATTGCCTGCTACAATGCCTGCAGATTTAAAACATCTTTTGTTACAGTTTCAACACATTTTTTCAGCACCTGAAGGCTTACCACAATCCTGAGTCTATGACCATCGCATTCCATTGATGCCGTAAGCACAACCAGTTAAAGTCTGTCCATATCGATACCCACATAGTCATAAATTAGAGATAGAGAAGATGGTGAACCAAATGCCACATGATGGTTTGATTGAGCCCAGTACATCTCCCTTTTCTTCCCCTATGTTGTTAGTGAAAAAGAAAGACAGCACCCGGAGGTTTTGTACTAATTATCGAGCTTTGAATGCCATTATAGTTAAGGATTCATTTCCTATTCCAACTATCGATGAACTGTTGGATGAGCTTCATGGATGTCAGTTCTTCTCAAAGCTTGATCTTCTCTTAGGGTACCATCAGATACTTATTCATCCTGATGATCACTTCAAGACAGCCTTTCAGACTCATCACGGTCATTACCAATGGTTGGTTATGCCGTTTGGACTGTCGAATGCCCCGACAATGTTTCAGGCACTGATGAATTCCATTTTTCAGTATGCTTTGCGTCGCTTTGTTCTGGTTTTCTTCGACGATATCCTTGTCTATAGTTCCAATCGTGCTCAACACCTAAAATATTTGGAAACAGTGTTGATGACTTTGCAAACACATCATCTGTTCGCCAAGTTCTCTAAGTGTTCTTTTGGGACTACCGAAGTTGATTACCTCAGTCATGTGGTGTCATTTGCAGGAGTTACCATGGATCAGAACAAAGTCACTGCAATTCTTCAATGGCCAATTCCTTCTTCTGTGAAACATCTTCAAGGATTTTTGGGGTTAAGTGGTTACTATCGGCGTTTCATTCAGAACTATGCTACAATAGCTAGACCGTTGACTAATCTCTTGAAGCGGGATAGTTTCCATTGGTCTAATTCTGCTGCTACTGCTTTTGACAAGCTGAAGTTGGCTGTTACATCTACTCTTGTTCTCATTCTCCCTGATTTTTCAAAATCATTCATTATCGAAACAGATGCTTCAAGATTGGGAGTAGGTGCCGTTTTGAGTCAGAACGGACATCTAATTGCTTTTCATTCTTGCAAGATGTCGGCTAGTATGGTGAAATAGTCAGCTTATGTGTGTGAATTATTTGCACTTTCTGATGCTATCCGAAAATTCCGACATTATTTGGTTGGTTACCATTTCATTATACGCACTGACCAACAGGCATTGCGCCATTTGACTTCACAAACAGTACATACACCCAAACAACAGAAGTGGTTGTCGCATCTGTTGGGGTTTGATTTCTCTATCGAGTATAAACCGGGGAGGGACAACTTGGCCACCGATGCCTTGTCCAGATGTTTTGCTTTGACTACTTTACATTACCCTCTTATGTCACAGATCCAAGCATTACAGCAGCAGGATCCCACCACGACACGAATGATCTCTGAATTACAATCACGAAGTCTCCAAGATTCAAAATTTTCGTGGCACCAAGATTTACTCTGGTATAATGATCGTATCTACATTCCAGATAACACTACACTTCAGGATCAGTTATTACAGGAATTTCATGGATCTTTGCTAGGTGGTTATGTGGGTACTAGCAGAACTTTTCCCGGTTAGCTCAACAGTTTTGTTGGCCATCAATGCGTAAAATTGTGAATGATTACATCCGCAAGTGTACAATTTGTCAACAAGCAAAAGGCTCTCATACTTACCCAGCCGGTCTCTTACAGCCTCTTCCAATTCCGCAGCAGGTATGGGATGATATTGCTATGGATTTTATTGTTGGGTTGCCAAAATAGAAGGGGTATTCGGCGATTTACGTGGTGGTGGACAGATTGTCGAAATATGGTCACTTCTTGCCACTTCGTGAATATTTTAATAGTCAGACTGTCGCTGATCTTTTTATTCACCATGTTGCTAAACTTCATGGCATCCCAAAGTCGATCATCAGCGATTGTGACAAAATCTTCACCAGCTGTTTCTGGCAACACCTCTTTCACAGCATGGGTACCAAATTAGCTTTATCTACGACCTATCATCCCCAAACGGATGGCCAGACAGAGGCTTTGAACAAATGCCTTGAGCAATATTTACGTTGCTTTTCCTTTGATCAACTGCACAGATGGTCTAAATTGCTTCCCTGGGCAGAATTTTGGTATAACATTATAACTCATACCAGCACAGGGATGTCTCCTTTCAAGATTTTATATGGCAGGGATCCCTCTTCCTTGATTCCTTATTCTACTCAAGATCGCGACCCCCCGAATGTCTCTATTCTATTGCAGCAGCACGATCAGGTTCTACAACAACTAAAAAAACAATCTCCTCAAGGCTCAGTGTCGCATGAAACGTTTGGCGGATGCTAAACGCACTGAAGTAACCTTCAATGTAGGAGACTGGGTGTTTGTTAAGCTTCACCCTTATAAGCAGCATTCTGTAATTTGTCGGCCTCCAAAAAGTTGGCACTACGCTATTTTAGCCCTTTTAAGGTGATCCTACGGATTAGCATGGTTGCTTATGAATTAGCTCTACCTGAAGCTGCTAAGATCCATCCTGTTTTTCACGTTTCCTTGCTGAAGCTTTACACTGGCGATCATTCTAGCTCCCGTTTTCCTTCTTCTCTATTGTTTAATAACTGGGAACCACAGATATTGCCTGCACAGCTCCTTCAATTTCGACAATTGAAGCGCAATAGTGAGTGGGTGCCTCAGGTGTTATTTCGGTGGACTCACCTCTCAGCTGACGATGACTCATGGGAGGATCTAGCTGAGCTTTAAACTCATTATCCTTTGCTAGACCTTGGGGACAAGGTCCCTCTCAATGAATGAGGTTATGTTATTTTTCCTTGGCAGGTGACGAAGAAGTTAGGCATTGTTGACCAGTCAAATGAGGTAGTGGAAGGGTTAATGGGGAGTCCAAATGGTGAGCTAGAGACTGAAGAGCAACACGTGGAGACTTAGGACAATTGGCACATGATAAAGCATGTGAGGAGGCCCAACAGTTTGTACGAAGGGTTCGTGATAGAATGAGGGGAATTCTTGGCCTGGCTGGAGCTAGGAGATGATGATGATTCATATGGCTGGTTCTCATCTTTGCTTTCTGGTTTGAATGTAATAGGAGTATTTAGACTATTGATTTCTCCATAGAATGTTTCAATTCATGTTGAATGATTGTGTTAAGATGCTTGAGGTGCTTAATTGCTTGAGTTAGAAGTAATAGATTGATTGTTATGAGGATTTGTTGTTTCAATTCAATATAGATATGTTCTTTTCGAGTAGATCTGGTTTTGTTTCATCGATTATTATTACATCTATAACACGGAGATGCGGGTTGTTTTCCATTTGATTTTCTTTTTTTTTTCTCTTGATTTTTCATTGGTTTTTTGTGGTGAGTTGGAAAGAAACAAAGGATTTTTTTTCATCTTTTTTATTTTTTATTTTGTTGTAATTGAATGATGGTAATTGATTATCTTTGTATATTTTAGATGTGATAAAGTTGGGGCATCATTTAATAGATTTTAGATGGTTTTAAAAGTTTTTTTTATAGTATTTTGTTATAAAAAAATAAATTTTATCTTAGAACATTTTGTTTGATAGAAAATAGGTATTATTATATGTTGGTGTTAATTTTTTTTTAATTTTATGGGTTACGTATGTATTTTTAATGATTTTATAATCATCATAAAATTATATTTATTCAAATAAACTAAATGATTTGACATTTAATTTAAAAAAATTATTCTTTTATATCCCTACAATATTAGCTAATTATTAAACGTTGTTGGTGTTTAGTTTGTACTATGATGAAGAATATTGAAAGCTATGTGTGAAGAGGAATTCAAGATTTATTTTTTTATTATCTTCATGAAAAATGCAAATATGCTGAAGTCTTTGCCAATTATAGCAATGTTTGAATTTTCTTCTTCAATATTATCTTAGAATGTACTTATGGAAAAACTTTATATATGCATTACTTTAAAGTATAATTCATGTAAATTTTATTATTGTTAGACGTTATTTATCTTTATTGACTCTAATTTTTAAAAAAATTATTTATATATTTATTGGCTTTAATATTTATTCCAACTCAAATAACTCTTTAATACTTAAATAAAAGATATTGATGGCAATAAATTTTTAATTAGAATTTATATTTTAATGTTATAGTTATTTTGAATTCATGTGTAGAGAGTTTTTCAAAAAATTATGCGTCATGTCTCCATCATTCAGATAAAAAATCAATGAAACCTTGACTTTGTTAACATGTAGATAATATCAAAACTATTTCAATATATTAATTTTTTACATTTCATTGAATGCAAATCATTTAACTAGTAATGACAAAATAAATTTTTGTCTACTCATTTAGCTTATAAATATGATAGAATGCATGTATGCATTGTAAACCACAAAAAAAAAATTACTAAAAATTAAGAATTTTAGCTAAGAATTGAGAGATTGAGAGGATACCATCCATTTCATGAGACATGTGAATTTTATACCAACTACCGCTTTTAGTTGATATTTAATAAATATATAAGACTAAAAAAATCCATAATATATACTTCTTAGGTATCATTAGGATCTTTTTTGTATTTAAATATTTTTTTTTACTTCGATTGCTATTTATTTTAAATTACTTATGATTTTTTTTTCATATAATTCATTGATAGAAATTTTTGTTTGTCTTCAACAAATAATAGGAGTAAAAAAACAATAAATGAAAAACGAAGACCATGTTGTCGTCGAATTTAATCCGCAGCGTAAGCGCTAGTCTCTACACTAGTTTATGTTATTATCTGTCCATATGTATTATTTATATTTACATGAGCATTTGAATATTATAATTCTTTTAGGTGGAAAACTACCCTTAAAAATAATCTCTCTATATATAAAAAAGTGCCAATTATTTAAGAATGTCCGTAGATAATAATTCTACAGATGCCTGTGTATCCAACAGATGTATAACAGTAAAGTGAATAATATTCATTAATAATATTTTTTTACGGTATCACCAACAACTCTATAAATACTGATCAGTGTAGTGTGAACAATGCAAAATGTGATGTACAATTCTCCCACCACAAATACTTCGATCACCATCTCAACAACAACCGTCAAATCAAGAATGTCCAACATGATTTCAACCCCTCTTCCCCAGAATTTTTCTAAAAAACCTTTTAATACTGTTTTTTTTGCTAGTGTTGGCCAGTGGCAGTGGCTACTCTTCATCATTGTATTTGTCTTTTTTTTTCTCTCTTAACTTCTGTTTTTTTATGCTCTGCGAACTGTAATATAATATATATATATATATATATTTTGATAATACGGATCACTTCAACAATCACTTGACATATATTTTTTTATTAATACACTTCAACAATACATTGAGGGGGAGGTCCACCTCCCGCTATATTATAATTTTAATCAAAACTAATTAAGTCATAATATCATGTGTAACTATTTATTCATGCATATACTCCTATAAAAATAACACTATCTAAATTAAACTTTTCAGACCATGTTTTATTTGGCCAGGGTCTCAACTTCTGTTTACTAACATTTAATTATCCAGATAAATACTCATAATAATTTTTTTTTAATATTAATATTAATATCAGTAACACACAAATTTATACATATTACTAATCAGTAAAAATATTTAATTTAAATTAATACTTAATAAACGAAGATAATCTCCACAGTGACTAAATTGAGTCCACAAGCATCCTAAACTAAAATTAATATTATATTGCATTTTCACAGGGACTAAAACGCAATAAACCAAAAAAAATAATATAAATAATAATTAATAATAAAAGGCCTAGCTTATCTCCGAAGGGCATTACTGTAATATTCTTGACTCAAAGGGCATTTATGTTGAAGCCCGCCACTAATAATATCCCGTCGGACCAAAGCGATAGCGAGGGGAGAGAGAGAGAGAGAGAGGGGCTTTTGCATAGGGGTGTAATCAATCGAGTTCGAGCCGAGCAGCAAGCTACTCGAGCTCGAGCTCGAGCTCGGTTAAAAACTCGCTGCTCGATATTCGGCTCGAACTCGATCGAGTTTTATTTTTGTAGCTCGATCTCGACTCGATACATTAATCGAGCTACTCGAGCTCGCTCGATTAAGCTCGATAAAAGCTAATAAATTCGATTTGATCATAGATAATTTTATACTCGAACTCGAAATCGGGCTCGAGCTCGAGCTCGAGCTCGTACTCAGTTATATATATATAACAAACTAACATATAATATATATACACACAAATACAAGCACTCGATTAAGCTCGCGAGCACTCGAGTCAAGTATTAAGATGCTCGAACTCGGCTCGCTCGACTACTCGAGCTCAAGCTCGAGCTCGACCCTAAGGGAGTCGAGTTCGAGCATTCCCTGAATCGAACTCGAGTAACTTGAGAGTAGTAATGTATCATTTACACCCCTACTTTTGCGACGCCATTGCTAGGGTTTTGGGTCCTTCATCAAGCTTTCATCAATCATAATAATAATAATAATAATAATAATAATAATTTACGGATACACAAAAGAAAATTTAATCTCGACAGGCGCCCGAACCCGAAACTGAAATACGACGCCCACTCTTCAATGTGGGCTTCAGCATCGTTGTCCCTTCGAGCTCTCCGCTGTTTCGCTTCTTCTTCTTCTTCATCCCTTCTTCTCTCCCCTGCGCTCCGGCTCTCCCACCATATCCTCCCCTCCACTCTCTCTTCAAACCCTCGCCCTTCTACCCTGATGCAAAGCTCCACCGCTCAAACTCATCCTTTCTCCTCCTCCTCCTCCTCCCCATTAGCTTCATGGTAGCAGCATGACCTTACTTTGTCTTTGACTACCATCTTCAAATTCTTCTCTGATTGCTCTCATATTGTTGCTTTATAGTTCTCGAGGACGAGGCCGAGGTTCTAGCTCCAGGGATGATCGGTCTCCACGCCGTGGAAGAGGCGGCGGCGTTGATCAGATCGATGCTCTTGGGAGACTCTTGTAATCCTCTTTTTCCTTGATCTCTTCTTTGAATTGATTGGTGATTATGGAATTTGTTTGGGTTCAGGACAAGAATCTTGCGCCACCAGGCTTCAGAGTTGAAGCTGGATATGAGGAGCGATGGGTATGTTAGGGTTCGTGATTTGTTAATGTTGAATGTGACGACGCTTGCGAAGGTCCCTTTGAGATCCCACTCAGTGGATGAAGTTAAGGAGGTTAGTTGCTCTCTTACTTTCAGTTTCTGTGAATCACGAGAAATGCCTAACAATTTGTGTTTATGTATGTGTCTGCTGTGAATTAGGCGGTGAGAAGGGACAATAAACAGCGCTTTGGCCTTTTGGAAGAAAATGGGGAGCTTTTGATCCGTGCCAATCAGGGCCACACAATATCGGTATTGTTTTCTTTTCCCCAAAAATAAAAATAAAAATAAAAATAAAAAATCATAGTTTGGTTGGTTCTTTGTTGTTTCCTAGCAGTGGTTGAATATTGTAAAGAGTCATTAATTTGTAGAGGTTCTCCAATAAATAGAAATGCCTACTTTGCATAAATCAGAAATTTTTTTCATCAAAATTTACCTAGTTGGTTTAGATATGATAATTTCTTGTTGCATTGATAGATACAGAATATTTTTTGGTGGAGGTTTTACTGATATGCTCTTGTTTAATTTGTTTTTGTATTTGATTGAGGCATTTCACCTTGAGGAATTATTTCTTTCTAAGTGAATTTAAAGTTTTGTTCTTTATCATTCACTTTTATATCTTGAAAATTTTGCTACATTTCTTTGTAGACTATCAGCTCTGAGAGCTTATTACAGCCCATCTTGTCAGCTGATGATGTACCAAGTAAAACAAAACAGTTGGAGTAAGTTTTCTTATGGTTCAAGTGCATTTAATGGCTTGTTAAAATTTCTATATCCTTCACAATTCAGTTTGCGTGCATGGCACTTATAAGAAGAATTTGGAATCAATCTTGCAATCTGGGCTAAAGCGAATGGCTAGGTTACATGTCCATTTCTCATGTGGATTGCCTACAGATGGTCAAATTATTAGCGGTATGTTCTTGGAAACATTCTGTGTAGTATTCTTATTGTATACAATTTTATGGATTTTACGAAAACGTAATATGTACTGGATATTCTCCCTCAACTTTATAGTGTATCTTTTGCATTGGCCATGTGATAATAACATGACTAATCCAGATCTACAATTACAATTGACAGCAAAAAAAACTTTCCTTTTCCCGTTAGTCTCTTGTGCTTATCAGTTTATTTAGATAGTGTAATTACGCCACTCTTTTTCTTTTTATTTTTGGTCTAGTGAAGATACACACTGGTAACTTCCTTTATTTTCTTCTACTTTAAATTTAAGTAGTAGATGTATGGTAAGATGTGGGTAAGAAGGAAAGGGAAATTTGCTTGAATGCACACAGTTGGGAAATCCCAAACATGAGGCTGGAGTGCTGTAATTGTCAATTAAATTACAGAAATTTTAGGGCCTATTTGGTATCATGTTATGGCTTAATCTGCTTTGTTTTTTATTTATAGTGAAGGAAAAGAAAACCCGCAACAGAATCATGAAAACCTGATTTTTGATTTTTGATTTTATTATGTTTTTGCTCGTTATACCTATCTTTAGGTTTTATAAGGCTTATGAGATTTTTTGCACACAAGCACATTGAATTATTTATTTGTTAATTACCAAACAATTTCTTAGTGGTTTAGAGATGGGATTATTTCTTGAGTACATAGGGAAGCACCTTAGTGGTTCTTGTGAGAGTGGTTGTGAAACTTGTGAGTAGGTCTGTGAAGCATAGATTTCCTATTTTCATACCAAATCATTATCTTTTCAATATATGTTGAAGATCAAATCTCTGACTCTTGAACAAAACTTTGAGACAGCATGCTCTTATAAAGCATTCCTTCTGTCTGCAGGCTTGACGCTCATGTAATTATGTGAGGGAGCATATCTACATTAGAATCTAGACAAGAACTGATTGGAAGATTAGTTTTTACTTGTAGCATCACTCCTTAATAGTCTACACTTGAAATAGAAAATTACTTTCGTTAATATGAATTGATAGGTAGTTCATCCACTGAATATCTATGCTTTGAACTATGTAGCTCGCCTGCTTTATCTCATTGATTTTGTCCAAGTTATTGTACTTGGCACTTGTTGGCTAAGTAGCTGTGTGATTTGCCATAACTATTTTTTTTATCCCCTAAAACTTCAAGAGATTAGCTATTGCCATTAGTGTTAATTCCAACTCAGTACATGCATTGCTGATTATAACCAACCAATTTCTTTCACTTCATTTGCCAGCTTTTGATAGCACTTTTTTTTTACTTATTTGTACTTTCTTAGGTATGCGGAGAGATGTTAATGTCTTGGTCTTCTTGGATGTCAGAAAGGCATTGGAAGGTATATAGATTGTCCTGCCTCATGTCAAATGGAATTCTTTGTCCAATTTATGCCCTAACAGGGATCAACTTTCATTTTCAGAGGGCATGAAGCTATATATATCAGATAACAAAGTTATCCTGACAGAGGGCTTCGATGGTGTTGTGCCTGTCAAATTCTTTGAGAAGATTGAAACATGGGCCGAGGGACAACCCATACCTTTTCAAAGCTGAAATTTTGGATGGTCTTACCTTCATGAGTTTGTAATTTTGATGTTTTACATAGGGTATCAAGTTCGGATTAATTATTGTGAAAAATGAAACTCGATACCAAGTCATGAAGAACATCAAGTCAAAATGATACATCTTCCACATTGCGATGATTGGTCTTTGTATACCTGGTTGATGAGTATCCATTTATCTACCGAGTTCACGGTGGATGATTTAGTCTTTTCTCTATGTAAAAAAGTTTGGAATTGCTAATTATACACTTAGTATTCAGATATGATAATTTGTGTTGCTGGCCATTGAGTGTGGAAAGTAAATAAAGAAATAAAATAAACAATTGTGCATTGTTTTAAAATTTTATTATTGACAGTGATAGTGCCATGAAATTTGATAGTTAGGTGTACGGTAGTTTTCAGTGTGATCAAACGGTGAACTTTTGGAATAAAGTAATCATAAGACCAAGAATTGTAGGTTTCTCAATGCTTGAAATTCTATTTTGTATAAAAACCAAGGCTCTTGAGGATGTTTGAATGGCCCTTGATTCTAAACTTACAATTGGTTGGTTTGTTTATGCTTCTGTTTTATGGGTTTATTGTGGAATCTCTGGTTTTATGGGATGATTTTAATTCCATAATTATCTAATACACCTTCAATCTTGATTACCACATGGAATACATGAAGAATCTGATGTTCACTTTGCAGTAATTTACAAATTGTTACTCTTTTAAATGCTTAAACTGCCAATTCTTACAGTAACATAAAATGCTCTTTTGGATAGGAAAAATAAGACCCAAACCACTTTTCCTTTATGAAACATAACAAAGTAAGAACAATTTATTTCAAATATCTGGTAAATATAAAATGGTTGACAAATTTGTTTGGGTAAAAGTTATCAAAAAAGCATGCTACTCATTAATATAACGTCACTTGGATTTGTATTTGGTTGGATGTAGTTGAAAATGCAGTGGATTTGTATTTATAAATCTTTGTATTTGAAAATTCAGAAGAGTCAAATCCAGTATTTGGTTGGATGAATTTGTAATACTGAATTACAAAATTTTGTATTTGATTGGAGAGATTTTTTAATTTAGATTTTATTAAATAATTAATATAATATAATATATTAATTATATATTATATTATTAATATTAATTACACTATAATCATATTTTATTTAATATTTTATAAAATATAATTATAGTGTAATTAATATTATAAGTAATTAATATAATTAGTATATTAATTACTAGATGGGATTTTGAAATTCGGTCATTTTGGCCAAATTCTATAATCCCAAGACTTTTGGATTTGAAAATACAAAGGAGATTGAAATCCATTGAAACAAACAAAGGATTTCTCAAATCCAAAGATTTTCAAATCCAAGTATTTTCAAATCCGGCCAAACAAATAGCCCCTAACTCCATTCAAGTTTTTTTAATTAATTCAAGTTTTTATCCAAAAAGAAGTTATCGGTTATCGTGTCAGGTTGGACCTAACTCCATTCAACCTGTTACATAAAATAAAACTATTGTCGATTTTTTAAATAATAAATAGCAAATACCAATAAATATTTATTAATTTAGTTTTAAAGTTAAAACTTAAAACATCATTGTTTAAGTATTTTCTATAGGGCTATTTGCAATTATCGCCCTTGAATTTATTTTAATTGTCTAAATATTTTATTTGTTAAAATGGTTCTAGGACCATCCTATTATTGCCCGGTCAGCATTCTGGATGTTGATTGAGCATTTAAAGAGCTAAAAAAAACTGCGATTTTTTAACTCTTTTTTAAAAAATTTATTAAAATAACTTATGTTTTTAACCCCAGGTTTTTTAAAAGATTTTTATTGTTTTTCAATTTTTTTTTTTAAACACGTTTATTTTGAAATAATATATTATTATTAATTTATTGATTTTAAAACCCGTTATTATTATTTTTATTAAATAACATACATTTTACACATTGTAAACACACATAAATATTTTTTAAATTAAATAAAATATTATTATTAATTATTTTATACATTATAAATGGATTAGTTCATTGTTATTATTTAATGTTTTTTTTATTTAAATAAATTATTTATAGTTTAAAAAATTGCATTCAACTATAAAATTAAAAATTGATCACTTAATCACAGGAACAAGCTATGATCAAGCTCTTGATTTGGTCATGTAGACTCCGTGAAACTTAACCACAGGGTTTTGAGGTCCCAAGCCTAAGTTCCGATATTGTGTAAACAAATTTTGATCTAGTTGTGCAAACTCAACTTTCTTTTTTAAAAAAAAGAATTATTAAATTGGGGAGTGAAATTTAAAAAAAAAAATTATCAAAATAAATATTTTTAAGAAAATTAAAACAAAAATAAGGTTTAAAAATATGATAAATACATTTCTATTTTAATAATGATATATTTTTAAAATAAATATGTCATGCCCCGAGCACTACTCGCCAGACCCGGTGCGCTAACAAACGGCCACACACCCATAGTGCATAGAACAATCGACATGCAAGACCTCAAAACCTCTTACAAAAAAAAAACATACCATCTAATATAACTATAAATTTCAAAGGTCATAATAAAAAAATTTACAAAATTTTACTAAATACAAACTCATAGTTTACAATACAGACAAAATTATTGGCCAACACCCTCGATAGGCTTGCTACTTGCTCACTCTCGGATAAACTATTATACTCCTGATCTAAAAAAAAAATAACAATAGATTATGAGCTTGACAGCCCCCACAATAGATTATGAGCTTGACAGCCCAGTAACTACCCATTAAAAATATAAGGATTATTTACATAAATCATAATTTATCAAAATAAAAAATCAGTAATCAAATTTATTTCAAATAAACATTGATGTCAAAAACTTAGCATATAGGTCCCCCAAACAACTATTGCCAAAACAAAATAACAGAATCCATATATTTACTCTTGACGATCCGAACCAAAATATCAAAGCTCATTTGTTTATCCTCAGTGACCAGTGCCAGAATTATCAGTGGCCGTTATTCTTCACAGATGGAAAGCGGTGGAAAACTATAATTTCTAGATCATAATACATGTCGACATGGTCAGTGTTTACCCCCAATGACAGAAATATTGCAAAGTTAATTTGGGGACTATGAGTACTGTGTCAAAAATATTTCTTATCCAAACATTCAACAAAGTCAAAATACCAAGGTTCAAATGATCCAAATTTCACTAAAATATTTCCATTTATTTAAGAAAACAAATATCTCACAGAGAATTTCAAAAATACATAATTTAATGGATAAAAATAAAAATTATGAACAGAATAATATTAAATATCAAAGCTTCTAAGCAGCAATTATAATATGTACTAATGATAATAATTTCTTTTTCTTTTTTCTTTTTGGCGCTTTCAAAGGTACGGAAAAACCAAAACTTTTCGAGTTTATACATATAGTATAATTTATATGCGGATATTTACCTGATTAATGCCCAAAACTCCAAATACCAAATCGAACAAGTTTTCTCAAAATACCCTTTATTTGAGAATAATTTCCAAGGATATCAAAAACTTATTTAACACAAGCAAGAAAATTGAAAGAAGGACACAAACGCAAAAGGTCAAGCTATCACTTTGCTCTCCCAAATATTGGTTATTTTCAAGGGTATAATAACATTTAACCACTCTAAATGATCATATTAAAATTCTGTCATGACCCAAGAGTAATAAACCAGCCATAAGTTTGTCTTTTTTTTTTTTTCCAAATCAAAAGATTCTAAATTCTAAAGATATTAGACAGCCAAGGCTATGACATAACCAAAATTCACATGGTTTAGAGCACTACTCAATGCATACCATTCAATTGAATCTCCAACTATTTCTGCAGACTTGTGATTCAAACGCATCTCTTTCAAACATGCATATCTCTCAATATACAACTTGAAAAGCAATGAAATTTAACTGACAATCAGATAACTTAATAACAAACAACATTTCTATTTTTTATCTTATCCAATTCAATCTTTATGACCATAAAAAATACCCATCATTATTGATGTTTTGCACAGACATCCCATTCAAGATAGTTTACTAATAAAATCATATCCCATAAAATACAGGTGTATAAAATCTGAATATTTTCAAGTCTTTAGGTAACATCAAGATATACAACTTTCATATTAAACATGAATCCCGATTAAACTTCTATGATTCTCAAATTCTCTGAACAATCTTCATGCTTCCTGCAGAAATACCATTGAACACATCCACAGAAATCTGATCATATCTCACAAATTAAGAGGGTAAAAATTCTAAAATTTGGCAAAGACAGATAAAATCATCTTCTACAACTTTCTTATATGAATCTAAATCTCATAAAATCATCTTCTACAACTTTCTTATATAAATCTAAATCTAAAAAAGAACTTACAATCATCAAATAAATAAAAAACAGATCAATGCTGCACAAAAATCCTGACCGCGTCGCCTGTGTTTAAAGCTTATAATTTATAGGATACATGTGCCCAAATTCTAGAATTTGGCAGTAAGCTAAATAAGACCTCAATCTATAATTTTGCTATTTTGATCTCTTACAAATTCTATATCTAGGTCTCTAACATGAAATTTCTGAATCTTATTTTCAAAGAAAATGATTCAACATTCTCACCAAACCCTAACTAGAATCACGTCACAAACAAGCATAAGAAAGAGTAGAAACAAAAATAAATCTGGATCTTACCTCAAACACTTGAAATCAAGCACTCACGGAGGTGAGTTCCTCTTTTTCATCGCCGGAATCACGTTGTGACGAGGGAGTAGATCTCAATTTTTTTCTTAAACAGCGAGACTAAATCTAGTGTTTCAAAAAACTTAAACATAAAAATCAATTGCTAGGATTAAATATAACATCAACGGCTATGATTAAATAAGGGTGGGGCTCACAAAATATTTTTTAAAAAAATTAATAATTTTAAAAAATAAATAACTTTTAAAACTTAAGGTCGAAAAAAAGGAAAAAAAACAATTTGATAATTATAAAGAAAAGAAGGATGAAAGTGAAAAAAAAAGTAATGTTTTCTTTTTTATCTTATAAAAATATCCAATTAGCATCTACGGTAGCGTTTGGATTACTGTAATGGAATGAGGGGAATGAAAGAATGAAGAAGGGGGAAAACAATGAATAGGGCATGGTTAATGAAAAAGGTGTTTAGTTGGAGAGATAATTCATTTGGAATGGGAAAACAAAAAAAGTGAAGGTGTGCTAAAAATACCTTTTTACCCCTTGTGTAAAGAAATGATTTTTTTATAATTAATTATTATTTATAAAATAATGAAAACATAAATATTTATTTTATTATTAATTAATGTTTAATTAGAAATTAATTTCAAATAATATTTAATTCAAATAATTATTATTTCTAAAATAATTAAAACATAAATATTTAATTTATTATTATTAATTAGTGTTTAATTAGAAATGAATTTCAAATAGCTTTTAATTACATTCCGTACTTAAAATTTTTTAATTATTTTCTAATAATATTTATTTCAAATAATTATTATTTATAAAATAATTAAAACATAAATATTTGTTTCAATATTATTAATTAATGTTTAATTAGAAATTAATTTCAAATAACTATTAATTTATTTTAATTACTTTATCCTTTAATTATTTATAAATTTCACAACTGTAGACAGTGTTGATCTAAAATGGCTGAATATTAAAACATTATGATATTAAAACATATTTGATGAGGTTTTCAGTAGAAACTAACACAAATAATATAATTAAGGAACTTTGGTGTGATTATGTTGGTAATTAACAATAAGCTCATCATCATGACCTTATTTGCATGAATTAAGCTGATTGATTGTTTATCACCAAATTAATGCACAAGCTAATACTATAAAGCCTAATGCCAATTTCAATAAATATTGAAAATTTTCTAGATAATCCACCATGATGCCCCTCCTATAATTATTCTAGACTATTCTACAAACTCAAGGCAAAGGATGCTTTCAAGATTATAGATGCTCAAAATATTTCCTAAGACCATTTTTCTAGGCAAGGCAAGGCAGTTCAGATCATGAAAAACCAAATTATCATCACGGCCCATGTCATTCCTGTTAATTAATGAATTATATAAAATCGCAAGGCATCCAACTTTGACTATATATATATATATATATATAGCTGGAGACAAATCTTTGTTAATACAATTGTAGGATAAGGATCCCACAACAACAGATTAGATTACAATGTCCATACTTCTGTATTAGCTACATGCGTTTTCTTTTTTTAATGCAGGGAATCAAAACTCATGGGAGGATGATTGGTCCATATATGATAAAGAAGGAAAATTTTGAGCATGGTAGTGGACACCATTGCCAATTGAAACGGAAAGGTGAATAAAAATTGAAACAGAAAACCATACGACAAGGAAAAGATTAACCCCAACTATTAACTATCAAGTTACTCATACAGACAGTACTTAATAGAGGTCTTTTCTAAGTTTTTATTCATCTAGAAAGATCTCACAACCAATCATCTGATTTGCAAATTCAAGATCAGAATACATACCCGAATCAAAGAACCAATCTCCAATGAATTCTCCAAATATGTAAATCTCTCCCCAATTACAACCTAATGAGAGAATTCCACAAAATTAAAACAAAGAAATACAAACATCACAGGGATGACTAGCTCAAAGATTGAATGGTGACCTGGTTAAATTGGGTGATGTTGGCCCTCGTGATGCCAACGTCGGATGGACACGCATTGGCAACGATGATGCTCGCAGGATGGAGAGCTCGAGGAGCTTGATTGATAGCAGGGACGACCAGCTCAAAGTTGATGATCACAAGCTTCTTATGGGGTTAGGATTTGGTTATTATTTTTTATGTGTCTTTTTTTTTATGCTTTACAAGGGTATAATAGTAATTTTGAAGGAGAATGGTTTATTTCCCCAATATGGGGAGAATGGTTCATTACCCTATGGGGGTTAATGGTGACCCCCACAAGATAATGATCACCTTTTAAAAAATGCATCTAAACGGTGGTATGGGAATATGTAAGTAATAGTTCCCTAAAGGGAGAACCATTACTGCCATTTAAACATACACTTAAGAACCATGGAGGGACTACAACTCAAACAATGCAACAAAAATATTTGTTTCCCTTGAAAGTGTTTCTTTTTATCCCTATGTTCATAATTTATGAAATAACAATTTTAGGGTCTGTCTATTTGAAAATTTTTTCTAAATTTTTTCATTTTATAAAAATGGTTTTTTTAATTTTTGTTTTATGTTTTAAAAAACAATATTTATTTTGATATATTTGAAGGATGAGTTGTAAAAAATAAAATAAAATAAAAAAATAAAAACATGTTTGTTATAAAATTATAATTAGTTAAAAAAAATGTTTCAAGTGTAGAAATGCATCATATATGTTCAAACAAGATTGATATATATATATATATATATATATAATATTATTCATGTTCATATTTAACTATAAAATAAACTTCAATATTTATCATAATTTTACTTAGTCATCAGGAACCATCATCATCTCGTCACTTTGGACCACTGTCAATGAGATCTTGAGATGTCCTTCGAGATCATATTAAAATTAGCCTTCTTCGACACCATGAGCTTTATCAGCTCCATATGCGATATGATGAATTTGACTTTGTATTGGCCCCCAGTGAAATGCAACAATAGCTACATTTATGGTGAGCACATATGGTTACTACTGATTGGAAACGTAGTCACTCTCACCATAATAGCCAATTTATAATGGGGACAAATATCATGAAAATCTATACTAAATCAAACATCTCTTTTCCTGTTTACTCACATTTTCCTAATATGCACATGACCCTAGCACCTACCACTTTGCATATGAAGAATATTAATTCTTGGGACAATGATTATCACTTTGGAGATTGCGAGAGTGCCAGTTTCCCTAGTGATGAGTTAATGATCGTCTCCGACCAAGACTCACTGACCTCCCAAAACATCGTCAACATGATGGAAGCTTAACTCTTTCCTTTATTAACTATTCCTTGGCTTTTTTTGTGTGTGGGTGACATCTTTTGTGTGTGGGTGAGGGGTGTAAATTATTAGTATAATTAGTCAAACCCTACTTAATTTAGATAGGTTACTTATAATTATGGTTATGGAGTCTTCATAATCAAATCCTACTCTATATAGAGTTATTAGAGTTATTATTATGTCCTTGTAAAATAATCACAAATTATGTAGAATTAGTCAAAACCTATTCTAAGTAGGATGATGTGGCATGAACTGTCACATCAAGTGATTTCATAAAACCATGGGCACCCATGATTTTAGCATAATAATATCTTCTTATATATAAGGAGAAGCCTTGTAACCATTTGAAAGCATGAATGAAAAGTATTAGTTTTTGAATAATAGTCTTGTGTATCCCTTATCATGTTCTCAACTCCTACATTTCCATTCTAACCTCTTTCCTAGCTTCCCTTGTTCCACACTAATAACTCTCACAAACCCGTAGTTAATTGTAAAAAAGCCCCTAACCCCCTTTCCTATGGTATCACAACTACAGAGACTTTTGTGTGTAGGTGATGGGTGTAATTGTGTTGATTATGGTTGTAATTAGTTAAAAGCTACTTTAGGTAGGTTACTTATAGTTATGGTTATGGTGTCTTCATAGTTAAATCCTACTCTATCTTGGGTTATTAGGGTTATTATCATGTCTTTGTAAAATAATCACATGTAAAATTAGTCAAAACGTATCGTAGGTAGGATGATGTAGCATGACTTGTCACATCAAGTGGTTTCATAAATCGTTGGCACCCATTGATTTAGAATAGTAATCTCTTTTTCAATATAAGGAGAATCTTTGTAATCATTTGGAAGCATGAATAAAAAGTATTAGCTTTTAAATAATAGCTTTGTGTAATCCTCATCATCTTCTTAACTCCCTCATCTCCATTCTAACCTTTTCCTTAGCTTCTTTTACGCCACTTTGATAATTCTTACAACCCTGTAATTGTAAGAGAGCCCCCTAATCACTTCTCCTATAGTTAGGGGCTCTCTTACAAGTATGAGTTTATAAGAGTTATTGGAGTTGAGCAAAAGAAACTAGGGAAGATGTTAGAATGGAGATTAGGGAGATGAGAAGATGATGAGGAATACATAAAGCTATTATTCAAAAGCTAATACTTTTCATTCATGCTTCCAAATGATTACAAAGCTTCTCCTTATATAAAAAAAGAGATTACTATTCTAAAACCATGGGTGCCCATGGCTTTATAAAACCACTTGATGTGACAAGTCATGCCACATCATCCTACCTAGAGAAGGTTTTGACTAATTTTACATAATTTGTGATTATTTTACAATGGCATAATAATAACCCCAATAACCAAACTAGAGTATGATATGACTATAAAGATACCATAACCATAATTATAAGTAATTTACCTCAAGTAGGTTTTAACTAATTAGAACCCTAATTTATACCCATCACCCACACACAAAAGGCCCCATAGTTGTGATATCATAGGAAAGGGGATTAGGTGGCTCTTTTACAACTATGGGGTTGTGAGTTAACGAAGTGGAGAAAGGGAATGTAGGAAAGAGGTTAGAATGGAGATGTACAAGATGAGAAGATGACGAGGAATACACAAAGCTATTACTAAAAAGTTAATACTTTTCATTCATACTTCCAAATAATTAAAAGGCTTCTCCTTATATACAAAAAGAGATTACTACCCATGGTTTTATGAAACCACTTGATGTGACAAATCATGCCACATCATCCTACTTAGAATAGGTTTTGACTAATTCTACATTATTTGTGATTATTTTACAATGACATAATAATAACCCTAATAACCTAACTATTGTAGGATATAACTATGAAGACACCATAACCATAATTATAAGTAACGTACCTAAAGTAGGTTTTAACTAATTGCACTCATAATTTACACTCATCACCCACACACAAAAGAAGCTATTTATTTATTTTTTGTTTCACTTTTAAGCATTTTGGAGGTTGGCACACACTCACATGTCTATAAACACAACTTGTGCCTTGATCCTTATTTGGTCCAAGAGTTTCCTCAACAATTGCGTTCATGATCTATTTTTGCTTCCACCAGAGATAGCCGAGGGTTCATAGCATGCTCCTCAGCCATAACAGGAGCAGATAGACACAGAGGCACCCCCTACAGCACAGGAGCCACCTCCGTATTCCCTAGCGACTTATGGGATAGTGGAGTGTCCCCTTTCCCTTCTGATGAGTGCTTCCTATCTCCGTATTCCCTAAGCGTTATGCAATCAAATTTGGTGTGAGGCGTGAGATTGAGAGATTTCTCTGCGGGGACCTTGTAGGGGGTTAGGATCTTTTGCCTAAAAGTAGGGTTAGATCTATCTTTAGAAATCGGTTGCACTCCTAGGTATCCCTAGAGTCTATTGCGGTCATATGGGGTGTGAGTTGTTGAGATTGAGCGATTTCTCCACCGGGACCTTGTAGGGGACTAGTATCGGTGGCCTGGAGCCATGGACCAATTGTTCTTGGATTACTTCCACTCATCGAACTCTGTTTAGGAACATTTAGTAAGTTTTGTACTTCATCTTTGGATCCTAGGGGGAGCATTGCCCGGGTACCTCATCTTTAATGATTGAGATCTCCCTTATTTTCTACTTTCCCTTTGTTTGCTTGCGTTATTCTTATTCTTACAATTAAATTCACTTCATTAAAATCTTAATTCCAACTAGATAACTGAGAAGTAGTTACTACTAATACTTCTGTTCCCTGTGGGTTCGACTACCCAATTTACCGAGTATTTTATTACTTCGACACCCATGCACTTGTGGTACACACACACAAATTGGTCGTGTCAAGTGGTAAGTTGTTTCACACGCAAAAGTTAGTTGTACATCAAAACAAACACCAAAAAGTAAGTTTCACATGTAAAACTATGTACATCACACATAAACGATGGTGATCTTTTCTCAGAACCCTGATATCAAGGGTGAGCGCCAGTATGGGCAGGACATTCGTACCCAAAATGGTACTTGTGTTCTTCTCTTCCTTAGCTTGCTTTCGTAGTCCTTGCTTCTCGCTGGATCCTTAGTGATTGTGTCTCATTGATTTCAGTGGTGGCCTGTCAAGCGGTTGCCAATATCGTCAAATCATCGCTTGGTCCAGTTGGCCTCGACAAGGTAGCTGCATTTCATCCGATCAATGGTAATTGCTTTGTTTTCACTCCAGTTCTGTGTCAGCAATTGTCTTTCAATGATAAAGAGCTTGTTTTGGTTTTCAAAGGAAAATGTTTAGACATTGTTCTCAATCACAGTATCTTGGCCAATATGTAACTCTAATGGTAGGTTGAAAAGCTTTGAAGCAAAACTAAAGAACTCGCTAGGGTTTTGTCATCCATGAGGAGATAACTAAAAACATTTTTGTATAAATTGGTGAAGAGTTGAATCTATTAGGCTTAGCCATTATTTGTTATGTTCAGTGCTCTTCACATGGTGTAAGCGAGCAATGCAGAATTGAAGAAGAATGTGCAATTTTTAGCCTTTGAGGGTGAATTGGAGATCTCTTAATTATTTCATAAATTGAAGCAGAGCTTTGTGCACTATTTAGTAAGCAAAAAGGTTTCAGTTTGGAATTTTTGACTTGCCTTGTGAATATGCTATTTGTATTTTCATACAGCATTTCATTAGAAGTGTAATAATAATAATAATAAAATCTGTGTGACGTGGAGCACATAACCAGAATTTGACCCCGAATGGGCTTGGACCTGCTCGACAGCAAATACAGATAAGAAGCCATCATCTCACGAGTACACCATACCGCTCATTATCCCGATCAGGATGCCACTTAATATAGCTTTTTAAGAGGAAAAACTGAGATATTTTCCTGTCTATCATGAGGGTGTGGGAAAATAAACTATTATATTTTTTAAGTTATGCATATTTTAAAATAGTAAACTTGTTTAAATATATTCTTCATAAGCATTTATTTGAGATTTTAAATTTTTTTAATTAAAAAAGATCATAGCAAATGTCATAAGAAGGTGATTAGTATTTTTTTTTATTTCTACAAATTGATAAATAAATTAAAAAAAACCACTACATATCATAACACATATGCAACAGTTATAAAAAACTGCTGCATATCATAACCCACACGCAGTGGTTATTAAAAACTGCTGCATTACAATGCATATGCAGTGGTTATAAATCACTATTTTTTTTTAACATTTGCTTCGATTATATAACTGCTGCATATCTATCCTAATATGCACTAGTTGTTGCAACGGATTAAGTCAAATGTAATACTTACACAGAAAATTATCTGCAGCAATATGAAATCGCTACAAAACAGCTACAATAAAAGCCTATTGTAACAATTTTATAACTACTGCGTAAGTGCAGTTATGTAGTAGTGATGATTCCATCCTATAATTCCTATTTCTCTATAATCTTATGGCTATGGACTATGGACCTATAATGGATGAACACATGCATTTCCAGGAGTGAATGTTGAATCTTTTTTGAACTCTTTACTTATTTTTACTGTAATATTTTTGTGTCCAAATTTATCTGCTGATAGAGTTCATTGGAAGGCTTTGATTTGATAGTCATGAAAGTTACTTTTTCTTGATCATCATTAAAGTAAGGAAGAACCGAGGAATGCATGATTTATCTATAGAAAAGAAGGTAATAGTGTTACAAACCCTAGGTCTATTAGACCTTTGTTTTCAAATAAGTAATTAATACTGTCAATTTTATTGGTGTATGCATAATTAATTAAGTAGGCCAATTGTATGTCATTTTCATAGTTTACTAATAGACTAATGAGTTGAACCATCACATTGATTATTTTTAAACTTTTGTTATTTTTTTCTAATGTTAGTGAATAGGAAAATACTTCAAAAGGAAATCATTGTCTAGAGATTCAAGTTCAACTCCTGAAAATAATGATGAACCTCAAATAACTCAACAATGTTCAAAGAAAGCTCATGTTGAAGTTGATTTTAAAAATCTACCTGCGGATCCATGACTTCATCCTCTAATTTCAATTTATCATCTTAACGATCAAGATAAAGTATGAAGAGCATACTTACAGAAGGGACCTTGCCAAGCACGTATCCAGATGAATATGTGTTGGTTTAATCTGAGTTGGTTTGATGAGTATAGTAGTTGGTTAGAGTATAGCATAGCTAAATATGCTGCATTCTGTTTATATTGTTATCTTTTAAACTAGATATCATAAAGCAAGAAAGTGCAGACTCATTTGTCATTGAAGGTTTTACAAATTGGAATGAGAAGGATAGATTGAAAACTTATATCGGTGGTCTTAATAGTGCCCATAATCAAGCTTATAACAAATGTCAAGACTTGATAAATCAAAATCAAAATATTCATTCCATTTTGATAAAGCAAGGAAATCAAGCTCGAAGTGAATATTGCACAACATTGACTGCTTCAATACATTGTCTTTGATTTCTTTGCCACAAGGGCTACATTTTTGTGGTTGACACACCAAATTGCATGCGTGTTCCACAAGTGCACGAGTGTCAAAGTAATAAAATACCCGATGAGTTGGGTAGTCGAATCCACAGAAAAGAAAAATTTTAGTAGTAACCACTTTTCAGTTCTAGTCGAAATCAAGAATTGTGATGAAATGAACTTAATTGCAAGAATATGAATAAGAAAGAAAAGGGAAAGTAGAAAACAAGGGAGATCTCAATCAATAAAGATGAGTTACCCGGGCAATGCTCCCCATAGGATCTAACAAGAAACGCAAGACTTACTAAATGTTTCTAAACTGAGTTAGATGAATCAAAGTAATCCAAGAACAATCGGTCTCTGCCTCTAGGCAACCAATACTAGTCCTTTACGAGGTTTCGGCAGAGAAATCGCTCAATCTCAACACCTTACACCACATATGACCGCAATAAATTCTAGGGATACCTAGGAGTGCAACCGATTCCTAAAGATAGATCTAACCCTACTTCTAGGCGAAAGATCCCTAACTTTCTACGACGTCTCAGCGGAGAAATCTCTCAATCTCACGCCTCACACCAAATATTGTTGCATAACACTTAGGGAATACGGAGATAGGAAGCACTCATTGGAGGGAAAAGTGAACACTTCACTATCTCATGACTCACCCTCCCAACCCTTACTAGGAGAATTATGCATAATTAATCCCACTTACAACTTTGATGATACCACTCCCCCAACGCTAATCCTCTACTCGATCCTTGCCTCAAGCCAACGCTTCACCTCCTTGCCAAAGCACAACAAAACATAACAAAAATTAATATAAAAGCCAAACAAGAAACCTAAGTTTGAATTCTATCAAACAACCCTAAATTGATCCTAGGGTTGACTCAAAACTTGATTTTTAGGTTACCAATGAATTTCTAATGTCCTGGGCTTCAATTTGGACCAAAGAAGCACAAGAAAAGACCAAAAATTTTAAGTGCTACAATACCAAGAAAGTGTTACGGTAACCCGAACTTGCTACAGTAAAACCGGCCCTAAAACAGTGATTTCTTGCTGATTTACAACACCAAATCATGAAATTTCTTCACAAACATACACACAAATGAATTACAAGATCGAGGGCATCGATTTAACCCCAAAAACAACTCAAATCAAGGTTTATGTTTAGGGTTTCAAAGATTTCAAAAGCGATGAAATACGAGGAAAATACAATGAAAAAACCTTGGATCAAAGTCTTACCAAGCTCAAGAGAATGAGAGGAAGAGAGTAGGAACGTCGATTCGCCGAAAAAGCTAGTCGACGAATTTTTTTTTCAAAACAAGGTGATCGGCCGAAGGAAAGCAAAGAAGAAAAGAAAGGGATGAGATAAAAGATAAGGGCCAAGTTGCTTTTATCCTCTCATTCAATTTCAATTTTTTTTAAAACAAAAGGGGAAATGACCAAAATGCCCTTAATAATGGAAAATAGAAAGAAAGAGTCCAAAAGACCGTTTTGCCCCCTGGTTTTCGACTGGTTCTCACACACAGCCTATAGTGCAATCATGTAAGGATGTCACTAGTGCAAAATGACCATTATACCCTTAATGCATGCACAAGAATCTAAAAAGACACGAGGTCAAAAATCAAGACAAGGTACCACACCGACGATCCAGATACCAAAATTTAAAAAGAGGAAGAAGCATAGAAGAAAGAGAGAGGACATGGAGAAATTTTGTGGTTTTATTCCAACATCCTCAACAGAAGGTATTTTTCATCATCTATTCATCTTTCTTGCCATTCTTCTTTATTTTTAATTATTTATTAATATATATAGTCAACCATTTTGTTATTTTAAAATTTCTTTAAATTAGTTTTTATTTAATTAATCTTTAAATTTGTTATCAAAAAACAAATTCAAACATTAATTAAAATAAATTGTTTTCTTTTAAAATTCTAATATCAAATTAATTTGTTATCTTAAAAATCTTGTTATAGAAGAAATCTTTTTTAATTAAAAAACTAATCTTTAACATAATTTAATATTTATGTGATTATTTCATTATTTTTTAAATCTGAACTATTTTTGAAATAACTAATGTGTTTTTTTTAAATATATATAGGTTTGCTTAATACTTGAAAATGTCTTCCACGTTTAAAAAAGGATCTTAAACTAAGAAAATTGATCCGACTTGGGAACATTGCTCTCGAATTCGCGACAATAGAATGCATATGAAATGTAATTATTGTAGACTTGAAAAGTGGGGAGGGATAATTCAAATGAAACATCACTTAGCCGGCACTCATGATAATGTGAAAGAAAATTTTACCAAGATTTTAAATGAAATGGAAAACCAAAAAATTTTAGATGGGAATGAATGCTTTCAAGAACAAGTGGGAGAAGATGTTCAATGTGTAGGAGGAAAAGGAAAAAAAGCTATGAATGCCTTTATCATCAAAGAGAAGGGAGTCAAGCAATAAACTATAAATTCAATGGTTAAAAAAAGTGAACTGGTTGTCCAAAGCATTTGCAGATTTTTGTATAGACATGCTTTGCCCTTTACTTGGTAAAAATTCCACTATTTTCTTCAATGACGGAGATGGTTAGTGATTATGGGAGAGGGTTAAAACTTCCTCCCTATCATGAAGCTAGAGTTTCATTTTTGAAAAAAGAAGTTGATAGTGTGAACTCAATGAAGGAGAATTATAAAAAGGAGTAGAAAACGACAGGATGTACTTTGATGTCCGATGGATGGAATGATTGGAAAAATAGATCTCTCACTAATGTTTTGGTTAATAGCTCGAGTGGAACTGTTTTCCTTAAATCTATTGATACCTCAGATGTAGTAAAAGATGCTCAGAAGTTGTTTGAGTTGCTTGATTCAATTGTGGAGGAAATTGGGGAGGAAAATGTTGTCCATGTGGTGACCAATAGTGCTTCAGCTTATATGGCTGCTGGTGATTTATCAATGCAGAATATGACAAAATTATTTTGGTCTACTTGTGCTGCACATTGCATTAATCTGATTTTGCATGACATGGGTGATCGCCAATTTTTAGAGATGCTATGAAAAACAAAGGAAGTGTGTGTTTACATCTATCAACATGTTTGGGTTCTTAACATGTTTAGAAAGTACTCCAAGAAGAAAGAAGTGAAGAAGCTGAGGGTTACAAGATTTGTTACATCATTTCTCACTTTAAAAAGTATTGATGACTCTAAACTTGCTCTTAGGGCAATGTTGCATCAGAAGAGTGGTCTAGATGTTCTTATTCTTCTAAGATGGAGGCAAGAAAGTAGAGGCGATCTTGTTATTGGATGGCAAGTTTTGGAAATCTATTAAGTATTGTTTGAAGTGGGCAAGTCCTCTCATTAAAGTTTTAAGACTTGTGGATGGTGATGCAAAACCCGCAATGGGTTAAGTATATGAAGCCATGGATAGAGCAAAAGAACAAATTGCTCAAAATTTCAATTGTCAAAAGGCATGATATGAACGCATTTGGCATATTATTGACACAAGATGAGATTTGCAACTCCATAGGCCACTTCATGCCGCAGGCTATTTTCTCAATCCCAAGTAAATTTACAAAATATTTTTGTTAATTTTCATTTTCAATTTTGGCCAATTTTTACTTGCATTGCATTGAATTTTATAATTTTATAGATTCCAATATAGTGATTCTTTCAATGCGGACATGGAAGTGAAAATGGGATTGTACAAGACAATAGAGAAAATGTATCACGATCTTGCAACTAGAATCAAAATTGATCAACAATTAGAAAAATTTAAGAAAGCAGAGTGATTATTTGGCATGAGCATGGCTATTTTAACAAGAGAAAAGAAGCAACCTGGTAATATGTTTTAATTTTGTAGATGAATTGTGAAATTTTTTTTTTAGTTTTAGTTCTGCCAAAAAAAAAATCTAACTACCTATTTTAGATGAATTGTAATCTAGCTTTATGGTGGGAAAGTTATGGGGAAGAATGCAAAGAGCTTCAAAATCTTGCCATTCGGGTTCTAAGCCTTACATGTTGCGCCACAAGATGTGAAAAAAATTGGAGTACATTTGAGCATGTGCATTTCAAAAAGAGAAACCGTTTGGAGCAACAAAAATTAAATGCTCTTGTGTTTGTTAAGTACAAAATTCAACTTGAATTAAGACAAGAAAAAAGGGAGAAAAAAAGGTAAGACATATGATCCAATTTGTTTGAGTGATATGGAGTCGGATGATGAGTGGATCACCAAAGTAGAGGAAGCTTGTTTACCCCAAGACAATTCATGGATGGATATGAATGAATGTTTCGAAGATGATTGAGGGCTTGGATTGAATAACAAAAGAAAATGAGGTAAATAACTCACTCTCTAAATGCATAAGCATTCATTATTTAAAATATGGAATTCTAATATTTTTATATAATGTATAATGTATTTTATATAGGACCAAGAAACTTAAAACTTGATAGGAAAAGAAAAGGAAAAGTTCTTATAGATGAAGAGGAGGTAGAGGAGGCAAAAGATGATGAAGAAGCTAATACAGAGGAAGAGGAGCAAGAAGATGTTATGGTAGAAGATGATGATGATGACGATGAAGGGTTACAAATTTGAATAAGTGTTGATATGGAAATCATGGATAAAATAAAGTGAGAGTCCCCCCCCCCTTCACAAAATTTAGGATGTGCTTGAGTGGGAGAGTTTGAAAGGGTTCATAAAGTAAGGGTTCTTTGAAGCCATGCTTGGGGGGAGGGTTTAGAAGGGTTGAAAACCTCCCATTTCCCTCCATTCATCAACCCACCAAAATGATGGGTTGGGGAGGGTTAACTATTTTTTGGATGATTTTACCCTTCTAAGGTTTCTATAATTACAAACTTTGCCCTTTTTATTAGGTTTGAGCCACTATTATATAAGCTTCCATTGCTCAGCTGCCGATCTTTCTCAGCCGCCAACCTCACCATTCGCAACAAGAGGTGATTTTCTCAGCCTCTCATTTTGGGCATTGAGCTTTTGTTTGCATAGCAGTCAACTTGTTTGTATGAAGGTTTGAGTTTGAATGCTTGGATTCAGTACTTCAAATGATTGGTGTTTATTAAATAAGATCTC
Source organism: Dioscorea cayenensis subsp. rotundata (assembly GCF_009730915.1). NCBI lineage: Eukaryota > Viridiplantae > Streptophyta > Magnoliopsida > Dioscoreales > Dioscoreaceae > Dioscorea > Dioscorea cayenensis. Next base: position 5,170,083 of record NC_052489.1, read on the forward strand.
TATTTGTTGCAAATAATATAGTTTTTCTTCTTCTTTTTCATGTATTTGGTTGTGTAGATTTTGAGATAATTAATTTGACCAGTTTATGTTAATTGGCGTTAAGCAGAACTTAAATACATTAATTAAATAAACATCGACAACATGCTATATTTTTTTTAGAAGCAAGATAATGGAACAACATCTGGATGATTGGCTAACATGAACTACAATGAACTAGTTTTAGATGCCATAATGGAACATGATTAATATAATAAATGTTGGATAGACAAATGGATAATTTACATTTATTATGCAATATAGAAAGAGTACATAGCACAAAGATGGAAGCAAGGGCTAGAACATCCTGGAGGAAATGAAGTTTGGTTTTTTTATTGAATGGGAATGCATTTATTTGTTGGATATAATGACCATGTATGATAAAGTTTGGTTTTTTTTTATTGAATGGGAATGCATTTATTTGTTGGATATAATACATGATAAAGTTTGGTTTTTTTTATTCAATGAGAATGCATTTATTTGTTGGATATAATATATGATAAAGTTTGGTTTTTTTATTCAAATTTATGCACTTTTGCTTGCTTTTAGGATTCTCATTGAAATTACAGTTGATCTTCAAGCATCAAGAGCTTGAGAGTTAATTACTTCAGGTTTGATTCTCTTAATTATTATTATTTTTTTGGCAAGTTTTTGTTCGATATCATTTTAGATTTTGTAATAGATAAATTATATGTGATTATGATTAATATTTGACTCAAGCATGTAATATATGAGAAGTTTTACCTGGTATATGTTAATGACTATACTTTCTTGTTAATTATCTTTGGAGAATGTGTTATTTTTGTTTAAATCTTTAAGAACATGTTTAATTTAATAGATAGCATATTTTCTTATGTTTTTGAAAATATTGAACAATTTATGTATAGATGGCAGATGAAAGAGAACGGTTGGCAAAAATTCTATTAGTTAAATTTTTATTGGAAAATTACTTTTAAAAACTGCAACGATTGCATCACTTAGCAGCAGCTCAGGTAGTTATCACTGTGATTAGTTGGATCATGTGCTAAATCAATGATCTTGAACATATGTCCAGTCAAATCACCCGTGAAGTTATGCTTCACGGAGACTAAGCAATAAATGAGTTAATGCCACATTTGCTTTCAAGCGACTTATGTTACAACATGATAAGAATGAACCCTACAGCTTTTTTTGGATTATTTGATATGTTAGTCAAAGAGGGTGGTCTTAGGCCAACTTTATGTGTATCAGTCGATGAGAAAGTTGCCAATACACTATACTTATTAGGACACAATGTCTCCCACCTTGAGCTAGCTTTTTTCTTCTGATGTTCTCGTGAAACGATCTTTCGGCATTTCCATAATGTCTTACAAGATATCATGGAATTAGAGGATAAATATCTAATACAACTAGATGGCTCACGCATCCCTTCTGAAATATTCAACACCAATAGATTCTATCTATATTTCAAGGTAATAATGCGTTCATTAAATTGCAAATTACAAATTTATAAATTTATTACAACAATGTGTATGTTTGAAGTGGATAAAAAAATTTATTGGCAGGATTGTGTTTGTGCCATTGATGGAACACATATCCGTGTAAAAGTTTCTAGTGTCGACGCTCCTAGGTATCGTGGAAGAAAAGAATATCCAACACAAAACGTATTTGCCTCATACACATTTGATTTAAAATTTACTTATGTGTTACCTGGGTGGGAAGGCACAACGTTTGATTCACGAATTATGAAAAATGTATTAACTATGGCCGCTCCTTTTATAATCCCGGAAGGTAATTGTTAATACATTGTAATACTATATAACATTTCATAAACATATATACACACAAAATAATAGCGAAATTTATTTTATGCAATAGGTAAATATTACCTTGTTGATGCTGGGTTTATGTTGAGGAATGGGCTTATTACACCATATATAGGGGGGAGATATCACTTGAAGGAATATTCAAGGAATCCACCACAAAATGCACGTGAATTGTTCAATCTCCACCATGCATCTTTAAGGAATGCTATTGAACGAGCATTTGGTGTCGTCAAAAAACGTTTCCCTATAATAGGAAGCTCGACAGAGCCCCATTATGGGTTAGAAACACAGAAGGAGATTATTTTTGCTTGTTTTATTTTGCATAATTACCTAATGGGTGTAGACCCAGATGATGTAATACTTGCACAAGTTGATAATGAACTCGAGCGTGAACTACATGAAGAAAATCATCATCTTGTGGAAAATAATGAAGAATCCACTGAAGGAGAGATTATTAGGGATGCTATAGCGGCCAATATGTGGGTTAATTATGTTGAGTGACATATATTAAGTGTCTTATACTATTATGTGATGTACGGTTTTTTGTAATATGTATTCGTGGGAACAATTTATGTAATGATGTGATGTACTTGTTATATGATCAACCATTTTATGTAATGAACAATTTCGCATGTAGTACACTTTTGAAGTACTAATTTTGCTTGGTTCCAAACACTTGTTAGTGATTTATTTGTGCTTATTAATGATGTAGTTCATTTTTTAAGTACTAATTTTATGTAATGATGTTTTCAAGTACTCATTTTTTTTTGTGTTGTTCATGTAGTTACTAAAATATGTCAAAGAGAAAAGCAACTCATGATGGAAATACCACATTGGTATGGAATGCTACTATGGATGATGCTTTGATCGAGGCTTACTTGCATCAACATATAGTGTGGAATAGAGTAGAAGGAACATTTACAACACATTCATTAGAGAATATAGTGATTGAATTGAAGAATAAATTTTTAGATAAGCTAATTGACAAGGAAAAAGCACAAAACCGCATGAAAAATATATAAAAAAAATTACTCAATGTTATGACATATTCAAGAATGGAATGAGTGGATTCGCTTGGTATCCAACTACAAAAACTTGGGATGCAAAACCTGAAGTATGGCAGCACCTAACTGAGGTTAAATTTTTTTTCTAATTTTTTAAGTTCGTGAGATACAAAATTATATTCATGGATGTTATGTTCCTAATATTGTTTTATATATACAGAGCAAACTAGAGGCCGATGAGTGGATGATCAAAAGTGTTTGAAATTATGAGAAGCTCGTTCAACTATATGGAAAGGATAGAGCAACTAGGAAACAAGTTGAAACTGCATCGAAAATGAGACGGAAAAGAGCGCAGAATCAAGCCTCATCGATACCTACACAAAATGAGCAAGATACAATTGATGAAATTGACTTTATGGTTACACAAAATATGGCGAATTTGGAAAATTTGGATGAAAATGAAAATGTGGATGTGCAACCCAATGTGATTGAAGATGAAGCCTCACCGATGCCTACAAATCAACAATCGTGCTTTCAAGGTCAAAGTTCTTTTAAGTCTAAGAAAGTCAAAGCTTCCGATATTAATGAGAATCTTAGCAAATTGGGAGTAGCCGTTGAATTAGTCGCCGCTTCTGTTGTTCAATCAACCACCACGATAGTTGAAGCATCTCATTCGAGCACAAATATTATAAGGGAATGTTTATCAAACCCATATCCATACAAAGATTATGATGTATGGAGCATGCTTTCCGATTTAGGACTCTCACAATCAATTCTAACCAATGCTTATCTATTACTTGCAAAAGATGTGCCATTGTTGGAAGCTTTGATTAAATGCCCGAGTCACCATCAAAAGAGTTTATTGTTGAGGTCAATGGGTCATGATCATGAACCACAAAATTAAAATGGAAGGTTAGTATTACATACCAACATGAAATAATTTTTGGTGTATTAATGTAAGATATAGTTACTAAAATCATAATTTCATTCTTCCTATTTTTGTAGGGATTGGTGGATGATTGTCATAAATGGTGGTTCAACATTGAATGATTTTGAAGAACATTTTGTATTTTGATCTATCTTGCCAAATCAATATTGACTTGACTTTATTTTGATGAACAATGTGATTTGATTTCATGCAAGGAAACAATGTGGATGGTTTATTTAGATGTTGGAGCAATGTATATGTTGCTTAATTTGAGAGCAATGTGTTATGGTTTATTTAGATGTTGGAGCAATGTGTATGCTGCTTAATTTGAGAGCAATGTGTTATGGTTTATTTAGATGTTGAAGCAATGTGTCATGCAATGGAACAACGTTGTGGTTTATTTTGATGAACAATTTTATGTTACAATGTTGGAGCAATGCATATGTTGTTTAATTTGAGAAAACTATGTGTATTATGTGTGATTTATTTAGATGAAATATTATGTATTTTGGTGGTTTTATGAAATTTGTTATACTCATTTGTGGAGTTTTTTGGTGCTACAGAAATTTTATTATGTATTTGGGTGCTATAGTAATTTTATTACATTTGTCGATTTTTTTTTAAATTTTGATAAAATTTTATGTTGGAATAACAAAGATCCAAACCAAAAATTTTGATTAGTTGTGCAAAAACATAATTAAAAAAATCCAAATGCTTATGCTTTTTGTGTTTGAATTGGAGCAATATTTGGGCATTTTGGTAATAATAAGACATAACCTTACTTTTCTTTACTTCCAAACCAAACACAAAAATAGTGACAACCCGTACTTTGTTTCCCCTCCCCAACAAGCAAAGTATGTATTCAACCCTTCCCTTCCCTTCATTTCCATTACTTTATGAACCCACCTCTCACTCCATCTAAGCAAGCCTTTAAGAGGTGTCAAAGGAATAGACAACCATACTAGATTCAATAAACAATGAATGAATAGTATTTTATATAGTCCCCCACATGGCAATTGGCAAGAACCCAACCCCCCCCCCTCTCAAGGGGTGTCAAAAAAATAGACAACCACACTAGATTCAATAAACAATGTGTTAGTTCCACCGGTGTGGTTTGTGGGTTTTAGGAAACATTCAAACATTCATACAAACATACACAAACCAAACAAGAAGAAGACACACGACATTGGTAACCTAGTTCGGCGTCCACTCGCCTACATCTGGGGGCCAAGCCCAGAGATAAACAATCCACTAAAAGAGGTGAAAATACATGAGTACAAACACTTATCACTCAACCCTCACAAACAAAGATTACTAGCCTCTTTAGATTGTCTTGTGCACCCACTCTCTCTAGCTCTGGTCACACTTACAATCTATGAGCAAGGTAGCTTATATAGACGCCTCAACGTCCCAAATATAGCACATACCTCTTTTAGAATCTCCGCGGCTACTAATTTAAAAAAACTTCCAAAATTAGTTGTTGCAATTCCTGTTATAACATAAGTTGCAACATGGCCCTGACTGCTAACTTGACTGAGCTCTGGTTACGTTGCGGACGACCTCAAGACCCATCAACCTCCTGGTCATTCTTAGTCCGAGTCGATGCAGCCAAATCTCCCAATCCCGACTGCCGGCAACTAGCCTACCTCCTTAGTTCCTCATCACGCAATCCCCTCGCAAGGGGCGCACGTCCTTGTGCATCTTCATGGAACTTGCCAAACTTAGTCTTCAACCTTCCAAGTTTGGTCTTCAAAGATTCTCCAACCTTGATCTTCAATTCACCCAAGTTTGGTCCCCAAATCTTGCCCTTAAGACTTCAATCAATCTTCATCAAGGATTCTTCAAATCATATCTTCAATAGATATTTCTTCAATTAAGCTTCATCCATATTTAGTCTTCAATCAAATCACCTAAATATGGTCTTGATATGATCTTGTCTTCAAGTTGTAACATGTTACCAAGAATAACTCCACCAAGATATTCACGATATTTTTCCTCCAAGTTATAGACATACTAAAGATAACTCCACCAAGATCTTCAAGATGTTTTGCCTTGCATGCCAAGTCTTCTTGCCATGTCACAATGCTTTCCACGTCATCAATTATGCCTTGTCACCATGGTTGCCACGTTATTTTGCCTTGGTGTCAAATCATGCCAATTAAATAGTGCGGTTGCACTAACACAATGAATGAATAGTATTATATAGTCCCCATAAATAGTGATAAAATAGTACTTTTGTAGTGTTTTACACTATATATAGGAAATAATAAATAAACAATATTCTATACTCCTAATAAATAGTAATAAAATACTTTTGTAGTAGAGAAAGCACCATAAAGTACTTTACTACTGCACCATGCTAGTGTTGCCATGTAAGTATTAAGGGGGAGTTTGGCTTATGGATTCATGCCTTGGGAGTGGGAATGACATGCACCCATGATGCTTAAACCCATGTTTGGCAATAAAGAAAAAAGTGAATAGTGAGTTGGCATGAGAATGAGATGCAAACATGTGGGGCATTTCCAATCCACCCAAAATTGGGGGGTTTTGGACTCCTTAGTAATGAAATGATTTTTATACCCTTCCTTTATAATAATAAATGATATTATTTATTTATTTATTTATTTAATAAATAAACAATTGTTAAATTATACTAATTAGTTGAAATAGTTAATTACAATTAAAAGGCATAAATAACATATTAAAAATATTAAATAACAATAAAAACGTTATTTATTTATTAATTAATATAACAAACATGTGTTACGTTATATTAATTAGTTGTAATATTTCATTTTAATTAATTAAAATAAATAAGTAAATATATTATAAATACTTGATAATAATAAATCATGCTAATTATTTATATTTAAAATAACAAATTTATTTTAAGTTATAAATACATTAGAAATATTTAATGATAATTATAATAATTATTTACTATTAAATTTAAACTATTGTTTTATAAAATGTCATCTTTTTATGTAAAAGGGCATATGTATAATTATACTATATTTCTCTATCTTATTTTTTTTCTATTCCTAATTTTCATTCTTCCAACCAAATACTTTTATCATTATCCTCCTCTTTCCTCCTATTCTCATTCACACTATTCTCTTTTTCATTCCCTCTTTCCATTCTCAGTTCCCAGATCCAAACGACCCCTTGGGGTCGTTTTGGATCGACTGAATAGGAATAGAGATCAGGAATGGGGGTAATGAAGAGGAATAGGGAATGCGGGGTAATGGGAGGGATATGAATGAAAAACCGTGTTTGGTTAGAGAGGTTATGCATTGGGAATGTAAAAAGTAAGTAAAGGATATATGAGACAATTACTTTTATACCCTTCTTAAAAAAAACAATTATGTATATATGTTTAATGACAATTAAGAATTATTAACTTAATTAATTAGGTTAATTGATTAATTAATTATTTATTTAAGATAATTAATTATTTTATTAACTTAATTAATTAGGTTATTTATTTATTTATTTAAGATAATTAATTATTTTATTAACTTAATTAATTTTATTTATTAATTAATTATAATAATTAATTAAGTTAATTAATTATTTTTTAACTTAATTAATTATGTTAATTAATGATTTTATTGATTAAGTTAATCAATTATTTTATTAACTGAATTAATTAAGTTAATTAAATTAATACAATTAATTATTTTATTAACATAATTAATTATGTTAAATTAAGTTAATTAATTATTTTTTAACTTAATTAATTATGTTAATTAATGATTTTATTAATTAAGTTAATCAATTATTTTATTAATTGAATTAATTAAGTTAATTAAGTTAATACAATTAATTATTTTATTAATTAAATTAATCAATTATTTTATTAACTGAATTGATTAACTTAATTAATTAATTTTATTAATTAAGTTAATCAATTATTTTATTAATTGAATTAATTAAGTTCATTAACTTAATTAATTATTTAAATAATTAAGTTAATCAATTGTTTTCTTAATTGAATTAATTAAGTTAATTAATTAATTAATGAAGTTAACAAAATTTATTATTTATTAATTAAGTTAATTAATTATTTTATTAACTGAATTAATTAAGTTTAATTAATTAAGTCTATTGAGTTAATTATTTAAGTTAATTAAAGATGGTTAGGTTTTAAGTTGGGATATACAAATAATATTTTATTTTGAAATGGACAAAAATGTAATTTCCAATCTCATTAATGGGTATTCCCCCAATATGGGGGGAATGACTTATACCTTTGGGGAAGGTAATGAATACCCCTAGCCTTCAATGATTACATGTCCAAAAAAATATCCAAACAAGAGGGAAGGAATGTGTAATCAATGATTAATAATTAAATAATTTTTCAAAGCTTTGGGTGTGTTTGGATGACATCAATGATTATTATTAATTTATCCCATTTTAAAACCAAATAGAAAGTATAAGAAAATAACTATTTCTTACAAATGAGCTCCGCCTGCAACATTCTTGTTCAGCCGCAAGAAAGCCCCAAATAAACCCTTTTAAAACCCTACTTTCTCTCTCTTCTCTCTCTCTCTCTCTCTCTCTCGCTCGCTCGCTCGCTCGCTCGCAATGGATAGCAGCAGCAGTCCTTGCCCTTTGGACAGAGAGCTTTCGTCTCAGATCGCTGCGCTTCTGGCTTCTCCCTCTTCACAATCCATTCAGGTAAGTTTCACTTCAATCTCCACGGTTCTTGATGTTTTCTTAGGTATTCAATTCATCACAATGTGAGTAAAAAAGATTGGATGCATCATGCATGGTAGCTTATAATGAGATTAGCAATTGAAGGTTTTGGTTGATGGAGCATAAATTTTGTGGAATTGGAGAAGGTTTTTCTGTGGAAAGTTGCTATTTGTGAGCTAGGTTTTGAACAGCTGAATCTGATTTTGAGCTTTGTTTGCTTTCTCATTCCTTTTGTGTGTGTTTGGCTTGAGAAATACTAGAGCAAAAAAAGGGCAAACAAATGAGGGAAATCTTATTCTTTCATACCCTGATTATGTGTATTCAACCACCTGCAGGCTATTGTGGGAAATCTTATTCTTGGGATTTAATTTTGATTCGGTAGAGGTTGATGGTGATGGGATTATGTGATTGCTTCTTACTTCTTGGATGGCATTGTGCAAGCATACACATACAAACCAAGTCTTGGCAAGACTAAAATCTGATCTAGTATAAAAATTTCAAGAATATTATCTAGGAGATTGCCTGCTGAATTTCAATTCAGCAGACTTTTTTTGCCATCATCCTTGTATTTTCTCTATTCATTCCGTTACTTGGATTGAATTTCAAAGTTGTTATGCAATCCAAGTACCTCATCCTTTGTCCAAACACAGGTTGCTTGCGCACTTCACTCTACATGATTCAACAGGATCTAGAAACAGTATAAAATGAGATTACAATGTTTATGTTGCACAAACTACAACAGGAAGCCACTGGTGGAAAGAAATGGGTTTATGTAGGTTTTGGGTATGGCATATGAGTGCTTTTGCCTCAGGTATCAGAAGTTTGTTTCCTTTAATGAAGATTTTCATATAATTCACTGTTGGTTTGAATTTGAGACTAGCTCATCAGATATAATGAATTTTTAACGTACAATATCTGGGGTCCAGGAATGGTTCTGGAATCTATTGTAATTAAATTCAACAACCTGATTGCATGATCCATCTAGTTTATTGGTCTAAATTGTCCATTTGAACATCTCTTCTGCATATCATTATATTACTGTTTTTCATTTATGGCCTGAATGCTAGTTAAATAAGTTCCTACTGACGCAGAACTCAGGTCTCTCATTAATGAAAGTGTCGCTTGCCACGCTCTTACTACAATCTATAAAAAATGAATATCACTAGTTAAAGCATTTTGTCATTGGAAAACAATATAAACAATGGATATGGTGAAGATAAATGCATATTCAGTTGATTTTGTTTATATGCACTCTGTGGTTTGTTGTATTTCTTATATTACTGAAGTACTGCAATTAATATATCCCTCAAACATTACAAGGGAAATTGATTCATAAAATTTAGATGGTTCGAGTGGAACCTGGACAAATCCTTATCTTAACTAAGTTTTGGTCATTTATTTCCTGTTACAGGATTTCCATGATGAACTTATCAGGCTGAGAGAATGCCATGGTTTAAAATTGAAATATGACAAAGAAGTTGGGAAAGGTGGTTTCTTCATGAACTCTGTTTTTTTTGTCAGTATAAATGCATTGTCAGTAATGCTGTTGTCAATTCTCTGATATTGATTTAATTTTAGAGATTTGGAATCGTTATATACTGTCTCTAGGAAATATTCTTGTATATCAACTGAAATACCTATGGAAAAGAGATTTCCTACATAATGCCACAAATTAAAACACGCTCGCATTCGTTGTTGCGCACCTGACCTCAGACTTTTCTACACTAATAATAGAATGGTTTCTTTTGAGCGTAAAAGTAATATGTAGGAAACAAAACATATTAATAATAAATCATAATCATGACCTTTTTATGTGAAGTTTTTAGGAGCTGAAAACACATACGATGTAAAAGTTTGCTTTATTTTATTTTATTTTTAACTATTATTATGTTTCAGAATAACCTTTTACTTAATATCCTGGAATATATCAATTTCACTCTGTTATCTTCTTAGGTTACATGATAAAGCATGTATAATCGCTTCTACTAGCTGTCTGACCTATCAGTACACATAAAGGAAGGTTTTTTTTTTTTAGATATGACATTTTTTTCATCCAAGATGTTAGTTGTGTGTTTAGATGTTCTTGAAATTATGAAATCTACTTTCCCTAGGGTTGGTGACTGGTAAATATTGAGCATCTTGTGAGTTGCTCAAGTTTGTCCGGTGTGATACTTGTGGTTAGCTCAATTATTAAGTAACCTAATTGAGTTTGAGCTAGAATTTTCAGCTCAATATTAAATTTGAAGTGAGCTTTGAGTATGGGTTGGTTGATGAACATGGCTTGTAATAGTTTGATTGATGTCTCTTACACTCAATAAAAGCACTATGTGTAAGGTTGTGCATTCAATTAATTGGGGAACTGAAAACTGAATTATCAAATAATTGAATTAACTGGTTTTTTAAAATGAAAATGGAACTGAATTTTATAAAAACTGAAGTAACCATTTGTTTCTTTTTGATAAAATGAAACCAAACCCAACAGTCTAAATTTCAAATTTAATTTATTCTTTTTTTGTATTTTATGATTTATTTACATATAATATAATATGATATGATATGATATTATGTTAATATTATACAGAATTTAGTTTAGATTGATGGAAGTTTCAAAATCTGATAACTAAAAATTGAACCTAAATAGTAAATAACCAAAAACCCTTTTGAAAGCCAAACTGAATTTAAAAAAGAATTTGGTTCAGTTTGGTTAATTGAATAACTGAACTGAATGCACATTCCTAATTGCATGTACTGCATCCCTTTTTTTTTTATGTTGTAAAATTAAGCTGGCTGTGGTAGTTAGAGGCTTTCTTTGAAAGTTTAAGTTGATATTGGAGTAATCCTAGAATCAAATCTCAAATGAGAATAGCATTTTATATATTTTTTGAACCCTAGAAAAACTAATTTGGGCTCAAGCAGAGCTTGTATTGGGTTACTTGATCCTGGCCTGAGCTTGGCTAAAGTTGATCTAGCTGAGATCGACCAGGCCTGGCTTGCTCATGCTAAGTTTGGTAACAGTCCTAACTGTTGCATTCCAAACGGATTTTTGTAAAACTGTATTCTATAAGATAATTTTCAACATTTCCTTATTATTTTTACATAAACAGTAAGAAAAAAAACTTATACAGTAAAAAAATGCTCAAAGAGTGTGAGCTAACTGCTGATACCTGATAGAATGCAATTAGTTGAGTGCTTTTCTTATCTTTGAAGGGATAACAAAAAGAACAAACATCTAACTGAGCTGATCTTAATAAAATCACAGGACGACTGCATCCTCTAGCTAGCTGTCATTAACATGAAGTGATTAAGCTGTCAAATATGTGAAAGAATATTGCTTTAATTTAAATGTGAAATAAATAGCCTACTTATGGAGAAAGAGTAAAAGTGAAAATACCTAGTTTTAATAGTTTTAAAAAACTACCTAGTTAATTGTCACCAAACAACAAAGAAATAATGGCGAGTTTGTATTGATAAGATCATTAGAGGAAGTTAGGACAATTCGGGCAAAGGAAGAAAGGCAATATTTGCATATTTTAGTTATCTATCACTGTAAGTTTGTTACAAGGGAAGCTCGCATCAACTATCTTGCATTTAGTCCAACTTATCAGCTTACAAGATTTAACTTCGTGACATGTTTGTTTGCATATGACATGATGTGCTTCTCATTCTGAGTATTTCATTTTGGTAGTGCATCTTAAAGGGTCACATAGAACCTTGAACAAAATAACAAGCCCGTGACATTATGCACCACATAACTTGAAATTGCAGGTGTATATGCAAATAAGGAATTCAAAGAAGGTGAACTAATTTTGAAGGATCAAATGCTTGTTGCAGCACAACATAGTTCTAATAAGGTCATTCTTGTCAAATTATCATCATTTTCTTTTTATATTTGAAATACTAATTTCCTATCTTTTACTTATGTTTCATGAAGCTGGTGATTTACGTGCTTCTTCCACTTTGTGATGCTGTAGGTTGACTGTCTTGTATGCAGCAAATGCTTTCGCTTTATTGGTTCTATAGAGCTTCAGATTGGCAGGAAGCTATATTTGCAAAGTTGTGGTTTATCTAGTAAAAGAGATTGTACCTACAAGGCCTTTTCTTGTGCTTCAGAAGAAGGGTGCGCTGAATTTTCGGAGGATGAAGAGAATGACATCATGGAGAACTACAATGATCTGGGTTCAAGTTCATCAAATTTGAAGACTCACACTCTTTCTGAAGAGATGCTAAAATCATTAATTAATGGTGATCTTTCTTTACCTTACACAAAGAATTTTGGGTTGCCTCCTGTTATTAAGTGTCCTGGTGGATGTGAAGAAGAACACTATTGCAGGTAACATGCGGTAATTGCTTCACAAAGTATACCTCTTTACCATTTTTGCGGTGCATTTCCCTCACTGGAACACATTTGTTAACTGTAATTGGTATAAATGCGTGTAGTAGATGGAGATCTGAAAGCAGAAAGCATCTTTAGATGACTATTCTCCTAAGTACTGCTCGGTGACTATTGCTGCAAACCTGTTTAATATTTCTAACTGTTTGTTTGCCATCTTTTCTTAGCAAATTATGTGCTGACTCTGATTGGGAGTCTGTTCATTCTCTGCTATGCACTGGGCAGAGCTCAGCATCCTCACCGGCGGCGATGGTAAAATTTTTGGAACATGCTAATGGTAAGTCCTAAAAAATATGCAATTCACTACTTGTTGTCATGTGTCTTTATTCTTCAATTATTATCCTCAGCTTAGAGCTATGCTTATTATATTATTGTTTTGTACTGAAAATATTTCTGTTACCATATCAGGAACAAATGATATCTTCATCCTAGCAGCCAAGGTATGTTTGAAGAGTACTCCTTGATACAGAAAACGTTAAATTCATTTTGCAAGACTTTCTTGGACTATAAAAAGTGCATATATATACCATTTGGAAGCTTTTAATACCATGGGTTATCATTGTGTATGGTACACACTTTTCTGTCTAGAAGTTCATCCATTTATTGGTATAGGTGTCAGTCGTTAAGTTGTGTTTCTAACATTTTATATGTTTTCCTACTTTGTAGATGATTTCTTTTACCATCTTGAAGTACAGAAAGCTGAAACAACTTCATTTTGAAGACTGTAAGCTACATAATAAGTTAGGTGAAACTGATGACTCCAGGTTTTTGATGCTCTTGGAGGCTTGGAAACCAATATCAATGGGTTTTAAGAAAAGGTGGATTTACTGTTCTATTTTGTTTGTTTGTTTTTTTTTTTTTTTTTGGTTTTCAAAGGACTATCCGGTTTACTCCAATAACATTTTACTCTTGCAAAAATTGTTGCAAATACTAGATTTTACATCATATCCTGGGGAGACTACTGGGTCCAAAACCATCTTGCTCATGTTGAGGAAATGTTGGGTGGTAGTTTTGGATGTGCAAATTCATGACTCCTATTTGTTAACATTGAATTCTATGTTCTACTATATGGCACAGGAGATTAATTTACTGATTTTGGAGCTAATTCAAAGTTCTAAATGACAGCTCAAAAATGATGAAAGACCAAACCAAAATGCAATTTTTGTCTTTTTACAAAGTGTTCCAGATCCATCTGGGTCTTTGTATTAAGTTTGATAGGATAAACTCTTTAAATTATTGGCAAGTTATCCACTTTTTGTGCTATTGTGGTGGTTGGTTTTGGGGAGTTGGGAGGTGCATGGTGGGAAGTTCTCTTTTATAAGTGATCCAATTGTTCAGTTATGGTTCCCATGGTTTGCCTAGAAATAACCTTATACCAATCAATAAACATATTCTATTGCCTTTGTTCATTCTGTTTTCTCCTATTGTGTGGAGAACTGATAAATAAACCTCATTTTCCAAATTGATTGAGTTTTGTCCTAATGGTTCCACGGCAGACTTCTTTTGTCTGTTTCAGCTGTTTGTTCATGTCGTGACAGAATAACATTCCTTTTTGTTTCTAACAATATAAAAACCCCAAAACAATTAAATTGGGTTGGCTTCCATCAGTACAAGAAAGATGGAAGAGATCCTCATGAGTCATGTTGGATATTTATTCGGGAAATAACCCTGGAAAATCATTTTATACAGATGGACCTTTCGGTTATTCAGACTGAAAATTCATATATGATACTTTTATAGGTGGTGGGACTGCATAGCTTTGCCAGATGATGTTGACCCATGTAATGAGGCATCATTCAGAGCGCAAATAAGGGACCTGGCATTTACTGTAAGCATTTTGAATTTTGACTCTTATTTGTGCTACTAAATTATCTATTTCTAGCTTTGCAGCTTCCAACTAATATTTCACTCCACTTCTTTTCACCAGGCCCTTAGGCTCTCTGTTAATGGAGAGTTTCCACTGCCAATTTAACTCAACCTATGTTTCTAGTTGTTGTCTGTTCTGGACTCTTGCCACTTGACTATCATTGCACCTCAACTATGTTTATGACATAGATCATATCTTAATTGTTGTAAAAAACCTCATACATTAGGTTATTCTTGAAACTAATGCAAAAATCATTTGGTCAAAAGTTAATAGGTTTCTGTTTTATTTTCTTCAATAAAGTTGTGTGTTCAAGTTTAGAATGTGGATCTTTGGTCACAATGGGAGACACCTATGAAGAAAGAGTAACAACTACTAGTTTGTTGTTTGTGTCTTTCTTCTAGAAAGCAAATAGATACTTCTTTTCATTGCTTGCCTTTTTTTAGCAAGCTCCATTTGGCAATTCCTGTTAGTACAGCTGATGGTTGCATATGTTTCTATACCTTGAACTTGCTTCGGTAGCTAATAGGTACCTATACCATGAACTCATCTTCATGACATTTGGTTCCATTGTAGTCATTGCAGCTTCTTAAGGATGCAATCTTTGACAATGAATGTGCACCCTGTATCCTTTCTTATTTAAATTTATAGTAATTGCAAGTTTTTAATTGTTTTACTTCATAAGACAAGCTGTGATGTCTCCTTGACTGTGCCAAGTATTCTCACTTGAGGTTTATGGACATATTATAGGCATGTTTGAGTTAAATAACCTGTGAGTAGCATCTATCTTGAAACATGTGGCATTGCATTTGTCTTCTTTCTCTTACTTTGTTTGGATGAAAATGATCTGGTCAATTTATTGCTATTTGCAGTGATTTGGTTGTCGCATCACCAGTTGAAGACTACTTCATATACATTGATGAATTTCCATCTCCTGAAAAGGTCTAAATTTTGACCTTTAACTCAAAACCTATACTTTGATTAACATGCATTGATTATAAAAGATTTTATGAGCTTCAGGAAGAAGCGGAGATACATACTCGGCCCTTTCTAGATTCTCTTGGTGATGAATACTCAGTTTGCTGCCAAGGTACAATGCACATTTCAAATAATATTTGGAACTATTGCCCTTAAATAAATCTACATCTTTAGATTACCAAGTACATTTGCTTTACCTGTAATATGGATTGAGCAGGTGATAGTTTAAGCTCAATGTCTCAGGTACTGCTTTCTTTCCTCTCCAGAGTTGTATGAACCATTCATGTGCACCGAGCGCCAAAGCGTTTAAAAGAGATGAGGTAAGATATTGACACATGCATGCAAATTGTCTTTAAGTTTAACTAAGAGATAAACCTGAATATTATCTTTTCCCTCTGTTTGGCATTTTTATCATATGTTATTATAGTGAATGAAGATAACTTCATTTCAGGATATTAATAAGGGTTTAAACTAACAAATGCTTGCATGGGTGTTGCTAGTCAGATTTCCTTAAGTGCCAAAATATAGGGTTCTCTAAATGGCTTATATTGATAGATAAAGACCACCTACTTTGCCAATTGAGAAGGAATATGCTATTGAATCTGATAAAAGTGTAAAGGTGGGAGGCTGGAGATGGATGTGGCGTTTATTGAATTCTGACCACCTGACTACATCTAAACAAATAAAGTTCATCATAGAGTTGAATGGACATTTAGTTACTAGAAACTTGGTTTTATGTTGCATACATTGGTTTGGTTTGGATAGCAAAACAATTGCAAAACAAGAGTCCACTTATTGTAAACAAGGGAGAAAGGAATTCATCTCCACCAGTACCTTGGTATGCCAGCACATTTTAAGTAAATCAGGGACAAATAATAGAGTATGGCTATTGGAACTGGAGTTCAGTATGAAGTTATTGCTGGATGCTGTTGATGAAGGCCTTCAGACTCTAATATGAATGAAAACTTCAAACCTTTGACAATAGGGTATGTTATGGGATTGTGATTTAGAAGACTGTAAATATCAACATAGATAAATTACAAAAACAGGTGAAGAATCAGTAGACTATTTTCTACTTCAAAGTAAAGGTAATGAATGCATTTTTGGCAATGACTTGATGAAGAATGAACATGGATGGAGTTGCAAGCAAATAATCAGCCAAGGAGTGTAAATTCATCAATTGTTAGGAAATTTTTCGAGAAACCATTTGTATATATTTGGAAAGGTTGTGATGTTTAAGATTTGCTTCGCTTGATCGAGCTTCCAAACCCTGAATTGGTGGGAGTCTTGGGGCTTTGTGGCATCCTTTTTTTAATTAGTCATTAATTAATCATCATCATCATCTCACACAATTGTTACTGCTATAACAGGATAGAGATGGCCAAGCTGTTATACTTGCATGCAGACCGATCTCTTTGGGCGAGGAGGTAAGACATAAAATCATATGATACACCATCTTAATCAAATTTGAGCTGATAATCAAATGCCATGACTTTCTTTATCTGATTTTGCTCATTCTATTTGAACCCAAAGATAAATTATGTCGGAAAACCATGTTCAGGTGACTATTTCATATATCGATGAAGACCTACCATACGAAGAAAGACAAGCACAATTAGCTGATTATGGGTTCAAATGCAGGTGCCCCAAATGCTCAGAAGAGGAACCCTAGCTTTTTATTCTCTCCTTGAATGGAGATCTGCTTTCTGTGAGTTATTAAAATATTTTGATTCTTTAAATTAAAATATAAATGTTTACTTGAGGAGCATGCTCCTCTGATTAAAAATAGGACTAGCCTTCAGACATCCTCATGATCCTTCCCATTTGGTCTTGTCCTTTGTTGTCAATATTATGACATTAAACACATTCTATTTCTTCATGATCATGTCCCTGCCCTACAACAAAGTGCTAATCTTGTTCTCAGTTATTTATTTTGATTTTTTTTCTTTTCAGTTGGAAATTTATGAATGAATTGAAGTTCATTGATGTTATGATGCCAACTAAAAATTCAGGATTACTTTATATGAAATTAGGAAATCATTCATTGCTGAATTTTCATTGTGTTGCAATCAAATTTCATTTTCTGGAAACACTGTTGACAGAATAGATCTGACACAGAAAATGGTGGGCCTTTTTGCTTCTCTCTTGTTTGGCAATCTTTGCATGTCTAATCAAACAAGCATGAATGTTATAACAGGCATCATTTGAATTTTGACCTTTTGTTTCTTGTTACCACTCATTTTGTCTTACAGCCTATGAAATTTTCATTATTTCAAATATACCCCTACAAATGCTATAATTGCTTGCTTATGTATAGCTCACATATTTGTTATTTAAAAGTATTGTCTTTGAAGTACTTATTATGCGTGTATGCTACAAAATACAATATTTTTGTGAATATTTTTCATTTTATTAATAAATAAAGTTTTACATTATGATCAACATATTTTTTTTTATGATGAAAGGTTAATAAATCTTTTTTTTTTTAATGTGAGAGTTGATTTTTTTATCAGCTTCAATCTTTTACTTGTTAAGGGAAAGAGTTATTACTTTTTTAATGTGTAGATTACAAAATTTCATAATATTTCTAAACAAGTTTATTTGATGACAATAGTGTAATTTAGCTTATTGAATATTGAAATAAATGAGTTATATGGTAAAAGAACAATCTTTTCAAAGAAAATAAAAAACTGAAAGATCAAAGATATTTCTTTTAAAAAAATTCAGAGAGTAAAATGAATATTCAGGTATTAGTCATGGATTGAAGGATTCACATCAATTTATATATATCAAGCGAACCAGCCACACAACTGATGTGGCTGGTGGTGACGTGGCTGGTTCTCTCTCCTCATTATTATTATTTTTAATTTAAAAAGAATAAGAACGACTTTAGTTATCTCTATCACGTGGCTCTCTCTTTCTCTCTCCTGCCTCGTTCTCCCCTCTCGGTTCCCAGCTACCATATCACCAGCTCCACCGACGACTCTCCTGCTCCACCGGCGACTATCCTACACCACCGATCCTGACCGCGTCGCCCCTTCCTTCTCTGCTGTGCCCCCGATCAAAGCGGGCACTCCCCTCTCGGTTCCCAGTCTCTCTCTCTTTCTCCTGTCTCGTTCTCCCTTCTCTCGGTTCCCAGCTACCACATCACCAGCTCACTTTGCGGTCAAAGAGGTGGATGTGGGACTGGTTGCGGATCTCGGAACACTGCAGCGGCTTCCCAAGATCGTCGGCTTCGGCAACGCCATGGATCTCGCGCTCACGGGGCGAAAGGTTTCCACCGGCGAGGCAAAGGCGATGTGGCTCGTTTCCAGGGTTTTCGCCGACCCGACAAAGATGGATGAGGGCATTGGCCAAGGGTAATCTTGTCATTTACGTGCATCATGATTTGAATTCTTAAATTTTCAATTTTTAATAGAAAAAAAATAGAGAAGATGAAAGAGATTTGTGGGTGGTGGTGTTCAGAGCTAGCTGCGAAGCCGGCACTGACGTTGATGGGGACGAAGGCGGTGATAATGAAGAGCAAAGACATGGCGGTTGAGAATGGGTTAGACTACGTGGCCACGTGGAATGTCGGGATGTTGAGGTCGCAGGAACTGGAGGAAGCTGTGCTCTCCAAGCTCCAAAAACGCAAGCCCAACTTCTCCAAGATGTGATGTTGCTGCTACTGCTCCTTTGCATGGGTTTGTTCAACATTCATATATTTACATGTATTTAAAAAAAAATAAATTAAGGGGATGGCCTTTGTATTGATATTATTACAAGAAAATACAAGATTGGGTGTACAAGGAGAAATTTCAGATGATTTCATGGCATTCAGACTAACGATATTTGCTGTGCTGAAGTTCTGTATCTTTTGTCTGCCTGTAAACTTTGAGCATTAAGACAGTGTCACAGTTCCAGATATGCAATAAAATCAAACAAAATACCAATTTATAAGCCTTGCCATCAATCAATAGATTCAGTCAATGCCTTAGCTTAAAACCATCAGTGAGTCATTATGTACATGCTTAGTAACCAGATAATCGAAGGAAACTCTTGTTCATCTTACTATCAAACCAGCATACCACTACTTGAGAAAATGAAGGATTGAAAAGCACAGAGGGAAATTGAAACCCAAGACAGAACACAGGAAGAAGACAAAGGAGGGAAATGGAAACGATTGAGTGTGAAACCATCAATAATGAGGAGAGAGAACAAGACAGGAGAGAGAAAGAGAGAGCCACGTGATAGAGATAACTAAAGTCGTTCTTATTCTTTTTAAATTAAAAATAATAATAATGAGGAGAGAGAACCAGCCACGTCACCACCAGCCACATCAGTTGTGTGGCTGGTTCGTGTGACTGGTTCGCTTGATATAGCATTACTCATATATATATATATATATATATTAACGAAAGTGATATGAATGAAGATATATCAATTATGATGGTTTAATGATTTGCTGGGCGCATCATAGGCGATTTAAAAGACCTCTACTCTGAAAGGAAGAAATATATCATTTTTCACTGGAAGTCATCAAAATTTAGTAAACAGGATTTGGATTTGGAGCAATATTACAGTGCCATTGTAATATTACTATATTGTAACAACCACTGGTTCACTGGCCTAACAAGTGGGTGTTAATTTATGTTTTTTATAATAAAAATTATTTAATTAAAAAAATAAAAAAAATAAATATTTTTTATTTAAAAAAAAAAATCAAAAGCCACCACTGCATCCAATCCACCCTCTCTGGCACGTGCACCGACGGCGCTTTCTTCCTTTCCTTTGGCACGTGTGATCCGACACGCAGCTTCAGATTCCCGGTGGAAAAGCATTGCCCCCCTTTTCATCCAAAACAGCGGCCTTTTTCCTCCTCCTCCTCTCTTCTCGCCCCCGAGATCTGAATTCCTCTCTCCTTCTCCAGATCTTCAGCCCCCCTCCCCTGGGTTTTCATGGAGTCGATCATCGCTAGGGCACTGGAGTATACGCTCAAGTATTGGCTAAAATCCTTCTCTCGCGACCAGTTCAAGCTCCAGGGCCGCACCGCCCAGCTTTCAAATTTAGGTCTGTTGTTCTCTTTGAATTTGTTGTCGAATTGTTGGAGTTTGGGTACGGGGATTTGGATTTGATGGAGTTTTTGTGCTGAATTCTTGTTTCAGATATTAATGGGGATGTTTTGCACGCGAGTCTTGGATTGCCGCCGGCTTTGAATGTCGCTACTGCGAGGGTTGGGAAGCTGGAGATCACGGTATTTGATGTCTGAAATTTTGGTTTTGTGATGTTGAGGTTAATTGGTTCTTTGATTTAATTTGGGATGGTTTCTTGTCAGCTGCCTTCAGTATCTTACGTGCAAGTGGAGCCAATTGTGGTGCAAATTGATAAGCTTGATCTCGTTCTCGAGGAGAATGTGGATTCTGAGAATTCTAGGAGCTCGAGCAGGTGATTGAGGGTTCTGTCATGTCGAAGGTGTTGTGACTGTGTTGCCTGGCTATTGATTCTTGTTTGCTTGTACTTTATAGTGCCCAATCCTCAACGAGTTCATCGAAGGGGAGCGGATATGGATTTGCCGATAAGGTAGAGACTCATGTTCCGGCTTGGTTTAATCCCTTTTTGTTTTCTGTACGTGGCTGCACTTAGTCCTTAAGGAAAATGGATAAGCTTATTGTGGTAGAATTCAACAGTATGGGGAAAGAAGTGATCAAGGAAAACAATACATGATGTTTCTAGGAAATTTTCACTCTGATAGCAATCTCCTTGCTTGTCTGTGATTGACTACTTGAGAATTTATCTAAATGATAGAATGCCTAATGCCTAACTGGAGTTTTCTATATAATACATTTTATTAATAGAACCTGCCAAATTGTTGAAAGTGCAAAATGAAGGTGTTAGATTAGAAGATGAGAATAGGAAAAGAAGTAATACAACTTGAAAGCATTGGGAATTCTCTTACTTTTTCTGCTTTTGTTTTGCTACCCTGAAGTTCCTATTTATAGATTATTGACAAGTGCTTGACAAAGGCTGATTTAGTGTGCATATGCATATGAACACCTATATATGTATACACAAAGGAGTTACACCTCTCTTACCTTGAGAGGGAATTGCTATTTGTACTCTAAATACTGCATAATCTTTGAATGGATGTATTGTTTGGTCGCTAAAAAGCAACCGCAATTTAAACCTAAGCCATCAACTTCCTGTAATAGCATATAGATTTGGCTATCCATTAATCCATAAAAACTGATGAGGAGAAATTTCCTTAGATTGCAGATGGAATGACTATAGAAGTTGGCATTGTCAATCTTATGCTTGAAACAAGGGGAGGTGCTGGGCGTCAGGGAGGTGCTATTTGGTATTGTCTCTTGTCCTATCTTGCATCCATTTTAAGTCGTAGAGTTTTGCTTTTTTGTTTTGTATTGAATGCCCTATTGGTAAGTGCCAACTTTACCCGAGTATATTATTATAGAAAATTGTACCTTCGTTCTGCAAGATGTGGATGTAATTAGTTCATCTGATGGACTAATTTTTACATTGAGTGCAAAAAATTGCCAAGACATGGTTTTAAGATGACAAGAAATACTAAAAAGTGGGAAACATTACCTTTTGACTTTTGAACCTTTTGTATTTTGCCCTCAGTTTTGTACTAGCTCTTGAAGTTTTTATTTTGTGAATTCAACAATGTTCTTTCAGATTTATTGCAATCTGAATCTTTTGTTCATTTTTCTGTCAAATTGTCATAACTTCTGAGCTGGCATTGCAGGTTGTGGACTGGGTAAAGATAAACCTGGAAAAAATAATTTTCTTTTTGGATTTTATCAGAGAAAGAAAAACTATACATCAAAGCAAAGGATTTTGTTTGGTTAATAAAATCTGAAAGATTATTTATTATTATTATTTTATATATAACGATCTTGCCCTTGTCCGGTCCATATGGACTGACATGCGTAATGACAACTTAGTAGCTAACAACAGCTAAATTGCCAGATGTTAAGAAAATAAGCTACACAAATAAAGACTGATTTGAGGAAATTAAATTCATAAACCAGATATGTGTATATTACTCCTTTTTAAAAAGCCGATGCGGCCATGGTCATGGTCATTGTAGCTTGAACACTGATAACTTCTATTTCTTCTACATGCTTTTTATTTCTTTGAATGTTTTTAACTTACTACTTACATTCAAACCTTTCTTGATCAAATTTTAGTGGTATAAGGTTAGATTTGTTTTGAACTTTTAAAAGTTAATGTGCACATTTGTTCTCTGAATCTTCTGTGCAGGGCGCCACCTTTAGCATCAATTACAATGCGAAATCTGTTATTATACACTACTAATGAGAGCTGGCAGGTATTACTTGGTGTTGTGCATAGTAGAATGTCTCCCTGTAATTTGTTCATGTTCTGATGTCAGTTAATTAAATCGATTTTGTATTAACAGGTTGTCAACCTCAAAGAAGCAAGGGACTTCTCCAATAATAAAAAGTTCATCTATGTCTTTAAGGTCTTTATTCTTGTACAAGATAACTGGTTCTGTGGCTTGTTTTCAGCGATAAATTCTTTCTTAGATTATAAGCTATGCAATTTAGAGAATAATGTTGCTTCTCTCTTTGATGCAGAAACTTGAATGGGGTTCATTATCAGTTGATCTGTTACCTCATCCTGATATGTTCACAGATGCTTGCTTGGGCTTCTCAAACAATGGAAGGACCAAGCATGATGATGATGGTGCAAAACGACTCTTTTTTGGGGGTGAAAGATTTCTGGAGGGAATATCTGGACAAGCTTATGTAAGATCTTATCATAATCCCCATTTTCGATTTCACTAACTACCGTGGTTTTGATTTTGAACATATCAATTTTCTCTTTTCCAGATCACAGTGCAAAGGACAGAATATAATGCTCCACTAGGACTTGAGGTTCGATTACATGTGACAGAGGCTGTCTGCCCTGCTTTAAGTGAGCCAGGTAATGGTTGTTGCAACTCTTGAATACTATAATTTGTCATGTTTCACTGTGTATCTACTTGATTTAATTTTTAAATTTATGGCCAGGTTTGCGTGCTCTTCTTCGGTTCTTGACAGGACTGTATGTTTGCCTAAACAGGGGAGATGTTGATCCAAAGGTCTCACCACTTTTATGACATCTTTGTATTACTTTCTTTCATTTTTAAATGTAGAAAATGTCGGGTTCTTATACTCTTCCTCTAGGTTGTGTTCTTCATCTAGTTTACTCTTCTGTTCAGTGCTCCACAGAAGCCGCGGGACGTTCTGTTGTTTCTATTATTATAGACCACATTTTTTTCTGCATCAAAGATGCTGGTAGGTTTGCCTGTGGAAAACTAGTTTTCTTTCAAGATTCCTTACTAATCATTATTTGTGAATATAGACTTCTTCAATACAGGTTTTTTTTGCTGCGGCGCTTTCACTAATTATTTAAATCTCATTTCCAGATTTCCGGCTTGAACTTTTGATGCAATCACTTTTCTTTTCTCGGGTAATTTCTTCTCTTTAGTGTGCAAACTTGTGGTTGTTTAGTTTGCATTTTCCTCCTGTTATCAGTCTACTGTTATTGAAAGGACGACATATTTCTGTCACCACCTCTGATGGTTATAGAACTTTCTTAGTTTGAGCATTATCCTCATGATAATTTTCACCATATTAAGGTGGCATTTGGATGGAGATATTTAGGGACAATTTGTGTTTGAAGGTACATGTAATTGAAGTTACAGGGGATTTCAAAATTCGTAATAGCATCAATCTATGTTTGGTTGGGTAGATTTGCACATGTTTGATTCAAAGGATTTGGAAATTTGGTTTTGAAAAATTCTCATATGGCACAGGCTCCTAAAATTTGTGATTCTTAAATTTATGCTCTTAAGTCGAATTAATTATTTATCATCTTTAAATAGTGGATAAAACATTAGTTAAGTTTATACTACATTTTTATTTAGAATGATAAGTTTATATTTTAAGGGCATGTTTGGTGAACAACATAGGTTAAGAACATATAGGATATAATGATTGGATAGGAGTAGGAAAGGATATGGGCATCATAAGTTTATATCCTTTGTTTGATGCGCACTAGATAAGCCATCGGATAGCATTTTGTTATCCTATTGTATGTTTGAAGTGGACTAGATAATGGTAGGATATGATGAGTTGTATGTGAACAGACATAATTATTCTTTATAATATAGTTAGGTGATATGAGTTTTCTAGGGGGTGTATATATCAAAATTGAGATTTTCAAATTCTAACTTATTATCTAGTAGAAAAGGAATTCATAATGAAAATTTTGGATATTTGGTGATTTTATAAATCAAAGGGGAGAATTAAATATGTTCCTAATCACAACGTAGATGACGAATGAAATGCAGAATTTGAACAAGTTAGAGGCAACCAAGCGTGCCCTAAATTTTTTATGTCAATGAGTTCCCATCATTCTTGACATGAAATTTTGTTGTAGATATTTATCCCATCATTGTGTGTTCTTTCTTTCCATTTTCAAGTCATGTTTTAAATATGTTATGCTTCTTTTGCGGTGTCATTTTTTATTTCATTGTTGTCTTAATTTTTGTATTTTATAGTCAAGTGCCTCTGATGGAGAAGATGCAAAGAACTTGTCCCGCATCATGGTTGGTGGGCTCTTTCTGAGGTAAAATTCCCCTTGATTTTTATAGTATGATATTGAAACATGTGAAAACACTTCCCATATGGAGCAGAAGGTATGGGATAAAGATGAATGAACCTTAATCTGTGAGGTTGGCCGTGGATAGGGTTTAATCAAATTATTCTTAATACAATTTTTATAATCAGATTGCATATGGGTCCAAAAAATTGTCATTGACGATGAGTTAGTCTCAAGCTTCTGAAGTTACTATTAGGTTTTATTAAGTCTGAGCATATGAAACCATTTTGAAGTGCGAAAATATATGATGTGTAAAATGCTTGCCTATGTGGCCTTTTTTTTTTTCTTCTTTATCATGTTTGTTATGATATAATATTCTGCTTATATACAATTTTCAGTGAACATTTTTAACCATTTTGCTTTTATGCAGGGACACATTTTCACATCCTCCATGCACCTTAATACAGCCATCAATGCAAGCTGTTCCTGTGGAATCTTTGCAAGTCCCAGAATTTGGTTCTTTCCATAATCTTTGCTGACCTTTATGGTTCCATAATCTTTGCATTTTGCTTTTCAAGGTCTTGATTTTATTCAATCCTGATCCTTTCCATCACATTTGCTGCAGGTGAGAATTTTTGTCCTCCAATCTATCCTCTAGGAGAGGAACTATGGCAACTTAACATGGGTGTTCCTTTGATTTGCCTCCACTCTCTTCAAATAAAACCTTCACCTGCTCCTCCATCTTTTGCTTCACAGACAGTCATTGACTGCCAACCCCTTATGGTACTTCTCATAAACTTCCATCATAGTTCCATTGACCAGCGATTTTACCTGTATCATTTTCTACCTTAATATATATTTCTTTAATCATTCTCTTTTGTTCAGATTAGTCTTCAGGAGGAATCTTGTTTCAGGATCTCCTCATTCTTAGCTGATGGAATTGTGGTCAACCCTGGTGCTGTTTTACCTGACTTCTCAGTCAACTCATTCATATTCAATCTAAAAGAGTTTGATCTCTTTGTTCCTATTGATGCTGGGAAAAATGCTGATCTTGTGGGGAGCGGAAACAACTATTCATCATCTCAATTTTATGGAGCAAGACTTCATGTTGAGGATCTCTATTTTGCACAATCCCCATCAATTAAATGCAAATTACTAAATCTTGAGAAAGATCCTGCTTGTTTTAGTCTATGGGAATATCAACCCATTGATGCCAGTCAGAGGAAATGGACCACTCAAGCTTCACATCTTAGTCTTTCACTTGAAACTTCCTCTGGTTTAGAAATGCAAAAATCCTCAATGGACTGGTCTGCGGGATTGTGGCGATGTATTGAACTGCAAGAGATCTGCTTTGAGGCAGCTATGGTCACTGCTGATGGAAATCCTTTGTTAGATGTGCCCCCTCCAGAAGGTATTGTCCGGATTGGTGTTGCTTGCCAGCAGTTTTCTTCTAATGCTTCGGTCGAGCAGCTTTTCTTTGTTCTGGATATCTATGACTACTTTGGTAGAGTTACTGAAAAAATAAGAAAAGCTGGCAAAAGTAAAACTAACAGACATAAAATCAAGGAGTCCATAGGTCAGAAGTTAATGAAAAAGATTCCCAGTGATACAGCAGTAAGTTTGTCTGTAAATAAGCTACATCTTAGATTTTTGGAGTCTTCTTCAACGATTGGTCAAGAGGTGCCACTAGTTCATTTTGCCGGAGGTGATCTCTTTCTAAAAGTTTCACACCGTACCTTGGGTGGTGCTTTTGCAGTTTCAACCACTTTACGCTGGGAATATGTTCACATTGACTGTGTAGATGGTGAGAGGTTGTCTTTTCATATAAATGGCACAGATGCATTTGGTGTGCAGAATCTGGCGGCTGCTGAAAATGGGCATCCTCAAATGAGAGCCATCTTTTGGATTGATAACCCAAGGAAGAACAAGCTGGGGCCAGATCCATTTCTTGATATAACCACGGTGCATGTGATGCCATACAATGTGCAGGATGTGGAGTGCCATAGTTTAAATATCTCTGCAAAGATTGCCGGGGTACGCCTTGGTGGTGGAATGAATTACACGGAGTCTTTGCTTCATCAATTTGGCATACTTGGGCCAGATGGTGGTCCTGGAGATGGACTTTCCAAAGGCTTAAAAAAATTATCTTCTGGACCACTTGCAAAGCTTTTTAGAACGTCATCACTCATGGAAGCTGAAACAGAAGATAGTATGAACTCTATATCTTTCACTTGTATTTATTTTTAACTCAATTCCGCTATATTCTGGTACACATGCTAGGCCTTTTGAATATGAATTATGCCTCATAACCAAATTTATTTTGTTTGTTAAACAGTTTTGGCTCTTCATAAGGAAAATAATCACACACTTACTGGCAATAGTGATTAAAATTACAGGAGATTATTTTCTTTTCTTAGTCTCAAAAAGCCGTCTGTTTGTAACTTTCAAAATTTAATTTTGCTAAAATTGATCGGATTGCTGTTCTTCAATGGCTAAGATTGCTTGCTTTATGCTCACAGCATGACATGAACTCAATAGTGTCATCTTTAGCTAAGCATGTGCAACAAAGATGAAAGACTTGAATATTTTCTCTAATCCATAAAAGCTAAAAACACTATTAGGAACAGACAATTATGATGCTGCCTGAAGGTCTTACAAGATGTAGAAATTCTCAATTTACTTTCACATTTGCTAAGTAGTGGAGAGTTGTGGGAGTATTGTAAACAAAGAACTGTGGTTAAGGAATCAGGGAAACTCTTTTGCATTATCAAAACTTTGATTGCCCCATTTGGCTTGTTCCAGAGAGCTTCTTGATAGGGTAGTGGAGCTCGCAAGTCAGCTGAAACTGTGAAATTAGGTTTCACCATTTTTTTTTTTTTTGGGTTGTGTTTGTGTGTGCATGGTTAATATGCACTTTAGATTTAGTGACCACCAAGACTCAGTGAGCATTGTAAATGCTAAGGTATTCATGACTGAGTGCAAGATTTGCATGACTGAGCTGAACAAGTCCTGTCAGAGCTTGGATATTATGTGAGTTCAAACTCTGTTGACAGACACCAGTACTGTATGGTGAGCATGTCTACTACAAGATAAAATTTCTTAAGAAGACGCAAATATTGTGTTGAGGTTCAGTTGTAACAGAAGCTTAGCTTCTGTTGAATTCAATTAAAATTAATTGGCTTTGGTGGAAGATAAAAGAAATCCAGATACCTAGTGTTCAGTGCCATAAGCATGTTAAAATATACATGAGGTTCTTTTTCTTGGATTTCTTGCAGTTTAGGGCAATATAAGTTATAATGACATGATATTATGACAGCGGAGGAATTGGCCAATATTAGTAAGACTGTCTGGATGACTGCATTGCTTTGAAATTTAAGCTAGGAGGGTTCAGAATGATCTCCTCTTGATAAAGGATCGGACTGTTGCAAGGTTTGAATGACAGGAGTTTATAATTGGAGGGTAAGGACAATAAGTCCACTTGTCCTTATTTTAACTAGACAATTTATTGTGAGAGTTCTTAAGATGGTGGAGTATAAGTGAACATTGAAGAGCAAGGGAGCTGCAGACACGAATATGATATGTGACAGTTTGACCATAGAAAGTCAGTGTCATGATCTTACTTGGAATAGTTCCAAGTCATATATTTTGCAAAATATTCAGACCTAAAAATGTTTGGTTGCAGTGTTTCTTTGTACCTATAATTTCTCACTCAAAATAAACAAAATCTGTGTATTTGTTAAAGAGATGTCCCTATTTTTATCCTGCTTTATTATTTTCTCTTCATTTGTAAATTTACACTAATATTCTCTATCTTTTCAGATGGAAGCTTTGAAGGTTCTGGGATGTTAAAGTTGGGGATGCCTGATGATGTTGATGTATCTTTTGAATTAAAAGATTGGTTATTTGCTCTTGAAGGTACTGGGGAAATGAGAGATGGGTTGTTGCCCGTCAATGGAAATGATTTCAGTAGAGAAGAAAAGTGTTGGCATACAACATTTAAAAGTTTGAAAGTTAAAGCTAAGAACAGCCAAATGTCCAATATGAATGGAGGAAGGTTGTGCAAAACACGAAAGTATCCTGTAGAGTCAATTATGGTGAGTTTCCAATGTTTTGGTGTCATTTATATTCTTTTAGTCATAGTATTTGGGGAAATCAAGGGTCTAGCTGAATATTCAAGTGTTCATATCAGTTTATTGGGCAAATTTGAGTAACTTAAATAATTTCAGAAGAATTAAATTATAATCGTTGCTATTTATGAGCAACATTAATTATGGGAACCCCATTCCTTTGTGGAGTAGACCTTAATAAGAAACCATTAGTCTTCAGGGATTCTATTTGTTCTTTCTGATTGAAGTTTTGCAGAATTAAATGATAAGTGGGTCTTCTTGAATGCTGCATGGTAGTTTTCCTTTATTGCTCATCTCTGCGGGAGATTTTATTTCTTTGAATTTTGATAAAATCAGACTCACATGCAAATCCTAGTTTGTACTATAAGAGGATTCCAACAAAAACATTACCGTAGGTAGTAAGGGGCTCAGGTTTGCAAAAACATATTCAAATCCACTTCAATAATTATATAGTAGATGTCTACAAGACATTGACTGTTCAAATTTTGCTCCACTTGAGTTGGGGTTAATATATATGATTTGATATTACCTGTAAGCAGATAGTTTTTCTTTTGGAATCCATGTATGGATTTATTTGAGCTTTTGAAATTCTAAGCCTAAGACAGCCCCTTGATAACCATGTGGTTGTGGGTTGAGGATATACTAATTCATGTTTAACAGTGCATTGCCATAGAAAAACTAAGATCAAGCCAGCCCCTAAAATTGATAGCATCAATGTTGATTCTTGGTCACATGCCATGTCCGTAATCATTCTGGCATGTATGCCTTCCATATTATTGGTTGAAGGTAGAAAGGTAAAGGAAGCAAGTTTTAGGATATTAGTTATGGACAGGTGTAGATCAAAATTTGATCTGATCTTGGCATAGATCTAAAATTTGATCTGATCTTTATTCTAGTATAAAAGTCTAAAACATATACCATACTAATAGCAATAAGGTCTAAATTTTTTTATTGTATTCTACTGGCTAAGTACAAGCCAAGCTCTTTATCTTCTTTCAGTTCTTATGCACTGCTGGGGTTTCAATTGGGGTTGACTTGCATCCATTTTGTTTCTAGATAAATAGTATCAAGATCAGCTTTTGCTGGGGATACTACCTTGTCTTGGTCAAGAATCAAAGAAGCAACCATCACTGAAAAGTTGGTTCATTTACATGACTTGGGAGGTCAAAACAGCTTCTATCTAGATAAAGTTGCTTAAGGAAATTAGAATAAAATAAAACCATGGGTCATGAAAGTTGGTTCATACCATTTGTTAGTGTTTATGTGTTAAATTGGTGTAACCAAAATCTGCTCTTTATTTTATTCTTTTGCTGCCTTAGTTTTTATTGGGACTATTTATTATGTGGGAGTTTCTGAAACATCTGGCTTAGTATTTTGAGTTGACTCCCCTTTTCAGCATTGAGTAACCGTTGTGCTTCATAGTAATCTGATAGCAGTCTAGTGCATTGTTTCTGATATATGCTCAATAGATTCTTTCTGGTGCTCTTTGCTTTGTAAGCAAAATTGCTTCGGATACAAACAAATATGCTTGGAGAACTGTTTCCTATTCTGCTGAGAGTATGTTATTTTAACTAGTACTGTTCACTCTGATGAACAGCCAGAGAAGATTCATATAGTATTTGTAATAAATCAGTTCTGACTTCTGCTTGTTCTTTTGTCGATACTCTTCCAGATAGGCATTGAGGGTCTGCAGGCATTAAAACCTTGTTCTAAGAACGGTACTCAAAAAGCAGACATGAAAGAAAATTATCATGCTAATAAACATGCAATGGGTGTGGAAACTACTGGTGGTGAAGGCGTAGATGTTGAAGCATGCCTAGTTATATCTGATGAAGAAAACCACGAAGAGACCAGTTGGGTCATAGAGAACATAAGGTTCATAGTCAGGAAGCCAGTAAGATAAATTTCACTGAACATCTTTTGTCCTTTAATGAGGTGCAAGATTTGTGTTTCCTCAAATGGGTTTGATATGCAGATCGAGGCAGTTGTGACAAAAGAGGAATTGGAGCACCTTGTTCTTCTTTGCAAGTCTGAAGTTGATTCCATGGGTAGGATTACTGCAGGTTTTTTGCGTTTGCTGAAGCTTGAGGAATCTATTGGCCTGGCCACTCTAGATCAACTCAGTAATCTTGGTAAAATCTTATATACTTCATATAATTATGATCATCAGTTTGATGGGCTTCTCATGGCTCAAATATCAGGCTCTACTGCTGCTATAATTCCATGTGAATGCATCAAAATATTGCTTTGTAATCTGTGTTTTTTTCTAAATAATGCAGATCTTTTATATCAACTCAAAACATATATCAGATACACTAGGCAATATTTATCCAGGTTTTATTGTGAAAAATTTACTTTGCAGGTAGTGGGAGTTTAGATAGAGTTTTTTCGCCAGGCAAGCTTAGTAGACGTAGTAGCATTGGGAGTGTCAGCTTCACTCCTTCAAATGCCATCGGTGAGAGCCCTAAACAAAGCTTGGAATCAACTCTTGAGTCCTTAGAAGCCGAAATTTCAGAATCCCAGGCCAAATGCTCTGTGCTTATTTCAGAATTAAGCCAAATTGACAACTCAAAACTGGCCGAAATTAAACAACTAAATCAGAAGCTTGAAAGCATGCAAACATTATTGACTCGATTGAGATCTCTTGTTTAAATCAGGCTTTTTGTTTCGTCAAGCTTAATGTTGAGGAACATTTAGTAGTCTTCTGATTTGTGTCCAATTCTTTTTTGTAAATATTTATTTTTCTTGATGAGTGTATGTATACCTACAGCAATAAGTTTGGGTTGTGCTCGCCCTTAAAATTTTGTATCCTCTTTCTATACCAGTATGTATCATTTGGACAGAAGAAATGGGAGGTCAGGTTGTGCAATCAGTGTCCCATGTAAATGTTATATATTAACTTTGGTCAAGACCTTAATTCATATGTGCAAGTTGTAATTTTGACTTATATCTTCTAATCAAGGAATGAATTTATGGTTCTTTGATTGTTTTGGGACCATGGGTTGTTACTTTAGGAGTTGTTTGGTTTGTGGTAATGATATATTACCGCGTAATGAGATTACCGTGATAATGAGATCGGGAATGTTATATGCCCAGGAATGTGGTGGTA
Organism: Dioscorea cayenensis subsp. rotundata; assembly: GCF_009730915.1. NCBI lineage: Eukaryota > Viridiplantae > Streptophyta > Magnoliopsida > Dioscoreales > Dioscoreaceae > Dioscorea > Dioscorea cayenensis. The sequence continues at coordinate 5,202,628 of NC_052489.1, forward strand.
ATTTATGATAACTATGTTTGGTTGGAAATTCATATTATATAGTAATCAACTTGGTAATGTTCTAAATTTTCCAAAATATCTGTGTCTACTCATTTTTGTGCAAGTTTAAATTTAAAATAAATAAAATTTTGAATAAAAATAAATAATTTTTTTGAAGTTAAACATATTCCCAAAATAATGTTATTTAAATTTAATTTTTTTATTTAACGAATAAAGTTTGAAAATTATTAGTTTTAAATAAAGGGTATATTTGTCCAATAAATATTTCATATTACCACCCATTTGGTAATCCAACATAGCCACATATTTTAGTGGTAATGGGATTATCAAGTTTTTTTTTGTAATCTTTCAATATTGGTAATCACATATTACTATCAATATTATCACCTTGACCAATCCAAACATGGTAATCTGAAAAGATGATCACATAACAGGCAGTAATGTTTTCACATTACCGCGAACCAAACGGCCCTTTAATTTATTTGATAAATAAATTAAAACTATCAAACTGGAACTTGTTAGGATTGTATGAAGTTGATCAGATCTGACTGCTGGGTTTATATAACATCATATCAAGGTCTTGATATAGTTTGTGATGTCCGGTTTGGTTTTCTATTCAAAGCACATAACAAGGCATTTGTAGTTGCATCAAATAGATTATAAGCTAAATGGTAGTTTTTAGGGATTATGAAATTATAAAAGTGATTAATTGTGTATAAGAAGGTGGTGGGTCTACAGAATGCTTTTATGAAAACTTCTTAGAAGCGAAACTTCTATATGAATTAGCCTGATTTAATTATTACAAAAAGCTGAAATTAATTTTTTTAAATTTTGAAATAAATATAAATTACTATTATAAAATATTAAAGTTAATTATTGATTTAAATAAATAAATATGGCCAAATAAAAGAGAAAAAACTGCAGTTACAAAATGCAGCTTATTTGCCAGTCAACCACCCAGTTAAAAACTTTTCCCAAATCATATATAACTTGAACCATTTTAAGCAAGGTAGCCAGACCCGGCCCGGGTATCGACCCGGCCAAGTCCAAGGGTCAGGGGTTGATGGGTTCGACCGGGTTGAACCGGGATTAAACCGGGATCAATAATAAAATATTAAAAATATATATTATAATAATTAATAATATAAAAAATATAACTTATATTTTAATAATTAAAAAACACAATTAATTAAACATAATATTTAAAATTTTTATTTTACATATTTTTTTTTTATTTTAAAAATATTTAAAATACAATTAAATTTAATATAAGTTTTAGATTTATATACAATATTTGAAATAAAATAAAATATATTAAAAAAAAAAACTCTCACCGCTCCTCTCTCGGGACTCACCAAAGAAATGAAAATACCCCCCCTTCTCTCTCTCTCTCTCGGGACTCACAAAACGAAAAAAAATCACTCTCTTCATTTCTTCTCATCTCCATTCTCCTTCGTCTTCTCCAGTTCCCTCATTTCTTCTCATGCTCGCCGTCACTCGCCAACACTCTTTCTCACTTTTCTCATCATAGCATTTTTTTTTTTAATTTTATTTTTTTAACCCCGTAGATCCGGCCGGGTTAACCAATTTCCGGGTTGACCGGCCGGGTCACCGGTTTTTGGCCGGGTTATATCAACACCGAGTCAAAGGAGGTAGCCGGACCGGCCTCATGGCCGATTCCCGGTTTTTCCGGTCGAACCGGCCGGGCCGGTCCGGGTTTGACAACATTGATTTTAAGTAGGCTCATATCTAATAAAGGTGCACTACTACCAGAAAAAACAAAAGACATTAGCAGACCGGTCCTACTGTTAATGTTATCAAATCACTAAAACCATGGGATCAGACAAAAGGCCTGTACATTTGGGGACTGAAAGACTAACTAAGAAAAAAAAAACAGAAAGGGATTGAAACAAATGGCAATTTAGAAAAGAGCATGTTAGTACAAATACTCGGACCAGTCCCTTCCACATTTAGCAAAATTCACAAACTGATGGTATTCTGAAATTTGTCAGACGAGAGGTCACTTGGAGTTTGCTCAGATTTCAACATCACTGTTGATATTTTCGTCGACCATTCCAGAGTCAACCTTTTCAACATCAACTTCTTCGTCATCACCTTCAAACTGAAAAGATCATGCAAAGTGATGAAAACCAAATTAATGTAACAGAACATAATTGATGATAAAAAAAACCTAATTTTAGAGCAAAATAGACTCAAAATTTCTTTAAGTTAACCGTTGAAGGCTGAGAAATTGGATTTTAGGACATGTGCCTGCATCTGACCTAAATGAAGTCCTTTTTCTCAAGCCCAACTAATTGATTTTATTACAGAAAAGTTGGATGATAATTTATAGTGATATGCAAATAAACTCAAAAACCGGACAAAGCTGAGATGGCACAGGAAAGATGATGACTATTATCGGTACTTCTTCCAGATAAATCTGAACAAGAATGATAACCAAATATCACAAAATCAAAGAGAACAGAGTTTGCAGACTAACCACTAGGAATGTGGGCAATAGAAAGGAACATATTATGTTGAAGAGAGGATTGACTTTGTTACCTGTTTGTAAGCGTTTTTAGTAAAAAGAGGTATTGGAGGAATATACGATGCCGTGAGTTTGTTATCCAAAATTCCACTTTGTTTAACTGCATTAGCTTCCAGGGCCTCAGGTCTACCCTCAATTTCAATGGCCTCAGTGAGTTCATCCACTGCATGAGCAGCCATACTAGTTGGTGGCATTGTATGCATAACATCAGAACCCTTCCGCTGCTAGTTGAAACAAGTATGTGATTTCAACAAGAATTTCAACTCACTAGGGCAAATAAATGAAGAAGATAAAGAGATCACCATACCTTATCAAGAGAATAAATGCTAGGGCTGTTTTTCCCTCGATTTTGCTTACTGTCATCGGTCACGGAATTGTAGATGACTTTTGTGGTTACTTTACCTTTCACCAAATCTGTTTCCTTGCTATTATGTTCTGAATGTAGGCCGGTTCCTTCTGTTATAGCATGTTTTTCTGACCTTGAAGCCCCAGTTGAAAACCTCTCTCTCTTTCGGGAACTCCCTGCAACAGAATAGTACAAGATCCCAGCACCATCAGGCATTAAGTTGTAAAAACATGACTAAGACAAAGTACGGAGCCCTGTAATTCAAGGAAGGCACAAGATTAAAGATACCATGTACATATCAGCACATAGTTACTAAAAGCGAAAGGCGTATCAAAGCACTACAGGGTCAAATCACCTGGGCGCAAGGTGCAAGGCATAAGCATGCCCTTACAAAAGCAAGGCACAAAAAAAATTTAAAATAATACGTACTAAAATTTCACAAAATAAAGAAAATCAAAGTTTAAAGTTCAAACTTAGACAAAATATGTAGAGAGAGAAATGAGAGCACAGCCATGCAAATCATCTAAAGGCTAAAACACTAGACAGTGGACACTGAGCAAGTAACCTAAAAAACCCTTTTATTTTAAGGGTTGAAATTTAATTTGATAATCATCTAATGTCTCATACTTATCCAGCTCTTTACTGGGGATAATTCTTTAATGTCGCCTGCTTTCAAGGCTCCAAGGCATCTAGGCTAGAGCCTAAGGCACCTTGCACCTGAGGTGCACACGCCTCAAGCAAGCCTTTAATAACTTTTCCCATAACATTGTAAACCTTAATCAGACACAAGATTGAAGTTGAAAGTACAAAGACAAGATACATTTGACAAATAAAGAAATCATAATTTTGAAACTAAAGGTAGAAATTCACAAGCAAAGCCATGAAAGGATTACTGAAGCTAAAACAAAAATACCTGAGGACCTAATTTTGAATATATCAGCATATGCTAAATTAAGTATAATTAGAACAGTTACAACAATGAATTTGATTTAAGTTACAGGATAAGAATGAATATAAATGCATGGTTTTGGAGTTATAGCGGCCTTCTTGGGTAAAACTTTTCCTAAAGAAGCCCTACAACTTATGAGGTCATCAGTCTCTGCATTATATTGGAGGCACAAAGTTGTGGGTCAGGTCCCAAGCAGAGGCAAGAATATCTTTGGCACAATTCACCCAATCTCTTTAGCTATGCTCTCTTGTAGGCATCTTACTTGCCTGAGTGGGACACTGCCAAAATTGTAACATTCCGATGTCTATGCCCCTCAACCAACAAATTGAAAGAAAAAAAAAACCTGCATATTTCACAGTTTCATTCAATTGAACCAATTGTGGCATTTTTCTCAAGAAAGAACCATTTAGTACTAACATAAGGCAAAAATGGGTTAACTTTCAGCTTGGTCACTTGAGCATGCAAGAACAGTTGTAATCAGCTTAACCAAACATGTGAGGCCAGTTCAAAGAGATCAACATGTAGTTCCAGATTGCATCAACACACCAGGAAATCTTGACCTATTCAGGCAGGTTACCTAGTTTTGCTTCATCACCATATGGAGGATGGAGACGAGATCTCTTCTTCGATGTGGAAGCATGGTTTGGCAGCTCAACATTCTTGGAGTTTATATTATTGTCACGGTTTGCCTCCCCATCACTTCCAATATTTAAACTAGAATCTTCAGTGACACTAGGCTTTGAAACATCTAACCCAACCTGATCACCAAATCTTTGGAAACGAACTTCTGCCCTGTATGTCAAGAGTAAAATAGACAAGGACTTGAGAGTCAATGCCAAGGTCAACCATTTGAAGAGAAGAAAACAAGGAAGCATTTTCAAGATCAAATAAAGATCAAACAAAGTCCTGCCTTTTCAACTCCTCCTGTATCTTCAAGTATCGTCCATAAACTTTGGTGAACTTTTTAATCTTTGATGTAATCCTACAAAGAAAATCCTCACATAAGAACTGAAAACCATAGTGTAAACTATGAAGTTAATCAAGAACTCAAGAAACAATCTGACATTTTAAGCTGGGCATGAAATGAAGCTTGATTTATAAAGAAAAACAGGAACCTTTTACAATTTTCCTCTTCTTTATTCAATTGTCTCTCAAGATCCTCGATTCTTCTCATAAGTTTGTCTGCTTCATCACCCTTATCTTCCAACACTCTCTGGAACAGATATGACAAAATATTATTTGTCAGTGAATGGACAGACAGGAGTAGATTGAGATTTTCCAAAATCAGCTGTGAATAAGCAGAGAAAGGCTGCTAGCACAAATAGTTTCTGAAGGCATAACAAGTATTGCAAATGCAACTAACCAAACTTAAACCAACTATTTAAGGATGGTTTGAGTTAGATCACCATTTGCATAAAGCTTCTGATAACTAAAGCACAGTTAAAAATAAATAAATAAATTAATTAATAAAAGGGAAAATGACAGAAAGTAGGAATTTTGATCCATAATTACGTGCTATAGATTGGAATCACATACAAAAAATCATTAATGTGCCTAAGTGTGTATACAATATGAATTACCATAGCAAGAAACATATCACCTTATCATACTAGATTTACCTATATAGAGAGCACTCAGATGAATTACAATAAGCACACACCACTCTTAACCCAAACAACAACAACCTAGACAATTATGTCTATTAACTATTTGCCTACATCCAGTGCAACCTCAAGACCTCATCAGTCCATTATGTATTACAAGAAGCCAAGACATCCCAATATTAATGAAAGAAGATGGTGCCAGAAAAAAACCAACAAATTATTTATTTCTGTATATGATTTGCATATACACTTGAATAGTCATTAATGGCAGAATGAGTTTTGGTATATATACACATGTAAGACAACTAAAGCATGTAACGAACAATTAATCACGAAAAAAAAAGCAACAAAAGTTGCAAAGTGATGGTAGCATTCAATGAATAAATTTAAATAAATGAAGGAAATCAATCTAATAAACATGGACTACACACACAAGAGAAGACCGGCAATAACATGCTGATTAAGATGTACTATTACATGAGTAAAACCTGGACTAAATGAAATATTAACCTCTAGATGAGTTTTGTCTTCATCAAGCTTTTCAATAGCGTCCTCAATCTGCCTCAACTGCAAGCATAAGAGTGCATAAGCTGGCCAGAACAGAAGCATGTATAAAAGTTGTCAAGTTTTATTGAGTATAAAACCTACGTATTTCACAATTCATACCTCATCTTCAAGGACATCATTCTTGTCATATGAAGAATTCGCATCTTCTTTCATTTGTTCATCATCACCAATGGATCTCTTGAAGCTTTCAGAATGATCACTTTGTCCATCAGAATGTTGCCTCATCCTACACCCGCATCAAACAAAACAACTTATTCCATTATAACCAAACTTAAAAAAGATAGTTGACTATGGTAAGAAATAATATGAGATGGAATATTTGAAGTGTTTCCAACCAAGAACTATAGCCAAACTCCTCACATGTGGAACTTCAACAGAGGCAATGCTTCCACATAACGGTGGATACAAAGCAATGAAAACCTGTTTGACCTCCATGATTTAGGCATAACACATTGGAAAATTTCTCCTTTGCATTTAAAAAAAAAAAAAAATTTGGGACAGCATAGCATGTGCTTCCCTTCAAATGATGCATTTGGCAAAGCTTGAAATCTTCTAAGAACTAATTTGGATTTCACAGAAGTTAACAGAAGAAGAGGTTAGTTTTGGTAAATATTGACAGTAAACAGTAAAGTAAATTAACCTCAGTCAGTGTTTAAAGATTGCGGGAAAAAGAACTTAATAGGAAACTTTGGGGAGCACCAATGAGATATGCACCCCGAAGAAACATAAGTGTCCACACACACAAGATTTAAATAGTAATATGAGCATACAGTGAAACGATCAAATGAGGTTAACTTGCAGCTAAAAGAGAAAAGGCAAGTCAACCATTACATGGACAACATAACATGAATAGTGATTATTACAAGGTAACTGGCATTCTTATAAGAAATTGAGGGCAATTTTGGTTTATAATCATCTAAATCAATTGAAATAAAGTAATCATTTGTAATACAATTGAATGAAGATAATAAATGAATTGACGCTACACGATAAGGCAGAAATAAGAAAAATCATTAAAAAAAAAAAGAGTAAAATCATAGTGCAATGCTGCAGAAAATGTAATCTGGCATGCGGAATCAGAACTCACCTCCTTCTGGCAGGAGACCTTGAAAGGCTTAGACCTGCAAATTGTACATTACATATGTCATCACTAAGATCACATGAAAATCCATAAAGTTCAGAAATACATGAGAAATTAAAGAGGAAAGTGAGATTAATTCTAGAGTTACTGAATGAAGGAAAAGGAATACATATTGATAAAAAATAATGCTTACCCCGATCATGTAGGAGTGGTTTCTTACTATGCAATAGATGATGCCCTCTTCTATCTCTCCCAGGAGAATATCTTCCCTGGGGAGAATGCCTTCGGTCAAGTTTATCTCTCAAGTCACCACCTTTATAGTCTCGTCTACCTTCAAATCAGAAAAAAGAACATTTCAAACAGGAGTTAAAAGCATCTTCTTCTCTGTTTCATCCAAAGCACCATCAAGTCTGCAAAACACATTAAACTTACCAACTCACCCTTACCCAGAGTTATACGAGAAAGTCTATAATCACAAGTAGAGCCTCCTTGCCAATATCAAAAGAGCACACAAGTGTGCATGTGGAAATAATATAAAAGAATTACCCATAATCATATGTCATTGAGAGCATCCATGGAACATCAAAAGAGTGGATATTAGAGACGATGGACTATGATGCCTCTGGAGCAGATGAAAAAGTATACCAAAAGCTTCACAGATTTATCCTCAATAAGCATTGAAATACTGAGGAACCTACAATTCACTGAACCCATCCTGATCTGCCATAAAGATTCTTCCAGAAAAACCATGAATAATTTTCCATCTTTGAAAGCCCTTGGTCACAATCAATAATAAGGCCCATGGAAGATATAGAAGATGTTGTCTGCACCACATTCAACTTGACAGACATAATACTACAGTTGACATTTGAGTGCTCATGACCAGCTAATAATTCAGAGATTATCATATGAAAAGCACATGATGAGGAAGCAAACCTAATGTCTGCAGTTCCACAAAGCCTCATGAAAAAGGAATAATTTCCATAACTAGGTCATGTGAAAGACCGATAAGACAAGTTACGAAACACCAGCATGGTATACTTCAAGTGCAGAATAATTGAGAAATTTAACACATAAACAACTTCCCGTTGATGGAGTGCACAGGGATACCACGCATATATTAATCATGTTGCTGCAAATATGAACTTTGATGATTTCATCTATAAGAAAGTCATCACATGAATGAGGAATTGTGCGACAAATTTTCAGAAGGAAACTTCAGCATACCAGAATTTAATCAGAAAAAAGGAAGGAAGTCACATCTGCAGATAATGGTTGTTCAAATGATATTAATTACAAGAAAGGAGGATTTGAACATACGGTGTTTTATGAAGTATTGTAAATGAAAAAAAAAGAGTAGGAACAGCTGATCCAATTTGTGAAATGATAAATAAAAGACTTGCAATAAATTTAATAAAGTTGAATTGTCAAACTTTGCAAACCAATGGCAATGGCACATCAAGAGTTTCGATTAGCATGATAAAATCTATGGCAGCAAAAGACCTTTCCTCTCCTAAATAATTTCCAAGTTCAAAGTTGGCCACTTCAACTAAATATCTACAATATATATTTGCCTATTTTTCTAGCACAACATTTATTTTCCCTAAATAGCAATTGAATAACACATTTTTAACTATGTAGAAGAAAGTGTGTACGTAATTCCGTTACGAGAAACACTTTGACATTTGAACAACTTAATTAAATATGAGAGAACCATCACGTCATAAACTCCATGGGAACCATTAAAAAAGAGAGCATAATCCTTCAATTGCAAAGACAATGCAAAACACGAAATCAAAATTTAGCTACAGAAAGTGCCATGAGAGATAGTATCCTGGAAAGTAGAGTTAACAAATACAAGACCAAATTAATTCAACTTTAAACTGCTAAGATTCCAAGCTTCAAACAACAATTAACATTAAACAAGGTCCAAGATGTACTGGTGATTAATCAAGCATTTGCTACAAATATACTTCACAAAAACCTCAAACGAAGTTCAGAAAGCCATAAAAAAGACACATTTCCCCGGAAGAACAAAAGCTCCAAACCATCAAGCACAACATCCAAAGCAGAAAGAGATTATAAACTCAAGAAATCGGAAGAAAAAACTTAAAGAACCACAGTGGTCTTCATGAAGCTCACCATTGAAGGGAGGGCCAGGGGCGCGGCGGAGCTCAGCCTCTCCATGGGCAAAGGTGCAGTTCTGGCGATGACACCGGCCCCTCTGGAAGAGTATGCATGGCTTCGTCTTGTAGGACCTCCGCCCCAACATCTCGATTGAAGAACTATACAGCTAGAGAAGATTGAAGCTTTGGATGTAGATCGAGATTGAGATCCAAAAAGAGAGAAATAGAAACCCTAGACGATAAACTCCATTCAGAGAAAATGACGAACCCCGGACGAGGCCGATGAGATGGGAAAGAGTTATTTATCCTTTTTTTTTTTTTTAAAGAAATATAAATATAATAAGCTCTTTTTCAATTATACCCCTGTAAATATTATAATTGAATAAATGGGCAACCTATTTTTATTTCGGAGATTTTTTTCATGAATATTATAAGTAAATATTTGTTTTGGTTCCATCTGACTTCTATTTCGGAGGGTTTTTTTGCATGAATATTTTTTTTTAATAATGTGAATGTTTTTTTTTTTGGCTAAGATAAGTGGTTAACTGCTAAATGTAAGCCTTAGCATAAGAAGTGAGGGTAGGACCCACGCACACATAGACCACCTACACACAACAATTTACTCACACTCCCAAAAATGCGCCCTAACTCATGTTTGGAATTTTCACCACGTGTGAAAGATGTGAAGACTAAGCTACCAATAGACTACTTAGTCGTTGATAAAATGTGAACTTATTTACGCCTTAACTATTTATATAGGAGCCAAAAATATGTAATCACTTATATTTTTTTATAAAAATAATATTTATTTATATATCTCTCAAATTATTTTTATATGCTAATACACTCAAAAGTTTTAAAAAATAAAGTTTTTTTTACTCTATCTCGTTAACATAGTCTTTATAGATCCAAAAGTAGAAAGGAAAATAAAGGAAGGGAAGGGGAGGGAAAGTAAAGGAAATGAAAGGAAGGGTTGAAACCTTATTTTGATAGTTAAATTTTATGGAGGAAAAGGAGCGAGAGCGGAACAAGGGTTTGAATCAAAAGAAATCCGAAGCTCTTTCTAAACTCTTGTCTAAGACAGTATTAAATTAGCCTTTTGAAGTCCTTAGCTCTTACGAAAACAAGTAGTTTGTCTGAGATGTTCTTGTGTCGGTCATGTGGCGACGAGATGTCCTGTTCAGCCTCGCCAAAGTCCTCATCAGCAATGATTGCAAGTTCGCTCTAAAAGGATGAACCATCTTGAAAAATCCAGTGCCAATCATCAAGTGCAAGTGGAGAGGATTGAACCAGGGTTAGCGCCGGTTATGCAGAGGAAGGTTCCTACCGGTCGAGCTCCATTGTCACTTTCGCTATCTTCAGAGATTTTAAATATTCGAGTGGAGTTAGTGAAGGTGACGGTGATGCCAGTCATATCCGGCTTCGTGAATGAGAAAAGCATGCTTGAGGTTATTTCCTCTATTGTTAACTATTCGATTGCCAACTCCATCACATCGGTGAATGACTACACTTTTCTAGTGCCGCTGGCAAGCATAGCAGAGGTTAAAGAGGTTTGTAAGATGGATACAATGAAGATCTCGACCAAGGATAGGGAGTGCATATTGAAGACAGCTCCTTGGACGGCTGAACTGGGAGCGGACGACAAAGTGACGGGGGCGGGATAGTGGATTTTGATATGAAATCTTTCATTACACAAGTGGTGCTAGAGCGTCATCGTGGAGGTGATTAAACTTATGGGGGAGTTAATCTCATTATCACAGGCGCCCATCCCACATAAAAAGTTTATCAATGCACTAGTGCGACACCAGCTAGGTGCCTCGTTGCCAATCAAACTCAACATCAGCTTAGGGATGAGGATGTACAACGTGTTGCTTACTGTGGATTGGGGGGTTTTCCTACATTCTTGTGGGAGTTGGGGTGCTACATGCTACCATACTTCAAGGCAGAGGGGGAGTGGATGGGTGATCATGTTCGCCATTTTACGCATGAAGTTTCCAGTGAGGAGAAAGGAAAAGATCATGTAACAACAAATTTAGCCAACGCTAATGTGTTGGGCTCTGGGGACCTTGAATCCCGCGAGAGTGATAGAAGGCTACGGGCATCGCTGGTGAGGTGCGATAATGGTGTTCAGGTGGAAAGGAGATCTACTCTTTGCCGAGGATCGAATGAAAAGTGCGGCAAGGGAAAACCTTCAGGAGAGGCTCCGGCTGTGGTTGAGCATCACTCCCATGATGGTCAAGGTTTATCTTCTGATGCGCGTAGTAATGTGGTTGAGTTTGGCTCCCAAGTTGGCAAGGTTTCAACGCTGAAGGTGGTAGAGCTTTGCTCCCACAGCGGCAAAGAACCATTGAGAAGAGGGTGTGATGTTTACACAAGCTCTCGGGGATGGACCAATGGTCTAAGGGGTGATATGGGTTCTCGGGTAGATTGCTCGAGGTGTAGCAGCGTCGAATGTTGGAGGGTTTGTTCTGCGCAAACCCAAAAAAAAAGGAACAGATGCGAGGTTTTGTTGGTTGAGGTTAGTAGGTCCGAGAATGGCATGTCGATGGTTGGTTCGCATTAGGAGAAGGCATTAATTGGGGGAAGACACATGTGAGTGGTGTTGACATTGAGGATCTGGTTGCTTTTGAAGCTAGACCAATACTGGGTGCAAGTCTAACTAATTTAAATGGGTTGGCTTCAAGCGAGTTTGATGATTTTGCATATCCTTTGATTCTATGTGAAGTGGGCCAGTTTACGGCCAAAAAACTAGTTGACTTCACTTTAGAGGTTGGGTCAGGTCTTGAAAAGAAGAATGTTAAAGATGTTGGGCCTTTGATTGATGCTATTTTAGAGGTTGGGCCTACTAGTTTAGATGATAATCTAGAGGATGGGCTCTCTAACCTGCCAAATTGGGAAGTTTAGAGGGGCCTTTGGTTGTTGATTCTATTAATGTGAACTTTTGTGATGCTAGTGTTAGACTTGATATTGTCCCGCTTGTGGGATTTACTTGGAAGTTTATAGCAGGAGTTTGGGCTCTACTTCCGAATAATGCCCAAAGGTCTCTGGACATCAAAGCAAGTCCAGGGAAGAATGGAGGATAAGAGGAAGGGAAAGATGGTGATTCACCCGATGATGATTTTGATTTCGATGACTCAGTGGCTGAGTTTGAGAGGAATCTCAAGGTCTTTATGCTGGGTCTATAGGAGGATAGTTCCTTGGTGCAGTTGGGGCAGCAAAAGTTGGCAAAGCGAAGTGAAAGGCCGAAGAAGCCATCCTCTAAGTGGAATGAGGATCCGGTTTTGTGGTGAAACCACCGAGGTCGACCAAAAAGAAAGTGGCACAGGGGGATACGTCCGAAGGTACGTCTTCCAAGCCATTACTCATTTCTGATTGGTCGAATGCGCAAATCTTAAGCTATTATAATGCATGTGGTATTACTTTTGCTAATTTTGATTCGCATGTAAATGATTGTGTCAAGCATATTTGCTTGTTAGAGAAATCGAAAGTCACCCTTATTAGTGGGAAGACGAAGAATTCTTCTGAAGTCCGCTAGACAGAGACCTCTTTAGAGGTCCGTGAGGACTAATTTGATTTTAAATGAATATATTCACTTGGAATGTTAGGGGTCTAGATAGATCGGCAAAGCGCTTTTTGGTTAAGGACTTTTAAATTGCATTTCATGGATGTTTGTTGTTTGTAAGAATCTAAGCTTGAAGATATCTCTCTGGCAACCTGGCGTGAGATTGGTAGGCATAATATTGACCAATTCACCTTCATACCCTTGAGAGTTTAGCTCAAGCGAGTGATTTCATTCTGACGGTAGATTTTTGTTCGAAAAAGGATAACCATTGCTGGAGATGCACTTCTGTTTATGGGCCCAATGTGAGATCTCGCAAGCAAGCTTTCTGTGAGAAGCTCAGGGGATGCATAGGTGTGATGAACTTGCCCTGGGTAATTTATGGAGATTTCAATGCCATTTTCTCATAGGAGGACAAAGTATCTGGAGTGCCCAATTTATAGGATATTAGGCAAGCCAACTCTTTCCTTCAAGAGCTGGGGCTACAGGAGCCTCCCTCAGTTGGTAGGAGGTTTACTTAGACGAATGAGCAGACGGACCCCGTTTGGGTGAAGTTGGATCACTTTCTCGTTAATAATGTTTGGGTTGATCACTTTCCTCAAATGTTCCAAAACTGTCTCCTAAGATTGGTGTCTGTGCTAATTCGGCTTGAAGTTGGGAGTCATTGGTCTACTCCTCGCACATTCAGATTTGAATTGGTCTGGTCTACTATAGAGGGCTTTCAGGAGTTGCTGCACTAGTGGTGGACGAAGTCTACACCAATGGGTTGTGATGGGTTTATTTTCTCTAAGAAATTGACTTATTTAAGGGAGAAGTTGCGGAGTTGGGTCAAGTGTAGCTTTGGTTCGATTAAACTCAGGGAATTGTCTTTGATGCATGAATTGGAAGAGTTGGACATCGTTAAGGAAACACGTAAGCTAAACCAATTACAGGCAAGACAAAAGCATGTTCTACATGAGAGTCTGGGGAAGATCCACAAACAAGAAGAGATTTATTGGAAGCAAAGATCTAGGTTGCAGTGGTTAAAAAGAGGGGGATGAAAACACAAAGTTTTTCCATGTTGTTGCCAATGGAAGCAAAAACTGCAACTTTATACCTAGAATATTGCATGATGGAAATATGTACACTGAGCCAAAAGAAATTGGCAAAGTTTTTATGGTGAGATTTAATCAGTTGTTTGGGCATAAGCATGACTTCTATTTCAGAATCGACTTCAGGATGTTGATGGTAAATAAAGCGGCTGTTGATCTGTCATAGTTGGAAAGGCCCTTCACACTAGATGAAATTAAAGGTGCTGTGTTTAATCTTGGCGGGGATAAAGCACCGGCGCCGGATGGTTTTCCCATGCAATTCTTTAAACAATCCTAGCACATGATCAAGGGGGATCTTGTGAAACTTTGCGAGGATTTTTATCTTGGGAAAATCAACTTGGAGATGATTAATTGGACTACTATTGCTCTTATTCCCAAGGTTCACACGCCTAAAGCCCGAGGATTATCATCTAATTAGCCTGATTAATTCATCCTTGAAAATCATTTCCAAGTTACTAACTACTGGGCTTATTAAGGTCATGAATGGTCTTGTTGACAATGTCCAATTAGCTTTTCTAAAAGGTAGATGTGTCCAGGATAACATCGCCATTGTTGAGGAGTTAATCTTTAGTATCCATAAGCTTAGGCTACAGGGTCACATCTTGAAAGTGGATTTTGCTAAAGCCTTTGACACAGTTGACTGGACTTCTTATTGGATCTTCTGAAGGCTAGAGGCTTTAGGGCTTGTTGGGTGGGGTGGATCACAACTATATTGCATTCTTCAAAGGCATCCATTCTTGTCAATGGATCAACGAATGGCTACATTCGTTATCGGAGGGAACTTTGACAAGGCGACCCGCTTTCGCCTCCGCATTTCATTTTGGTGACGGATGTGTTATGCGAGATGTTCACACATGTGTTGAATTCTAAACTTCTGGTTGGTGTTTCTTTGGGGGGAGTTTGAAAGAAAATGTAATCTTCATTACACTAACGATCTGCTGATCTTAACCATGGGCGGTCTAGAGGACCTTAGGATCATGAAGCTGATCTTATATGTGTTTGAAGGTCTCACAAGTCTGGAAACTAACTTCTCCAAAACTTGCCTATTTTCAAGCACTGTGGGGAATATTCCAGGTGTTAAGGTTGCTACAACTTTAAATTGCTCTGTTGGCCTCTTACTAATGACTTATCTTGGAATCCTGATTTCGGGAAGGAGGCCCCGTAGGCAAGACTGGGAGAGTCTTATTGAGAAAGTGAGAAAGTTGGGTATTAAAAATAATTGACCAACTTAGAAGAGATTTTTTATGGTATGGTCCAGATATTACGGGGTTGTAGGTTGGTGTGTTGGAAGAATTTATATCATTCTCACGAACAAGGGGGTTGGAGTATCTTTCAATCAAGCATTGTTGGGGAAGTGGTGGTGGAAGTTCATGTCAAATTCTGACCGGTGTGGAGCAACTGTAATCCAGTTTAATTACAGAGTGTCTAATTAGAATTTGTTCCCTAGGCAAACAGGATGGATTTCATTATTTTGGAAGGGGGTGTCAAGTTGTTTGCCGGCATTTAGGGTTGCATCATGTAAGGCATTAATGCAGGAATTGAGACTTTATTTTGGAAAGACTGTTGGCTCAACGGTAGGGCCCCTATGTTGTTGTGGCCAGATATTTATAGAGATACTCAACACCAAAATGGCATTGTGTGGGAACTAGCTCATCTATTATCCGAAGCTCCTTTCTCGGATGATCCTGTTTCAGGATCGGTTATTTTATAATTTGAGGAGTGACAGGGATAAGAAGTGATGGACTCTCTTAGTAAATGTGTCCTTTTTGGTGAAATCTTTCTACACTTTTCTGAATTATGGGGGCATGTGATGTTCAATTTATAGGTGGTTCTGGTGCAACAATTGCTGGAGAAAAATTAACATATTTAATTGGTCATGTGGAAGAATAAAATTCTGACTCTTGAACACCTCAAGAAACAAAGATGTAACCACCTTCCAACGGTAACTTATGTGATGTGTCATGGGGGGATTGAATCTGTCGACCACATGTTTCTTCAGTGCTCTTTTGCTAAAAATATTTGGGAATACTTTGTTAGTTTATTTCAGCTGCCTGAGCCGCCCCAGACTTTGTGTCAAATTTGGGGTTTGTGGCTGTCGCTTATGAGGCCAACATCTGAGATTTTTGGGGATTTGATTGTGAAAGCTATCATTTGGAACATTTGGTTCGCTAGAAATGATCGTATTTTTAATGTTATTGTATTGCTTGCTCTTTCTATCGTATTGAAAAGCAATTATATGATTTTATCTTGGTTGTCAGTAGCTGATGAGGGTATAGTAGCTGCTCGAAGTTAATTTGAAGATGTTATTTCTACCATCAGGCGTAGTTTGGAGTTTCTTGGACAGTGCTCGGAGGAGTTGAGTGGAGCGACGATGGCCGAGGAGGCACGACATCAATTCACGGGCTAGTACTTTTATTGCTATAGTGGGTTTTCAAGGAGGTCCGTTGTTCCTCGCTTGTCCTTTTGTTGCTTATTTCTTTTCTGTTTGGTTTGTTTTTCGGATGTTGTTTCACAGCTGGTGGACGGGGTTTTTGTGTTTTTTTGTTGTTGTTCTCTGTTTTTTATCCACTCTTGTCTAGTGGAGGTTCACTATTGTTCTTGTTGTTTCTGATAGAAGTGGTTTATCTATTTTTTTTTAAAAAAAAATCTTAGCATGCTTAATTTTTTTTTTCTAAATTGACATGTTTGGATTTCTGTATAAAAATAAAGTGGCCAATGTATTATTTTCAAAGATAATTCTATTATCATCATTATAAAAAAAATCAGCATACATCTTCTCTCTATAATTCTACTTCCATCTAATATTATAATTAAAATAAAAATCAAAAATAGATTATTGTTGAAATAGTACCATAAAATATATATATATATATATATATTCATGTACACAGGAGACGGTAAGCTGGGGAACTATATACATACAAAACTGGCTCTCTTTTTTTACTGGGTTCATAAACTCCTACTCGTCCATTAATTAAGCTTGTTAACATTGAAAGCTTTGATCAGTGAATTATATCACCCGTAGAAATCAGTGATAAACTTATTTTTAAGAGAAAATGTTTGAAAAATCTCACAAAACTAAAAGTTTTTTTAATGGTGAACTACATAAATATTTTTTGTTAGTATTTGATATCTAGGAAGATGGTGTTGTTCTAAAGCTTTCAATCAGTTGTTTAGTTGATGATTAATTAAGTCAATGGCAAGCAAGAGCTTGCTTTTGATTAACAAAGTTACATTTAGTAACGTAAATGATTTCTTTATATATTTGAATAAAAATGCATACTTGATGACTAATTGTAATGGTGAGAATTAAGGTTTATTTATTTTTATGGAAAAAGAACTCCTCAACTTTTTTTATAAATCACTACAGTTATATATAATTTTTTTTTAAAAAATGAGTCATAAATTATATTAAAAAGAAAAGCAAGTACAAAGAACTGTAGGTTAGCCCAATAGTAACTACTTATGTTTGTTATGGAGAGGTCTCAAGTTTGAAACTCTCAAAGTACAGTTCACTTTATGGATCGTTTGTGGGAGTTCTATGTGAGAAATACCTCCTGTTCTCCCTTTCAGGGTTGCATGGAGGGTGATTTATCTTTAGAAGATCAATTAAGCCATCGTAACAACTAGTGCACCTCCGTACTCGTTTATCCTTTGTTTTGTCGCTTATCGACTTTCTTAAAAAAAAAGTTAAATGAAAAAATCTTCATTAAAGCAAAGACAAAACAAAGGACACACCATCTCCTTTGGAAAGAAAAAAAAGATGCTTATAATTACGGGATATATTTTTGTTTTTCAACAAAGAAAAAATTGATGCATGGTGTTACCCAAGCAAGCATAAATTCTGTTATATAATTTTTTGTAAAATTAATATTTTTTATTATATAATAATTTAGTCTGGTTACAACTAAATGTGGAAAATATGTTGTTGTTGTTGTTGTTTATGGAAGAGATGTGTTAGTTTAAGACTCGATTTATTGATTTCAAATAATTAAATTGTTCTTTGTGAATAGGGATTCACCTCGATGAAATGGGTTCAATGGAAAAAAAAAGAAAAAAAAATTCAACATGCCAATATAAAGAAATTTATAACACAAAAATATATGAATGCTGGCCTCATTACTTGGTATTAATTCTCAAAAATAATTTTAAATATCTTAATTCTTTCATTGATCCCTTTGGAGCAGGAGTTCAATGAAAGCAAAGCAAGGCATATATCCAATGCCCAGTCTCCTCAAAAGAAATTAAAGCCATGCATGCTTTATAATTCTTTAGCAATAAAATAATAGTAAATATTTATACATAAATTCGGTGGTGTTACCTAGACAAGCAAGCACAAATTCTCTCACTCATGCAAAGTTATGTATATATCTCCCTCTCTCTATATATAAGTCCATGCATGGAATTAATTCACAAGGACATGCAAAACAAGCAAACACATCTTCTCAAATTCTATTATCCATAGAAAACCAAATAAAAAATAAAAAAATACACTCATACATGCATACATATATATATATCATGGAAGATGAGTCAGATGAGGAGATGAAGAAGGAAATGGGGAGCGTGTGGGATTGTCTCATGAAGTTCCAAGATTTGGATTGCATCAATATGCTGGGGGACGAAGTTCCTATGATGTTGCGAGAGTTCATGGGGAGGGTAGGGGATACACACAGGAAGCTGCAAGGAAAGCTAGCAAAGGCCCATCGGGACCAGATGATGAAGAAAATGGCGAGAGTGAGGGATATTCTCACAGAGTTACAAGAAAGGCTAGAAATGGCCTACCGCAAGTTGCAGTATGCTGATGACAAGATGATGATTGTCCCATATGACACCACCAACACCTGGTTTGATAATTTGAGAGGTGTTTCAAATGACTTGAAAAACATCAGTGATGAATTATTTAAATATATGGATACAATGGAGATAATGTTTTCCAAGGTACGTACGCTGTTGTTATTATTATTATTATTATTATTATTTAGTTTTTGATGGAGTGAATAAACCACAGGTACACTGGTATTCTCCCTTCATTTATCTATACCAGCAGGACCTTTGTTTTCCCTGGCAAATCAATAGTCAAATTAGAACTCTTGGAACTATCGAGTCTAGGTTGGAAGAGATTCTCAAACAAGAGTTAAACTTAGGTTTGACTTTATTTGATCTTGATACCACTATAGGACATGATACTTTAGTTGGTGGAATAGAGAAGGATGTTGAAAACCTAGTAGAGATGTTAACAGTCACCCATAGTTCTCAGGGAATCTATGTTTATGGGATTGTCGGGGAGAGAGGCATTGGAAAAACAACTCTAGCTAAATTAATCTTCAACCACAAAAAAATTAAAGATAAATTCCATTCACTGCCACCGATATGGGTAGATGTTCATAGGAATTCTACTTTTTTTACAACAATGAAATCCATCATAGATAAATTTGGTGGTGATTCTACATGCACCAGTTTTTGGCCTGATCTAAGAAATATTTTAAATGATTTAATTAGAGATAAGGAAATTTTCATGGTTCTCAATAATGTTAATGATTCAGAAGTATTGGAAGAGATGAATAACATGATCTTTAAAAACCTGGGTTATGTCACTAATAATGTCTTAGTCACAACTAGGTATGAAAGTGTCATAACTCATGAAAGCATTTATAAACATAAGTTACCATTATTGTCCGAGGAGGATGGTTGGGCCTTGATGTGTAAATTATTATTTAATGATGGTGAAAAGGGGAACATGCAACACTTTGAACAAATAGGTAAAAAGATGGTGAACAAGTGTCATGGCCTTCCACTTTCAATCAAAACCATTGCTAGGATCCTAAATGCTAAAGAGAAAAATATTAGTGAGTGGGAGAATGTCCTAGAAAATATTATTGTTTCTCTAGAACCCTCAGAAACACTACCTAAGGCCATTTATTTGTTCCCTTTTGAGAACTTGTCACCTTATATCAAGCAATGCTTCATCTTTTGTGCTTTCTTCCCCAAGGATTACATCTTAGAGAAAAACATTGTGACCCAACAATGGATTGTTGTTGGGCTTGTAAAAAAGCCATCAATATCATTAATAGCAGAAGAGATGGGAGAGAATATTCTTATGACAGAAGATGTAGCAAATGATTACTACATGGAACTACTTGAAAGCAATATTTTACAACCAGCCGCAGAATGCCTTTATTATGATGGTGAAGCCATGTGTCGTATGGATAAAAATTTGCACTCTTTTGGTAGACATTTGGCTAAAAATTATGGCTATTTTCAAGGTGATGTAGAAACATTGGGAAAAATCTCATCTTCCTCCTCATCGTCTGATTCGGCACCAAAACTACATCATTTGGTGATTACAAATCATGCATTGTTGGATGTATTTCCAAATATTGTGAAAAGACAGACATCAGTGAGAACACTTATCTTCACAAGCAAACTTGAAATAATCAAGCTACCCAAAGATCTCTGCCAAAAGCTCAAGCTCTTGCGCATTTTGGATATAAGCGGCTCTGATTGTGAAGTCCTACCGAAATCTCTATTCAAGCTTGTGCACCTGCATCACCTAAATCTCTCATGTTTGCCCATCAAGACACTTCCAGATACCTTAGGGAATCTCATCAATCTACAATACTTAATCCTCAGGTACTGTGGAAGTCTACTAGACCTCCCTGAGGGCATTACAAGATTACATAAGCTCAAGAGCATCAACCTTCACCAAACACCACTGATGGGCATGCCAATTGGGATAAGTAAACTATCTCAATTGACTAGTCTCATTGGATTCGTGGCAAGTGACTCTACAAGTTTCTGTAGATTGGAAGAAATTCGCCGTCTTAAGGAGCTACGAACCATCAACATTGTGAATTTGGAGGTTGTCGATGTTCCTTATAGCGAGATATTCCCTATCCATATTCATCTCACTGATGTCACGTTATCTTGTGGAGGAGAGGATCAACTATACGAAGAAGGCGAGAAGGAGAAAGTGCAAAAGTTCTTTGAAGTTCTCTCCCCTTGGTCCAAATTAATCCAACATATCAAGATCAATGGTTACTTTGGCCTAGAATTCCCTCGATGGATCATGAATTTACCTTTCAATAAATTGAAAAGGCTTGACTTGCTTAAGTGTAAATATTGCAAGAAACTTCCACCATTATACCAGTTTCCTTTGTTGGAACACCTTCGAGTCGAAGATGCATGGTCCATAAAGCACATCAAATTAGACATTGAACCGTGGAGAAATTTTCCTAGGTTGAGGTCATTAATACTGCAAGATATGCCAGAGTGGGAAGAGTGGACATGGGAGCCCTCACATCGATCTCATTTTGTAATGCCTGTCTTGGAGTCACTAGAGATCGTCAACTGTCCAAAGCTCAAGTCCCTTCCTCAAGGTCTTGCTTACCATGCAAAAAGTTTGGCCACTCTGACAATTTACAAAGCACACAGCCTTGAAAAAGTTGAGGGATTCACATCAGTAAAAATCGCCACTTTTTTTAGCAACCACAGTCTCTACATTATTTCTGGTTTCCCAACAACTTGCAATTTCGAGATTGATGATTGTCCTAAGTTGGATGTTACATTGCTTCCACAAACATCCTCTACAGACGCGTGCTAAAGACTCATCCCTGTAAGGTAATTTCAACTTACCCCTCTCTCTCTCTATATATATATAATGGTGCTAATTATGTTTTCTTTGCAGGTGCATTCATCTTCTAAATTCAAAAATCTCCTCCATGGGTGCATTAGTGCATATTTTCTGTGCAGGTGGTTCATCTTCTAAATGTAAAAGGATTCTGAATCTAGTTAATGAAAAACTCCTCCATCAGTGCTCCAAGTATCTCCTATTGGCATTGGCATATATCTGGTTGTCTACAGACTCATTACGTCTAGCTTCTATGCTTTCTTTGTGAATCACTGTAGGAGGATCTTTATGTTTATATTGATTGCAATAAATTATTAATACATAAATAATGTATCTATATGTTTCATCATGATTCTATCCAGTTGTGTGAATAATAAATAATGCATTCCTCCTGCATATTCCCATAAATTAGTATTTTTTTGCATATATATTGCATATAAGGAACACATATACAATGAATGCATATTGTCATTTTTCACATGCTTGGAAGCCCAATACAATAAGAATTTTACTACTAATCATGTTTGATATTAGAATCAATTGTAGAGCTCCAAGATGGAAATTTCTAATGAAATAATTGACCATTTTAAGGGAAAAAAAAGAACAAATAGTCTTAAAAAAACAATCTGATCATGAGACAATTATGTTGATAACAAATTAATGTAGGGTTGATTTATTCTGAGTTAAATAACTACGCAAAAAGATGATACCATTCATTCTTCAAAGGCCAAAAAATACAAAGCACAACATAGGTTCTTAGAGTCTAAATCCTACATCACCTCATGCAGAAGAAGCGTAAAAATCGAATGCACATAAGTAATTTACACATTTACTACTCTTTTTCCAATGATCAGGAGATAGTTCACAGCAGCCTTGCAAACAAGAACATAAGTGCAAATTATTTCAATAAACAAAAACAATAGTCAACTGCTAAGTCAATAAGAAAATATTATGGGTCAGATCCTTGCATTCAGACTTACAAGACACTCAGATGGTTACCTTATCCTAGTACTTAGTAGTTAGTACTGTATTCCAAATTGTAAAGCATCTTCCTATGAAATTTGCCAACCATCCTATACTTAAACTGCAGGGCGACTAACTGAACCTTTTCGTCACTATCAAAGTCTATCTCTCGAGAACAGCGCCTCCACACCTTCTTTAGTGTCTCTTTGGAATTAAGGAGCAAAACCTACATTGACCTGATCGATACAAAATTTGTTCAACAGTGAACAAAAGAAATCTTTGGAATTAATCTAGAGGTTGCTTTAGGAGTACTACAAGAGATCTTGTACCATATCATCGATTACCGAAAGAGCAGCCTTTTGGTCTCGGTTGATAAGATGCACATCGACCAACAATGCAAATGTGGTGGCATTTGGCTTCATGCTTAGGCTTACTAGATGCTCAAACACCTTTAAGGCTTCAGATGTCTGTTAAAAAAGTAAAATGGCACATCTTTCAGCGTAATTAAATAGCTGGAACAAACTAAATATATTGACTAAGGAGACACTCCTTGTGTTGACTGAGAAGGAGACGGCCAAGGAGGCATGGGAGATGTTGAAGACAATGCACATGGGCGCCGAGTGCATCAAGGAGGCAAAGATCCAGACTTTGAGAAGTGAGTTTGAAGGTCTACGCATGCGTGAAGCGGAGACGGTTGATGACTTTGCCACAAAGTGGACCACAATAGTCAACAAAATTCGTGCATTGGGCGACAAAGTAGAGGAGGCCTACGTCATCAAGAAGCTCCTTCGTGATGTCCCTTCGAAGTTTATTCAGATTACATCGATGATTGAGCAGTTCGGCAATCTCCAAATGATGATCGTGGAGGAGGTCATCGGGTCGCTTAAAGCCTATGAAGAGCGATTGTGGGGTTACAAGGATGAGAAAGAAGAACACATCCTATTGACAAAGGCCGAATGGAAAGCGAGAGAAGAAGAAGAAGGTGAAGGTACATTAAACTCGTTGAGAGGATGAGGAGGAAACAACTGGCGTGGCCGTGGGCGTGGACGCGGACGCAGTGATAATAGCAGTGGAAATGAAGGCACTCATCAAGAGAAGAAGTTTGACAAGACCAAGGTGAAATGCTATAATTGTCATTATTTCGGTCATTATGCCTATGAGTGCAGATCCAAGAAGAAGGATGAGGAAGTCCATCTTGTGGAGAAACAAGATGATGATGATGAGCCGACGCTACTCATGACAACCCATCTTGTGGAAAAACAAGATGTTGATGATGAGTCTGCACTACTCATGACAGAAGTATGTGAACCCTTGCAAGACATGAAGCATGCAGCAGAGGAGATCATGTTGCATGAGGTGAACATCAAGCCTAGTGTTAGAACTAAGGAAATAGTGTATAGGAACAACTTGTGGTATCTTGACACGGGTGCAAGTAACCACATGACCGGGAGATGAAGCCAGTCTCGGAGTTGGACGAGACAATAGTTGGGAGAGTCAAGTTCGGTGATGATTTCGTCGTAGAAATCCAAGGAAAAGGCACTGTAATGTTTCAGTGTCAAAATGGTGAGCATCGTCTTCTCACAGATGTTTACTTCATACCTAGTTTGTGCAGCAATATTGTGAGTTTGGGCCAACTTGATGAGCATGGATGCGAGTCGGTGATAAAAGGAGGATACTTGTGTGTCTATGATAAAGGTAGAAGGCTATTCGCTAGGGCGAAGAGATCAAAGAATAGATTCTATATACTCAATGTTAAGGCAGTACATCCTGTGTGTTTGCTTGGAGAACATGGAGATGTGGCATGGCTATGGTATGCTTGGTATTATCATTTGAATTTTCAAGCATTGAGCGTCTTGATGAAGAATCCAGTACATGAAGAAAGGAGTAAGCACATTGACATTATATATCACTCCATTTGTGATTGTGTTCATAAGGGTGACATCGAAGTTGAGCACAACAAAATGAAGGAGCAGCTTGAAGACGTCCTGACAAAGCCTTTCATCGAGTTGTGAGATAAGATAGCCTGAAGGACATGAGGAAGACATAACAAGATTAAGGGGGTGAATGTTAGAATTAATCCTGTTATTGCATTTAGGACCATATGTTATTTATATATTACGTTTAAGCATTGTTGCATTTATGCATTTAAGTTTGCAGTTATGACCCTTCTTATTTAATAAATTGCATCTGTATTTGAAACTATGTTAGGATTATGTTTAGATAAGTTTGTTAGTTTGAATCTGTTTAGCTTTTTCATGGCTAAGTAACTTAGTTTGAATTCAGTTATCAATATTAATATAAAAAGATCAAAAGGACGTGAGTTGGTTGACCGTGTCAAAAATAATCTCTTCTTCTTTGAGTGTTCTTTGTGTGTTTTTCTCTGATTTTTCTAACAGCAACAGATTTGAATGGAGGATCTGCATTACTCAAGTTCTCTAGTTGCACATACACCTGTTCTTTATAAATCAACAAGTTAGTCAATGAATAAAAATCCTTGCAAGATAATTAATTTTAGTTTGCCGAAAAAAAAATAAATTTTCTTTATACGCATTGTCCTGCTATCATACACTACACCATTTTTTACTTGTAAAAGCAAATCTTTAGAGGGGATTTTAAAAAACCGCCTCGAAAACCGAGTAATTTTTTTTATATCAACCTATTGAGCCGGTTTAATAAAACCCCACTATTTTTAATTAAAAAAATAAATTTATTACAAAACTTGAGTCAATGTTGGTTCCTCTCTCTCCAGCACACACACTCACGCCACTACCAACCTCCTCGATTTTTCCAGCTTTAACTCAATCATTTCCAGCGAACTGCAATGTCTCGTGGCCATCCCAACCCACCGTTCCTTCGACCGTGGCAAACCAGGCTCCCCTATCACCTGATTAGGGTTTCTCCTCCATCACTTGTCATCCTAGCTCGTGATCCCCACTCTCTCACTCTTCGGCAACTAATCTCTTGTTCCTACCTTGGGTTTTGGGGAGAGATCCATGGGTTAGCTCCGCTAACCTCCGGACGATCCCTTATTTGGTATTCTCGATTTTGTTGGCATTTTGATCCTTTGTATTATTATTTGTATTCTGATTTAGCGATGAAAGTCATTTGGCTTGTGTCGAATGTGAATGCTGCTCTGATGATTGTTCTTCATCCTTTTGACTTTGATTTTGGTTGTTCTTGAGTTTGTTTTGATGGAATTATGCATGGTTGATTATTATACGAGGCTTAATGAGTGATCATTTGACTTTGAATCCATGGACTATGATTTGATCATTTGATGATTGATCAAACCGTCTTTGTTTAGGTTTTATGAATGATTTATGTGTTCTTGTTGTCAATGGTGTTCCATGGACTGGTGTTTCAATAGTTTATAAGTGATCCTTGTGGTCTTGTGATTGTTTTAGCTATCTTCTAGGTTGTCTATTCTTCTCTACATTCACAGGGTTAGGCAAAACTTGGGCTTCCAAACTGCTCTCATCTTTGTGTTTTCAAA
The DNA here is from genome assembly GCF_009730915.1 of Dioscorea cayenensis subsp. rotundata. Taxonomy (NCBI): domain Eukaryota; kingdom Viridiplantae; phylum Streptophyta; class Magnoliopsida; order Dioscoreales; family Dioscoreaceae; genus Dioscorea; species Dioscorea cayenensis. Next base: position 5,228,585 of record NC_052489.1, read on the forward strand.
ATTAATAGTATTCTAGTTCGTAATGTATGTTTGATGAACTTGTGATGTGCGTGTAACACCTGCATTTATCCTAGTAGCCTCTTGCTTGCTCTTTATTATGTCAACGTCTTGTATGTGTTCTTATTGTCATCTAGGTTATATTAGTGAAGGATAGCTTTATTCTATATTGGCTTGTGAAGTTGACTTAAGTTTGGGTGATAATGATTCTTGTGTTTCTGTGAGAGGGTTATGTTTTGAATGTACATTGCTTTTCTATGTGGTTGCAATTGAAATGAGTGCACATTTATCTTTTTCACATAACTTCCAACTAAATGTAGAAAATATGTTGTTGTTTATTGAAGAGATGTATTAGTTTAAGACTCAACGATTTATTGATTTCAAATTATTTGTTCTTTGTGAAAATCAAGGGATTCACCTCAATGAAATAGCTAGGTTCAATGGAAAAAGAAGAAAAAAAATATTAGACATGCTAATTTAAAGTATATATATATATATATATATATATATAAATAGCTCATTAATTACTTGGTATTAATTCTTAAAAATAATTTTAAATATCTTAATTCTTTCATTGATCCCTTTGGAGCTAGAGTTCAATGAAAGCAAAGCAAGGTATATATCCAATGGCCAGTCTCCTCAAAAGGAAATTAAAGCCATGCATGCTTTATAATTCTTTAGCAATAAAATAATAGTAAATATTTATACATAAATTACTTTGGTGGTGTTAGCTAGACAAGCAAGCACAAATTCTCTCACTCATGCAAGTTATGTATGTAATTATATCCTTCTCTCTAAGCCTCTCTCTCTCTATATAAGTCCATGCATGGAATTAATTAATGCACCAGGACAAATTAAAACAAACAAACACATCGGGAGCGTGTGGGATTGTCTCATTATATATATGGGTTGTTGATATGATGTTGCGGGTTGTGTTGTGGGTTGTGTTGTCCGTTGTTATACCAACATTTAGTTTTGTTGTTGTTATGAGGTATAATACCCGAATTGGTCCCTCTACTTTTCTCTCTCTTCCTTTTTGGTCCCTTTACTCAGAAATGCTGCCAAGTAGTCCTTCTACTCTTGAAAATTGCTCTACTTAATCCATTCTACTCTAAAATAGGTTAATTGTTCACTATATTTTTCAAGAGTAGAGGAACTAGATGGGAAGAGAGTAAGGGTAGAGGGAATAAATTGGGTCATTTTCAAGAGTAAAGAGGGATTAATGGGGCGCATTTCTGAGTAGAGGGACCAAAAGGAAAGAGAGAGAAAAGTAGAGGGACCAATTCGAGTATTATACCTTGTTATGATGTTGCTGGTTGTGTACTGGGTTAATAACAAAATACAACAAACTAAAACAAACTACAACAATGAGTGATATATATATATATATATATATATATCACCAAAACTTCAATGCTTCCACTAAACAACAAATTGGAACCGGTAGCTTCCCATTTCAAATTTTAACGAAATTCTGAAACACAAACTCAGCAGCATTACACATGCCTTCAGCATCCCTGAAGCACAAATTTTGACATGCATCACTACACACTAAAAGAAAAATCCTAAAAAAAGGATATACTTATAATCATAACCATTTATTTTTCAACCATGAATTGTAAATTACCTTGGAAGAAAAATCAATGCCAATAGTTGCATTGTGGAGCTATCAACATGCATATTCAGCATATCAGGGAGAGAATTTTAATTCACCTAAGAGGAAAGAATGTATTCCAATATTTTAGATTAAATTTTATGCAAGATCATAACAAATATAAATATTAATTGACATAACATTACCACACTTTTTTTAGTACAAAGTTCTGCTTGTGCTTCATTATGAGTTTGAATATTCCTCTTCGTTTGAGATTTCTAAAATAATTAACATTATTTAGATAAAAAATAAAACTGAATATAAAATGATATTAAAAATGAATACCCTTTTTTTATTTCTAGTAATTATTTCTTCAACTTTTGACTTCTTTCTTTTGGATGGTGGCCGATGTCACGGGGTTGATCCGCCTTGATCGACACTGCGCAACACTTGTACTCTGCAAATTAGCCTCACTTGATGAAGGCCAAGAATTAGCTAAGGCAAGAAGAAAGAAGAAGAAAGGAGACATCAATATGAAGAGAGAAAAAACTAACTCTCTAAAGAAGAAGGTTTACAACCACACATTGAGGCCAAACCCAACTCGCCCTCAATGGCTTGCCCTTGGCCCCTATTTATAGGCAATGGCTCAAGAGAACCTTCTCTTGAATATGGCCAGCTATGACTTGGGCCATACCGCCCACTTTGGGTCACATCACCATACCGCTGGTCAGTCTTTGCCATACCTTGATAGGCCGCACCTTGCCGCGTCAGTCATTCGGTTGGGTCATGCCTCACCGTGCCACGCCCTACGTCACACCATGCTGAGCCATACCACTGTGTTAGCCTAGTCCTATCGGCCACGCCTTGTGTCTCGTCATGTTAGCCCGGCCCATGCCGGGTGACCTTACACAGCCATATCGCCCATGCCGTTCGATAAGAGAGCCGAAGACCTCCTCGGTCACGACTATATATTCTCGGCCCCATGCCTTAGAATATATTTTGCCTCTCTCGGCCTAGTGTTGTCCGGTACTACCAAGCCCTCTCGGTCATTACGCGCAGCCCTACCTATGCGCCTCGATCACACCGTAAGGTTGGTTGTATGGGAAGTCATTCCTGCTAATGAGCGAGTCTAGTGTCCGACAGTACTGTCCATGCCTTAGTTTTTAGAGGATGATCTTCTTTCGGCCATCCTCTTGGCTGAATGACCAATTCATGCTCGTACCAAGGGCAGACGCCTCAAAGCCCAACTACAATCGGCCCTTGCTTCGCACCTTTAAAGGTGTTAGGAACTTCGCGGTTGAAGACATTGTTTGATATTGCTTATGATCTTCATTCAAAAGCATTGGGGATATAACTTGATTAGAATTAGTCTCACAACAATTATCCATGAGCTTCTCCATTGCCTCATCCATGCTTTTCATCAAGAATAAATATTTTTTAGTAGATGCTACTCCAATTTCACATATTGAATCTTCAAAGTGTACCATTTTTTCCCTTTTCTTTATTTAATATTTCAAAACTAAAATACCCTTCTATCCCATTCTTACTTGGTTTAGAAGACCCAAGCCCAAATTCTGCCTCCGCCATATTTAATCGAACACTACTTTGGATTACATGCCTATGCAAACCAAATATTTGATTAGATCCACAAAATAATAATCATATACATGAATTATTTGTTGGTGTTGCTCATGGTGTTTCCTAATATCTAACTTGATTGGTTGAATTGATGTTTAGATTCTAGTATCAAAAAATTATCTCAAAAATAAGAGTTACATGATTTTGAAATTGATGTAAAAGAGTTCCATACATTTGAAACTTGTTCAAATTATTGAACAACGGCATTGATCAGCAATGTAGATCCCCAAGAGAGTCCTTCAAGCACCAAAAAGTTGTTTTGGTGATAGATGATCTTGCATAATGTAATTTAATATAAAGTTAGAGGAATAAATATCTCAAATTTAAATAAACAAATACAATGAACAATCCCAGATATTCACATTGCCATAACAATATCTTCATCCAATTCAATCACAAAGAAAAAGAGAGAGAAAAAAATGGAGATTCATCCTTAAAGCAGAAATCAAACACAAGAAACACATAACATCCATTCCATGTTCCCCAGAAAAGATAAAAAAGTTAGAGATAGACAAAAATAGGGATGGCAACAAATAGGGTATGGGTAGGGTATGCCAAAACCCTTACCCATACCCGTAACTCCTATCTCATACCCGTATTCTCCAGGGTACAAAAAATCATACCCTTACCCTTACTCGTAGGGTACCCGCTTACTCGTTGTTCAAATTATCGAATTAAATTTAAATATGAATTTAAATAATAACAATAACAACAACAACAACAACAACAACAACAACAACAACAACAATAATAATAATAATAATAATACAATGTTTAAACATATGTCCATAAATTCAAAATTACAAGTTGATATATATTTGTTTATCTTAAATTATAATATTATATAAAATTTATATGTAATAAATTAATTTATACAAAATAACAAGTTTGTTGATTTTCATTGGAGTCTATTAAGGACTCAATGGCAACTCTATCTTTTTTTGTTTATGTTTAACTATCTTGGTTTTTGTTTTAAATTTTTTATATATCTACTATTTTATATAGTTTCAAATTTTATAAATGTCTAGTGAGATTTTGAATATAAAAAACATTATAAGTGATTCTCATAACCAATTTATTTTTTATTAGTATCTTATTTTTCATGATGTTTTTATAATTTATAGAATAAATTAATATAACATTATTTTTTATATTTGTTTTATAATATTTATTTTTTTGATTTAATTGTGTTCTTAATATTTATATCCAAAAAATATTATGCTATATCAAATATAAATATAAAAATTAAATAAAATTCAAAATAATATATTAAGAGAAAATTTAAAGGATTATTTTCAAATTAATCACAATGAAAATGTATCTTCGGTAAATTGTGGGTAAATGTTTAGCTTAATAAAAATATATATATATATATATATTATATCTATGAGGGCAGTGGCGGAACCAGGAATAAAATTAAGGGGGGTTGAATTTAATTTAATAATATATAAATATAAAAATTATATTAATTCAAATTTAAAATTTATAATAATCAATATTTTTCAAAAATATAAATACATCAAAGTTCTAATGACTATCCCTACGAGATGAGAGTTGAATCCTTCTATTTTGCATATTTTGAAATCTCAACAACATAGCTTCATCATTGATTGTTTCGAACACCTATCGTTCAATATAGCATATCATCATATCATTCAACCATTCATCTCCTATCTTATTGCGCAACTCAATTTTGATGATATTCATTACTGAGAAGACTCTTTCAACTGATGTCGTTACCGCGGGTAAGATCAAAGCCAATTCAATAAGGCGATAAACTAACGGAAAAACCAAATGCTTTCTAGTTTCAACTAGCTTCACAGCAAGACTTGCAAGATCATGACATTCAACAAAATCAGAACTTCTTCTAACATCTTGAATGTAGGTGTGAAGTTGCTCTTTCAAGACTTGAAGATCTTGTACAGAAAAATCATAAGAATAAATTTCAGCAAGGCGAAGTAGCTTACCATGATGGAATCTAGAAAATTAGTCTCTTGGATGAAGGCATGATATGCAAGTTAGCAACTCTGTAGTGATTTCACTGAACCGACCATTCATCTCTATACAATTAAATCAAGAACTGTAATAAAAACTTCAGCATGATAATGATGGTAATAAGTAATCCACTGTCCTTCACGAACTGGTATTGTATCCTTCATGTTGGGTACTTGAATACACATTTTAGCACAAAAGCTGCTAACCTCTTCTAATAACTCATCCCATCATTCATCTCTCAAATCTTGTATACGAACTTTCACAGTATCAATTAACGCCATGGCATTAACAATGTCTTGATCTTTTTGTTGTAAAGCATTTGATAATTTGTTCGTGATCCCCAATATTTTCATCATAAAATGTAAAACAAATACAAATTCAAAACTCTCCATTTTTCCAATTAAACTCGATGCAATATCTTCTTGATCTGTAATAGTCCCATCCTGACACACATTTTGCAATACCTCTAAAACTGATTCCCACATAGTCAACAAACGGATTAAAGTTGTAAAATGTGAACACCAACGAGTATCTCCTAGTTTTACAAGATTTGTCTCTTGATGCTTGCCTCGTCCTGTAAAAATCTCCCCAGTCTCTAATCTCTCTATAACTTTTTGATGGTGTATTTGAAGTAATGTGTCTCTTTTTTTACATGAAGCACCCACAATATTTACAATCATACTTGTATAACAAAAAAAATCAAAAACAACCAAAATACTCTTGGCAACTGAGATAACCACCAATTTTAGTTGGTGGGCGAAACAATGGATGTAAAACACAGAGGGATTTTCATTTAAAATCAATGTCTTTAAACCATTAAATTCCCGTCTCATATTTGAGGCTCTATCATACCCTTGCCCTCTCAATTTTGAAATTGATAAATCGCGATGAGCAAATAATTATCTAAAGTTACTTTTAGTGAACATGCAGAAGTATCACTTACATGTTGAATAGCAAAAAATCTTTCAACAACTTGTCCCTGCTTATTTACATATCTTAGAATTACAGCCATTTGCTCTTTTACTGACTTATCTTGAGACTCGTCAACAATTAGTGAGAAGTTCTTATTGCCAATTTCATTAATAATTGCTAATGTTGTTTCTGTTATGCATACATTCAATAACTATTTTTGAATCAAAGGAGAAGTAAATTGATTATTCCCGAGAGCATTTTCATTAATAACACTCCTAATCTTCTCAACCTTTTTTGCATACCAATTGAATATCTCTAAAAAGTTCCCCCTATTTTTGGCACTAGAAGACTCGTCATGACCACGGAAAACAAGACCTTGTACCAAAAGAATACGAACAACATCCAAGACAGCTGTCAGCTGAGAGCGATAATCAATCTCCATTTGACGCCCATGAGAAAATAACACATGTGACACACTTTGTCTTTGACTTTTGAAATCCTCAAAATGTCATCTAGCATCATTGTATGCACTGTTCACTCAACCTACATGTTGATTAAAAGCTTCATGTGCTTTTCTCCAATTATATCCTCTTTTTGTAAAAATATCACTTGCACCTTTTTCACTTCTATCTTGCCTGAAAGATAACAATAAAAACAATAAGCTTCATCTTTTGCCACACTGTATTTTAACCAATCAAACTACCGAAACCACACTTCTTGAAAGCGCCACATTTCTTTGCCTTGCAGTATTTTAGGAAAGTTATATCCAAATGGCTGACATGGACCCTTCAATAGATATGCTCTTCGAACTTCATCTCTTATCCCCACATCATACTCTTTAATTAGTTGTTGAAGTCCAGGATCAGCGATGATATCATTTGGACTAAATTCAACACGAATTCTTTTTTGTGTTATAACCCTTGTTTTAGAAGAAACATGTGTTCTCAATTCATTACTTTTTGGTTTAGGTGTAAAAAACCTCTCCATATCTACAAAATTAACCATTAACACAATTAATAATTAATAACTAAAATAACAAATAATACAATTTAAAAACTTTACACAATTCAAAATTTAATTCAATTATTTGATACAATAATTATTTAAAAATATGCATAAATAAATCACAGTGATACACATAACATATGCATTCTCCCCGACTTCACATTGGAGTTTTGCATAAATAAATAAATACAAATAAAGTTTTTTCAATTATTAATATCACAAGTAATGTAAATAAAAACTTTAATATAATAAAAAAATTAATTTTTTTAGAAACACTCTGGGAGCATATTACAAAAATAATATAATTAAACAACTTACACAATAGAAACTGGTGTATACTTTCGATTTTAAAGGTTTTATGGACATTTATTGCATAAATAAATAAGTGCAATTAAAGTTTTTCAATTATTAATATCATAAGTGATATAAATAAAAACTTAAATATAATAAAAATTTTAAATTTGTTCCTTGAAACACTATGGGAGCAGATTTAAAAAACTTTTGGCAGAACACTTGGCTTTTCACTACCTGCGAATTAATCCAAATAAGAAGATATCAGACAATTGTGATAATTTTATTAAAAAAAACAACCAAATAACAAATTATTGAACAATCAAATTAAAAAAAAATAACAAAACTATGATAAACTAAATAGTAACATTATATATACTTATGTGAAAAACAAACTTATACCAAGAAAGAGAATTGTTATTCATCTTCATTAAAATATGGGCAATATATATGAATGCCATCATTTAATTTCTTCTATTTTAGATTTTTCATCTCTTCTACAATTGTCTATTCATCTTCCCATAAACCCAATCTATATCATTTAATAAATATGAAACTATTGGTAATTTTTAAAAAAATAAAGTCCACATTGTAATTTAATGTAATGTCAAATAAATGTTGCTAATTTTTTATTCATTTAATTATAATATTTTTTTATTAACAACACAATTTTCTTATTTTTCATATTTTATGTAATACTAAATAAATATTGTTTATTTTTTTCTAAACAAATAATTCCAAATAAATTTAGCAAAAAGTTTCGATTTCTAAAGGTCATATGTTTCCATGAGTAGGTCATATTAAATGTTTACTATAAAACTAACTTAATACCCATGATAAAATCAATTCTATTAAATCTTATATGTTTATAAATTTTTTTTTAAAAAAGAGTTTAAAAATCTACCTTGAAACCCTGTAATCAAATTATCATCCGTTTTCATTAGAAGATTTTATTTAATCCTATATTTTTTTCATTTTTAATATTTAATATATTACCAAATAAATATCGTTAAATATTTTTTAAACCAAAAACTTTAAAAAATAGAAAAGTTTTAGGGTCCGTTTGATACGCAAAATGCTGAGGTACACCACAACACAACTTCTCGTGTTCTTTGTTTGGTTTGTTCAAAAGTTAAGAGTACAACACAAGAGGATGTTAGAGTACAACACAAGTAGTTAAAATTTTTGTATCACCAAAACCTCGGTACAAAAATTTTATCGTGGTACAGCATAATTAAAGACTAAATTACCCTTAATAAAGAATAAAAATTACAATCATCTCATCAAGTCCCTGACCTTGCACCTCTCTCTCTCGCCCCCAAACCCAATTTCTCATCTTCATAGTCCGCTTCTCCCACTTCCTCACCCTATCCCTTTCCTCCTTTTTTTCTCTCGTCTCTCTCAAATTTTAGGGTCTTTTTGAAATTTTAGGGTTTCAGGGACTCTAGAGATATCGGTTAAAAATTCATGCTGAAAAAACACATGCTGAGATTATAAGTTTTTTATCTATTTCATTCAATAACTTAATAAACAAGGGATTTAATTATATTTATGATAGATTTAGTGTTATATTACTGTATTTTGTAGTTTTCCTAATGCTTTTTATGTTTTCATTTCAATTTAAATTATATAATTTTTTTAATGTAAGATCAATATCTTAAAATTAAAATTTTGAATCATAAAAATTAACATAATTTTTTAATATTTCTATCCAAAAAATTAAAAATTTAAATAGTATAAAAAAAATATAAATCTCTTTATATCTTAAATTTTTGAATTATAGATATGATTTTCATAGACATATGAAACATAACCGAATTTATCATGTATTTTTTAACAAGAAATTAATTTTGAATATATTTTGAAAATTAAAAAAATATATAATTCTAATTTACTAAGTTGATTAATTATAAAAATATTTAATTAAAAATATTGAAAACTAGAGCTTGTTGTGAAGTTGTTTATTGTAAAACAAAGTATAAAGGTTATTAGAAGTAATTTTATAATATTTTTGTTCAGTAATCGAGAAGCTATCCATAAAATATCAAAAATGGTACAAGACAAATAGTTGTGCTTTACTACAACTATTTGTTTTGTTTCTAACGGTTAATATGAAATCAATGCCACATTAAATATATGCAAAATAAATAAATAAATAAATAAATAAATCTTCCTAAAAACCATCCTCTAATTACCATTCGTTTTCATTAGAACATTCTATTAAATATATAATATAAAACCGATTTAATGACCATGATGAAATCAATGTTAATTAAAATTTTCAAATATTAATACCATATTTAATATAAATGAAAATATTAAAATTATTCTGTAGTTTATACATCTACGTTAGTATGTATAGATTTTGTTAAAAAAAAAAAGTGGTTGTCACGAGGGCAACCATATCATTAGTGCACCGAACTTGAGAAATGAATTCAATACATTTATCATTACTCAAACCCTAAATAGTAAACCACAACAATTTGGGTTTAGATAATAAAAAAAGTTAATTTTTTTAAAATAAATAAAGTTTTCTATTCTAGTTTGAGAGGAATAAAATCCTAACGGACAACGAAGACTAATTTACAATTGATTTCCGTAGTTAAGAATATTTATTTATTAATTTTAATTTGTTAAATTAAATATTTAATATATTTAGTTAAATATTTAAATTTAAAAAAAAAATATTCTAGGCTAAGTGAGTTTCTGTAATTTTAAATAATTTGAGGATAAAATAAAAATAAAACTCTTCAAGGGGTATTATGCAAAATTCTTCAGGAAAAACTCGAAACTCTTCGCCCTAAACAGCGTTTGGTAGTCCGGCATCTCAAAAATCGGAACTTTTTCCATCTTTCTCTCTTCCGGCGGGTCGCCGGCGGGCAACTTCGATGATCCTTCCGGCCTCCAAGGTCTCCCTGAAGTGCCACCTACTTTACGCCGGTGAGCACTTCGACCTGATGTTTCTATCATTACACCCCTTTTTCCCTCAAGAGTAGCTTCTTGGGATTCTATTTCCATGTTTTTCTAGGGCATGTGAGAAAGAACGGAAGTAGGAATCATCAATTGATCTTTTAGGTTCGATTTTCAGCGATTGTTCTTCCAATTATTCCTTGTTCTTTATTTTAGTTGAATTTCTTGTTGTTGTTTCCCTAAAAACTGTTTTATTTTGGTTGTCATGTGCTGTGTTATTGATCTTTGGTGGATTATTTTTCTTGAATTTCGCATCTGATTAATTTGCAAGATTTTCATTTTCAAGGGTGAGTATTTCTAAATTATTTTGGCTTGCAACCTGGCCTCTTGATTTTGATATTAGAATTAGAATGAAAAAAATTTAATTATTGACCTTTTTTTGGACATGCAACTACTTTCATGTATTTCTTCCTCATTTATGATATTATGGTAGCTTGTGGCTAAAAATACTTTTGCAAATGTATAGTGTTGCACAAGTATATTTCTCAAGTTAATATGTTTCGTTTAGATGATTGTGCAGTTTGGATGTAACCTTTTAATTTGGAAGTAATCATTTCATTTTTATGACTTGGTGTATAAGTTTGATTTTCATAGCACATTTTGTATCATGACCTAAAATTATTGGTCAACCAAAAGTCTTGAGCATAAATGAAGAAATCCTGTTTGAGTTATGTTTTGTTTTAGACAAATTCAGTTATGGTTATCTATTCCATTTTGCTCCTATGCCACTAACCAATTCAAGCTGGATCGATTTATCTTAGGATTGACTAACTGTGACTGCTCTAGGATTAACTAACTTACTCACGCTAAATCATGCTAAATTCAGTTAGCTGATCTACATAAATGACAAATACCTAATGGTTGCTGTTATTTTCTGATTCAGTGTGTTGAGGAGCTAGTAAGATTCTTTCTTTATCGTTGGATATTAATGGATCGACAACCGCACGAGTACGCAGCGGCAATGGCCTTCACACAGCACCAACAACAACAATCTGGCATGCAACAGCAGTATGGTTTCCATCCACAGCAGCAGCAGTACCCCCAGCAGTTTCCACAGCAGGCTCATGCCCCTTTCCTCCCATCTCATCCCTCACTCCAACAACTACCTTTCCATCGCCAAATGGCTCCACAGCAACAATTTTTTCCTCATCACCACCATCCTCTTGTCCATCTTCAACAACCACCACAACCACCTCCTGCCTTTGCTCCTCATATGCCTCCTCACATGACACCACCTTATATGCAGCCATTTGATGCAGTCCCTCCACCAGCTGCACCTCCTTCTGATCCCGAACTACAGAAACGAATTGATAAGTCAGTGGAATACGCAGCAAAGAATGGCCCTGAGTTTGAAGCTATGATCCGTGAAAAGCAACATGATAACCCTGCTTATAGCTTTCTTTTTGGGGGTGAGGGACATGCCTACTACCGGTATAAGCTATGGCTATCTACAAGACCACCCAGCTCTGCCTTCAACCCTGCTTACCCTTCCTCCATGCAAATGATGTCTTCACCACATAATCCTATGTTAAATCCATCTGCTCTTAGTCCTTCCCCTTTGGGTGGAGCTCAAGCATCCATAATGGCCCAACCGCAGTTGCAGCAGCCTCCTTTTCCTCCCTATTATGATCCGCACCAGCAGCCTCCACACTCCCAACCTATGATGGCCCAAGCTCGAACTGATTATGACACTTCAGCAAAGTCTTTTAAGGGCCTATCCGGTCCTCTTCCATCTGATGTTGCAGCTGAGCTTAACGGTGTGTTGAACAATCTGAATGGCACCAAAGAGTCAATTAAGGGTGCCAAGATTTGGTTCATGCAAAGATCACCTTTTGCACCTGCTCTGGCTGAAGCTCTTAGGGATAGGATTTTTGCTCTTGATGATTCAGAGAGACAGCTCCATATTGTCTTCTTGGCCAATGATATTCTCTTTGACAGGTCCTTTTCTCCTTCCTTTCAGTTTGTCCACACATCATAAGAGTTATTTTGCTTTTGTTTCTGAACATAATTGGAATATCCTGTGCTTAAGCTGTTATTATATGTTTATCTGCTGTGACTTATACTTTCTTGGGGTTTGTTTGTGATTACTCTTTTTTACTGAATACTTTTAATGTTAAGTTAATGTTTGTGTTGTTAATTATAATATATAATTCATATCATCCAATGAGCTTGTGATTCAAATTTATTGCTGTTGTTCTCTAGCTATTGTAAACCTATGGGAGCCAACCTGATTATGCATTGTTTTGTTGTGATGTACCACTCACTATGTTTCCTTGTGCTTAATATGATGCATGTTATACAGCCTGCAAAGGAGGGTCAATATGCGAGAACTTGATAATGAGGCACATGCATTCAAACCTGTCTTGGGAGCAATGCTCGCTAGAATTTATAATAATCCACACAACAAAGATGCAAATCAGTCTCGATTGGAGAAGATCTTACAATTTTGGGCTTCAAAGGAAGTGTATGACCCAGAAACCATTGGTCGCCTTGAGCAAGAAATGACAGGTGGACTATCACTGCGGTTACCAAGGGAAGAGTCAACTGCATTGGATCCATCAGGTATATCTCTAGTCCATCCCCTTTTCATTTTTGTGGAAGTGCGGTATAGAAGCTGACTCCTCTTTGCATAGAAAATCCTGGTAGTAATTCAATTCATAAAGTTAAGGCATTACCCCTCATTGAAATTCTGATTCTTTTCATTTCTGTTTGTTATACATACTAGCATGTGATAACAGTGATTTTGCTTCTGCAAATCTTTATTGTGCCCTAGGTTGTGAGACCATTCATTCTTTTTACAGCCCGAAGCCTTCGAAAGTATTCTTGATACTTAGGATATCGCTATCTTTAAGTTTGATCCAAGAATGCATGTGAAAAAAATTAAGATATCGTTAGTTGTCCCCTTGACAAGGCCATAGAAATATTCTATGGAATCCTTAAACAAATTTTTTCAGTCTTCGTTATAACTGTTACTGTTGCTGGACTTCAAGCCAACTGAAAACCTCCCATCATATGATATATCTGGTTGTTCTAAAGTAGAAGGATTTGATTTTCCTCCAATTCTGAACTTACTTGTAAGAAATGTAGTATTTAATTGAGAGTTCAAACTCCAGGATTGCATCAAACACTGTCACAGTGGCAGCCTGAGAAGCAACACTCCACACCGGGGTCTCTAGAGGAAAAGGAAACTGAGATGCAGTTACCCCACGGTGCAGTCCCTCCGCCCCAATTTGCACCTCCTATGGCTCAGCCATATCACCAAGTACCTGCTGGCATGTATCCGCCTGTGGCACAAGCACCATTCCCAGGGCCCCTACCTATCCCACCTGCTGTTCCTCCAACTGCCAATGTTGCTGCTGATAAAACCCCACCACCCTACCCTCTCTTTCCTCCGGGCCTTATCCCCGGCATGGTCAGGAAGATGCAGATCGGCAGTGGTGTTCCATACTCACCAATGAGTCCTCTGGACATTCCCACTGCGATTCCACCATCCACTGTACCACAATCTGAAATTCTTGAGCAGGTCTCAAAGTTCTTCAAGGACATTGGAGAAGTGAATCCATCGGAAGGTCCAATGAAGCGATCTGAGTCTAATGATGAAGATGATGAGTATGAGCGTGAGCCCCCTGTTCGCAAGGGCGGTGCTTGTATCCCTCCGCCACCAAACTTGCAGCAGGTGGACCCAGAAACGGGCATGTTCGCTGATGGGAGTATTGATCGCAAGTCAGGATCAAGCGGCTCGGGACGTCTGGGATTAGGAGCCACTGCAAATCCTAATGAGGTCAGTCAATACGATGATGTTTATACTTCATACCGCAAGCAAAGAAGTACCAGCTACCATTCATCGATGAGTGCTAGAGCTTCTGCAAGGTGATGAAAGTTGATGTTTTTTTGGTTTCATTACTGGAACTTCCTAATGTTCTATTTAGAGTTCTGATGATCAATACAATCATGGAACGTTTATGTTCTCCTGGAAATTTGTGTAAGCTCACATTTTGCTTGTTATGTGGTCTTATATTTTGAAGTTAATGATGCTCCTTTGTGAGGTCTTGTGCTAGATTAATAGCTCTCACTATTTGGACTATCTTGATTGCCTGTGAAACCGCTTATGTTTGCTTTTCTAAAATCCTTCTCAGCTTGCTGCTTGCCCATGAAAATTTAAATCCTTTTTCAAATTATTTCCATAATTGAAAGAAGAGGAAATTCTATCATTGCATCTTCTTTCATTTCCTTAATTCATAAAGCAATAGAACAATCTTTCAAACTTAAAAATTCCAGAAAACAAAAAAGGCAGCAGATATGAAGCACAGTTGTGCGCAATATTCCTGAATCTTCACAGTTGCTGATAGTCTTGAAGTTGTAAAGAAAATGCAAAAAAAAACATAAAAAAGTTCGGCTTGTGAGTTTTCTCTATGTATCCTTTAAGAAGAAGGCATCGAGTGGCTATCCTTTAGACACACCATCCTTCAACAATGTACGCATTTTAACAGCTTGGCGGCGCCATTCATGGATTGGTACCTGTGCAGCAAATAATAATGGAAACGGTAACAACAACTGTTAATGTGTTGGATCACATGACTAATACCGTCTTATAGAATATCACCACCCTTACCGCCGGAAAACCACCATAATCACCAGACTCTTTGATATCCTTTGTTACAGAGCTATTTGCAGCAAGCTGAACCTGATCCAAGCAAGCATTTCAGGAAACCCTTAATCATACACGCACCATATCAGAGATTAGATAAAAAGGAAAAGAAAGAATCATAATAGAACAATGACAGGAACATACTCCACAAAAATTATGTTGAAATAACACTAATTGTCGGTGGAAAGAAAAATAGTTTCACCCAATTGAATAAATTGCACACAATCTGAATAGATCTAATCAACTGGATTTTGTGCTAATGAGCAAATTGAAAAGACCTACAGAGCGAAAAAACTCTTTGCTTGCTTTTGGTTGTGACTGCTAATCATAAAATATAAAATTGAGGTTAACTACAGAGTTCCATCAAAATTTGAGCATGTATATAGATAGATTGCAGTTCAAATCTAAAGAAACCCAATACTTGTGACAGTTTGATGAAATCACTAGGGTTTAATGAGGTTCCTGAGCGAAATACCTTTGAAGCAATGGAGACATGATCTCGAACAGCAACCCTTCCTCCTAAGGTTACATAATCTCCAATCCTGCAAACAATAACTTGTAGATTTTAACTCATGGAATCTCCAATTCAGTTTTCTTTTATTATTAAATAACTAAATTGAAAAAAAATTGCATACGTTGCAGAACCAGCAATGCCAACTTGTCCACAGAGCATACAACATTTTCCAACAACTACATTGTGACCAATCTGCAGATAAAAACAAAAAACTGTAAAATTTCAACAAAAACTGCAATGAATTTCAGGACCAAAAATTGTTTTTGCCGGGGTTTGAACCAACCTGCACTAGATTATCAATTTTAGTATGATCTCCCACAACTGTGTCTCTCCAGCTGTGAAGAAAATGAATCAAAGAATGCATAATCAGAAGAAATCTCAAGTCATGTATCAATCATATTAACTTACAATGATGATCTATTTGCAAGTGTGCTAAAAATAATAATAATTTTGAATGCTCTTTTGTGAATGACAGGGAGGAAAATCAATTAAACAGAATATGATTACTAGTGAATGATTACAACATAACTCACCTGCCCCTGTCAATGCATGAGTTTGCACCTATCTCCACATAGCCTCCAATTCTTACATGTAGTAACTGATAGAAACAAATATATAAAACAGTTATTATAAAAGCCTAAACCATCCAATCTGCCTCCTCAAGGATATAAATTTGGAAGCTCAAATGTAAGAATGCAATCCAAATCCAGATATAGATAACACTTAATTGATAAATATTACAAAGCTAAGCCCGAGTCCCATATACAGATCTTGTTGAAGATCTTAAAATATTGAGGATTACTATTTCAGCTGCAAGTCAAGAATACTAAAGAAATTTCTAAGATAGACAACCGTTAGCAAAAATTAGAATGTGCTTCAGATCAAGTCTCTTTTGATTTTGCTAAATGCATGGGAAATATGTAAATAAAATGAAAATAATCACTAGTGAAATAATAAATAAAAATAAGGACAAATTTTCAATAATAACCACATCTACCGCCCGCAAAAAATAACTAAAAACCTACATTTATTCAAAGAGTATAAACCCAAAAGAACCTAGAGTATAACTGTATAAGCTTGAGAATCAAAAGAAATACAATGCATTTGATAATTAATTATAGGAGGTTTCAGCATAATGTGAAAAACAAGTACAGCATGCAATATTCTGTCTATTCTGTCATCATTTAGATGGGGTTGAAAATGAAGTAGAAGGTGCAATTGAATGAATGGGATGTGGAAAGACATAGCAAATCCCATTGATAGTCTTAATGCGAAACGAAGATTGAGCCAAGGAAGTTCTAAATAAAGTCATAAGAAATATTGGTCCAACTAAAACTATGTTAAGTGATCACAGAAATCATGCCTAAAGCCATTAACTTATACCTGCTTCATTTAAATTTGGATGGTGAGGGAATGAAGAATGTAATGTCAGTAAAGTATCTTTGCACCTGACACATTTTTTATTGACATATTAATAAGTGATTTAATTCTCAGTTATGATTCAATGAAGATCAACCCCAAGATAACTGGGTTGCGGAAAGTTTAGCTGATTGCTTGAGCATCAGATAACAGCCATATGCTTTGTTTATGAAATTTGATAGGGCACACATTTGGTTCTAGAGTCAAGTTAATAATGGAAAACAAAAATAAATTTGCAGTAAGTAAAGGAAAAAAATTGTAAACAGCTAAATAGCTAATGACAATATCATATAAACTAAAATTTTAAATGAGGCAATGGGTCGGGGAGCACCAACTTGGGGCTTCTTTTGTACACATCCCTCCCCATCTATGAAAAATCCAAAACCTGTTGATGAATAAAATTGATAAGTTCTTAAGAAATGACTATTACATTTCCAGAAAGAAGTATATGATAAAAGAAGCCAGCAGGACTTAGAAAGACAAATGTTCTAGTCTCAAGTCTCCTATCTTCTTAATAGCATATCCACTCAGTGTCTCCTTAGATCATCATCCAGTAATTAAGTGTTCAAATGAGTTGAAAGTTTGCTGCTTATGCCCAGATATGAACTATGAAGTAGATCCTTAGTTCTTCCCGTAGTTCTCTCCTTGGTGGAACTCTTAAGTCCATTTATATCTTTCCGATTCTTAAAATACAATATTCCTTGCAAAATACCAAGTACGCTTGTATTTTTCAGAAAAGTTGCTATCACAAACAAGAAAAGGACAACTTTTCAATATTTGACACCACCTATTCTAGCCCGTGAGACTCATTCGGAAAATTTTAGTAAATCATATCATACTACTACCAATCCAGTGAAAGTTGAGTATTTACAAATCTCTAAAGAACTTTTTTTATAAGAGGCATAAACTTCAATCGAATTCACACTGCAAATCACTTTGTATTTATTACATAAATTTAGTAATGGAGTCTATCAAATCCAAGAACTACCAATAAACTGGTCATAACTAGCATCTAAAGTGTACAATATAATAATGCACAAAGTATAAATTACTGATCCATATACCAATAGGCCTCAAGTTTATTATATCACATGGTGATGCCATTGCATAATCGATTTTAGAACAAGAAATATAAAGGGAAACATATGGTTCATATGGATGACAGAATTGCCTTTGACAGTCATGAAGAAATAGAGACATCATGGCATTTTCTAGTTGCATAAAGGATTCAAGAAACGCCATAATTACTATTACCATCTTGACCTATGCATACGCCATTATGGATTATACATGATGCGCCAATAGAGCAATTAGACAGCACCACATTATACCTAAAATAATCAGCACTCAGATTAGCAGATGCGATGGGTTATATAATCACATTTTCAGTAAACCTGCATCACATCCACATATTACCAGCCATGAAATTCACTAAATTACATTCTTGCACTCTTAAAGAATATACATGAACAAAAGATTTGCAGATTTTGGATGTCCATAATCTGAAAGTCATTTAGGGAAGAGAAATGAGACCAAAACCCAGTAGCCCATGTCATTGAAGTAACGAGTGAAAATCATACCCGATTTTGGTTGACTGCCCTACGGATACAGAAGGCCCAACTACAGCTCCAGAGCCAATGTGAACATCCATAGCAAGTACAGAATTCTCATGAATTATGGCACCGGCTTCTATGAATGCACTAGGATCAACACAAGCAGTTGAGTGAAATAGCCCGCCCCCATTAGGCCATTTCTTAAATTCTGGCATGCCAGTAGCATTTCCATCTTCTGTTATACAAACAAATATTAATAGCACATAGAACCATCAAAATTAAAATTTTATAGTTTCTAATTAAGTAATAACCTGGAAAATTTAATAAATAAGTGTTATATCATGTACAAAAACAGTTTACACTTTACATGTCTAACCACAAGATTGAATTTAGAATCTTATATCATGTGCATAAACCCACTATGCTTTGTACCTGCATCACATCGTCCCTTTTTATTTCTCCATTTTCTTTCATTTTCCTAGATGTTTTAAGATGGGGAAGGTCTTCTCTCCCCACTTGTATTAATAATACTGACAGATACACTAACACCTATATTTTTCTGATCTCCAACGCTTCAACTAAAATTAAACAGCCCAAAAAAAAAAAGACAAAATTGAAAAACCCTCTGCATTTATATTTATTCAGAATCCTCTATCATAAGCAATCCACCAACATTCAATGTTGAAGACACTCAGCTCATTGGTTCCCATTCCCTCGAGTATCACAATATGGTTGCAACTCTATCCTAGCATCCATCAGCATGACTTCCCACAAGTAAAGAGTAGCCAAAACAGAATAGGATTTATCCAAATTTACACATGGAGATCACTAATGAGATCTAGAAACAAAGCCATTTGCTTTTCTTTAGCACCTCCTACATCAATATAATATCTATGCCAATAAACTCAGTTAATTTAAAAAAAAAAAAACCAACTTTGAAACAAAATTTCCTCGTCATATACTAAAATCAAAGTGTGAGTATGTTTCATTGTGCCCTAACATAATTAAACAACAAAAAGTCAACAGGAACAAATTATATATCATTTCTGAAATCAAATAGCAAAAATTTTAGCGAGAAATGATCAAACGGAGAAGAAATCAACTTACTTGGATCATCAGAGGAAGACGTGATAGATTTAAGCCGGTGAGGAAAACAAGAGGGAGGATGCTCCACTCTGAAAACACTCTTGGTCATGAGAGCTCCAGACACCCGCCAAGAACTCCGCAGCATCATGATCTCTTGCAAGGAAGAAGAGAAACGAGTTGAGGACCTGAGGCATGAGAGAGAGAGAGAGAGAGAGAGAGCGAGAGGGGAAATTTTATATTAACCCCTGTGACCTTTTAATTTTTGAAAACATCCCTTGAATTATTTTTATTTAACTCTTTATCAAATAAAACCACCCTCTTTATCATAATTAAAAAGCCAAACATGCCGGAAAAAGATAGACTTGGTTCATTTATATTAAAAAAATAGTGTGTGTTCATTTATATCTATATCTATTAAACCATAAATTTATGTGACAATTTATATAAAATTGAAGAGGAATTCAAGATGAATTCAAGATGATGGTTTTTTAACTTTTCTTCATTGCTGACATGCACAAAAATTCAAATTCAAAACCTTACTTTGATTCAAAACACCTAGAGTTTGTAATAATAGTTTTTTTAAATATCTTAAGAACTTTTTACTTTATTTTTTTTAAAAATACGCACTGTAAAATTTATTAACAAAATCAGTGGAATTTCAGCTATTCATTCATCCAGTTATTGCCGCTTTGTTTAATCAATTGTTTGACAAAAAGATTAACCCTTTAGCTGCACAATTTAAGCTGAAGACAATAGATAAGCATAAGAGGCCAACTGCTCACATTCTCAGTCCTCTAACATCCTCATTTGTCAACCTGATTAGTATTGTTTTTCTGTTAGATCTGTGTTCTGAGACTGAATAGTGTCATCGGATTGATTTGCGACGCAGTCTGACCTGCTCGATGATGATCCTGGATGCTCCAGTACCTCTACATCTGGAGAGGTATGATCACATCGACGTCGATGAGTAGGCCTCTTATTATCCTCTTGAGTTTGATCATTTACAGGATTGCGACGTCGATGCACTATTTTATGCTTAAAGTCGGTGGTGGACCGCGCGGTTGGAGCGGGCAGGGGTATAGAAACACCATTAGGAATGAATGAGAGATTCTGTATGATGCCTGAACAATGTGCAGCTATTTGATCCAGTGCGCGCCTTGCTGCCTCTATTGTCATCTCTGACCTAGTCATATCAGTGGCAATCTTGTGGATGCATCTGATCTCGTCAACCTGTAAGAGACAATGCAGGTTCACTTCCGACACAAATAATAACCTGATTCGCTTCTGATGAATAACAGGTCACTTACCAATGCAAACTCCAGAGGGGCTTGTTCTTGGCATGGTCTGTCTTCTGGTTGTTGTGATGGAGTAATGATCCAGCGTCGAGTAACACGCCAGTACCACTTCATGTATGCCACAAGCGCTTGCTTAGGTGCATTTTTCAGTTCTCCG
The DNA here is from genome assembly GCF_009730915.1 of Dioscorea cayenensis subsp. rotundata. Classification (NCBI taxonomy): domain Eukaryota; kingdom Viridiplantae; phylum Streptophyta; class Magnoliopsida; order Dioscoreales; family Dioscoreaceae; genus Dioscorea; species Dioscorea cayenensis. The sequence goes on from NC_052489.1 coordinate 5,249,659, forward strand.
TGCTCTGTCACAATATTTTGCTGCCTCTGTTGCCAACGAGTGACATGTGAGTGATGGTGAGCTTGCCAATTCTCTGCAACTTTACCTTGTCGTGTAACTGCTGCAATTGACTCAACAGGCTCCGGGATGTGTTGTAGTAGGTCGAATTGTCTCATAACTCGGTCCGGCACGTGCATTTGGACTGTCTCAATACAGATAAGTGGAGTCCGGGACATCCATAACTCTTGGTGATCTCTACATATATCTGGTAAAGCATTTATAACGGCAGTTGAGTATGGATTCCAAATAACCTGCAAAATAATATTATTAGGAATAAGTATATGTACTAACATATACACTAACATATCATGCAAGGGTCAGACATGAAAATTCTTGAATGCTATATTACATTTGAAGGCTTCATCAGATCAAGCTGATTTCGATACGTTTCTGTGTTGGATGTCTTCAACTTCGATGTGGAGACCAACATAGAAAACCACCTTTTTGGAAGAAAAGGCAAATAGTAGTTAAATAAAAAATCTATCAACAAAATGCATGATGAACTAATGCAGCCACTGAAAGGTAATACCTGCAACCAACTGGGCTATCTTCAGGTAACTGAGCAAGCTGAATCACCTCAGGTGCGCTCTCAACAGGATGTGCACACTGGCGTCTCTCATCAGCTAATTGTCCTTCACTTTCAGTTGACTGCCCTCCAGCTTCACACTGATTCTCTACGGGAGCAAATATTCGAGGGCGTACAAAAGGTAAGTACTCCCATGCCCACAGCTGATAGAGAAAGTATACAGCGGGGCAGCAGATAAACACCATGAGAAAACCATAGTTCTCACATCATTAGGTGAACAATGTGTTTTGGTATACCTGAACCAATGCTAAGAAGCAGCAACAATCAGTGTGACCCATCAAAGATACCTTGCCCAACTCCCTATAAATATGGGCAAGCACAGCTGCACCCCAAGCAAATTGGCCACATTTTCTGAAGTCCTCCAAAAATAACAACCACTTTAGATTCACCTTATTTCCAGAAGGATCAGGGAATAGAACAGAGCCAAAGAGGTAGAGGATATATGCACGAGTATAACGCTCCACTACCTCTTGTGGTGCATCCGAGGCGATATCACGCATGAAAGTAACTCGTAACCACTTCAGCTTCACACAACCAGCCTGGATATGATCTGGAGCCTGGCCTAACAACTGAACACACAGCCTCGTATAGTCACGGAGAGTTGTACATGTGACTGGTTCACCATCTACCCTCAATGCAGCTAGTAGGGCAACATCGCGAAGAGTAATTGTCATCTCACCAATCCGGAAATGAAATGTCTGTGTCTCGGGCCGCCATCTCTCAATAAGTGCTCGCAACAATGCATGATCTATAATGACACGACTGAGGCGAGACACATAATACATCCCTGCATCTCGTAAAAGTGCCAAGACACTCCCATGAGTAACAGTCCACTGAGAGAATGCCTTGCCATGCTCGATTAATCTGATGCGTGGTACAATCTGCAAAGAAAACATTCCCACCTTCACTAACAGACTTCAAAGCTGTTCATAACAATACTCTGTTAATGAAATAAACATTGCACACCTTTCCCTCACCAATCTCTTGTGAGCGATGCCTACTCTGCAGGTTCAGTAACGATCCATCAACAGGACCTGGATTGAGTGCAGCAAGCTGCTCATCTTGTGTTGCCATCTGACATTACAGATATTCCGCATGAACTCAATAAGATGTTAAGAACACCATGTGATGTCAAGTAAACTTGGAACTATCCATGCAATATATGATGAATTGCAAATTAAACAGCCGATACTAACAACAATGAGCATCATGTAAAGGGTTATATGTCCATCATGCAGCTGACTCCCATATGGGCAAACCCATGGAAAGAGAATTGAAGTGAAAAGGTCCCAGTGTCACGCATGCACAGGTACCTAAAAGAATTTCCATAACCACCAGTCTTGACAATCTAATTCTTTTCCCATTTGAGATTCAATAGAGGAGAGGAAAGTTATTAATTTATTATGGTATCCATACATAATACAAGTAACCAGAGCACATAAATGCAAATGACAGTAAACTAACTGTGTCAATTTCACTAATCTACAAGTAATAAAAGAAAAGCAGAATGCTTTTACATGATTTTAATCAACAAATTATCCAAAATATCAGGATCACAAGATGGTGCATATGTTTCTCTGAGGCAGGCTGTTACAATCTCATAATTATCTAATCTTTGAATCTTGTGCATCACTATTTACGCTGCAGTCTAATGCCATATCTGATCAGCAACCTATAAAAACATAGTAAAGTGATAAAAAAAATTTACCTTTAGAAAGTATAACAAGCAATCTTCCAATAATCTGGTCCTTGAAGAGGTCAAGAGTGTACTGCTAGTGTAAGCTGTGGAGGTAAACAACAAAGATTTAATCCAGCATATCTCACATTTTAAGGATTTTTACTGTAGACATATCTCACATTCTGCACCCTGAGTCCTTGACAAATACCACTCTCAGAAAAACAAAATAATACAGATCTTTGACCATAATAATTGCCTTCTATAATACAAGTGTCTGGCTAACTAAATATGAAACCAACCTTATTCAATTATTCAAGGCTTAGCACTGCTTATTAGATAAGATTGATAAAGTATAGCACATTGGGGCTACTGATAATTAATGTCTCTTGTCATCAGACCAGAGAATTGAGGAGCAATAGATCAAATAAACAGTTCCCCAGACATTTGCATTTGCACTTGTCCTTTAGACTAAATGTCACCCAATGGTCATAATTCATATAGCCCACACCATGCATATCTATCAAACAATCACTGCTAAAAATGGCTACAATAACTCAACTTGATATATAATCATCCAACAACTTCACATTTTTTTTCGAAGTCGGAAAAAAAAAAATTCTATCAAATGCATCAAAAGAACAGAATTTAAACAATGTATGTAGCGTTTCCAGGATCAAATGGAACAGGAGCAAAAATCCATTGATCAGGATGACCACATAAATCAAGTTTAATATTGCGCCCGAGCCATTAAACCAGGGGAAAACAAAGCAATCTCCCCGGAATTGGTAATGGACGCATCTCATTCCAAATCCATTTTAGATATTGGTACTTAAAAAAAAAAATGGAATTTTGATGTGATAAAGGTCTTACAATTGGTGCTCAGACAGCCAAGGGATTACTCTTCAGCTTCTGGCGCACAGACCAGATCTGAAACTCTAGTCCACAACCAAAAAAACCTCCTCATCACACCAAACTACAAAAACCAAATCAAAATCATCCAACAAAACGATGCAATCAATCCAATAACAAGATAATGCATACCATTGGAGAAGAAGGATCAGATTGAAAGCTCGTTGGAGATCAGCCCAAGCAATGGCCATTACTTATAGACCTTGAAGATCACTGCTAGGGTTTGGGAAGCCAGCGATGGCCTTGATTGTAAATAAACAGCCAACAAAGGGTATAATTCAAGAACAAAAACAAAACTAATCCTTTAATACAACAACACAAAAAATAAACTAAAAACAGTTTCTTTTTAAGAATTTTTTACCCATCATGCGCGACGCGCTTCGTTTTTCAAAAACAACCCAAATTTTGGGTAATTTAGAAAAGCAAGGCAGTAAAAACAAATTTGAAACTTTTTCAGGGAGTAAAACGCAAAAATAACTAGAAGAAGTAGATGGAGCAGCGTCGACGGTATTCGGGGAGGAGCTGGCCATCGGCTCCGACGCCGGCGTCGCAGCTGACGTGCATCTTGTGGCGGTGCGTGTCGAACGTGGAGACTTTGAATCGGATCCAAGATTTCAACTCGACCCGAAACCCGCTGAGCCCATCGGGCGCTTGAGAACCAGCGCCAGGTGAACCTTCACCGCCGGAAGCCCCGTTGCCGGGGATCGCTCCCCGGAACTCAGTGGTGTTATTCGCCGGCTGGTAGAAAGGGGGAGAGAGGCCGGCGATAGAGCCCACCTCGCGGTCCATGAAGAAGATGGAGGCGTCGATGGCGTCGTAGAAGATGCCAATGTTGTGATTAGGGTTGCGATCAAGGACGGAGAAGGAGATGGGGGAGTTAGGGTTTAGGGCAGGGACGGAGAAGGAGGAGAGGTGGAATCGGGGGCGGTGAGGGCGGAGGGCGAGCCAGAGGATGAAGAAGATGATTCCGACAATGAGGAGGACGGTGAGGACAATGCCGCAGACATAGCGAGCAATGCGGCTGGTGAGGGTGTCTTGGAAGCGGCGAGCATGGACGGCGACCTGAGAGCGGATGTGATCGAGATGGGGGTGGTGGTGAGGGGCCGAGGAGAAGAAGGAGGAGGAGGAGGAGGAGGCCATGGCCGTGGAGATCGCTGTTCATCGAGGTAGATATAGAGAGAAGGATTCATGGAGGTCGCGGGGAGGGAAAGGGATGTCAGAAGTGTGTGCTTTGGGTTAAGAAAAGAATAAGGATGTTTTATAATGAATTTTTTTTGGGGGGTTTTTTTATTTAAGACCTTGTTGTGTATTTTAATTATTTGTTAGTTATATGGGGATTAATGGATTTTTGCAGGGGTGTGAATGCTAAAAAAAGAGGGATGAATTAGGGGGGTTTTTGTGTTTTTAGTTATTTGAATTGATATAAGGTTGATTGTTGAAATATTGATTGAATTTATAGTTTTGATGTTGGTGGTTGTGTGATGAAATTTTTATTATTTAAAATAATTTTATTTATTTAGTTACATGATTATTCAGTTGGACTAAAAGTGGGTTGGAATGAAAAGTTGAAGAAAGTGATACTTTTTTGAAATAGTTGAATGTTAATATCATTTCTATTAATTATAGGGTAAATTACAAAATTAGTCACTAAACTATCCACCAGTTCCTATTTTGGTCACTAAACAAAAAAAAATTCTATTTTGGTCACTAAACTTATAAATTGCTTTCAATTTGGTCACTGATGCCAACGCCGTTAACGGCTATCTGACGTGGCTTAGCCATGTCAGTAAACTTCACCACGTCAGCACAACAATTAAAAAAACCTATCTTCCTTACTTTCTTCTTCTTTCTTCTTCCTTTCCCTTTCTCAAAACCTCTCTCAAAACGCCAAACATGTTCAACATCCCACACACCATCACCAATGCAACAGCAAACTCTCCATCTCCATCTCCTACTCTTCCTCTCCTTCCCCTTCATTCACATGCAGCACATGCCCATGCAATTCCATGACATAACCCTCCATCAACTCACTACCCCATCTCCACCTTCTTCTTCTTCACCTTCTCCTCACTCCCTCCCTCCCTCTCCTCTCTTGCCACCACCTCCATCCCACCAACATCACCAACCATGATGCGTGATAGGCATTTGCTCATGGATGTAGGCCCTTTCATGCACCTATCATCCATGATGCGTGATAGGCATTTGCTCATGGATTCGAGGCATGTTTCAGTGGAGAGACAATTGGTGATATTCCTCCATATAGTTGGTCATAATACAAAGAATGGAACCATGCGGATAGAGTTTGTTCGATCGGGTGAAACAATTAGCCGATATTTCAACGTCTTACGAGCCCTTTATGCAATGCATGCCAATTTGTCCAACCACCTACTGGCACTTGTCACCCAAAAATCGAGAATAACCCAAGTTGAAACCCTTATTTCAAGGTAAATATGCAAAATTAGGAACTTAAAATAAAAAAATATATATCTGACATTTTAAAAAGAATTAAAATAAATTGATACAACGTTTATGTGTCATATAGGATTGCATCGGGTTGTTAGACGGTATGCACATTGATGCATCGTCCTATTCAATGAGTTGGCTCGATTTCGTGGTAGGAAGGGGCCAACACAAAATGTGCTAACAGTGGTAAACCCTGATCTCAAATTTACTTATGTGCTAGTAGGGTGGGAAGGCTCGGCAAACTACTTAACCATCTTAAGGGATGTGTTGTCGTGGCCACATCCCAAAGGCCTAAAGCTAATAGAAGGTTGGAAATGAAAGAATACAACATTCTTACATTTTATTTTAAATTTCTTCAACTTAAGGTTTTCTATGTAGGAAAATATTATTTGGTAGACGCGGGATACACCAGAATGAATGGTTTCATAGCTCCTCACGGAGGAGTTAGATACCATTTGAAAGAACATAACGGAAGGGCACCAACGAACTCTAAGGAACTGTTTAACCTTAGGCAGTCGCTGTTGGGCTCATGGGTCGAGCGCGCATTTGCACCCTCAAGAATCATTTCAAAATTCTAACGTTGCACCCTTTTTCCCCTTTTAAAACTCAAGTTTTGTTGGTTATTGCGTGTTGTACTCTCCATAATTACATAGCAGGTGTTGACCCAAATGATGAAATTCTGAGCAATACTAACACGCAAGAGGAATAGTGAATGAGATGTGGTCATGGTTGACCATCCCTATCGTGACTTGAAGAGTTCTATATCCTTCGTGTATTTCCATTGTTTTCAATTTTACCTTTTATTGCATTTGCCAGTATTGACTTCAAGTTTTTTATTTCGTTCTTCTGCTACCGTATGCATGTTTACTAATTTTCTTCATTACTGTATCTAGCAGACATGTTTTTCATTGGAGTTCTTTTATTTATCTATGTTTCAGATTTGGTGTTTAATTGATGCATCATGTTGTGTTTTAAAACATCTATTACTTTTTTTTAGAGTTGTTCTTATTCATCATGTTTTTAATTAAAACATATGTTAGCTTTTCCTAGTTGTTGTTATGCATCTTTGTTTCATTTACAGTGTTTAATTGATGCATCATGATGTGTTTCATAATTCATTTAGGTTGTTTAATTGATTGATCATGCCTTATTGATATTGATACTAAAATCCATGTTGTTGTTTTCATCACTAGTGTATTATGCAGTTTTTATTATGTAGTTCACTTAGCTTGTTGTTATGCAATTGTTTTTATCCTTATTTTAGAATGTTTAATTGATTCATCATGCCTTGTTGATATTGATACTGAAATCCATGTTGATGTTTTTTTATCACTAGTGTATTATGTAGTTCACTTAGCATAATGTTATGTAGTTGTTTTTATCCTTATTTTAGAATGTTTAATTGATTCATCATGCCTTATTGATATTGATACTGAAATCCATGTTCCTGCATTTGATACACAATGCACACCATGTTTTTCTGCTTCATTAGAATTTAAATATCATGGAGGATGTGAATTCTGCGCATGATGAAGGCAATTCAAAGACGGGCAAAGCAAAATGTGGTACCACAGACAAACGGTGGAAAATTGAATTTGACAACTTTTTGATCCCATTGTTGGTTGAACAAGCCAACAAAGGGCTTAAATGCGATAAGTCCTTCAAAAGAGTAGCGTTCGCCCACGCTGCAAGTAGGGATGGCAACGAGTCGGGTGCAGGTTTTGTCATACCCGTACCCGCACCCGCTTCCCCACCCCATACCCAAACCCAAATCTAACGGGTTTTTAAAACCCCAACCCACACCCGCACCCAACGGGAAATCGGGTACCCATGGGGATACCTGCGCGCCCCGCCATGACCCTATTTAAAAATATTTAAAATAAAATTAAAATACAAAGTAAAAAATTAAAAATGTCAATCCAAAATCATAGTTTTTTGTTTAAATAAACATCAGAGTAAGAATTGAAAATTAACACTCAAAGCAACACAAAATAGACAAATTCAACACCATAGAGTGGGAATTTTAAAAAACCCTAACAAAAAAAATTGAATATATAATTGGGTATATTTGTTAATTGAATTTTGGGTCAGGTTCAGATTCGGGTTCGTATATCAAGATTCCCATACCCGCACCCATACCCGTTTTATATTAGTCAGGTTTTACCTGAACCTGACCCGAAACCCGGTCAAACCGGATTTTACCGGTCAAACTCGGGTCGGGTTGGGTCGGGTTTGGGGATTATTGCCATCCCTAGCTGCAAGTGCTGTAAATGGTGAATTTGGAACTGACTTCACTGTAGAGAATGTTGAGAACCATTACAGGGCTTTGAAGGCACGATATGTTAAGATAAAATAAAGTGAGGACTTGAGCGGGGCTTCTTGGGATGATAACACAAAGATGATCACTCTTGACCCCATCGTTGTCCTCAATTATGTTGAGGTTTGTATCATAACTAGCTGTGGGTTATCTAATAACACTGATTGATGATTTTTTCCCCACCTATTGATTTTTTTTGTTTCATACGTAAGCACATCCAAATGCGAAGGCCTTCATTAACAAAACCATTGAGAATTATGAAGGACTTAGGATTATTTTTGGCAAGCACAATGCAACAGGTTCATATGCAACGTCGTTGTATACTGATTTTGCTAAAAAATTAGTAGGTGAGGATGCTGTCAATGATAATGACAATAATGAATCATTGTTGACAATCTTAATAGTGATGGAGATGGGGGTGGGAACTCTGTGCCACCCATCAGTAGTAGTCTTGCGACATCATCCACCTATAGATCCCAGTGTAATAGGGCACCTAAGGGCAATTCCATAATGGGTGAACTTATTATTGTAGTTAGAGAAATGGTTGTTGCTATTAAAAACCCTACACATTGGTCAGAGACACTGTATTCAAAGCTGATGGAGGTAGACGGATACAATGAGCAAGTTCTTAAGAATGTTTTCGATTATCTTCAGGGCCATGAGAATGAGGGGAGAAGGTTCATGGTCAAAAGGATGGATATGTGACAAGCTTGGATTGAGAAGCATCTCTCCCACTTCGCGTGAACATGTTATGTGTTGTTGAATTCTGCTACCTGGATGTCTGGTTTTCGATTCACTTATGTTTTTTCTGTTGCTTTATGTGATATCTACATTCATATTCTTTCATTTTAAACTACGTGTGATCTACTATGCATGCATGCTATCAGACTTTGATGATACTTTTGTGGACCGACATGGGCTTTATCTAGCATGAGATTTACATGTGTTGCATCTTCGTATCATATTATTCTACCTTTACTACTTGTCTGTTGTGCTCTAACATGCATGCAAATTGGTAATTGTTTATGTTATGTATGTTTTTGTCATTGTGTTATGCATGTAGCATGTTTATATTGTCTCCTGATGTCACAACTGCAAAATTTATTTTGCTTTGTAAATCATAATTATATTTGTTGTCTTTCACACCAAATGTATCTAGTAATCATATTTGCATGTACTTATTTTATTTGTTATGTTTTCTTGGGTTATGGTTTATTTTTGTTTGGCTAACTGTGTTTTTTGGGTTTGTGCATTTGTTGTTTTATTTGCATGCAGGTATGGTATAGTTTTAATGGCAATGATAATGACCAAGAGTCAAACAAAGCATTGAGGCATTTGTATCCAATGAAATGGTGTTCTGTTGTGCTCTTGGGTTATTTTGATGCTTTGGAGGGGTAGATCTATGCAACCAATTACATCTTAAAACCATAGCACATGTTGCCAAGCTCGTAATGTGTAGTGAGTATGGCGGAGCAATGGGCCATACGACGCCATTTGCAGCCTACTTGCCACTTGTTACTGAATTTGCACAACCTGCTAGATGCAATTTTTGGGAAAATAAAACTATATTATTTGTAGGTTTTTATCTGCTTCTTTGTGTTTACCTTATTTCTTTTTTGGTTGCATTTTGCCTTTTCCCCTATTTTATTTTGCATCTTGTGTGCTGATGGACATAAAAATCCCAATGAAGTGTTGCTGGTACATGGGCTTATGTCACTTGAGCCATTTTTTGAGATGCACATAGCGACAGACGTGCTCGGGCGGCGCATGAGGGCTTAGGAAAATTTGATAAGTGTAAGTACGAAATCTTCTCGCCAAGGTTAACTTATACCGTATGGTTTCATGAGTCTGGGTGTTAGTTGACATTTGGACCTTTGTGTATACTATTGTAAGAACACCAGTCTCATTTTTTGGTTTTTATGCAATTGTATAAGCTTGTAAGAACAATGACTTATGTATTTGATTTGGTTGCAATCTATCTTATTGTGAATTTTTTTATTTTTATATTTGTATACATTAGGTGTACATTTTGGATGCTGTAACATATCCTTAATTATGTCAATTCTTTAAACAAGATTGTAGCATGTTTAATTTTATCTTTCCAGTAATATAATGTGAGCCCGAATATGTAAGATATATAAAAATTTACTTAGGAAAATCACAATTATGTTAACATATTACATAAGATGTAAAAAAAATTTACTTAGGAAACTTGCAAGTATTTGTAAACTAAATTAGATCATAATGTCAAATGCAATCTAATATGTTACATGTCTAAACTATATTTAATTAAAAATATAATCCAAACTTTGAACAAAGTTTTCAATAGAAAAATTCCATTAGTAAAAACTTAAATATAAATCATATAATAAAATAACAAAATTGATTTTCAAAAACACAAATCCAAATAAAACATAGGTGTCACTATTTGAGCAGGTAATCTCATCATCCCTTGAAGTGGTGATTCTAACCTTACTTCCCTACCAACCAATCACAAGGAAGTGGTGAAGTCAAATTTTCAAGATCTTCACTTCCACAAACCAAACATATGAAGTGGGTGATGATGTGACACTTCTCCTTTACAACCAAACATACAGAACTGATGACTTCCTTGAAAAAGCTCACTTCCACTGAAATGAGAAGTTCAAACTTCCACCACTTCGATAGGTCACTTTTGAACCAAACACCCCTTTAATATGGAAGTTATTATTTTTTTATGATTATGTTAAATATTCTGACTAACTAGAATATCTATACTCTATATTAATTTCATCCCCTAATGTTCTTATTAATCGACGCGTGGTGCATTCTTACGAAGAGGTGTGGTGTCCTGCAAGAACATTTTAACTGGTTTTTCTCTCCTCTAATCTCCCATCTCCAAACCATAATCTTCATCTCTCTCTCAATAATTCTATGGATGCAGACGATGCCGACGTTGGCACCATCACAGTCGCGGCGCCATGTCCGCATCTCCTCACGCCCTCCTCCCAAACCACTCGCAATCTTCGCCTCCATCTCGACGGCCCCCGTTTCCTCTGCCAACCCAACCCTCTTCTCTGACTCCATCTGCACCGTCTGCTCGCTGCTTGCCCTCTTGAAGGCCGCCGCCCTCGCTCTCCACCTTCTCTCCTCTGCCCTCGCCTCCTCCGCTATCCACCAAATCCTTGATGCCCGCACCCTTCATGGCACCATCACCACTGCGAGCTCCCTCTTCTTCGCCTGCCTCCGCAACTGCCCCCAGCGGGTACCTCAACACCACACTCACCGTCGTTGTGGCGGGGATGTCCAAGTGGCTTGATATGTATAGTGGGGTTTTGATGGTCCGAATCCTTCTCAATTGGTTTTGAGGCTAAGTTTTAAGAGGTATCATAAGTAAAACTAAATAATATTGGTTTTAACTCAAAGTATCTCGGGTGGTTAATCCAAATTTCAAATATATGATTTGTTGTTTTAATTTTATTTTTGATTTTGTTCAGTGGTTAGATATTAAAGAAAAAAATAGCTCAAGAAAGTATTATTTTCTTTCAATTTTTTGTTTATTTTTTTCCTCATTAAGTTTTGATTCAATATTTGATTTTGTTTGTTTTATTTTTTTATCAGTACTAAATGGAGAGAGAAAAATTACAAAGATTATTTTTTTTTCATTTAAATATTTTTTATTTGAATTTTGATTTAAGATTTGAGTTTGTTGGATTTGGTTTTTGTTTTTTTAGGGAAAATTACTGTTCACCCCTCGTAATATTCAAAACTTCCCAAAAACCCCCTCCTACTTTTACACACCCCGGACAGCCCTTCCGTTAGTATTTAACTTCCCTTTTACCCCTACCGTTCACTTCAAAAGGGTCCATGTTGTGAAATCCCATTTTTGGCCTTGAAAATGGTGGGAAAGGATAGCGCAGAATCACATCGTGTTCGACCTTTTTCAAGAGCTTTTGCTTAGACAATGCCTAGGAGTTGCATTACATCTTGTTGTTATCCTCATTTCTCCTCATTTGATTTGTTCGACTTGATTACTGCGGTTTCGTGTCTGGTGAGAATCTCTTCGTTGCTATCGGTTTGACCATTCCGCGGTGTTTATTATGGCGACTCATTTGTGGTAGTGCGGGTGAAGGTTATCATACCCGAAATATATAAATCGGTTTCTCAACGAGAAAATGAAGTTGATTTCCATCGGATTGGTCAAGTGCACTTTATCTTCAAATGAGTCGTAGTCGATTTTATTGTCGAGGCGAGGCATGTGCCATTGTCGTCTCCGTTTGAAAAAGCGAGTTCATTTCGTTGTAAAAGTTTTTCTCGTTTATTGTTATCTATTTGTATATTTTAAATAATGTTTAAATATTTGCTATTATCCGTTTAAATATATTACTAATATGTTTAATAATTGTCATATCCGTTTAATACTTGTCATCTCCGTTTAACATTATCTTTATATGTATAATTAATCGTATTAGCGTGTAAATTCTCAAAAGTCTGCGTAAAGCCGTGATCTTTTTGGTTTGATCTGAATTGTTGGCAGTTGCCACGTGGCAGGTGGTAAGGTTATGGTATCACGTGCATAGAATTAATGGCGGCATTAATTCTTATGCGCGATACTATAAACTATCCGAACACCCGTTCGTTGTCATCGATCGATGTGGGTCCACTTTGTGCGTTTAAATTTTTTTCTCGGATATGAAGAGTCGACTTGCTTGTGGACTTCACACCATAAATAACCGGGGAAGAACCCTTCCCAGTGGACAACCACTCCTCGTCAGTCACGATCCTCATCCTCCTCCCTCCTCCTCTTCCTCCTCTTCCCATGGACAACCGCTCTATCCCGAAAGGATGTTTCGTGAGCCTTCTTCCCTTATCTTGATAATCAATTAGCCGTAATCACCCGAACTAGTTAAACTATCTTTTTCTGCCCAGAGGCGAAATGCTCTCATAATTGCACGAATCGCGGAGGATTCCCCAGCGGTGGATGGCGAGAAAGCAATTAAGGGAGCATTTCGACTAGAAATGAAAAAAAAGTTTTTCACGTGTGCGTGATTGCGGAGGATTCTCAGAGGAGGGAGATCGGGAAAGCTATCCTTTAAAGGCGAGGTTGACATTTACCCGCTGAGACTTTTACATTACCGTTTAAGAAAATGACTTCAGTGTACAACTATTACGTTCTGTGTTTAACTATCAGGATCTTCGTTTAAGTCCGACCATGACACATTGATTATTAGTCGTTTTTCATGAATGTGTGTTGTTTAACCTTTTTTAATGTTATGCGTTATGCGAGGTTCAAGTTGATGCGCATGTTATGCGATCGTTGTGAGCGTTCGAATGTACTGAGACACTTGTTTCGATTATACGAGGTCGAGTCGTGAGTGTCAAAGTCCCGAGCGGACGTTGTAAATGTTGTAAATGTTGTAAATCTTTTATAAATAAAAATGAAATAAGCTTATTTGATTTGTGAACTTACGAAATTTAAGCAGAGACCTAGTAAAAAAACAATGTGGGAAACAAAAGAAAGTCATTGTAAACAATAGAAAAAGTTAAACAATACTCAAGTTACTCTTTAAACAATGACAACGGTGTTTAAGAAAATACGTAAAAGATGTTTAAGCAGTGACCCGGGGAGGTACCCATCTTATGCGATGTCGGTGAAAGCATTCAATTTAAACAATAACATATTATTTACATGATATAGACTTTAGTTAAAGCAGGTTAACCGTTATTTTTAAACACTATATGTATCTGTTTAAACATAAAAAAAGCTAGCGTTTACACGAGACTCATGTTGAGTTGAGAACTTTCATTCGAACGATGACAATATATCTTCCTCATGACGATGACATATATTTCCCTTTTTGCCCTTGGGATGGAGGGAAAAAAATACGCCCGATCACATCACGTCTAGTCTAACCTCTATCATACAATCTGTGCACTTTTTTTGTTTGCCTTTACAATCTTTGCTTTTGTTCTTTACATCTTCTACTTATTCTTCTTCGTCTTCTTTTTGTTCTTCATTTCATTTGGTTTTGATCGATTTGGTTTTCGGCCGATATATTATGGAGAGTTTTTGTGGTATTGCTAGATTCGACGGGGAGGAAGAGTGCTAATGTTCACGGCTCGAGACTTCTTGGGAGTTGGTGTTAGGCTGAGATATGTGAGCGATGGGGTCTCGAAGTTTCTCTTGTCGGGGGTTAAGTTCATCACACGGATGGATATAAAATGGTTTGCCCGATAGAAAAGCGATGTTGACTTCCGGCGGATGTGTCGCATCCACTCCATCTTCAAATGTCTTTGTAGTTGATCTTGTCGTCGAGACGGAAAATGTGCCGTTGCCGAATCCTAATGAAAAGCGAGGTTTTACTCGTTGTAAGTTCCTTTTCTTTTAATTATTCCGGTTATGCAGGGGTCAGTTATTGTTTAAATATATCAAAAGTCGTTGGTTAACATCTTGTACTAGTGGTTTACGTTATTAGTTAGCTGCTTAAGTATTTAATTTAACGTTTAAATATTGTCATTATCAGCTTAAACATTATATTCTCAAGCTTAACGTATTGATCTTTTCATTTGGTGAAGTGTTGGCGGGGAATTGATTTTGCGAGTGCTCCCGATTCATCCCCCATGGTGACCACGGCGTTATGGGATGTCTTTCTTCCTCGTCAGATCATTCTGAAGGGCTGTCGTTGGATATTGGACAATGTTTTTGGCGATTGTCGAAACATTTTCAGAGGATGTACTTCAAATCATGCGATCAAAAAGGAATTTTTGACTTCAAATTCATAAAAGACGAAAAACATCGGGTGTTGTGGAATCTGCTGCCGAGTGGTTGTCGTTGGCGCCTTCATGCATCAAAAGAGTATAACAAAAATACTTTCGAATCAAGACAATCAACCGTCGCACACTTGCGGTGGTGGCATAGGTTCGGCGTCACATCCGAGCGTCGAAAAATGGGTTAGCGCGACGGTGATTGAAGCTCGAGGACCGTCCCTTATGCTGAGGCCGTCGACATTCGAGAAGGACATGTTGCGGGAACATGGTGTCCCACATACCATACAAGCGAGCTTGGTTGGGAAAAAGAGCATGCGGGTGGTCCTCGGCAGCGATGACATCTCCGGTATATTTGTTTGCTTTGGTATGTGGATAAAAGTGGCTGAGACAAATCCGGCGGTTGCGATCGTGGAAAAGAGGCGGTGATCGTTTTAAACATGCATTCTTTTCTTTCGGTAGCGTGTATTGTGGGATTCGAGAGGCTTGCAGGGCCACTTCTTTCGTTTTCTCGATGGTACCCGCCTCCTTGGAAAATATCGGGGTACACTCTTTGGGTGCAGAGGGAAAGATGGAAAATAATGGTTTTTCCACATCGCCTTGGTATAGTCGATCAGACGAGACCCGATGCCAATTGGACTTGGTTACGTATCTAAGTTAGGCGATGCCTTATACGAGGATGGAGATTATCATGAGATAATTACCTTCGTGTCGAGACGGTCGAGGGCCTTGTGAGCGCAATGTGCGAGTCTTCCCTTCTTCGCCACATGCATCTTGTCTTCGACATTTTGGAGGCCAATTTTATGAAAGCGATGTCGGGACTTGGGAAGGCGTTGAGGGAGGAGTCTTGAGTCATATGCTTCCGCGTTGCGTGAGCATCCACGGCTAAAAGATTTCGATGATCTAGTGAGATGAGCTGCGAGCCGCATCACTGAAGCTCATCATCTGGTTGATTAATAAATCGGATATGACACATTGGTCGAATTATCTGTTCGGAGGTGATCGTTGGGGTGAGATGTATTCAAGCGTCGTCGAGTCGTTCGATGCTTGGATCGAGGAAGCTCAAAAGTCGTTCTAGGTGACGAAAATGGTGCGACTCCGTAAGATGTCGAATGTTGGTTTACACTTAACATTTAGTGTTAACCTTTAAACATTCCCAATCTTTGTTTAATTACACTTGTCTGAATTTAAATATTAGTCCTTTCGTTTAAGTATTTACAATAATGTTTAAACATGTTTACAAATTATTTAACCGTATTTGTCTTTGTTTAACCTTATTTGCGAGTTCGAGTTGATGCGCATGTTATGTAGCTGGCGTGAGCAGCAGACAAATGGGAGACCTACTTATGCCCGGACATACATTCCAAGGTAGAGATCATTGTTGAGGGACGGTAGAGCGTCTTAGGTGTTGGTGGTTGTGTCGATGATCGTTCTGAGTGATCGACCGGTCGCGACAGACTACGTGGATCTAGCCATCGAGAACTTGTTCGTAGTCGAAGGTGGCGAGTTTATGGTATCCCTTGCAAACAACGCTTGCGCGTGATAATGCGGAGACGGACACTAGCGTACATCAATTTATTAGCGGGTGCTTTCACGTCGACAATTACAAGCTGGCGTACTGAGAAGCTATATTCCCCGTACACGGCGATGGCGGGCGCTTGGGGCGGAAATCGTGAGCTTCGTTCTGACGGCACTTTGTGGCGAGAAGGCGGACTGGGCGGCCTAGGCGAAAGAGGATCGAGTCGCATGGCGTTTGATGTCATGAGTTACATTGCGACCCAGCTGCCGTGAATCGGTCGCGATCGGCGATCTTATGATGAGCTATCGCAGACTAGGCATTGTTAATAAAAAGCTCGGCGATGACGGGGAAACATTGTGTATTGATAGGCGACTTTCCATATTTAAACAAAGACGTTGTTATTTTTAAAGCGGATACTATTTGTAATTTGAAATATTTCAGTCGATGTCTAAAGCGATATATAGTATATTTAAACAATGAAAGTGAAATGTACATTCTTTGCCATGAATCCGAGTCGCGATCGAGCGATCTTGTAATGAAAGCTTATCGCACGACTAGGCATTGTTAATAAAGCCCGAGCGATGGCGGAAACATTGTGTATTTGTAATACTACGAACCTTCTGGATAATTCTTGGAAAAAAATATTCGGGAGTATTACTACGGTTGCGATAATATTTTTGTCTGAAGTAATTTTGGTGAAAACCCAGCGGAAAAGAAACGAGGACTTAAATGTAAAAGTTTTTAAAAAAATTTTGGGTTAAAAATAAATGAAAAGGATGGACATGAAATGTTTATGGAAGCACGAGGACTGAAAAAGTAAGATGGAAGGGATCTTTTAAAAATGTTGTGTTATAACCTAGGGGACCGTTGGGTAATTTGAAAGGGCCTTTTGAGAATCTTATTTCATAATTCAGGGATCATTGGTGAGTTTTTCAGGGACTGTTTTGTAAGAAAATATATTTGGAGGGATTGAAAGTGAATTTCGGCTGAAAATGTAATTTAGAGGAAAAATCTAGGGTTTGAGAAATTGTTACATCTTCTTCTCCATCTGTGCTTTCTGATAACTCGAGAAGAAAAAAATAAAATAAAAAAATGAAGAAATGAGGAGAAAAAAATGGGAGATTTGAGGGTGGGGATGGGAGATCATGGGAGGGAGTCTCATGGGAGGGATGGTTTTAGTTGGTAAGAGTTTTTTTTGGTGTATTTTTGATGAATGAGTGTATGTATGCATGTATATATGTGTATTTGATGGATTTGATGAAGATAATGATGGATTTGAGTAGAAAAAACATGTTTAATGGTTATAGATGATTGTTGCTTCAATTTGTGTTGAAAAATCATTGTATTTGTGATGAATCTAGCTTGAATGAAGGATGAGATTTTTCGGTTTCTTTGTAGCAATTCTTTGTAGCACCGAGATTAGGGTTTAGTTTAGTTAATTAAGTTGATGATTATGATGATTAAGATGTTAATGATGATGGTTAGATTGGAATTGGTTGAGTTAGCCAAGTTGATTTGGTTGGATCAAACCAAGTTATAATGATTTGGTTGAGTTGAATTGAATTGAATTGATTGAGTTGAGTTTGATTTGGTTTTAGCGAGGGTTCGTTTTAATTGAATTGGAATTGGGTTTGGATGAGAATTAGATTGGTTGGGTTTGATTGAATTGATCACAGTGAGGGGTTTGATTAAATCGAGTTGAGTGTGGTTGGACTTGAATGGTTTGGTTGAATTGAATTAGTTGAAGTTGATTTGGGTTTTGGTTTGGATGTTGGGCTAAGGGTTTTGGGGCTGAACCAAGTTGGTTCGATATATTTTGTATAAAATTGAGTTGGTTGAGTGATTGGTTTTAATTAAAGCACTGGTTCGGTGAAATTGAGTTTGGTTCGTGAATTTGAGAACTTGGTTCGAGTGGAATTGAGGATGGTTCGAGGTTGGTCAGGAATGGTCTAGTCAGAATTGAGTTGGACTTAAGTGCGATTGGAGCCAAATTTGATTATCTAGGTCGAGGTTTGAGCAGATTGGAGTGAGTGGGCCCGATAGAGAGTTGATTATTATTTTTTGTATTTTCTTTTTGAGTTTAAATATGTTATTTATTTTTTTATTATTATTCTATTAGGTGTTGTTCGGTCTTGGGAGGGAGTTCAGAGTCAGCGAGGAGACGAGGACACGGTGAGTTAGTGAGTGGCTATTATTTTAAATAAATGATTAATTATTATTATTTTTGAAATAATTGTTTAATAGCTAATATTTTGGAAATAAATGTTTAAGTATTTCATTTTATCATGTTTAATTGCAGTATAAAGGTCAGAAATATACTTATATTTATTTTTCCTACAATGTGCCATGATAGCAAGTATTGATTACATCAGTTTTGTATAATTATACGTGATTTGTGAATAGTGAAAATACATGTATATGTGATTTAATTATTCAATTCTTCTATTTATTTTTTTGATGGGTATATATGCTTTGATTTGGAGTGATTTGCGAAAACCATGTGAGCATATTAAAGATGTTTTATCAGCATTGTTAGTAGAATTGGTTTTCATTCTTGGTATAGGAATGGTATCATGGATCTTCTTTCGGTATTATGCATGGTTATACTTTTGGCGTTGGCTTTGTGGAAAATAATGTTTATTTCGTGATGTGAATACTTGTCACTGGAAAAGGATCACGTGATATGATTTATATCGATGGTATTATTCTTTGTGTTACTTGATGGTTTTGATGGTGACGGGCTAAGGCCCGACTCTGCAGATGGTGGGTCCCCCGCAGGCTGACCTTTAGAGGTGGCGTGGTGGACTGAGTATTGATTTCTCGAGGGGCCGGTTCGAGTGGGAGGCGGAGAGCCCACGGCGGATATTCGTCGGGTGGCCAGGGTCGTCGGCCGATGAGCCAGATGGGTCAGCGTTCAGGACATGAGTTCCTTGACGGCTCACGACCTAGCCATGCAGCTGGCGAAGGTTTAGAGAGTTTTCTAGACCATGTTATCTTTGGGTGAGCGTTGGGTATTGCGTTATTTTTGAATTTGAAATTTATGTTATTTTTTTGAATTGTGATGAGGGCGTTATCTTACAAAATTTGTGTTTTCGAGAAAATCGATTGATGTTGATCTATGTTAATTTATGTTTCAAAAGTTCTTTAAAGATTGTATTTTGCTAAAATTCTGGTATTTTGAAAAAGTTGGAAAATTATTTGAGAAGTTGGTATTTATATACTATATACTATCATCTGTATTTAAGTATTTGAAATTATTAAGCCACTACTGGAGCCATCTGAATGTCTTTGTAGTAGGCGGGAGGCGGGGACCCTAGATTGCTCGATCGACTATAGAGCTAGTCGAGGTTGAGTCCAGGGACTGCGATGGGTCCCCCACTTTCTTTATTTCTTGTCGTTGGTGTTTGTGATCTTGTAGCGGTTGTACCCTATAATTTGAGTTATAGTATTCAGTGATATTTATGTATTTTGAACCCTGTAGTTGGTGTAAAGTTGTAAATTGTGATTTGTAGAGTGCGATTTTGTTTTAAAAGCAGAGTGTCGGTTTCCGATTAAAAGGGAATTTTTAAGCGATGGGTGCTACGTTACCTCGATTAGAAGAATTGGGTGTGACATCTTTTTGGTAGTCAGTCAGTAGGGTTGAGATATCCGGTTTGGTAGAGATCGCGGGTTGTGATCCGAGCCTAAGTTAGAAGTCGATGTCTAGACTTAGAGGTTTAGTAGGGGTTAGACAGATGGTTGAGGGCCCAATAGAAGTATTTAGAGTCTCCAATCGGGTTAAACCTAAGTTGCATGTTGGGATTGAGGGACCCGATGAGTAGGTTTTGACATTTTGAGACAAAAGAGGTGAGTAGTGTACTTGTAATCGGGATCATGGGTTGAGATATTTCATGTGAATTGTTTTTATCCAAAAATGAGTTGACTTGAAGATGCCAAAGAAGTGTGTTTGGCATGTTGTTTGTTGATCGTACATGAGTGATTTGCAGAGTGTGATTATTTACTATTAAGCATATTTGTAGCAAGAGAAAGCGGATCTTGGAACCGATAAATGAAATTCAAAGTGATATCGAGTTGATGCGTACTAAGAAATTTCGAGGACGAAATTTTTTTAAGGGGAAGGATTGTAATACCTCGAACCTTTGGATAATTCTATCGAAAAATATATTCGAGGTATTACTACGATTCTGATAATATTTTTTGTATAGGAGTAATTTTTGGTGAGAAACCCAAGCGGAAAGAACGAGGACTTAAATGTAAAAGTTTTTAAAAAAATTTTGGGTTAAAAAAATAAATGAAAAGGATGGACATGAAATGTTTATGGAAACCGAGGACTGAAAAGTAAGATGGAAGGGATCTTTTTAAAAATGTTGTGTTATAACCTCAGGGACCGTTGGGTAATTTGAAAGGACCTTTTGAGAATACTATTTCATAATTCAGGGATCATTGGTGAGTTTTTCAGGGACTGTTTTGTAAGAAAATATATTTGGAGGGATTGAAAGTGAATTTTCGACTGAAAAATGTAATTTAGAGGAAAAAAATCTAGGGTTTGAGAAATTGTTCAAATCTTACTTACCCATCTCTGTGCTACTGATCCTGAGAAGAAAAATAAAATAAAAATGAAGAAATGAGGAGAAAAATGGGAGATTTGAGGTGGGGGATGGGAGATCACGGGAGGGAGTCCATGGGAGGATGGTTTTAGTTGGTAAGAGTTTTTTTGTGCATTTTTTGATGAATGAGTGTATGTATGCATGTATATATGTGTATTTGATGGATTTGATGAAGATAATGATGGATTTGAGTAGAAAAACATGTTTAATGGTTATAGATGATTGCTTGATTTGTGTTGAAAAAAATCATAGTATGTTGTGATGAATCTAGCTTGAATCGAAGGATGAGATTTTTCGGTTTTCTTGTAGCAATTACTTGTAGCCGAGATTAGGGTTTGGTTTAGTTAATTAAGTTGATGATTATGATGATTAAGATGTTAATGATGATGGTTAGATTGGAATTGGTTGAGTTAGCCAAGTTGATTTGGTTGGATCAAACCAGAGTTATAATCGATTTGGTTGAGTTGAATTGAATTGAATTGATTGAGTTGAGTTTGATTTGGTTTAGCCCGAGTTCATTTAATTGAATTGGAATTGGGTTTGGATGAGAATTGAACTGGTTGGGTTTGATTGAATTGATCCGGTCGGGGTTTGATTACATCAAGTTGAGTGTGGTTGGACTTGAATGGTTTGGTTGAATTGAATTAGTTGAAGTTGATTTGGGTTTGGTTTGGATGTTGGGCTAAGGGTTTTGGGGCTGAAACCAAGTTGGTTCAATATATTTTTGTATAAGAATTGAGTTGGTTCAAGGCTGATTGGTTTAATTAAACCTGGTTCGGTGAAATTGAGTTTGGTTCAGTGAATTTGAGCTTGGTTCAGATGGAATTGAGGATGGTTCGGGGTTGGTCCGAATGGTTCAGTCAAATTGAGTTGGGCTTAAGTGCAATTGGAGACCAATTTGATTATGCAAGTCGCGTTTGAACCGGTTGGAGTGAGTGGGCGATAGAGTTGATT
The DNA here is from genome assembly GCF_009730915.1 of Dioscorea cayenensis subsp. rotundata. NCBI lineage: Eukaryota > Viridiplantae > Streptophyta > Magnoliopsida > Dioscoreales > Dioscoreaceae > Dioscorea > Dioscorea cayenensis. The sequence goes on from NC_052489.1 coordinate 5,271,475, forward strand.
ATTATTTTTTGTATTTTCTTTTGAGTTTAAATATGTTATTTATTTTTTTATTATTATTCTATTAGGTGTTGTTCAGGTCTTGGGAGGGAGTTCAGTGTCTAGTAAGGAACCCAAGGACACCAGTGAGTTGGTAGTGGCTATTATTTTAAATAAATGATTAATTATTATTATTTTTGAAATAATTGTTTAATGGCTAGTATTTTGGAAATAAATGTTTAAGTATTTCATTTTATCATGTTTAATTGACGATAAAGGTCGAAATATACTTATATTTATTTTTCCTACAATGTGCCATGATAACGTGATGATTCATCGCTTTTGTATAATTATACGTATTTGTGAATAGTGAAAAATACATGTATATGTGATTTAATTATTCAATTCTTCTATTTATTTTTTTGATGGGTATATATGCTTTGATTTGGAGTGATTTACGAAACCATGTGAGCATATTAAAGATGTTTTTATCGGCGATTGTTAGTAGAATTGGTTTTCATTCTTGGTATAGGAATGGTATCATGGATCTTTACTGGTATTATGCATGGTTATACTTTTGGCATTGGCTTTGTGGAAAATAATGTTTATTTCCAGTGATGTGAATACTTGTCTGGAAAAAGGATCCCGTGATATGATTTATATCGATGGTATTATTCATGTATTTACTTGATGGTTTTGATGGTGACGGGCTAAGGCCCGACTACTCGATGAGTGGGTCCCCACGGGCCGACCCTTTTAGAGGTGGCGTGGTGGACCCGAGTATTGATTTCTACGAGGGCGGTTCGGGGTGGGAGCGGAGAGCCCCCGACTGGATATTCATCGGATAGTCGGGTCACGCGAGCGTGGAACCGATGGGTCAACGCTGAGGACATGAGTTCCTTGACGGCTACGAACCTAGCTGCTGACCACGCGAAGGTTTAGAGAGTTTTCTAGACTCATGTTATCTTTGGGTGAGCGTTGGGTATTGCGTTATTTTTGAATTTGAAATTTATGTTATTTTTGAATTGTGATGAGGCGTGATCTTACAAAAATTTGTGTTTTTCTGAGGAAAAATCAATTGATGTTGATCTATGTTGAATTTATGTTTCAAAAGTTCTTTAAAGATTGTATTTTTGCTAAAAATTCGGTATTTTTGAAAAAGTTGGAAAAATTATTTGAGAAGTTGGTATTTATATACTATATATATATCAGTATTTAAGTATTTGAAATTATTAAGCCACTACTGACCAACCCGAATGCTTTGTCAGAACTGCGGAGGCGAGGACCCTAGATTGCTCGATCGACTATAGAGCTAGTCGGGGTTGAGTCCAGGACTGCAGATGGGTCCCCCCCTTTTCTTTTATTTCTTGTATCGTTGATTGTTGTGATCTTGTAGCGGTTGTACCATAATTTGAGTTATCAGTATTCATGATATTTATGTATTTGAACCTGTAGTTGGTGTAAAGTTGTAAATTGTGATTTAGTAGGTCTCGATTTTGTTTAAAAACAGGGTGTCGATTTCAGTTAAAGGGAATTTTTAACCGATGGGTGCCACATTTACCTCATAGAAGGGGTGGTGTGAGCGAGTATTGATGGGCAACTTTCCATATTTAAAGCAGAGACATTGTTATTTTTAAACGGATACATCTGTAATTTGAAATATTTCAATCGATGTTTAAACGATATATAGTATATTTAAACAATGAAAGTGAAATGTACACAATTAGAACGTAAATTAAACAATGAAATGAAACCCGAATGGAATTTAACTTCGATTTACAATTCAAAACAAACAAAAATTTACATTAAGATATACAAGTCATGCTCTTTCGAACACGAAAACAATGAATTGAATTTTGTCCAGATTTACATTCGAAAACAAAATCGACATTCGGGATATACAGGACATGTTCTTCAAAACACAAAATTTAACCCGCTGCGACGACTCACTTCAGTAGGGCGATCTGCCCTCCCTCCTAAGTATGCGGGTAACATACCCTAATCTCGAGGTAAGGAACGCTCCGTCAGCGGTAGTCGTAACTTCTCACCCCAAAGTACTGCTCGATAAACCGCATGACGTGAGGACCGCGCAATCGACGCTTCCTTGTTTTTGGCGTGGGGTTTCTATGTCGCAGCACGAGTGGGTATTTTGCCGTCGCCGACTCACCGAACTCCATATCGACACAAATGTCGAATAGATTCCGCTGTCGAGATATGCAAGTCGAGATTAGAATACCGATTTAAATACCACACGATATTAATCGGACATAATTAAAGAACTTACCATGTCCAACGCGTCCTTATCGTACTCTGGACATGAAGAATAATGCCATATTCTTGTTTATCATTGTCCGGGACGACGACATGGAAGTGGCCATTCATGATTATCGGGAGGATGACAATTTGAACTTTACGCAGTTTCTATGCACGCATCCCCGATCATAGCCATAATTGTGTCATGTGCGTCGTCTCGCTTTGACATAAACATATGTAAGCGATGCGGTGATGGACGGCGCTTCTTGTAAGGATATGGCTCTTTGCTCGGCGACTTTTTGTATTATGCATACGAAAAGCGTCCCATCACATCATCGACTGACCATCTCCTTCCCCTCAAGCGTGTATAATTTGTCTCGTGTAGGTCGAGCTGGCTATTCTTCCCTACACGATGGTCTTTGAGGTTAAACGATATGGATATAATAAGACCATATTGTAAATATTTAAATGATATTATCAATTGTTACATGATATTATATATAATTAAATGTTAAGTAGACAAATTAAATGATAACATAAAAGGTATTAAACACTATTAGGTAATAGTTAAACACTATAATAAAAACCTTTAAATAATATCATAAAAAAACTTTTACACTTACTCGAGTCCATAGAGCGATTGAGGAAGATCCTCATCAACTCCTCGTCAGTATTTGTTAAGATAACCTCGAGCCAACCCATTTCTTCTTCTTCGAATAAAAAGCTTTTCGAGCCGTCTCGGTCCAATTTTTGATTGGCCTCGATCATCTCTCTCGTTGCTCGGTCGGGGTCTTCGAGAGATCTTCCTTCGATGCGGGGGACGATGGCGACGAAAGATCAACCTGCATACACATCCTTACATGGTTGTTCTTGTTGTGGGATTGTGTCCGGCTCGATCGCGGGACGACGGCGACAAAGATCAACCGCAGACACATCCTTACATGGTTTTTGTTGTGGTGGGATTGTGTCTCGCTTGGGTCATGGCATCTTGTCGGCCACGGCCACTGCCACTGGCAACCCGGATTCGACGATCTTCTCAACCGTGGCCATGACAACGACGATCATTGGGAGACACACCCTTAACTTGTTCTTGATCTTCGTGGATTGTGTCCATCTTTGATGCCGCATCTCGCAGACCCGGTTCCACCGGGTCGAGGATTTCATCGAGAGAGAGTCAACGGCCTTCTCAACAGCAAGCAACGGCCACATCATCTACGATGTCCTTCTCAACAACAAAGATCGCCAGCCGATGGTGTTGCTATTGTTTCATCGTCAGCCGGCGGTGGAGACAGAGGCACTATTGTTCTCCTCTTTTTCGCAAGTCTCTTCGAATGTGGCCGCCTTGGAATGACCTTCCCGATGATGTCATCATCGCCAAATTCGACGCCTCGCTCATCCCGGGTGCTTCAGTTCTTTCGAGGGATGGCGCAGCCGGTTGTGAACGTCCTTCCCGCGCCTCAACACGAGCGACAAGCCGAGGAAACTCGGTCATCAATATCCGGCATGCTCGCGATAAGAGTTGCGGTGACATCTTCGCCTAATGTCACCGGGTGGGGCTACTCACGGCGGAGGGGCTCGCCATGGTCGGGGGTCCGCCACAATCGGGGGGACTATCGTTGTCGTGGTAGGGGGGGTTATTGCAAACTGCCGTGGTAGGGGAAGGCTTCTCCGGCGTCGAGGAATGCGTGCACGTGGTGGGCTGGAAGTAGGAGAACGGCGTCCAGCAGCACGATAGAGGCCGCCTCTCATCTTGCCTTCGAGCAAGTGGTTCCCGAGCAATGGCATCCATCCGCTCGGGTTGGCCCCAACAAATATTTCTTCTTCGACGATTCGCGGAACCAAACTTAGGAAACTAACATATGTAAACCAAACAATTTCAAATGAAATCATTCATTTTAAACTATAAAAAAACTATATTTAAACAGAGTGTTTATATATTTAAACGTTATAGAATATAATTAAACGGAGAACAAAATATTTAAAACCAGTATGAATAAGTTTTAAACGGTAAATACTAAAGTTAAAGCGCTAAATAAAATGTTTAAACATTAAAGACTTATGTTAAACATTGTCCATGATTTATTACCTCTTTTCCATCGAGCGATGACAAGCTCGCTTTTCACCGTCGCTTGCTTCCGGTAAGTACTTTCACCGTAGACAAACGATCCTTGGGATCTCGCTGAAACGGACTTTCTTCCCCGCTCCGGTCACTCAGAAAACCAGCACGTTAAGCGCGACCGAGCAACCCTTAATGTACCACGTGTTGGTCTTCTTCCCGGCAGCATCTATCTTGCACTCGGGCGGCCGCTCGTGGAATATCCTCCATAAGCCACTTGTGCGTCGCTCGCGCCCTACGCAGTATCGCCCCCATGGTCCGGTAGATCATCGACGTAATCAACGATCCGACTCGGAACCGAGCATGATGTATTTGGGAAGAGGATCGTCCCCATGAGGTACACCATCGTGAGTTTGACAAAATTATCTTCTTCTCCCTCTCGTCGAACAAGTTGCACCGAGTGCTCTTGATGGAGTCTCCGTGCTCTCGTAGGTCTTTGATAGATACGACCCTTCGACGCGACCGGTTTTCTTCTTCCGAAAGACCACTACGTCGCCATCGCAACGCAGTACCAAGAATGAGGGCCACATCTTGAGGTCTCGAAACTCAGCGAGCTTTTCCCCGATCCTCGAATTTATTGGTGCGACAATCGTCATCTTTGCAAAAAAGAGAATCAAGAAGGACCCTCTCTTGGTATATAGCTTCCAGCTCAATGAACGCCGCAAAAGGTGTCCTTCGAATAATCTCCCGATGTCGAGGGGTCATGTTATCTTTCAATTCAGCTAAGGTCTCCACAACCGGTGTCAAATAGCATCGCCCATTAACTAGATTGACCGCCATAATCACAAGCCTGCGACAATAACAACACATTCAACATGCAGTATTGACAAAAGTTTAAGCGGAAATATAAGGTTTTAAACGGTAAACTCTCAGTTATTAAACAGTGATATAAAATGTTAAACAGAGACCCATTTTTTTTAAACAGAGACGAGAATACTTAAACAGAGACAACAAATTTTAAACTGTAACATCTCATTTCTTAAACGTCAACCTCCTTTGTAAAACTGCAACCATATCAAACGAAAGGGGAAATGTACATTATAAATATTACACAAATCATAACAATCGAAAAAACTATTTCGATAGTGTATACATACGAAAATGCAAAAACAAAAACAAAACCCCACCGAGAAATCTCCTCGCAGACTAACAAAAACCCCAGGTAGAAATCCCTCACGCAAACTTCAATATCTTCCAACAAAAACAGGAGCACAAAACAAAACCGAAAAAAATCTTTCTTTGTAATGTAGCAGCTTAACATAAAAACCATACTCAATACCTTAGATTTCAAAGCGATGAAATGCCAACTAGTTGCGCGGGAGACTTCTCCTTCGAGATACTGCGTGGAAAGGGAAAAGTCGATGAAATGCCAATTACGGAGGCTTCACGTAGAGACAACTTCGGAGACGACTCGAAATGGAAAAAGTCAAGACGTGAGTTGAGAAAAAAAGCAAGTAAAAGGCTCCAATAAATTGCCTCTCGGGATTACCCCTACGGAAAACCGCCCACTTCCTCTCAAATCGCCGAGATGGTCTGCAGCCCACGACTCCCCATGCAAGGGCATTTTTCGTCCCAAAAAAATTTGAAACTCACTCCGCTCACATCCGTTCTAGTGGTTTGGGGGTTTGAAAAAAACATAGAGTTTAAAAAGGAGAGGGATTTTGGGGATTGCAAAACTAACGGGGTGTTTTTGGCAATTTTACAAACTTAAAGGGTTTTTTTGGTAATTTTCACTTTTTTTTTATGATGAGGAGAAGATTAAAAAGTATGTAGGGAGATGGTAGCTATGTGTGAAGAATGATTCGTAATTATTTTTTTTAGTAAAAATTAATTTTATAGTTTTTTTTATCAACTTTGTTTTTGATTTAAAATGATTTTTTTTTTAATTTAGTATTTTGTCAATTATTGGATTGTTTAAATCATCTCCTCTAATGCAAGTCTAAAAATTTTACAACTTGCAATAAAATATTTCTTACATTTTTTTCTTTAGTCAAAACAAATATCAAAATCATAACAATATAAAAATTAAAAATCTATCTTATTGCTTTTCTAATGAAAACTCATCTGCTTCCAAACATAAACACTAAAAATAATATTATAAAATTTTATTCATAGATGTTCCTATTGACAACTTAACAACACACAATGAAACCAAAATCTAAAAAATAAATAAAATAAATAAAAAAACCAAACAATATTTTGTATGATATTTTTTTAAAATAATCCTTTTAATTAGTAAATTTAACATTTTCTAATCATATGTCACTTTATTATCACAATAAGTAATGTATAAATATTAATATAAAATTTTTATTATAGATATGGTAATAGATTATAGATATGCAATCAATCTATAACCTAAAACATAATCTATAATTTGTGTGGATGTAAGTAGGGAAAAAGATGTGTATTTATCTCACTTGGAATAAGTATTTATGTAAATATTATTTTTATTTTATTTTTTTCCTATAATAAGAACAATTATTATCAAAAATTAATACTAATAAAACAGCAATATTTGTCAAACTTTTCATTAACACTATGATGTTATAGTTTTTTCTTTTTAATTAGAATTTGCAAAACTCACTTAAATCTTATACAATAATTTAAATTACAAATTATATTTTATATAACAATTTAAAACATTACATATATAGAAGTGATTTTTTTTAAATAATTCATTCTCTTAGACCCTTATCAAAAGCCATATGTAAAATCTCAAACTATATTGTAAATTCATTAAAGAAATTCTAAGTAATTCTCAATATCTTTATATTTAAATGTAATAAAAAAATATAAAGATAAAGAAGGTTCTTTTGTGGTCTTAGAGTCAAACACTTGCCAAACAATCCCCTACTCTTCCCAAAACAATCAACATTTATATATATGCATTTTCAAATACTAAAACATAAATATAAATAGACATTCATTGTATTTTTTTTATAAAAGAAGAAATTTTTTTCATCCCATGATGGCCTCAAATGTTGGCACGTGGTACTTTTTTAATTAGAGGGTTGGTCTTCTATACAAGGAGAGTCCTATGTGTGTATATAGTTTAAAACTCACTCAATTTGTCAAACACCTAGATCTTACCTAATATGTTATAATATGTTATAAACTCCACTATTTACTCTCATCCCAATGATGTTTTGTCCCTATTAGACGTGAAAAGATATTATTTTTATTGTGTTTACATTTCTAAAATCCGACTCAACATTAATCGCATAATATCAATTACCATGTGAGTATACAATCATCACACATCCTATTAATACTTAGTTGATCCCATGCTTCATCTTACATAATTTTTTTGCAACTAGCTCATAAGTCAGAACATGTATATATATATATATATATATAGGCAACTCAAAACATTAATCAAGATATGCACATATATATATATATATATATATATAAATTTCTTTTATAAAACCCTCTCAAAACATTAATCAAGGAAAGGTAAGAGTTTATTATTAAATTGTAGGTTTAATTACTATACAGGTCCCTGTAATTGTGTACTTTCTGCCTTTTTAGTCTTTGTAATATTTTTAGGTATAATTAAGTCCTCATATTTAGTCGAGTTGGGTCATTCTAGTCAGCAGTGTAAATTGCAAGGACTTAATTGTACCTAAAAATATTGTCGTGCACTAGAATGACCCAACTCGACCAAATATAATGATTTAATTATATCTAAAAGTATTAGAAAGACTAAAAAAGCAGAAAATACACAATTATAGGGACCTATACGGCAATTAAACCTAAATTGTATCAAGACTATTTATAAGAAAACATATCCCAAATTAATATATATGGGTCTTACTATTTGCACTGACAAGATATTTATATTTACTTCAATGAATGACATAAGCATCAATTAATTATAGGACTAATGTGAGAGTTATAAAATTAAATAATATGTGAGAATTATTTCAAAACAATAGGAAAAACCACTATAAAAAATAGTTTTACATGTGTAGGTATTTATTTTATTATAATATTGGCAAACTTTATAATATTAAATCACTACTATTGATATAAAAACTTTGTATGTGTGTTTATTTTAAAATTAAATTCATGTTAAATTTTATTATTATTAGAGCCTATCTATCTTTAATTCATTTAATTTATAAAAAAATAATTATTTATATTTTTATAAAACTAATTATTTATATATTTACATATACCAGCAGCGTAAGCGCAGATGCCCCACTAGTTTTAAGTAAAACTCATCATATTCAATTGATAAAATTAAAACATTAAATTAAACACATTTCCATACATGCATCCACTCTTGTGCAAGTATGTTGCTCTTACTTATATGCCCCTTTCGAACCTGTGATAATAATATTAAACACCATTGAGAGTTCGTACTAAAGAAACTCAATTCAAGCTAGGATAAGTCATTGACATATTAAATACTGTTGTTTTACATCAGGTAATGTATGGCTATCCATATAAATGCAAAAAAATATGATCTTTCATTTTGCAGAAATAAATCTCAATTACAAGCAATAATTCTTCTGAATAAGGTGACAAACAAAAAGAAAAATGAAGTATATATATACCCGATAAATCAGTATTAATGTTAATACTAGGATGTGGATGGTGTGCTTCCAATCACCAGAATACTATGTTGGTGATCAACTATGCTTGGATTTTCAGCTTCCTGTTCTTGTTGAGTTGCCTGGGGCTTATTGAAAGTATCAGATGGGATGTTGATCCCGGTGAACCCAACCATAACAACTGCAGCTCCGAAATAATCCATAAGACTAGGAGCATGCCCGGTCAAAGTGTCCACAACAGCAGCTATTGGAACCTGAATTGTGAGACCAGCAGTAGCGACTGTTGTTGTCGTCAAGAGAACGGCTTTCGCCCATAAGTAATCACTGAGCACATTATCTAACAAACCTGTCAGGAAAAACAATGTTAGAATACCATAATTTATCAATCACCCATTCTTTTCAATGATATCTATTATACAACAAGGATTTCTTGTGAAGCAATTCAAGCAAACAAGGGCATCCCATTTTATCAAACACTTGATTTCATCAGAATTTTGCTCTTGCAGGGAGAACAAAGAAACTTCAGTCCTGGGTTCACATAAATTCATCATTGTTTGCATAATCTAATAGCCTTCAAGCACCAATTAACTGTTTCATTTATTTCTAAGTCTGATTCTACTTCTTTACATTATACTGTGCTCTTGTGATTATATACATACATATATATATATATATATATATCATCCCGGACAGATGTCTACTAAATTTCATGTGCTATCATTATTACTATTTGTCTCTCTCAAGTATCTATGTAGTACCATATCTATATACAATTTCACTCATGTTACTACATTAATTGGCAAATGCCGCGAAGCTAAAAGTCTTACAAATAACCAGAAATCTTGCTGACGTTGAAGAAATATGAAAATGAAGCTACTATAAATGGAGATTAATGGGTGAATTTTCACAGGCCTCAAGATGGATGAGAGCTAAACCAAGTCATTTGCGAGTGGATGTTAATATGAAAGAGTGACAGAATAGAACTAAGCAGATGTATCACAAAGTTCACCTGATCCTGCAACAGATTTTATTTAGGATACTACAACACTTTAAACCAATTTTTCAATTTTGGTTTACATTAATATTTTAGAAAATAACATTTGCATTATGAACAAACAATAACATTTACATTAATGCCTTGATTTTGAAACATCTAGTAGTGGCATTTTTCCTACACTATTATTAAGTGAATGAAACAAAATTAAAAGCGAACTTGACAATGGAACACTAAATGCAAGATAAAAAATATAAAACCAAAGAGAGGCTTCACTAGAGAATGCTATCTTCCAACTAAAACATCTTACTTATCTTGATTAACAAAACATTTATGAACATGAAAATGAATTTATTAATTGTCATGTTGAATGAACCATTATCGTATTATTGCCCTAACAAAATTATTAAGAGATAGAGGAGATAAAGCAAGCATTGCCTGAAAGGCAGTATTTAATAAATTTCTTAAGAACTACAGTAGAGAATCATATGGAACCAATTATAGAGATGCATACGCACCTTTCCCAACGATAAGACCAACTTGCTCCCATGTAAGCTTATGAAAGGGCTCTAGTCTTGTAAAATGCAAAACCAGTGCAACAGGGAAGAACAATACGAGATTGAACAGCCCAAGAAATCCAAGGAATTGGGCCATACTTGCTTGACCTTCTCCTTTCTTTTCATCAGGCAATTTTTTTCTAATGAGGGTGATGTAAACAGCATATAATCCAGCTGACAAGAGAGCAAGAACGTCTCCAAGAAGAGGACGTGTAGCAATTGCATTTACTCCATTTCCTGAATCAGCCAGGCTGACTATTATTGTTCCCATCATGCATAGAAGGACACTAATTAGCTTTATCCACGTAAATGCTTCCCCTAGAAAAGCCAAAGACACCAAGAAAGTGAAAAGGCTGGAAGTGCTGCTTAGGATGGTATTGGACTGCAAAAGACAATAAACACAAATGACAACATTGTTTTCTTGCATCAATAAAGAACCAAAACCAAAGACTTATTTTTACCAAGAGAAGCACATGCTTATGGGGTGAATAAGACACTTACGGTAACAGTGGTATATTTGAGAGACAGATTGAACGTTAGTTGTGCTAAAAACCAGAAAGGACAAATTAACAGGCTGACTTTTGCCACTTCAGTTCGTGTCCATCGTCCTTTGGCATCCAATTGTTTGCTGCTGCTTTCACCAGCCACATAAGTTCCAGAACCAGTGACTGCATCATCCTGACCAGGCATTATAATTTCTGAATCCTGAATCCGAGATTCAACTCGAGATACAACATCTCCACGATGGCTGAACAACAAATTTGGATCCAAAACATTATCACTCTCCTTTAATAGATTTACAACCTCTGCATCTCCAGAATGAATTGTGCTTACTTTTTCCTTATTTTTACACCAAACCCATATATTTACAACTGAATCCTCAAAATACCTTCCAACTTCAACTAAAGGGAGGTAAACCACAAACAGTGAGTTGCAGATATAGGTTATTAGGAAAGGTGATACCCCAGCATCAACAACTGACTGAACAATATAACTAGCGGCAATCCAAATGGCGGCAACTGCAACTACATAGATCAAACCTATATTCCAATCCCATGTCTCTTTCCCCGACCATTTCAATGAACCACCCATTCCAACTTGATCCAACTTATAGATGTCCTTTGTTCAATGAAAGATACTCCGGCATGCTGCTGGAACAGAACCACAAAATTTAAGAAGATTTAAAAAAACGACAAGATACATACAAATAATGATAATCCAAGTGAAAATTTTTAATAATAATAAAAAAAAAAAGTCTCTGTTTGCATCAAAAGTAACTAAAACCTAGAAATTTGATTGATGATTTAAATCAACCACAAATTTATAAACTAGTCCAATGAGTTCAGTTGGTGCACATGCACTAATAGCATCACGAGTAGCTATGAAATCACTAACATAAACAAGTTTTTCAATTGAATCTCCGTATCCATCAACAAACATTAAAAAAAGAAAAGATAAAAAAAAAAAGGCGGCTCTTTTTTAGGCACAAAATAAAAATTTTCAATCTTTCCCCACCTCATCAAACCTCACATTACAATCAATCCTAAATTTACTAAATTCAACGAACGATACTACAAATTAGGGTTCGCAACAAGAATTGAAAACAAAGCCAGGTTTTAACGACACACCTCATAAAAAAAAACAACCATTAATACCAAAAAAATCAAAACCCTAATGCCTCATATTGATTCAACAACAAAGCATGCGAAATCTACCAATTTCAATCATATATATGTCTAAAAATCGAGAAAATTAAAGAAGAGAAGAGGGAAACCTTAAAAGACAAGGATTGAATTGAAGAACAAACAACAGCAGTGAAGAAGGGGAGAGATTCCGGGATCTTTTTCTCTCCGATTTCAACGCGCTAGATCACGAGGAGAGAAGGAGACGACTTGGATTGGGAGGTCGTTGTTCAATGGAGAGGAACAAGACTCTCCCTCGTGCTCGAATTAAGTTTAGCAAATAAGCCCCTATATTATCAATTTATTGCTAAAAACTCCATCACTTGTGACTATTTAATTAAAATTTAAAAGAAAAATCTTCCTTTAGTCCTCGCCCCCTGAAAAATACTGAAATTAATTTCAATGGCTCCTTCAAATTTTGATGTCTTAATTTTGAAATATTTTTGCCTTTTTATGTGAAGATATAAATATTATTAAATATTAGATATATAATTTGTTTTACTTAAAAATATATTTAATGGGTTTTAATTAAAATTATTTAATTTAATTTTAAATTAAATATCAAAATAAATGACAAACTAGTATAATTTCCTCGCTCTGCTTCAGAGGTTTTAAAATATGTATATTTGCATGAATGAATATTGATGATAATTTTCATTTCTAATAAAGCAAAAAAATACAGAAATAGTTTTTACTTTATCAAGTCCTGAAAGTATTCTTATGAGAATATTTTCGTCATCATAACCCATGTCCATCAAAGCTTATTTATTCAAAACAATTGTAATTGAATATATATTATATGTGTACCAGTATGCAATTTAGAATTATGTAGCATATATGTAAATATATTAGCTGCATAGTATTTGCATTAAATTTATTAGTATAGAATCAATGTTAAAGTGAGCATGTGCAACCCTATTTGACTAAGCCTGAATTCTTCATAAAAGACGTGAAGCCCATCATTTTATGTTCTGACAATTAGTAACAGTAAGTAAAAAAAAATTAAAATATAAATTTCTTTAAATTTGATTCGCACAAGGGTACATCACAAGTGTTTGTCTTGTGCCTTGTTTGATATTCATAGGACAATATAAATCAATATAAGACAATTAAATATAAAATTACTATAATACCCTCTATATATTCCTATGCTATTTTGGAATAATAAAATTAGCAAAAAAAAAAAAGAAATATTTTAAAATTACTTGGCACAAATATATTTTTAAAATTTTAAACATATTAACTGAAAAATATATTATAAATTTTGTTAGCATTTCTTATCTTATTAAAAAACTAATTATCTAGATATTTTTATTATAATTCACAAGATTAAATATGTTTATTATAATTAAAGATAAGAAGCATGCGGTCTTAACATAATAATCTTGTTTTACTTAATAAATAAATCTAAAAAATTTGCATAGAAGAAGATCGGTAGATCTTGAAGGGTGCCCGGAAACCCTAGAATTCTCAAAGTGAATAGAAAGTAAGAAGGAGAAAGGCAAGAGAAGAGGAGAGAGATTTGAAGAGGAGAGTGTCACAGCGGAGGAGAAGGCCGGGGAAGGAGGTTCACAGCGGTGGATGAGGTCGGGCAGAGAGTTGAATAACAAATGTAAAATTGGATGTGATTTTAGTTAATTGTTGTAATTTTTGGATTTGAAGTGGGCAAAACTGACTTTTGTTGTGCTATCTCATAACTTAAAACTTGTACCGTGGTTTTGGTGGGACAATTTTTTTTCCCAACTTGTGCTGTATTCAAACACGTTGTTCTGATGTACCCTAAACACATTTGCAAATCAAACAAGAGACAAAAGAGTTTGTGTTGTCCTGTAACTCATTTTTCACATATCAAAGGGACCTTAAGCTAAGCATAGTTTTCTTTTCTTTTCTTTTTTAATAATCACTTGCATCAAAATCTATTTCAACAAAAGCCAAAGTGTGGAATTCGAATATGACAATCTCAAAGTCTTATGACTGTAAGTTTCACTGCTTGGTTTTGCATACCTTCAACCAATTCTAAAATTTTCTTTGTGCACATTCTTGATCGGAATATAAATTAGTACAAAACTTAGTATTATGCTTTTAAATTTGACAAAATAGATTAACAAATATTTGGTACATTATTTGTTTGGTTTTCCACTATCTGCAAATTTATCCAAATAAGAACATATCAAACATATTTGAATTTGTAACAAAAAAAAACACAACCAAACAACAAATGAATGAACAATCGAATTATAAAAGTAAGAAAACTATGACAGACTAAATAATAACATTATAAACACATGGGAGCATAAAATTCTTATGTGAAAAACAAAGTTATACCGAGGAAGAGAATGCTATGAATTATATTAGAAGAGAGGTCAACTTTAAAATTTGTTGTTCATCTTTATTAAAAGTTGGGCTAGTTTTTTCATTTTCTTCTACAATAGTCCATCCGTGTATGATTTAATAAATATAAAACTATTAATACATCATTTTCATTTTTTTAATTTAAAAATAAAAATTGTTCACCAAAATGTATATCATGCTAGGTTTGTTAAGATGAAAAGTAAGAATATAGGAGGAATATCGGATTAACTATGGGTTGTTTTGCACATGTACCACTATAAAAACCCATAATTCATTGTCTTCTTCTATAAATGTGCAATGTTATTGTTTTTCACATATACCCCTTGAAACAATTAAATTTAATATAATGATTTTCACTTTTCAAAAAATATTAGTTTTAATTGGAAAGGTCTTATTACTAAATTAATGCCGTATAATGAATTTACCCATGAGGTTTTTATAAATAATATATCTTCATTGGAATTCGGTTTATTCACTTAATTATAATTATGATGTGGACCCCACTTGTATTCAATTTCTTTTCATATAAAAAAAAATTTAAAATCTTAGACCAATCTTATCTTTGCACAGATCGTGAGCCCCCACTTTCCTGGTAACCGCTAGTGGGTATGTGATAAAATAAAATTATAAAATCAAAGAACTTCATAGCCTTCCTCCCTCAGCTCGTTGATCAACTTTGGGGGTGTGTGGCAAGGACGAGAAAATTATTCGTGTCGAGTGCTTGCCTAGGAGTATTTGTGGTAGGTTCCCTTGGTCCTTCTTCGAATTGTTTATCTTTTATTAGTTTTTGTTTCGATTTCCTTAATGGTTAGGGTTTCGCCTCTTTGTTTTAATCTATTCTAGGGTTTTCAAGTGTGGTCAAGAGTAGCTGGTTTTATCCTTGAAAAAGTTAACAGGTATCTTGCCCTTTCTTAGAACTCTGTATGCTTTGATATATTTTTAGGGTTAAATTATGTTCGGGTTCTGGATTTTGGAAAAATAGAGAAGAGAAAGAACGGGCAAGACTTGTGTCATTTAAATTTTGTAGTTAGTGAATAATTTCAGGATTCTTCTTTTAAGCCGCCACTTTAATCTCTATTTGATCTCTGTTTTAGATGAGTGGCAAGTGTGTGTGTGTGTGTATATATAAAAGTAGAATCCGCCAGCCACTTTGATTTCCATGTTGATTTCTGTTTTAAGTGATTTGTATATATAGATATATATAAGAAGAATCCTGCACTTTGATCTCTGTTGTAGTGAGTGGCTAGTAATTTCATCAATTACATTGTTATTTTCAAAAGCTAGTATAGGTTGTCAATAGGGTTATTGTTAGGTTAAGAGTAACCATGCTATCCATTGAATGCAAATGTTTAATTGAAGGCTTGTACTTTGTTTACATGCATATATATATCAAATTGGTGGCTGGAATGATTTTTCAGTTCTGCCGCCCAAATTGTAAAGGTGTGTGTAGATATACATATATGTATACTATAATTGTTAATTGGTATAAAATTTCCTGTCATTATAAGATTTAATACATGGTACATCCATGTTATGAATAGTAGTTAAATCATTGGTAACTGGTTAATTTTGTTTTTAGGGTTGATCTTGGTCATAGATTATTTTATAAACTTGCCTATTTAATATTTTAGAGGCTTGTTGATTGCTAGTCAATGGATATCGTATTATTTAAGCTGGGAATTCTAAGTCAAGATGTAATGTTCATGTTTTAGGGCCTTTGTTCGAATTCTGATTTTAGGGTCTAAGTGGGTTCTATAGCTTGAGGATTTTCCAGGTAAGTAAACCACATATAAACATATATATATATATATATATATATGTGTGTGTATTAAATTTTGATTACCGACAACGATCTACATAATTATTTAATTACTTTGAGTTTACTGTTGAAAGAATGATAGGTTAATTTAATACTTTTTTTTTTTACTGCTGTGCATACCTTCACTGTCAGAATTTACAAATCTTTCATGTGTTTATTTGTTTATTTAACTGATTAATCTCTAATAATTTAATTAATTATATCACATGTTCTGTCAGCAACTTTCAGTTAATTATTATATGATATACTTTATTATTTTTTATTTTTTATTTTTATTCTGAAATCTATATAAACCTTTGTTATTTGTGAATCACTGAATTGTTTGAAATTCACCATTCAATTTGTTAACCTGAAACTCGGTGAGGGGTTCTTTGTATACTTAAGCATTTACCGATTAATCATTGAGCTATCAACTATGTTTACTTAAATTGTGTTCATTATTTGTTTTTACGGATTAGATTATGAATATTGTGATTTAATTATTGATTAAGTTAAGTCATTATTATTTTGTAATAATTGGAATTATTTTTCATTAGAAAAAAGGGATCACCGAATTTTACTATTTTTGCATTGTCAATGATTTTGGACTGGACATATTTTGATATAGTAACCTGTAGTCCCCAAAGTAACTTTGCAATAACCCTGTCATTGGGGGTTAAACACTAACCGTGTCGACGCGTACTCTGACTCTGATAAGAAATTAGTTTCGCACCGTTCCGTCGGTGGAGAATAAGGGCCTTTGAAAATCTGGCTTGGGTAACCGAGGGTAAATAGATGAACTCTGACAATCTGACTCGGGTCACCGAGTTTAAATAAATGAATTCTGTGGTTTTGTTTTTGGCATTAGTTATTTGGGGGACATATATACTCCTTCACTTGAAAAATTATGTTTGTTTGAAATATCCTAAAATCTAAGTTTTATTTCTACTATTTGTTGTATAATATCACACATAAGCATGTTTTGTGAATTTATTGAGTTTTGTGATCCCTATATTTTTAGTGGTTGCTTACTGGGCTGTCAAGATCATAAATAGTGGTTTTTATCCTTTTTCAGATCAGGAGTAAGTGTGTGGTGGATAGCTTAGCGGGGACCGTTGAGCGAACACCAGTTGGTTATCATGTAAATAGTCCTTCTGTTGTGAACTTGGAACTGGTTATTTGTTTAAGCTTTGAACCTTGCACTTTTATTTTCCATGGATCATAGTTGTAAACCTAGTTATTGTATCCCTTGAATTCTTATGTTCTTGTGATGTTAGTACCTTGTTATATCTTATGTTGTGAGACAGATATTGAGGCCTTGTGTGTCCATTGGGTCTCGACCTTATGGGTATACAGCTGTTTGTCAATGCCTCGGGCTCAGGCCGTGACATATAAAGTTTTTTAAGGGGCTATTTGGTTACCCGTAAGTAGATGTGATGCAATTTGATTTACAAGTAAAATCCCAACATTGGCTATTTGGTTTACTGTGAAAGAATCTATGCTGTTAATTAAGTTACTTTTTTTTGTGTTTTACTCCATTTGGAATTGGCCGTAAGTCCAAATGTTGCATTTCCTTTTTATAAAAGTTACCCCTTCGCTCGATCTCTCTCCCTCGGTCCAGATTCCGATCTTCTTCATCCTCACAACTGTGCTCACAGGATATCCTCTCCTCCTCTCCCTCATCTGCTCAGCCTCCAAGGGCTTCGTCGCTGCCTCCTAGGACTTCGCTCTTCGTGTTTAGGGTATTGCATCGACTTTGTTGGAAGTGTGCCAAAACTTTTATCTTTGAAGCGGAGGTGAGCTATCGCCTGCAATTAATGGTACTTGGCTTCTGTTAGGTTTTAGATCTGTTTTCTTCTATTGATGTTGCATCGATCTACTCCTCTCCAAAATTAGCTCCTTTTTCTCCTTTTTGTTTTTCCCCTTGGTTTTTGGCTTTTCTTTGAACAAAAGCCTTTGATAGGGATGAATCTTCTAATGAATATGCGTTCATGAGTCTTTGAGTTTGATGAATTTCTTTTTTTTTTTAAATTTCTGTTTGATTTTTTTGTCTGTAGTTGTTTTCCCTTATGTTTTTCCCCTTTGTTTTTGCATGTTTATGGTCATGTTTTTTGTTTTTAATTCTTGTTTCATTGATAGTTGTCTTCCTTAATTTAGCCATGATGAATTTCTTTTATTTGAGTGCCATTTATAGTCAAATCACATGATTCATATGAATAAGGATTGAGAAATTAACGACATGCATAATCCTGCATTTTAGAAATATCCAATTCCATATCTTTTAGGATGCTTATTGTCATGAGTAATTGTATGTTATTTTAGGGATCGGCTAAATCATGGTCTTTTAGGATTTGCAAATGATATATAAGGAGCTATCCTTAGTGAATCAAACATTTAGATCTTGCATTAATTGAGTTTCTTTCTTATTAGGCTTGCTTATATTTGTTTCGGCATATAGGAAAGCATTTCATGCTTCATTTAAATTTGATAAAATGTTAAATATTCTGAGCAAATTGACTCTTACGTCAAAGAAAAATGTCCTAGCTTTCATCTTTTTGTCCTTGATTACCAAGTTTTATATATATATATGACTTCTGGTGGGTAGTCCATTGAGTAGAACTTGTTTGTTGATTTTCTTTAATATGTTGGCGGTTCTTCTATAAAACTCATGCGCTGCGCTACATATAATTTTAAAATTTTTATTATTTTTCAGGCTATTTCTACAGTAAGCTTTTAGACACTCCATTTCTTTTAATACCAAATTTTGTTGAACATTTTATTAAGTTATACTGTTTGGTTTATCCATTTATTGTTAGTCCATTTATTTCATTATAGTTTCAAGCAATTATAGTGCTTAAGGATTGCAAATTGGTTTTGTTCATAGAAGACATGTTGGTTTTCTTCCTGTTGTGTTTTAAAGAAATGTCCACAATCAAAATCTTCTAAAAATTTCAGCTAAGTTTTGTTGTCTGTTTTTTAAAAGGATTGGTCTAGTTATTCTTTTGCGCCCATTTTAAAAGGTTATCTTCTGAATTATTGGTAGTTAGTTTTTTTTATATGATAAGCGTTGCTATTGCATAATGATATGTTTCTTTTAACGAGAGTAGAGGTGGCCACGGGCCGTTAATCGCGGCCCGCTTGGATCCGGCTCACTGCCCACCGACCTGCACCCGACCCTACGGGTGTAGAACCCGCCGGTCCGAAGTCACGTGAAGCCGGGCCCGGAACCGCCCGGCTTCCATTTGACTCGAGGGCCGGGCCAACCCTGCCGGGTTAGTCCGTTGGCCACCGGATTGGCCACCATTCAAAAAAATTATTCAAAAAAATTCAGAAAAATAGGAAAAAATCGAAAAATTTTGAAAATTCAGGAAAAATTCAAAAAAATTTTTGTAGAAAAATAAATTAATTAAGACCCAAAAATTTAAGACCACGTAGTTTCCCAAATAATAAGAGATGTCCCCACGACATACTAAATTTCATTAAATTTTAAATTACACTAAATTGAAAATAAAACTCATCTGTAATTAATTCGCCACACGCCCGAATCAAGTCGCTCACGTATCCTCCCTCTGCGAGAGGAATCAAAACCCACATAGTTCTATTACTATGCAAAAGAACCCGTCACCCACTTACCTAATCTGCATCCATCTAAGTCTCGCTGACCTCAATGATCGCTGTTATCGAGCCGTGTGTGCTCATCTATGTTATCTCGTAGAAGAAATCACTAGCATCCGGACTTCCTGTTCTCGCTTCTGTGCCGACTCTGAGCACGCTTTCCAGCCATCCGCAAACTTGAATTTCAATATTTTGTAAGGGTCAACTATGAACGTGTCTAATCCAACATGTTTCCACCGCACTAAAAGTCCGCCGCAAGCCACCGTGAGCATAGAACACGCATATCCTTTACCATTAGTGAAAAGAATGGGGACTGGATTTCCATTACCTGCCACCACATCGAGGACGCTGGAAAGTCACGCCTGTGGTTGATTTCTTTTGAGAACCTAAGTGAGTGTTTAAATACAAGTCAAGCTCGATATCGTGATCCCCTTTGGTTTCTTCTTCGCTCGCCTCCGCCAACGATTCCTCCACCACCGCTAGATTGTCCCATCGTCTCTCGTGAACTCTGTGGAACTATACGACTATATCTAATATAATAACTATCATATAATTCAACAAGTCGATTCCTTGTATCAACACACTCTTACTGACATCCACAACGCGTCTGAGTCCAGGGCTCAGATTCTCGAGTATCCATGATACTATGGCAAGGTCATGGGAACCGCTGGGAATCTTGTCCTCCATTGAAACCTAAAAATTTGTAATATGCGCCCAAATATTCTTGCAAATCTTCTACCTTTCGCCTGGATCAAAAACAAACGCAACTAAAGCAATGAAGATATATTTTTATAATAAGACAACCATTTAATTTTCATAGTGATCAACGCACTAAATAATTGTGGATCTAATCTAAACTTCCAAAATTGTTCAGCCACGTCAACATCACCATATAAAAATAAACGGGAAGTAGGGAAAAATAAACTTGCATGAAAACAAATTAGTACATGTGTTAAAAACCTAAATAAATCAATAATACGAGCGTATAATTACCCAATTATACTCATATAAACAAAACCAACCATGAATTATTAACAAAACTTAGTCTAACAATGTCCTATAGGAACATGTGCACAACAAGCTCGATAAGTTGAGTTCCATCTTGTTTTGACATCTTTAGAATTTTTCAATTTCATGTTATAGTGCTTTACAATAGCGAGCCCATTGTGTCATGAGGGTCATGCTTTTTCCCATATAGCCACTGACCTCCCTAATGTGGAGTACAAATTTTTAAGCTCTTTTCAAACCACTCTGCACATACATAAGTTTTAAAACATGACAAACACATCTTATATAGAAAATATTTGCCACCACATGAAGGCTCTCAAAAATCTTCTAGAGGTGTAATTGAGGTCAGACATGGAGGCATTATCTAAAGAAATCGAAAAATTTTTAAACATTAAACCAAATTCTTCAATAACTCCACGCATAAGTTTATAAATATTATCGGCGCTATGAGAGTCGTTGAACACCCTAAAAGTGAGAATGCGCTTTTGGATATTCCACTTGTCGTCAACCTAGTGTGCCGTAATACCCATAAAAGGATTTTCATGAAAAACATCGGTCCAAACATCGAAACATAAAGAAACTGAAGAGTTAAAAGTACGAAAATACTCACAAAGTTGTTCCCTACCATTCTTGTATTGTCTGAATATTGTTCTTTGAATTATTCTCCGTGAAACCTTCTTGCATGCCTAGCATACAGGCGTCATTAATACATTCTGAACTTGACACCGTCTCAGCAAGTCGAACGCAGCGCTCGACGGAAATCTGTCTCAATTTTATCCCCTCAGTATTTTGCTTACGTGAAAATGTAAATAGAGACGATCGAGAACCCTGCACCTTCATCTATAGTGAATCTAATTTGTGACCGCGATCGAGCATGTCCAAGCTTGTCCGGATGCTTTTCTCCAAGTGCCTCGAATGTGCCATATCCTCCACCCCTTACAATGTTTAAATTCGAACCACAATAATTACATTTACCATGTGTTACAATGCTTTTCATTATTATACAATTTTGTAAAATGAGTTTTAAAAAATGTTAGATTTGAGGGCACTTTGACTGGAGTTGGTTGCTTGTTCAGCTATGAGGGTACATTAACCGCACCGATTGCTCCATCAGGGCTCTCAAAATTTTGAAACGGATTGCTTTTGAGTAGGTAGTGGAGATGGAAGTCAACCAACAACGTTTCCCTCGAGAGCATCCACCACGTGCAGTTCAGATACATAATATCTAAGAATTCAACAACTAATTTCATTCAAGTCTTCAACAAATAATTTCATACAAATATCAATCAATACAACAATTTTATTTCATTCAAGTGTACAACAAATAAATTTTATGCAAATATTTACAACAAAACCACAAGTCTACAAATATTTACAAATAATAACTCATGCAAATATTGATACACAAGTCTACAACTAATAATGAAATAAATATCAACAATACAACAACTAATTTCATCTCAAGTGTACAACAAATAAATTTTCATGCAAATATTTACAAAAACTACATGTCTACAAATATTTACAAATAATAATTTCATGCAAATATTGAAAAATACACAAGTCTACAACTAATAATGAAATAAATATCAACAACGCAACAACTAATTTCATTCAAGTGTACAACAAATAAATTTCATGCAAATATTTGCAAAAAAAACCACATGTCTACAAATATTTACAAAATAATAATTTCATGCAAATATTGAAAAATACACAAGTCTACAACTAATAATGAAATAAATATCAACAATACAACAACTAATTCTATCTCAAGTGTACAACAAATAAATTTTCATGCAAATATTTTACAAAACCATCATGTCTACAAATATTTACAAAATAATAATTTCATGCAAATATTGATACACAAGTCTACAACTAATAATGAAATAAATATCAACAATACAACAACTAATTTCATTCAAGTGTACAAACAAATAATTTCTCATACAAATATTTACATCACAAGTCTACAAATATTTGCAAAATAATAATTTCATGGAAATATTAAAAAAATACACAAGTCTACAACTAATAATGAAATAAATATCAACAATACAACAACTAATTTCATTCAAGTGTACAACAACAAATCTCATGCAAATATTTACAAAAACACAAGTCTACAAATATTTACAAATAATAATTTCGTGGAAATATTAAAAAAAATACACAAGTCTACAACTAATAATGAAATAAATATCAACAATAAACAATTTATTTTCATTCAAGTGTACAACAAATAAATTTCATGCAAATATTTTACAAAAACCACATGTCATAAATATTTACAAATAATAATTTCATTGAAATATCAAAAAAATACACAAGTCTACATACTAATAATGAAATAAATATCAACAATACAACAATTTATTTCATTCAAGTGTACAACAAATAAATTTCTTGCAAATATTTACAAAAAAAACCACATGTCTACAAATATTTACAAATAATAATTTCATGCAAATATTGAAAAAAAATACACAAGTCTACAACTAATAATGAAATAAATATTAACAATACAACAACTAATTTCATTCAAGTGTACAACAAATAAATTTCATACAAATATTTACAAAAAAAACCAAGTCCATAAAAATAATAATTTTGTTCAAGTCTACAAAAATAATTTCATGAAAATATTAAAAAAACAACTCTATGAAAACTACAAATAATAATTGCGTGTACTTTTTAAAAACCCACAAGTTAAAAATTAATTTCATTCAAGTCCACAAAAAATAATTTAATGCATTTTTCAAAAATACCACAACTCTAAACCGATAATAAAAATAAATATCATAAATACAAAAAAAAATAATTTCACTCAACTCTACAAAAATAATTTCATGCAAACATTAAAGAAAACCAAGTCTACAAAAACTACAAATAATAATTGCATATACTTTTAAAAACCCCACAAGTTAAAAATAATTTCATTCAAGTCCAAAAAAAATAATTTCATGTATTTTTCAAAAAAACCCACAACTCTAGACTAATAATAAAAAATATCATAAATACAAAAAAAAAATAATTTCATTCAACTCTAGAAAAATAATTTCATGCAAATATTAAAGAAAACCAAGTCTACAAAATCTAGAAATAATAATTTCATGCATTTTTTTTAAAACCACATGTTATACTAATAATAAAAATAAATATCAAGAATACAACTAATAATTTTGTTCAAGTCTACAAAAATAAATCCATACAATTATTTTAAAAAAAAAACAACTCCATGGAGTCCACAAATAATAATTTCATGCATTTTTTGCAAAACCACAAGTCTAAACTAATAATTAAAATAAATATCAAGAATTTCAACTAATACTTTTATTCATGTCTACAATAATAATTTCGTCCAAACATTTATAAAAAAAAAATCAACCAAAACTACAAATAATAATACAACTAATACTTGCATCATTAAAATAAGACAAGCCTACAAAACTATGACTAAACATAAAAATAAATAAATTATTACCAACCTTCTTAATTGGGGACTTCCAAAACGTAAATAATTAAGAGAAAACCCAAACTTGCACCACTCTAAATCTACAAGACTCCAACTTGTAATATTAAGCCTTGATTATAAACTCTAAGAATCCAAATAATTAAGCTCCAAGATTCCAAATAATATGTGTTGAGAGAGTAAGATTAAGAGAGGATGAGAGTGAGAGAGTTGGGAAAGAGTAATAATTGGTAAAAACTAAATAACATGGGGATAGGGGGTATATATAGAAATTTATAAGAAATGTTTTTTAAAAAAAAAAATCTGATTTTTTCAAATTTCAAAAATTTGAATTAAAAAAAAGAAAAAGAAAAAAGCCCAACGGCTATTACAGCCGTTGGGCTGCACGGTTCCAACAGTACCAACCCGCTGGGTTGACCCGACAGGTTGGAACCAGGCCCGGTCCTATGCTGGGTCCGGCCCGGCGGTTTGACCCGGCGGGTAACCGGCCCGTCTCTATGACGGGCCGGTTATGGATTGTTGGCCCGGCGGGCCGGTTCCGGACCGGGCACATGCCGGGTCAGGTTGCCGGACGGCCAATGCCAACCTCTAAATGAGAGGGCTGTCTATCAAAAGTTAGGCTGTTCTTGATCATATAGCTGCTATCTATAGAAACATATTGAAACACCTACATTTCTGTCAGTTTTACAGGGTTTGTTTTGTGTGCAATCACCTATCCTCTACATGGAAAAACTGAAAATTTATATTTCAAGTGCCTTATTCCTGCTGTTGATCTGTCTAAAAACCTATGGATTATATTTTCATTATTTATTATTATATTTCAAGTGCCTCATTATTTAAATATTGAAAAAAAATTTATTTGAGTGCCATTTACATTGGTCCTTGGTGAAAAAGGATCCATCCAAAACTATAAGTTTTCATTGCATTTTTGAAATACACAACTAAATTATAAAATGCTCTTTCATTGCTGTTTTTGAAATATAATCTATTGCTTTGTATTATTTTTTTTAATTTTCCATATTTAATATAATACTACATAATTTTTAAAAGAATTAAGAAATATTTCCGCTTTTCAAAGATTATAAGTTTTCATTGTAAGTTCTTATTAAATGTTTAATGGTAAATCAATATACCCTTAACAAAATTAATAAAATAAAATATTTCTTATAAACAATAATTAAATTACAATATGTATTTAATTCTATTTTTAAAATAATATCTTCTTATCAAAATTCATTTTATTCATTTAACGAAATTACAAAATGCTATGTTTTTCTTAAGGTATTATCTATTAAACTCATAATGTTTTTTTTTTTTTTTTTGTATTTTCTATATTAAATGTAATACCAAATAAATGCTTTTAAATATTTTTAAATTAAAAAGTTTAAAAAAATTAATAAAGATTTTCACTTCCACTTTCATTGACTTTTTAACGTAGAACCAATTTAATGTTTTTAATAAAATTAATGCAATTGAATCCTTTTTATTAACAACAACACAAAATAAATAAATGTAATTAAACACCTCCCATTGCTAATATCACATTTAATACAAAAAAGACTCAAATGCAATAAAAAGATTCTTTAAAAAAAATTAAAAATTTTCATTAAAACCCTTTTTTATACATTTACTTCAAATCTATGTATAGGCAATGTAGTAAAACCTCAATTATTAATGAATATTCGATAAATTAATAACTTTGATTAAATAATATTATTTTGAAGTCCTGACTAGGGCCGATATGCTAGCTAAATCAATAATTTCACTAAACACATAAGATAAATATTTTTTTAAAACACTTTTCCTAACAAGAATATAAGTTAATAATACATCGAACATACATAAAAATATCATACAAAATTCATAATATTGTAGTTTTTTAGACTAATTATAATTTTTAATTTTACTCTTTTTAAAATATACATCTAATATTTAATAAAAAAAATAAGAACTCCAAATAAAAAGAAAATACCAGGGAAAAATCCCTAATGGCAGCAATATATGTAAAGTAAACAAAATAAGTAGGCTTGTAAAGAAATAAAATAATAGTAATCTAATAATAATGTGATATGCTTGTGTTCGGAACAGAAGGTTAGAACTCATTAAAAATGGCGATCCATCTATGCGTTTTAACATTATAAAAATGTTTTTAAAAAACTTGAAAGCACAAAAATATTGCTTCAACTTTTGTAAATAATATAGGTTTGTTACCATAATAATAATAATAAAAAAAAAAACATACTTTAACTTCTTTTGTTTCAAAAAATATTAAATTATCAATACATATATAAATAGGTAACAATACCAAATGAGTCCTTAATTTTTTTTTTTCCCTCTTCTTCTTAGCAATGTAAGGATACAGTTCATTCTTACAAGCTAGTGAGAATCTAATGTTTATTCTTTTGTAAAAACTTTATAAGCTAGTTTTTTCTCAAATGATACAGATATTTATGTTTTCAAACGTTTTCAATAAAACCTTCTCGCAGAAATATTTTAACAAGGTTTTGGGTAATATTAGTGGATGCTATTCGAACCGTTCTGATTTTATCCACGTCATCATATCTTATAAAAATTAGAAATTTCTACTCGTATATCCTGTAAAATCATGAATTTGCTTAAATAGCTTCCTAAAAATGATATTTGCTTGTATACCCCTACAAATCAATTATATTTACTTATATGCCTCTATTGTTAAGTTGACTCTTAATGGTGTTAAATCAATGGATGGAATAAGGGTAAATTACCAAAATGGGTTTGCTTATATACCTCTCTAATTTTTTTTTTCTTATTTTGTAGACATTACTTATTTCATTCAACAAATAACCATTATGGGTTTGTTAATATACCCATCAATTTTTTTTATTATATTTTATAGACTTTAAATTATTTAAATTATAGATAACCAATGTAAATTTTTTATATAAGCTTTAATTATTTTTAAAAATTATTAAAAATCATGAATTTTTGAGTAAATCCATATTTTTAAGGTTTTTACAAACATCTCTAAAAAATTTTACATTATCACATGCTCTTTACAAACACAACCTAAATATAGGTAAAAATTACGACATGTAACAATATATAACAAATAATTTCATACTATGATTAAGGGTAATTGGATAATTTTGAATGATGTTAAGGGTAATTGGGTAATTTCATACTAAAAATTAGTACCTTGGATGATGTTAAGGGTAATTGAGTAATTTTGTTAAGTTGGGTTAAGTGAGAACTATGGTTAATTCCATAAATCCTAACGGTGACTAACGGTAGAGATATATAAGTAAAAAAAAGTTAGTTTTATGGGGTATGCAAGCAAATAGTATTTTTATATGGGTATTCAAGTAATTTCATGGTTTTGCAGGGGTATGCAAATAATTCTCCCTAACAATTATTATATTGACAATAGCATCCCTACCTAAATAAAAGTCAATTAGAATTATTTATAAAATTTTTATTTGAAATGATTTTCTATAAATAAATTTTTTATTTATTAATTAAAATTTTTAAACAAAAGTTGACGTATATTGGTGTTGCAGGAGCAAGTCTATGGCCCAAATGACAACAATACAAACAATAAAAAAAACTAAATACACCATATTTATTTACAAAAACCAGACACTATTATTGTAATTTAAAATACAATATTTATAGCTACAAATTAGTTTATTTTTATTGCAATTTAAAATAATGGTAATCAACAGAGCGTGCATTGGCCGAGAAAAAACCAAGCTTTCGCTCGGATCACCGGGTTAATGATTTGGTGGGCTGGGTGATGGGTTAGGATTTCCCAACCTCTGAACCTAGTGGATTAAACTTTTTTTATTTTTTATTTTGGCTTACAAAGGCAGAGCCCCAATCAACTGAGCTACAATTTATTGTTTGTAGGTGGCCAAGAATATATATATAGGGAACGTTAATTGCATAAAATCGTAGAACATTCGTAGTTGTGAAAAATACAGTCATAGAGAGAGACGCAGTTGGGTTACTGGATAGGTGTTTAGTTTTTATAAAATTTTCCTACAATTATGATCTGATGGTTCAGATCAAAATATTGTACACCATATTTTTTTAATGTGCTATTATTTATCAGCACAGTAATTATTGTGCATTCAAAATTAGATATGTTAAATTTGAATTGGACAGCATATGCGAGTGTTTGAATTTATGGCCGTTAGTAGATGGTGAACCCTTATATATATGATTATAAAATTTATGGCCGTTAGTAGATGGTGAACCCATAAATTATTAAAAAAAAATAACATGTAGCTATAGCTTAATTTATAATTAAATAAGTATGATTATAAAATTGATATTTATATTTTATTTATTTAAATTAAAATGGGACATAATAGTTGCTTTTGACTCTTTAAATTTACCATGAGAGGATAAAAACGTCTTTTTATTTTCAATATACTCCACTTTCCATTTCTAATTGTATATCTTAATTTATAATTTAAAAAAAAATGTAAATTTTAAAAATCTACTAATATAATAATCCACATCACATTATTTTTAAAATGACACGGTGATTAAATAATTTAGTTTTTTGGCACTTCTATTTTTCAACAATATTCTATATATTTTTCTTAAATGATTTACAAAAGTCATGGGTTATTTTTCATTCCTTATATAAAAAATGTAAATTTTAAAATCTACTAATATAATAATCCACATCATATTATTTCTAAAATGACATGGTGATTAAATAATTTAGTTTTTCGGCACTTCTATTTTTCAATAATATTATATATATTTTTCTTAAATGATTAACATAAATAATGTCATGAGTTATTCTTCATTCCTTATATTAAAAATATAAAATTTAAAAATCTACTAATATAATTACCCACATCATATTATTTTTAAAATGGAAGGGTGATTAAATAATTTAGTTGTTTGGCACTTCTATTTTTCAATAATATTCTGAATATTTTTCTTAAATGATTATGATAAATAATGTATTGGGTTATTCTTCATTCCTTAACTTACTCTATGATAATTGATAACTCCATAATGTATGAAGCCAAATCAACAAACTAAATTTTATTATAAAAAAATTTAGTTATGGTAAGTTAATTTTTAAAAAAAATGGATAAATCATCCAAAATATATTAGATAGAAAAAAATAGTTACATATATAATGTAGGTCGTGCAAGATATAAAAGAAATTGATCGGTTATGTGATTGGATAAAAAAATATATATAATGCTTATAAAATAATCAAATACACTCAGAACTAAGACAATAGTTAGTAAACGAAAATAAAATAGATAAGTAAAATAGTTTCAAAAAATGATCATCTAAAAAATCATTCATTTATGTGCATTCTATCAAAGTGGAGAATTAGATGTGTTCATTCATTTCCCTGGTGGGGAAAAGCCTTGTAGGCTTGTATTGACCGAGGTGGAAGTATAAGGTAACCAGGTAAGTGAATATGGTCTTTCAAAAACTAGTTTTTTAAAATAATAATAATAAATAAATAAAGCCTTTATTTATTTATTTATTTCTTAAAAAATTATGTGGCTGCTGGGTGTCAAACGTCAATTATATACGAACTTAATTAACTTATCCAAACATACCAAGCCAACTTTTTCAACATACGTTTCATACTTTTTTTTGGTTCTTTCTTCACAGATTTTTTTTTGAAATAATAGCATATATTCATTTTTTCATCTTCAACCAAATAATTTAATATTGTTTAAACATCTCTTTCATGCAAATCAAATCAAATATTTCTTTGCAAAGCACATGACATTGGATCCACAAAGACAAATGAAAATTGACTACTTCCTAAAATAAATATTTCCTTAGCTTTCAAGTACTATGACATGAGCTCCATTCATGTTTCAATTTAAATGCTTATTATGATTCAACTTAACTTTCATAAAGACCATTTGATGTCATGCACTTTTAGATTACATAAATTTGCATATTAGTTGGCTCACAATAATTAATTAATAGAATATATATACATATAAAATGTTACATTAGTCATTAACTTGTTAGTTGGCTACTTATTGCTCTATGACCATGCTAACTACTCTGCAATTTTGTCATCATTTTTGTCTTGAATTTTTTTTCCTATACGTCAGCATCAAACTACTACTATTTTCATTATCACCGACAAAATAATTTGTCGTTAATTATTAGCTATATATATATGTATATTTGTGTGGCTATTGATACATGTGATTTGTCCAACTCCACAATGAGCTTTTTATTTTTGAAAATAATAAAAAAGTTAAAATAAAATAAAATAAAATCCAACAATTTGAAATTTTGAACAACTGCAAAGCTTTAAAAAAAAGGCCAAAAGAGTCATTGTACTCTCATACTTTTTAGGCTATTAGATAAGGATGGGAAGTTCAAAGAAAATTTTCAAATATTGTGTTTCTGAACTCATGATAATTTTACTTAATTAGCACTAATTAGAATTAAATATTTCCTTTAATTATTAATATTAATAATTTTAAAATTAATTATTAAGTATATTTACTTTAAAATTTTCTTAGAAACAGGTTTACGAAAATGTTTGGTTGGGAAATATCCATGCTTCTTTGGTATATTTATTAACAAAAATAAGAATCCAAAACAGGTGAATTATGTAAAATAATTTTTTAAACTCTAAAGTTATAAATTATCATTAATAACCATAATTTTTTTTTCAAAATTAAAATTATAGCATAATACACCTCAATCAATTAAAGGTATGAGGATTTTTAAAAAGTTAATCTAATAAATAAATAAAAACCTCCTGATATATTGGTAATATCGAATCTCTATTTTTATTCTAAAAAAAGATATATTTAAATCTTAATTTACACAAAATAAAAACTGTTGTTATATTAAATATTAACTTTATATTTGTGCTCACCAGAATATGATTTATTCACATTTTATAAAAAAATAAAAATAAAAATAAATAAATTAAAACAATAGTACAAAACAAACAAACAAACACCTCTTTCACAAAGTTAACCAGTACAAGAGTCAAGATCTAATAACATTTATTCAAAATAAAGTGATGCTTAATTATTCCAACAAACACAAACACCTCCTTTTAACTCATTTATTTAAAAACATCAAACATTACAACCAACATAATAATTTTCACCACCATTATTAACATATAAACAAATCATTAAAAGTAAAACACAATAATTAATCAAACATAATTAACTATTAACAACAGCACAATGCTTTCTAATCTCCCCTGAAGAACCAGTCTTAACATCAATCCTTCCCATCTTCTCCACTGACAAAGCAAACT
This sequence comes from Dioscorea cayenensis subsp. rotundata, assembly GCF_009730915.1. Classification (NCBI taxonomy): domain Eukaryota; kingdom Viridiplantae; phylum Streptophyta; class Magnoliopsida; order Dioscoreales; family Dioscoreaceae; genus Dioscorea; species Dioscorea cayenensis. Next base: position 5,303,133 of record NC_052489.1, read on the forward strand.
CCCCCAAGAAAGTACTCAAAGGGCTATCAACAAGGGCAATAATGGAAGACTTGGTACCATTATTGGTGGTCAGAGCTCCATCTGATTGAAATAGTCCTCTTCTCTTCAGTAAAAGCTTGTAATATCCAAGATCAAATGTCAGAAAACTCCCTGGATCCATCTCAACTATTGTTGTGTTATCATTGATGCTCTTGCACTTGTTTTGTTTCAGATTTGATGCATACTCTGAGTCCAGTGATGGATCTTGATCTCCCTTTCCTGTGAAGTTGTATAACCTGTTGCTGAATGATGAGCAATGTGCTACTCCAATTGTGTGTGCTCCTGTTTAATATATATATATTTACATAAATATGTTAGCTCGGTTCTTTTTTATTTTTATTTTTTAATAAAATACATTTTAAAAAGTATATATTAAAAGTAATATTTTTTTTTATTAGTGAGATTCTAAGAGCCTGCTCTTGGTAAACCAATATTTATTTAATAAGATGTAAATCTATACACAGACAAAGAAGCTTGTGAAAGGATAGGTACTATTTCATAAGGGCATATGTGTAAAAATGTATATAATGCACTTTTTTTTTGGCAATTTATAAACCATTTTATTCTTTTAAGGGCATGATAGGCCTAGTGTTTTGTGTCTGTTCATTGAGTGTACTACTTCAATTATTTGACTAGATTAATTATTATGAGATGGAATAATTTAAATTTATAAGCCTTCTAAATAAACTTTGCCTCAATAATCTTGATTGTAATGTAACACATAAAATACAAACCAACAAAAAGAAAAGAATTTTATTTTATTTTTTATATTAAAGAAAAAAAGAAAGAGAAGAACAAAAAGAAAAGAATAAACTCACCAGATAGCAAAACAAGATCTGTCAAATTGAGTCCTTTGTTTGCAAAAGAAGTCTGAAGTTGTGTGAAGTTAAATGTTGGTGCCGGAATCTGTGAATTTGCTTCCGATTGATTTGATATGACTCCATCTCTTCTTCCAGTTGGAACTCGCCAAAACGGTCCTCCCTTAAAAAAAAAAAAAAATTAATAAATAAAAATAATACAATGAGAACCCAGACATATATATATATATATATATATTCAAATAATAGGTACAGATCTTTTAACACTTACAATAACTCCAACTGCATCTCTTGCAGTCAGTGCAAGAACATCAGCACAAGAAACAACACCCGGGCACTCATTCTCAACCAAACTCTTCACTCTATCAATAAAGTCGAAGCCACGTAAAGTCAAGTTTGGATTGGCTGTTTTCTCCGACGGATTGTTGTTTGTCGAGTTTATCAACACCGACGCATCACAACCCTGACACGTACAAAATCATAAAATAAATATTTTTATTTATATTTATCAAATTAACCAATATGATATGAGAGTATTTGTAGCTTACTCGAACAAAGCAATCATGGAAATGCATCCGGAGAAGAGGAGGAGCAAGAGATGGTGCATTTGAGATGTGTTGCTTGACAAACTCTTGGATGAGTTGCTCAGCTTTTGGACATGTCTTGCTGTAAAACCCTAACTGAAGATCACTTTGAACACTTGAGAAGAATGAGAAACAAAGTAGAGTGAGGAACAACATCATCTTCTCAAGTTATGGTTTGCAAATAATGTGCTTGGTTTTCAACCTCTCTCTCTCTTTGGATATGTGTTTATATAGAGGAAAAAATGTCACCTTATGGTTTTGGAATTATTGTGTTGATATTTTGAAAGAAGGATGGAGTTGCATTTTGATGCCATGATTTGTGGAGGTGGCCAAAAGGACAAATGAGTGAAAGAAGAAGATGGTATTCAATATTGAAGTGATCTCTTTCCTGTGACTCTTCATTATTGGAGACCTGCTACTTTGTTTTTACACCTCATATCAATCACATGGGTCTTCTTATATTTATAAGTATAAAGTCACTCAGGTTTTTGGGTTTTTTGTTTATTTGGCTGTTCAATGAACTTATCTGATAATATTGATTTAAAAAAAAAAACTTATTATTTGGTTTAGTTTGGCTATGTTTGTAGTGTAAAAAAAAAAAACTATTTATATATATATGTGTGTGTATGTGTGTGTTTTATTTAGAAGTGATTGTGGTATGCTAGGCTTTTAAAAATTTTAAGTTGTATGATTAATTTATAAAAGTAATTTTAAGTTGATATCTTAGACAAGCTTTAGACCTATCTTCTTTTGTATTGAAGTAAAGAAAGCAAGTACAAACTTCTCTGCTTTTTCAATTTTAGTTTGAAGGAATTAAGATTATCTTATTATCATGTCACTTTAAACTAATTAAATACAAATTAAATTCTTGCTCCATAACTTCATTATTATAAGCGGAGTGATAAACACTGTTATTTAAAAAAAATAGATAAATCATTGAAAATGCATTAGAAAAAAAAAAATGGTGACAAATACAAATACAGGTATTAGGATAAGGACATGAATTTAAGGGATTAGAATAAATATATCAGTTAAAGTTAATAATTATCCATAATAATTACCGTAAGTTATATATATATATATATCTTTTTTCTTTGGATCCTTGACGTGTTGTACTGTGGTCTTGACATTTCTTTTCGTTGGACAAGAAGCTACCAGGAAGGCTTTATAGGTAGTAGGCTGGTGTTTGTTGATATTTGTTAATAATCTAATAATAATAATAGAGTCCATAGAGAGGACTATCCTACTGTCTCTTCACATCAACCAATAATATAAAACCTAAAAGCACAAATAATAATAATAATAATAATAATAATAATAATAATAATAATGTTGCTAATGAAAATTTTCAAATTAACTGAAAGGCTCGTAACCTAAAAATACTTTGTCTTATTATGAAAAGCAATGAGATAATAAAAATCCCAAAACTCATTGAAAGCAAGTGGATGCGGGTTTGCACTCAAAACCTTCGTCAATGATTGAATGATTATTTCATTTTGATTTTTTTTTTCTCTTATTTGTAGTTTTTCATTCAAATTAGCCAACAACCTTTTTAAATATACTAATTTAAAATTTAACTCATATAAAATAAAAATACAAGTACGTTAAAAATATCTTTACATTTATGCACATTTTTAATTAACATAATTTGAACATCACATTTCGTTAAAAACCGTTTAAATTAAAGGACTAATGAGTTCACGGAAGTGGAAAACATTGGTATTGCTTTTGTTTTACTTAACTTGATTAATGTGGAAAACCATGAACATGTTTTATTATTTTTTTTTAATCAATAAATTAATTAGAATGTCAGGAGATCATGATCTTTAGGATATGCTTAACCATCACGCACTTAGATGGCATGAATGTTCCTACTAAATAAGTAACCTTTACTTGATTGATATAATATTATTGATTATTTTTTAAGACTTTAATTTTGTATTGTTTCTTCACCTTGTTTACAGTGAAAGAAAAGAACATTGTTTCTTTTCATTTGTTTTGTTCCTTAAAAGAAGGGAAATTGCAAGACAACTCACTTTGTGGGGCAGTTTTTTTAAAGACACATTTAAGTTATGTGCATTAGTTATGCATCCATATCATTGATGGTAAATGAGTGGTTTTGAGAAACTTAAAAATTAAAAATGTTTAAAAATTGTTAGTTTATTTAATTCTTTATGGAAAGCATGGGAATAGACTCTTTATGGATCAATCACATGCAAACATGCAATGCAAACTATTAAATTATTATGAAATATATAAGCTATATATAAAATTAATAAAGAGGAAATGAGTCCATAATGTACCCCCACATTTTTTCTGACCACAGTATTCCTATATATAGACATAAAAAAAATAAATAAAAATAAAATAATTAGAATAATATATTAGCTAATAAATTAATGAATAAATCTAATTTTTGTTTAAAAAACCATTTATACTTAACCCAAAATTTTCAAAGCAATGTTGAATTTTTTTAAAGTTGGCTCATTTTTTTAGGAGCCATATGTTCTAAACTAGTTTGGACAAAATATTGAGAGCTTTAAAAAAAAATAAACCTCTTCTAATTGAATTTAAATTAATCCTAGACAAGTCCAATATAGAGAAATATTTTTCTCCGTAAAGTTCTAAACTAGTTTAGGGAGACATTGTGAACTTCATAAAAAAATTAGACTGCTCCCAATGCATTTTTTTTTTATACATAAAGAGTTAAATAACTCAAATTTCTATTATTTGAACCCACCTTTATTTGTGAATATGAATTTTTATAATAGCAATAAAGCCCAAACATGGGGTGATCACCATAAATTTTTTTTAAAAAAATGTCAATTCTTCTATTCCTCGTTTCCCATTTTTTCTACTTATTTTTAAACCCTTATTTTATTAATATATTTTTAAAGACAAATGACATTGATTGAACTAATTCCTTTGGCCCAACCATTTTAATATATTTTCATAATTTTATTTAATAATTTTCTCTTTTTTAAATGTATTTTTTCTTTCTAATTTTTCCAAAATAAAATCATTTTGTCAAATTATCGTTATAAGGGCAAAAAATAGATCAAAGACCTCTTGGCCTGTTAGTTTCGGATGTTCATTTTAAAGAAAATCTAAAATTAAATTTCCAAATCTATACAAAATGTAGACATAAATTTGTTGAGATAATAACTTTATGTGTCTTAAACTTTTCTTTAAATTTAGGGCTTGTTATCTATTTGTTTTTTTTAAAAAAAAAACACAGCTCAAAAGTTCTCCAAAACATGAAAAACAAAATTAAAAATAATTAACATGCTTATTATTCCTCGAAAGAATTTAAATCAAAACAAAAAATTTCCTCACAAAACCAAACAAATTCTCATCATAGCACCTACTATCCATGCATTCAGAGATTTACTCATGATTGTCGCTTCTCTCTCTGCCCTTATTCATACGAAATTAAACATTATTAAAAATAATAACAATAAAACACCTACTTAATTAATTAATTAATTAACAAAGCCACACTGTTTCCTAATCTCTCCTTGCTTCCCTGTAAGCACACCAATGTTTCCCATCTTCACCATTGACTCCCCAAAGTCCTTGAAAAACTCCGGCGAAGTTCCGGCGGCTTGCCGGAGAACATAGGCCTTGGTCTCAGGGTCATGAAGCAAAGCCTCGTCGGAAACGAAGAGCCCTCTTCTCTTTGCCACAAGCTTGTAGTAGCTAGTATCAAATGTCTTGAAGCTCCCCGGGTCCATTTCTACAAGGGTAGTTATGTCATTTGGCTTGCACTTAGATCTCAACCTTGCTGCATATTGCCTATCCAATGAAGGATCTGCATCTCCTTTTCCAGTGAAGTTGTATAACCTTAATGAGAATGATGGGCAGTGACTTGTTCCAATTGTATGCGCTCCTGATCCATTTATTAACCAAAGTTCATTTAATAAATATGGATATATATATTTATATATATATATAAATATATATATTTAATAAATGTAGGCAAACCAGTTGCCATGAGAGGGCACATGCTTGATGAGCGTGATGAGCAATTACAAACTTAACAGCACATGTGCCCTCATTTTACGCAGACTGACGTTCGGATCTATCTTTTTAGCCATTATTGGCAAATAACATATATATATTTATAAACCTTATATGTTGGAAAAAAAATATTTACTTATATAGTTTTTATGTAAATCATTTCAATCTACTTATATACCTCCTAATTAAAAATCAATTAACAATTTTTATAAAAAAAAAAAAACTATGAAGGCAAATATCTTTATATGCAAATAAAAGTTTTATATAGAAGTATATAAGCAAATATGATTTTCATGAACACATGTTAGTAAATCCCCACTTTTGTAGGTCTACACAAACTATTGAATTTATATACAAAATTTATCATATAATAATAATATTTGCTTCATTTACATTTAGGAATATATGTATATTGAAATAACTACTACTCACCGGAGAGAACAACAAGGTCCTTAGCACTCAAGCCTTTGCTAGCAAAGTTGGCCTTTGACTGAGTAATGTTGGCGAAAGGGGATGGCAGTCCAAAAATTGTCTCTATAGCATTAGATACCATGCCGTCTCTTCGACCGGTTAGTACTGGCCAAAATGGTCCATTTATCTATATATATATATATATATATATGCAAAATGTTCAGTAGTGACATATTAAAAAATATATATATACAAATGTAGATAAATTATATATGGATGATAATATATAAAATTAATTACCAGAAAAACAGCATCCCTAGCTACTAAAGCTATGATGTCTGCACAAGAGACTACTCCAGGGCAAGCTTTCTCCAATTTGGTCTTGATTCCATCGATCACACCATAACCTCTTAAACTTAAGTTTGGGATACCATCTTTTTCAGCAGTTCCATTCTTAGAATTGAGTAGAATTGATGCATCACAACCCTGTAAATTTTCATATTCAAATCCAAATTTAAATTTACTATAAGAACAAAATATTTATATATTCAAATTTAAATTTACTATAATTGTATGAAGTGAAGAAATACCCTAATGAAACAGTCATGAAAATGCAAGCGAAGCAAAGGTGCACCAAGGGTGGGAGCTAGGGAGATGACTCTCCTCATCTCTTTAAGGATAATGGCTTCGGCTTGAGGACATGTCTTTTGATAAAAGCCGACTTTCAAGCCTTGCGCATTCACCGACGATGATGACAATGCAATGAGAATGATGAAGAGATTGAGGAAGACATTGATGGAAGCCATCTTTGCAAATGTGATTGAGGTGGTGATAGTGATGAAGAAGATGTTAGTTTAGGACTCTATTTATATAGGTGAGTTTGAGACTTTAGATTGTGCTGATAATGGTTGGCATTGGACTTTTAATTTCTTTTGTTTTGTTTAGTGCTAGCTAAGTGCCCTTGGTGCATTGAAATTTTTTAGAAGAGAAGTGGAAACATGCTAGCAATGATAGGTTCATAAATTAAGAGACTTGACTTTCCTGTATCTTTGATGCATATATATGAACAAGAATGAAGTACTAATTAAAAGGGTTGGGAAGGAGTGCAAGAAAGAGTGAAAGAGCTAATGCATGTGCTTTGTTAATCAAGTCACTTGGGATATAAATTATAAAATTAGAGAGTTCAACTTGCAAGAACATGGGTTCCATCACTTAACAAAAGACCATGACTTAATTGATCTTATTAAGAGCACATTATCTGGAGAGTTTCTTTGACTTTATAAGCTTAGTTCTAAGGTGAATAAATTTATGTCTTTGGCTTATGGTTGTATGAAGAGTTATCATTATATATCATATAAATGGGTTCTAATATGCAAATTGTGTTTATATATATATATATATATATATGTATGTATGTATTACATTTCAATTGATTTTTGTGTGTATTTTAAAGTGACAAGAGTAGGTGTACTTTTGTTTGTGAATAATTGGAATCTTTGGTTTGAACGAAAGGATTAAAATTTTACCACCAAATGCTCCATTTGGTCAATCACTCTCATGCCATCAAGCGAGAAATTAAAGACTTAAACCAGAAAAATTAGAAAGTTGTCATTAACCAAATCAACCAAGTATTTATTTTTTTATAAATGTGTGTCGATATATATATATTGTGTAATGATCTTTTAAAGTAATTAGATAAATTGTATTCTTTTATAATACGGGGAAAAATCTCCCCTACATGTGATAATTAGAATCTTAGATGGATGGTGTGATTTAGGATGGATAAATTAAATTTGGGTGCTCATTCATTCAATGGGAGGTTAAGATCATCCACCTATCTAATGGAGAAAATGGAATTTTTAATGGCAATGGAGGTTTACTTGTTTAATAAATAAACAGTGAGAAAGAACTCTTCCAAAGGCAGAAAAGTCTACTTAGTCGAAGATGTTCTACCTTTAAAGATTGAGAAACGTTTTTTCCACTTTAGATTCGCCTTCCTCCTGAAATTAGTTCTCGCTTGATTTAGATATGGAAAGGTCCCTGTGGGCTAAAGGCACAAACCAATTTTGGTGTCTTAGTGTTTTTTCTCATAAGGAATCACCTAGAGGAGAGCTATGCCAAGACTAGTTCAAGGTGAAGTGGTTGCTCCTTACCAATGACCAAGTGGTCTATTGGTAGCCGGGTCCCCAATAGAATCCTTCATAAGTGGTGAGGGTTCGAATCTTGGGTGAGGGTACATTTTTGGGAGTGTGAGTAGTGGTTGTGTGCGGGTGGTCCCAGCGCCCATGTGTGCGCGGGCCCCGCTCCCACTTGCTCCGCAGAGGCTTATGCACGCCCCTGCCTTTCTTAGCAGCTAGGCCGCTCATCTTGGCAAAAAACGCTTGCTCCTTCAATAAAATTGAGTTGAACCTCAATTTGAGGGTGAATTTTTTATAAGGTACTATCATTTAGAGGAAAGCTATGTCAAGACTAATACCACATCACTTGTAGTTGTTCACGTCAGCACGCATGTGTCAATTTACACTATTTTTCTGAGAGAGAGAGAGCCATCATCTCCTTCTTTGTTCTAGGGAGTGAAAGAGAGGGAGAAAGAGCGGGAGCCAACATGTCTTCTTTATTCCAACGAGGGAGATAGCGAGTGCTAGCAGGGGAGGACAAGGGTTTGCAACCTTCGGCGAGCAAGGATAGAAAGCTGTACAAAAAAGAGACATGCCCAATAGTTGGTGTAAAGCAAGAGGCACAAAATAAAGATTCACTATCTCAATGTTACTGATCTTTCGGTTGTAAAACAAAACTAAACAAACAAAGTCTCCAATACATGGAAAAGCGAGGTTATATAACCATTCCGAGAGCAAATATTAGAAAATTATAAACTGGACATGCATCCATGAAACTCAAAAAGCAAAGGAAGAATGTGTGCTTTCATTATCATTCAGATAATAAATTCTATCAAGAATATTTAATCTCTTAAACAAACTAAATCTAGCCCATTTTCCCTACTTTCTCCTCAAATCCCCATCTCCCCTAAACTCCCATCCTAAAGATTCCAACAACAAATTGGCTAACAATATGCAACATTAACCCGAGTTTGACACCCTAGTTTCTCACTCTGCACCACATTGGAAAACAAACATTAAATTACAACTACAACAATCAATTCCATCACTAACAAATCACAAAGAGCAAATCCATGAAGACCAAAACCAAAAAAGAAACCCAACCATTATGCTAGCTCTCAAAGAACTTTTGCACACACTTGATCAAACGTGTCAGCAAAACTATCCATCCCATTGCCCCGTTCTGCATCTTCGGTAATCACCAGTGAAGAACTGTGAAGTAAAGTGTGGACCCCACTTTTGTTTAAATTATTTTTATGATTTTTAAATTTTTTTTAAAAGTTTTAAATCCAACCTTATCTTTCTAGAAATCATGAGCCCCCACGTTTCTTGGAACCTCCTGGGGTTACGTGATATATATATATATATATATATATAAAATAGAAAGTAGATAACTTCGTAGCCTTTCTCTTTCTCTCGTTGATCAGCTTTGGGGGTTTGTGGCAAGGACAAGAGAATCATCCTTGTCGAGTGCTCGTCTAGAAGTATTTGTGGTAGGTTCTTTTTTCTCTTCTTTGATTTGTTTATCTTTTATTAGTTATTGTTTTGACTTCTTAATGGTTAGGGCTTCTTCTTTTCGTTTTAATCTGTTCTAGGGTTTTGAAGAGTGGTTAGGAGAGTATCTGGTTTTATCCTTGTAAAAGTCAATAGGTATTTTCCCTTTCTTGAGCATTTTGTTGAGATGCTTGAATCCATTGAATCAATAAACTATGAATTATGTGAATAGGAATTCGTATGCTTTAATATTTTCTAAGGGTTAAATTGTGTTCGGGTTCTAGAGTTTGGAAAAGTAGAGAAAAGAAAGAACAAGCATGACTTGTGTCATTTATTTTATGTATTTAGTGAATAATTTCATGTTTTTAACAATAGATTGGTTGTTGATTTTTTGTGCTTGTTTGTTAAGGAAAAGGTTGAAAGTGGGATTTTCATGGGGAGTTAGGTTGAATGAATTTTTGTTGGGGATTATAATGATTATATATTGATTTTAGCTTGCTGATTGTTTATGTTGTGGACTAATGATTTGATGGGAATTGTATTTTTAGCTAGTTGTCATTGGAAGTGCTGGACCATGAGAATTTGGAAAATAATATGATCATTTGTATTTTTGATTCTTTTTGAAAGCTAGTGTAGATTATCCAGTAGAGTGATTGTTAAGGTCAAGAATAATCATGCTTTACATGAATGCATAACATGTTAGTTTGAGGCTCTATATTTCATTCACATGTATATATATCACGGATGGCTAGAATTGTCTCCAGTTGCCGTCCAACTGTTAATGCGTGTGTATATATATATATATATATATGTAATTGTTGGTTGTTTAAAGTTCCTTTCTTGTTTACGTAAGAATTAATTCATTGTACCGCCTTATTGTGAATAGTAATTAAATTGTTGCTCACCGGTTAATTTTAGTTACAGGGTTGACCTTATTATAGATTATTTTCGAGCTTACCTATTTAGTATCTTGGGACAGTGATGATTGTTAGTCAATGGTTGTTGTTTGTATTTAAGCTTTGAAATCTAAGTCAATGTGTAATGTTCATATTTTAGGATTTTTGTTCGAATTTTGATTTTAGTGATCAAGTGGATTATGTAGTTTGGGGATTTTTTCAGATAAGTAAACCACATATAAACCTATTTATATGTATATATCAAATTTCTAGTTACCGACAATGATTTATATAATTAATTAAATAATTTGGGTTTTGCTGTTCAAAAGAATGACATTCAAATTAAAAGTTTTGGGTTTTCACTGTTGTGCATATCTTTACTTTCAGAAGTTATAAATTTTTATTTATTTATTCGTTCATTTAATTGATTGAATTCTGATAATTTACTAAATTATGAATCACACTTTTAGCTTGGCAGCAACTGTTCAGTTAGTATATGATTTACTTGTTTTTGTTTTATTGTGAAATTATAGAAAACACTTATTACTTGTGAAGTCCTGAATTGGTGGAGATTTATTATTCAAAATATTAATTATAAACTCAATTATTGATTTCTTATATATTTAATCATTTATCGAATTAATTATTGGATTTTTAACTGTGTGTATTTAATTATTTATTCATTATTTGTTTTACAGGTTAGATTATGAAAATATTGTTATTTAGTTATCGATTTGTTTAAAGTATTATTGTTTGAAACAATTAATTATTTTCATTAAAAAAAAGGATCACTGAATTTCAGTATATCTGAATTGACAATAAATTTTGGACCCAACACATTTTAATATAGTAATTTGTAGTCCCTTTGCAATAACCCTGTCACTGGAGGTTAAACACGACCATGTCGACATGAACTTCTGACTTTGATAATAAACTATAGTTTCGTATCGTTTCGTCTATAGAGAACAACATCTGAAAATCTGACTCGGGTCACCGAAGATAAATAAATGAACTCTAACAATCCGACTCGGGTCATCGAGTTAAAATAAATGAATTCTGTTGTTTTGTTTTTGACATTAGTTATTTAGGCGACATATATACTTATTCATTAGGAAAATTATGTTTGTTTGAAATACTCTGAATTATGAGTTTTATTTCTAATATTTATTGTGCAATATCACACTTAAGCATGTTTTTGAAATTATTGAGTTTTTGTGATCCCTATATTTTAGTTGGTTTTAGTAATTACTTACTGGGTTGTCAAGCTCATAAATAGTTATTTTATCTTTTTCAAATCAAGAGTAAGTGTGTGGTGGATAGCTTAGCGGGGACAATTGAGCGAACACTAATTGGTTAGCATATAAATAGTTCTTCTATTATGAACCTAGAACTTGTTATTTGTTTAAAACTTCGAATCTTGCAGTTTTAGTTTCCTTGGACCATAGTTGTAAACATGGTTATTGTATTCTTTTAATTCTTTTGTTTTTGTGAAGTTAGTACTTCTGTTAGATATTTTTTTTCTAGTATGAGACAGGTACTGAGGCCTTGCGTGCCTACTTGGTTACGACCTTGTAGGTATGAGGCCGTTTGTCGATGCCTCAAGTTTGGGGTGTGACATAAAGCACACACAAAAAGATCAAAAGCCAAGATCTAAGAACCCCATGACGCTAAGGGTAGCTTCTCATCTCCAGCTAAGCATTGTGGGAACCTGGGATGGAGTTGCCAAGTGAGATCTCAAAGTATGCTAGTAAACGTGAGAGTGACAACAAGGTCAAGGTCACATAGCACACCACCTTCTCTCTCTAAAAAGAACAAAGAGATGATGGGAAAAAAGAGTAAATTAACACAATAAACTGATGTAGACAACTTTAAGTGACGTGGCATCCACAGGGTGACATAAATAAGCTAATCGAGTCAATGATATATCCTGAAAGTGCTGACAATGCTTTTCTGATATCCACATTATCAAATAAGTGTCGGATTCCTCAAGTGACCTTCTATTGAAATAAAATTGAAGTTAAAGTGACAACTTTGATACAAATTGAAGTTTCAACACAAAAAAAAATAAAAAATAATATAATTTGGTGCTCATCCAAAATATTTATTTGTCAATTTGAATTATAGAGACAGTAGGAGAAGCAACTTGCTGAGGAGAGGCAGAATATTAGCCAACATATACTTGTGATTGTTCTTTTTCTCAACTCGTTCATTGAAATTCATCTTAATTCCAAGGTGGTGATAAAATTTTCATACAAATTTGGTGAACTGTGAACGGAAAAGAGTATACAATTTATAATAATAAAAAAATTCACTTTAAATGATTTCATGGAAGTTATTCAAATTAATATACAAAGATATTTTCTTGTCCATCTATATTGTAGTAGACTATTCATCTTTGTTTATCTTCATATGTCCTGTTATTTATATAAACATACTCAAATTTCATTTGTTCAATAATCTTTTTTATTTTTTCATTTTTGTAACATTAACATAATTCAAAATTTTCCTTTAATTCCTAATAGATTGCATGGTTTTGTTGGCATACCCTTCAAAAATGTGCAATTTCTTGTACCCTTATAAATATCAAAGATATAGAAACACATAAATTTTTTTTAAACAAATAACCATTTGATCTATTGGCTTCAGGTTCCATGATTACAGTGTTCTTATTTCAATGTGAAGACATATTCAAACCTTATTCTGAGTAGAGTGAGAGAACAAGTGTTATTGAGCTAGCAGTTATCCTTCATGTGTATGATGTCGTTGACACATAGTTTGTCCACATTCATCAAAATTTAAAAATAAATTTTAAGGAGTTTGTAATGAAATGTGAATTTTGTAAAAATATATTAGTAATCACATACTTTTATAGGGCATGCAAGCAATTTTTACTTTCTCATATTACATGGAAGAGCACAAGGGCTTGATCTCGCTGTCATATATTGCTCTTCCATGATAGATTGAACTTAGTTTAATCAGTCCAACATAAAATAAAATCTTTAGTCAATTAGAGAAGGGACTTGTCCTTTCATTGGTCATCAAATCAATTCCATTCTTATGTGGTCCAATCAAGTCACAAAACATAAGAAGTCCAACATCCCAATCCATAAACGTAAATCTGATCCAATAATGTTCCAGCAAAGTAATTAGGTTTAATCATCTTAAACCACACCGATACTTCATATTAATAGAAAAATTAACCAAAATTATAATCTCTATAAAAGTACTTAGATCATCCATAAATAGCGATTAATCTATTTTCGATATAAGTTCTGCATCATGCCTAATTTACTTTGTTAATTGAAAGATTTGTAGGTTTGATATCTTCAATTATATAGTTAAATCTAGTTCATTTTACTTGTAAATTTTGTTTTGAAACATGTACTTTCACTTTTTATTATTATTATTTTATTTTTTACAACTAATTATCTTCACCAAAGCAATCAACGGCCTTTGGGTCAATTGATATCGGGTTCTTTGAGTAGAATATTTGTCTCGGGGAGGACCTAAGATGGAATCTCATGCCTGCGCAAAATGAGGGCACATGGGTCGGTGTTAAGCTTTGCTCCCCACACGTGCACGTCACTAGGGTTTTGGTGTTTATCACCTTTCTAACAAAAAAAAATACATAAAAAAAACTGTGGTTTTTGACTTTTGTATTCAATTATATGATGTGTGGTTTTTTAATAAAAAAAATTTTATTTGATTGTTGGGATTTAATTTTTTTTGTTTAATAGAATTTCTGGAGAGATTAATAAAAATTTTTTTTTAAAAAAAATTTCATGTTATATAAATCAGTTTTTTAAATGAATAATTTTGACACGGTTAACTTCATAACTATTTTTTTTTCCCCAAATCGACGAAATCACGCATCATATAATTTTTTTAAAAAAATTTATATCATTATTTTACAAAAGTCAAAAACCATAAGATTTTTTTTTATTTTTTTACTTTTACATATATATAAAAAAGTCGGTTTTAGTGTAGGAAAAAAAAATCTATACCTAGGGGTGCGCACTATTTAAAAAAAATATTATAGGAAAACAAAATAGCTTAACAAATTCAGTATTCAATAAAAATATATTTATATATTAAAAAAATGAAACACGTGAAGTTAATATGGTCGGTTTTGTTTTTGATTTATTCAAAATTCAAATTTTTTTTTTTAAATCAAAGCAAATAAACTAAAAAACACCAAATGCACGCCTAAAAAACATATATTGGATGTCAACAAAACTCCAAAGCAAAACATATTTCTATTAATATGAGAAAGACTCTAAAACGTTATTTGGATTAATGATCACTTATCCAACGAAAAAAAATCTTCTTGCCCAATATCAACAAATATTAATTAAATTAACCTCTCTTGAGTATTTAAGAAAATGACTCATTTTATTTGACTAGGCTTATAATTAAATATAAATCTAATCTATTTTCCAAAGTCATTTAAACCCTTTTTTTTATGTATATAATTTTGTGAAAAAAATCTCATAATTTATGCGCGCGCGCGCACACACACACATATATATATATATACCTTAAATGGCAACTATTTATGTTTCAATAATATACAAAATATCCTAAGATTTCTTTCATAATTATATGCACATTTATCCAAAATCAAGATCCCTATATAATTATCTATATATATATTTAAGTAATTAATAAGCATATTAGACATAATCTTAATTTTTTAGCCAAAAAAAAATTTTAAAAAATTCAAAAAAATTCCAAAAACTACGAAAGGATTAGAAGAATATAACATCCCCAATAGAAGCGGATCAAAGAAGGAGGAGGAGGAGGAGGAGGAGGAGGAGGAGATCAATGGATGTGTTAATCAAGAGGAGGAAAGATGGGAATAGGTTCAAAATGGAGATCGGATTCTTCGACACAGTGCTGGAGATCAAAGAGAAGATTCAAAAGTACCATGGCATACCAGTGCCCAAGCAATCGCTCTTCATCCGTGGAGCAGCCATGGCAGACGATCGAGACACGGAGCATTACGAATTGGTAGAAGGATCCAAGATAGATCTCGTCGTCATCGACCAAGATGAAGAAGAGAAACAAGAGATCGTAATGGTGGGTGGTGGTACTGATGATGATGACCACGATGAGGACGGTGAAGGGGAGAACAAGAAGAAGAAGAAGAAGCAGAAGGGGATCAGATTCAAGATCAAGGTAAGCGTACCTGCGATGAGGCGATGGATCACGATGGATGTGGATGGTGGAGAGACGGTGGCGCAGCTGAAGGAGATGATTGGGATTGAGGGTTTGGCAGTGGGGAGGATGGCGTTGATGGTGGGTGGAGTGGAGATGCAGGATCCGCAGAGGATGTTGAGGGACTACGGCGTTGTAGAAGGGACGGAGGTGAGCGTGGTGGTGAGATCGGCGGCGGGGGTGACGGCGGCGGCGGTGGTGGGGAAGAGGATAACGGTGATGGTGTTGGTGAAGGGGGTGACGAAGAAGGTGGGGGTGGAGGTGAATGTGATGGAGAGTGTGAGGGAGTTGAGGAAGGAGTTGGAGAGGTTGGAGAGATTGCAGAGATTGGTGTTGCCTACTGAAGGTTATTTCTTTATTTATAAGCAGGAGGTGATGGAGGAGGAGAGATCATTTAGATGGCATGGGGTCAAGAATAATGATACTATTGAGGTTTTTAATGGTAGTGTTACTGGTGGGTCCTGATAACTGAGAACTGTAGCTTTTAATGGAAAAGATGAAAAAGGAGGGTTAGTTTTTAATTTGTTTGAATAATATAGAGGTATTGTGGATAGTATTTCTTTTTAAAAGAAATATGAATAAATTGCTTATTTTAATTGTTAATTTTTAAGTTGGAGAAAAATAAACTACTCTTTTTATTGGGGTATCTCTTGCCATGGATGTAGTACAAGATTAACATTAAATAAATGATAAAAATATATGAGCCAAAAATATATGAGCCAAATATAAAGTTAAATGTAACTTTCTTATCTGTTATTTAGTTTTAATGATGGATTGTACCATTCTTGCTTTGGAGAAAATAGAAATCAATAAAATTTCTCTAATTCCCACTAAAAGAACATGCTCACTAAAGAGATTGGATTAATCTCATCTTCGAAAAGGTTATTTTTTTTTATTTGAATCGCTTTTTTAATCATGTCTTATTTTTAATTTTTTTTGTTTGATGATTTTTTTTCATTGGTTTTGATATGAAAGAATATACAGGTAATTCTATTTGGTGGTATAGAATCCGTCGGGCCAGGTTGACCTGTCTGACCCAGTGGGTCCAGGTTACCTGTTGATCCGGGGGCTAAGCTGAACCACTGGACTCTAGTCTTTTCCCCACGCGGGTGTTACACGATTCCCCTTCCATGACTCTAGTCTCTCAATCACTTGGTGAATGAATACTCTCTCTGGTTGTAATTGGTTGTAATATGTAAAGAGCAATGAATAAGAATGAAGAAGAACAAGTGTTTCTCTTGTGCTCTTAAAATCAGCTCTACTGAATTCATTAATCATCAAAGCATTTAGAGCATGTTTGGGTTGGCTTTTTTAAAGCCCATAAGTGATTTTTTATAAGTTAAGCACTTATGGATTTTAAAAACAATGTTTGCATTTGCTTTTGGCCGAAAGCTGAAGCTGCGGAAAAAAAGCTGATATACAGCTTTTTTCATAAGCTGCTCAATGGGTGCTTTTGAGAAAAGCACTTCTAAAAAACTGTTTTGTGTGTTGTAAAATTACTAACTTAACCCTGTGCTTTTCTAAAATTTCCCCACTCTTTAGCCCTAATAATAATAATACATTAGGTTATAATAATAATAATAATAATAATAATAATAATAATAATTACTAATAATGTTTTCATTATTATTATTAATAGCAATATATAATAATAACTCAATAAAAATTCAATGAATCCCACTTTAGTAATTTGCCACCTCTAAATGCTCTTTTAAAAATTTACATTAAACAACTTCACACATATTAAAGTGATTTTGCATTAGCTTACCTAAACAGAAAATACCGAAAAAAACTTAACTTACTCTCAAAAGCACTTAAAAAAAAAAATGCTTTTATAACTTAACAAAAAATCAATTTTTTTAAAAATAACCCAAACAAACCCTTAAACAAACATATGATAGATATGCCCACATGACAGTTCAATACATACACACACACAACATACAAAAACATACTAACAATTACAATAAAAAGATAACAACCTGTCAAGCTACTTTTTTTTCAATCTTGTATGCGATTCCCAAGCATCACACTGCTCCTTTGACTAGGTTCATGGTTTTGCAGCAACAATGGTTCTGATCAATTCCTCCTTCAACAATAACACCAAACATCTACATCAATTAGCAACAAACACCAGCACAATGTGCAGAATAATCATTTCTTGTGGCCAATTAAGAAAAGCAATAAAATCATGAAGAAAATTCAAATGAAATCATGAATTAATACTTAAAACCTCTTTATTTCTGGACGGGCCTAGGATGAGGCACTGGAGGTGAAGGAGATGAGAGTGGGGAGATCGGAGTTGGGCACGCCGAGGATGACGGTGATGTTGGTGGAGGTGAGGGATCGGAGAAGGGCGCCGTCGGGGGCGTAGAGACGGAGCTTGGAGATCATTGTTGATTGGAGGAGTCGTGCTGCGGGGCCCAGGGATGGGAGGTTGTCCGCTTCCTCGCCTAGATTTGAGAATGATATTTATTTTATTTAATATATAAATTTCTAGAGTATTTATTAAAAAACGAAAATGAGAGAATGAGCTTACTTGTGGAGAAGAGAAGGGAGAGAGGAGGAGGGTAAGGTGGGCAAGGTGGCAGGAGAGCTTAAACTTTATATAACCAAAATAAAACATAAGTGATTATAGATTTGTATTTTTTCTCCCTAAAATATAGAGGTTAAACGTTGTCTATTAAACCCAACTTTGTCTATTATAGAATTTTTTTCCTAAAATAAAGTCCACGTGTTTATTTATTTATTTTATTTATTTCAAATTTTAAAAAGAAAAATTAAATTAATTACCAAAAATTCATAAAATTTTGAAAATTTCAAAATAAACTAAATTCGTAAATGAATGGTTTGGGCTTAATTCGCTTACCTATCGAATTAAGCTGCCTACGTATTTTCTTGGGTGTGAGAGGAATCAAAGCCCAAGTAGTTATCTTACATTGCGTAACAGGTCACCCACTTACCTATTTGTTAACATCTGGGTCTTGGTTGGACTCATTGGCTGTTGTCGCGCCAGGTGTGCTCATCATGTTATCTGTGTAGAAGAAATCACTAGCATTTGGACTTTGTTGTTCTGCTTCTTGTTGCCAAACTTGATCACACTTCCAATCATTCACACAAACTTGAATTTCAATATTTTGTGGGGTCAATTGTGAACATGTCGTGTCCAACATGTTCCCACTTGCACTAAAAGTCTGCTCGCAAGCTGCTGTAGACATAGGGCACACAAAAATATCCTTTACTATTAGTGAAAGAATGGGGTACGGGTTTCCATTACCTTTCCACCAAGGGAGGATGTTGAAAGTCATGTCTGTGTTAATTTCTTCTGAGAACTGGAAGATAGTGTTCGAATACAATTTGAGCTTCGTATATTATGATCCTCTTGGCTTCTTCTTTGCTTGCCTCCGCTGGAATGATTCTCTTTCTCTACTGCTAGATTATCTTACTGCCTCCTGTGCAACCTGTGGGACTATATAGCTATATCTAATACAATAGCTATAATACAATTCAACAAGTTGACTCTTCGCATTAGCAACAATTTCATTGACATCAACAATGTTGTCGGGGTCCGGTTTAGAATCTTGAGTATCCATGTCAAGCATGGGCAAGCTCATGGCAAACGGTTGGGAATCTTGTCCTCCATTGAACCCTAAGAATTTGTAATATACTTCCAAAGATTCTTGCAAACCTTCTAGCTTCTGCTTTGGATCAAGAACGAATGCAACTAAAGTAATAGAAGGTATATTCTTATAATAAAGCAACCATTTAATCTTTATAGAGATCAGCGCAGTAAACAATTGTGGATTTGATCTAAAATTCCAAAATTGTTCAACCACATCAACAACATCATATAAAAATAAATGGAAAGTATGAAAATAAACTTGTGAAAACAAATTAGTACATGTGTTAAAAACCGAAAATAAATCAATAATACGAGCAATAACAACCCATTGATACTTATATATACAAAAACCAACCAACGAATTATTAACAAAATTAGTCAAAAATGTCCAATATGGAAATGTTACACTAAGAAGCTAATAAGTAAAGTTTCATCTTGTTTTGACATCTTTAGAGAATTTTTTAACCTTCATGTTATGTGCTTTACAATAGCGAGTACATTGTTTCATGAGGGTCATGCTTTTTCCCAGATAAGCTACGACTTCCCTAATAGGAAGTACAAATTCTTTAAGCTCTTCCAAATCACTTTGCACGCATAAGTTCAAAACATGACAAACACATCTTATATGAAAATATTTGCCACCACATGAGTGCCTCAAATAATCTTCTAGAAATCTAATTGAGGCCGTATTAGCGGAGGCATTATCAAAAGAAATTGAAAAAAAAATATTAAACATTAAACCAAATTCTTCGATAACTCCACGAATAAGTCTATAAATATTATCGGCGGTATGAGACTTGTTGAACACCCTAAAAGCAAGAATGCGCTTTTGGATATTCCATTTGTCATCGACCCAATGGGCCGTAATACCCATAAAAGAATTTTCATGAAAAACATCGGTCCACACATGGGAGCATAAAGAAATAGAAGAGTTAAAAGTATGAAAATACTCACAAAGTTGTTCTCTACCATTCTTGTATTGTTTGAATATTGTTCTTTGAATTGTCCTTCATGAAACCTTCTTGCATGCCGGTTGCAATGTGTCATTGATGCATCTTGCACTTGACAGAGTTCAACGAAGCTAAATGGCAAGCACTCAATGGAAATTGTCTATGCAATTTTGTCCTTGTATTTTGCTTGCGAAAATGTAAATAGAGATGATTGAGAACCCGGACCTTCATTCACAGTGCATCTAATTTTGGATTGTGATTGAGTATGTCCAAGCTTGTCCGGGTGCTTCTTCTCCATGTGTTTGTCAAATGTGCTATATCCTCCACCCTTACAATGCTTAAATTCTGAACCATAGTAATTACATTTACCATGTGTCATAATGCCATCATTATTATACAATTTTAAAAAATGAGTTTTAAAATGCTAGATTTGAGAGTAGTTTCTGTGGAGTTATTTGCTTGTCCGGTTTGTGAGGGTACATCGACTGGTACCAACTATTCCATTGGGCTCTCAATATCCTCAAATTGATTGCTTACTTCAATGGGTGTGGGAGTGGAGATCGAACCAATAATGCTTTTTCCTCTCGAGCTTCCACCACGTGAATCTATTTTTTCAATGTCTAAGAAAAACAATGAAAAAAAATAACAAAATATAAAAATAAATTAATTTACATATCTACAAAGAGCAATTCCAAGTTGTATCAATATTTAAAATAAATATTTATAAAAAAACACTAGAAGCAAATATTTACAAGAATATAACTAATAATTTCATTCAAGTCTACAATAATTATTTCATGCAAATATTGAAAAATATAAAACTAAAAATAATAATTTTATGCTGTTTTTGACATAACAACTCTAAACTAATAATTAAACACAGTTAGATTTAGAGCATTGAAATCAACTCAGATAGAAATGAAAAAGTTTAAATTAATAATTTTTGAATTTAAACTAATGCATGAGAATTTCAATAAGCAAGATATAAGAACTTAACAGAGAGGGAAAATAAAAAATAAAGTGTATTAAAACAGACAAATTGAATAATACAAAACAAAAAGCAAAATAAAATCAATCATAATGACAAATGGTGGGATGGAAGGGTTAGATATATAAGAACTTAAAAGAGAGGGAAAAAGACCTTTAGTATATTTGTAGGTTTTCTATTTTTAGTAAAAAAATAAAAAAAGGGGAAAAAATCTAGCAAGCAAGTTATGGAATTGTTAATTTCCAATTAGATAATTAACTCATACTTTAGATAAATTAAAAAATTGTTGAGATAAGTTTTACTTGGATTTCTATTTTTTAATGCCTCATGAATTAATTTTGTCACTGATGAAAATAAACAAATAAATATAATTTATTATTAGGGAAATTAATATCCTCAAAACCCATTTTAAATTCAAAAATACTACTTGGAAAATCTTATGAGGAGCCAAATCATCATTAAATAATTAGGAAAGTACCCAAAAATCCCTCCAAAGTTTGCATAATCCCAATAAATCCTTGCAACTATTGGGATTCCGGTCCATCTTATATATATATATATATATATATTTCTTTTTCAGCCATTTGCACTTAATGAAGGCTGTGGAGCCGTTATGTGGGATTGCAAATTACTTCAATGCCCCTAATCTCAACCACCTGAAAATGCGCCTTCTCCTATCTTGTCAACGGGCTAAAATGACCAAAAAACCTCTACAAATTCCTTGGGAACCACTTGAGGGCGGGCGTGTCGACGGTTGGTGCGCGAATGTTGGAATTCGTATTGGAAAGCCTATCTTAGCCGACGTTGCATCCCTTCGCCTCCCTCTATCTTATTATGGTGAAGCCCGTTGAAATTCCCTTTTTCCCCCAATCATCTTTCTTGCAAAATTTTGCCTTTGAGTTCTCCCGAGACATTTCAATCTTTGGTTTTTGAATTGTTTGTGAACATCTTCGGCAAGGGCTTCAGTGAATTGAAGATTGGCGACTTGCTTCAAGGAAAAGACCAGCTCAAAGGTGAGAAGGCATACCTGGGTGGCCATTGAAGGAGGTTTTCCATCTTGACATTCTTTATTTTTTGTGTAGTATTGTTTACTTCCTGTATAAATATCGGCATTTTGTGGCGTGTAGATCATAATATTTGTCGTTTTGGTTGTGTAGTTCACTACAAGAAAAATAGGAATTTGGCACAATTTTGATTCTGTACCAAATTTGTTACGGAAATTGGCATGAAACCAAAGATAGTGACAAAGTTGTCACGATATTTAGAATGGTTACCAAATCATGACAATTTTGTCATGGTATTTAACACCATTTATGTTTTCGTCTAAAATTTAGACAAAAACCTATGACAAAACCTTGCTAAAAACCATGACAAGCATATCATTTTTTTTGTCACCATTTTTTCCACTGCCATGCCAAAACCGTGCTAAAAACTGTGATAATGGGGTACATGGCATTTGGCATGGTTTTGCCTTGGCTGCGCCAAAAAACCGTAACACACCGTAATTCACACATTATCCCATTATTTGTTATGGTTTTTTGGCACGGACAAGGTAAACAGTGCCAAAAACCGTGATAATGAAGTACATGGAATTTGGCACGGTTTTTGGCACGGCCAAGCCAATATAGTGCCAAAAACCTTGACAGTAGTATATGTGATTTGGCACGGTTTAGTCTTGGCCATGTCAAAAACCGTGACAAATACTTTTTTTATCACGGTTTTTGGCACGACCAACCCAAAACCGTACCAAAAACTTAATTTTACTCTATATTTGTAATAATTACATAATAATTATACTCTATTTATAATAATTACACACCTACAATAAAAATACTTAATTTTTTTATATTATAATTTAAAATTAGATAAGTATAAATTTTGTTGCATAATTTAATTACACATACACATGATATTCTATATTTATAATAATTATACGCTATTTATAATAATTACATAATAATTATACTCTTTTTTATAGTAATTATGTACCCACAATAAGAAAAACTTAATTGTTTTCTTGCATAATATTTTTTTAGAAACTCTCTACTATGCTTCACAAAAAAAATATATATGATACTTTTGTTGCATAATTTAATTATGCATACACATGGTATTCTATATTTATAATAATTATATTCTATTTATAATAATTACATAATAATTATAGTCTATTTATAATAATTACGTAATCACAATGAAAAACTTAATTATTTTCTTGCATAATATTTTTTTTTTAGAAACTCTCTACTATGCTTCAGAATAATATATGAGAATTTTCTTGCATAATTTAATTACGCATACACATGATATTCTATATTTATAATAATTATACTCTATTTATAATAATTTATTATATTATAATTTAAAATTTGATAAGTATAAATTAACTAACATAATTCAAATTGTTTATTTAAAAAATTTCAAATAAACAAAGAATGTCTTTATTTGGTACTAAATTTGGCATGCTATTTAACACGGTGTGCCTAAGATCATGCCAAAAATCATGACAAAATCCCTAGACATTCTCCCAAAATGCCCGCCTTGCTTCTTTATCATCATCCCTTCGTCTTTCTTTTAAGCATTCTAGTTAGGACAGAGGCCCAGTGCTTTGATATACGTATTTGGTGTGACAATACTAAATCTCGAACTACTTGCTTATCGGAAGTTAAAGATGTGTTCACAGGCTATTCATAGCATGGAAGCTCATTACTATGAAGTGACCTGACAAACACTCTAACTACCTACTTACAAAAGGGAGTTGTGGATTACATGACCTTCACTATTGGGGCTCGCCTTTAAATTGAGCCAGAGCTAAAGATATATTCTACCATCACCAACCACTTGGAGAGCCATGTTATTCAGATGGCAACAAGCGGCAGCTTCACTGATGTCTCGTAGACAAAGAGTGGAGAGGCACTTAATGGAGGAGCAGAGGAGGAAGGAAGAAGAAGAAGAAGCTTGAGCTACTGCCACTATTGTTGCTGTTATTGCTACTGATAAGAAAAGTTTAGCCCATGAAGTATCACAAGGAACCTTAAGCCCCACACTGATGGATCAATCTGTCTGAAACCTGTTGGACAGGAGAGAACTCAAGCACATGTCTTAGTGCCGCATACTCACTTGTTCGTGAGCATGAACACTAGTGACTTTAGCACGATCATAACATCAAAGCTATAAGACATCTACATGGAAAGTTACCATATTGAACCATGACACATGTAGCAATTGCGCATGCTGTATGGAGTACATGGAGACATAGCGATGACTTATGATGACGCTCAAGTAGTTCTTCAACATTGTGCAGGCGTTGAGCAAAGGAACCGTGCGAAGCTATCCCATAGCTGTTAGATGGAGTAAAGTTGTAAGGCGTGTAAGCAACTATCTTGCTGTCATGATTAGTTTTGCTATAATAGAGTGGTGTGTTTTCCTTGTGAGGTGTGTGAGCAACTATCCTATTTTCTTATCTTAATTTATCTTAATTTTAAAGTTGATATTGGAATACAGTGGTGTGTTTATAAAGCAGTAATTGTAGTTGTTAACAATTTTGTTTATTATAATATATTTATAAAATTTTATTATAATTTTATTATAATTATTACAATTATGCATCTAACAGTTGTGGCATAAAAATTTTGAGGTATTTACCTCATTAAAATAATTTTTAGGTTTTTAAATGAAAATAAAAAAATATCCATTTGTTTACAAATAATCATAAAATCAAATAAATAAATATGATCAGTTAGCCACATAATTTCATAAAAGTCACGTGACCCACACAACCTTATTATTCCACATAATTTTGGTATAACAATATAAATATCTCCAATCGTTCACCAAACTGATCAAATGACAGGGATCACCTCCACCCTCCAAGACCGATCCCCAAGATCCGACGGTCCATAACCAACATCAGAGTAATCAAAGATCCCTCTATAAAAAAAAACCCATCTTCTCCTCCATCCTCACCCCAAAGCCTAACCTTCCACCAAAGATCTCATCATCCAACTTGGTTCCTATACCCACCGTCCTCTGCTTCCATGTGCCGGAAACCACCTCTGCATCCTCACCATCCTCCTTCGACGACACTGGTGCCATCAATAGCCCCAACTCACCATTTGTGAACTTTTCATCACCCTCGGTGGCCTTGACTACGTCACCCGAAACTCCTTCAACCTTTCCTCCGCTCTCCAAACCTACGAACTCCTCAACTCCTTCAAGTTCATCACCAGCAAATGCGGCAATCAAATATCCCCCTTCTTTTGACCACCACCAACCCACTGTTATTCCCTTCCTCATCAAACTTGCTCCTCAAGATGCTGCACCCAAACAAGAAGTTCATCACAAGCCTTGGCCCTTGCAAAGAATGCATGCTCAAGCTCATCACCACCTTCGTTAACATCTCTAAGATTTTGGTCACTATTAAGGACATGCTTCTCTTGCTCACCTTCCCCCAGATGGCTAGGGACTTGAAGATGGCTGCTTAGAAATTTGAGTTCATGTATAAGATCATGCGGAGGCAGTTGGAGCTTGAGTTCATGTAGGCTGACCGAGAATGTCAGCTTGGTCTTCATGGTACTAGTAGTGCTACTACTTGTTATGATAATGATCTATGATCCTTCGATCTCCTATAAATCCTTGAATGATTTCTTTCATTCTTTTACTGCCTTCTTGGATCCAACAAAACCCTAGTTTTTGATTTTTTGTGAATACTTCCGTGGCATGCCTGTTAATTTTGTTTATTTGATTGATTAATTTGGGTTGTACATTGTGACAAATTTGTTCTGATTTTGAACAATTCAAAGGACTAAGTTCTTCATGCCGGTTTATGAAATTGTACATCACTATTCTTTTTGGCTTCAAGAGTGAATATACATGAAGATTTAGGTAGGATTTTCCATGAATACCAAACCATTTAGATTACACTTAATTTGGAAACTATGAGATGCGTCTTCTTCTTCTTCTTCTGGAACATCATGGTGATAGATCCTTCATGTTGTTGGTTTTTTGAAGATTGTGGAGTATCTACAAATTTGTTCTATGTTTTAGATTTAAATACATCATTCCTCTAATGTGCTTTGTTGTTTACTTCTCAAGGATCTTGAACTCATTCTTTGTGAATAATGTGGATGGCATTGTGTGTAATAGAGATGATGTTCAAAACTTGTCAATCTTAATAGCCCCTTTTTATGATACTTTACCTGATAGAACAATATCAAAACCCGATACACATGGCATGTATGTTATTTTATTCCTTCTTATGGCTTAGCTTCTGAATAATTGAGATATATATAGACATATGTATGTATATATGTATGTATGTATGTATGTATGTATGTATATTTTAATCTTAATTTGCTGCTGAAGTAAGACCATGACACAATTGATTTCTTTCAGTTCAAACTATTTAACTTTTGAGTTGCAAAGTCATGATTGCATTAATAGAAGAATAGGGACAAAAGTGTTGAGGTAATTCTATTGGTTATGATGACTTATGATGAGGAACATGCTCTTTGTATGTTGATAATTGGTATAACTATGAGTAGGAATCGATATGGTTTATTTAAATTTAGTGATAGTGCATGATGAACTTTCAAACAAATGACACCACATTAATGTTAGAACACATTGATGCTTTTAATCTGTTTGCATGCCATATTTACCTATTTGCATCCTTCACTCTTTTGGATTCTTATGTGTAACATTAGTTTTAATATTTGCAGGGCACTATACAAAAAATCAACAAACCAGAACAAAACAAATGAGAATGCGTGGCGAGTTTTGGGATGTAACATCTCATTATGGCGGGAACAAAGGTTTGGGCTTCACTCACAAATATGAAGTATAAGAATGAATGTGAAAATGTAAGAATTCAATGGGCTCTACTTGATGATGCTTGTATATACTATATTACTTAGCCACATAATGCTATTCATTTTATTTTTATTTACTTCCAGCCTTGACATAATCTTGGTTCATAATCTTAATTCATATATAATATTTTTTTTCTTGTATATAATAATGCTGTTGTATGCTTGTATATGCTTGTATAATAATGTTTTCTTGAGGCCCCAACCATTTCAAGTCTATGTATATAATAATTCTAGAACTATCTCTTATCTATTTTCAAAAATTTTTACATATGATAATAGGTAAGGTTAGCTAAATACTATACCAATCTTTTTGTTTAATACATAAATAGCACTTGAAAGTTGAAAGAGATACAAGAATAGGTCAAAATCTAAATGTGAAACATTTTTATCATGCATCAGTATTATGATTGTGTTGGTTAGCGTCATAAATACCAGTTGAATTATTTAGACTGATTATTTATGGAATAATTAAATGCCAATTTTTTTTTGGAGCCATTTGTAGATGCTTGGTGTATTTATGGAAGTTAATTGTATTTATCGATTTCCTTCTGTAGTACGTTGAAAGCATAAGTAATCAACAAAGAGCTCTTAGAATGTCTAAAATCAGCACAATATAATATAGTTTGTTTCTCCTTTCAAGCAACCTTGAACACCGACAGGAGAGTCACAAACACATGCCGATAATCACTCTCCAATGTCGAAGAGAGTTCAAATTTCTCCGTCATAGGATGATGTATAGGGTTATGTTAGGTTGGACCTTATTCTCGTAATAATGCTATGATTGTAATAACATTTTGCATATTTTACAAATATTGTAATCTATATTTTGATGAAGTTAAATGCAGGTTCTAATATTAAATAAATCTATTTGTAATTTATTTTAATTTTTCAAATAGAATCATGTTAAATTCTGTAACAAAAAATCATGTCAATATCATCATTAAATTCAAGACCGTGCCAAAAAACATGACAAAAAAATATGTCAACAATCATGTTAAATTTAAAACCATGACAAAAATTGTGCCAAGAATTATCTCTGTGTCAAAATAATCGTGCAAAAAACCATGACAAATTCAAAATTGGGCCAAACATCATGACAAAATCAACCGTACTAAAAACCGTGACAACATTAACCGTGCCAAAAACCGTGACAAAATAACTGTCCCAAAAACCGTGCCAAAAAATGGTGCCTAAATCCGTGATAATATTAACTATGCCAAAAACCATGACAAAATAACTGTACCAAAAATCATGCCTAAAGCTGTGACAAAATTGCCATGGTTTTACTATTCCATGACAAATTATATTTGTCATGCATGTTATAGGCACAATTCCTATTCCATGCCAAAATTTGTGCCAAAATCAGTTTGTCACTATTTTTTTTTTTGCTCATTTCCGTCCCAAAATTACTGTGTTAAATTCTTGTTTTTCTTGTAATGGTTTTTGTATATCATTTGTGGTCTGATGTGTATATCATTATGTTCATCTTTCATTCACTAACTCAATGTGTGCATTTTTTTTATATAGAACAGAAGATGTCAACAACACTTGTGAACGCTTGATGTTGTCTCGCCCATGTTGTTGAAATGATCTCAAAGTTGAAAAACAAATGAAGAGGCGGCACTGGGACATCCTCTGCCAAACACCATTTACTCATTTGATGGGCGTCGCACCTGTGTTGAAAGAGAGAGGGATTCTTGACGTGTTGTTGCAGGTGTATAATGGCAGCAACCAGCGCATTAAGATAGGGGAAAACATGATCTCATTCAGAGCAGAAGACGTTATGCTCATTCTAGGCCTCTGCTGCGATGGAGATACCATATCCTTCGAGCACAAGAGGGGCCAATCCAAATTTGAGAAGACTCTTCTATATAAAATGCATAACTATCATTGCGATACAATTAAAGAAAACCTATTTAGGCTTGTACGTAGTAAAGATAGTGAGGAGGAGACCTTTGTGAAGGTCCTTGTGGTGTACTTCATGGCCAAGGTCTTGTTCCCCAGTACTTCTCTAAATGTGCCACCATTCGTAGCAAGTTACACTGACGATCTGGCCTCACTCGGCCATTATAGGTGGCTGGTGAATGATGTCTCTATGACACTTGCCCATGTGCAACTTCGGTGTAAAGGAAAGTAAACCACTGCAAGCTACATGAAAGGGTACTCCATTGCCCTGATCATCTAGTTCTATAAGGTGACAGGAAGTGTGAAGAAACTGTGATTGGGATGGATACCCCATATAATGTGTTAGAGGGAGTCAAGTTTCATAAAGGCGGCATCTATTGGCCCACTTTTGAAATCAATCAAAGGAAAACAAGTAAGTTATTCCTCTTGCTGTGTAAATGTTTTCTCCTTTGGTGTAATGAGCTATTTCATGTGTATTATAATGGTTTATTGTGTATTATACTAGACTCCTGTGTAAAATATCTTGTTCATGTGTAATATATTAGTTTCTTGTGAAGTATTAATTCTTTATGTGTAAAAATAATAGTTATTGTGTACGGTTTCGACTTTCATGTATATATTTTAAATTAACTGTGTATAATATGCTGATAAAATTGTATTTGTTGCGTATTTGCTTTGCATTTTTTTTGAGCTTGTGCCAGACAATGATGAAGAGAATGTCTTAGTTGGCAATATCAATTACAATCATAAACAAACCTCTGATAGATCGTCCAAACCTAGAGACTAAAAAAGGAGGTCCCAACAACCAACCAAGACCACGAGGGCCTTCACTCCCCGACTGATGCTAGAAACAAGCCAAGTATTGAGCCAGCAAAGAAGCGAGCTTAGAATGAATCCTCCCATCCAACTCTAATAAACTGACCACTGTGAGTCATCAGTTGAGAAGCCAGATGAGGTTTCGTGAGGTGATAATGACATGTGGCGGTTATTGCAGCAGGTATTAATTGAGTTCCTTGACCTTTGAGCTCGTATAAACGAGTGTGACAGAGAGTATGCAAAGCGAAAGATAGGTAACTCACGGTCATCACCTCTATATTCAAACACCTATGCAACGGCAACAGATATCAGGCATCCGTCTTCATCAAGTCAGTCCCTTAGTTCCGCTATGAGATTCAAAAGGGTAGTGCGGTTTGGGTGAGGTCGATCTGGCCAGCATGATGCGAAGATAACTTGAAATGATAAAATTCCTGCACATCATGAGGCCGCTGCTTGCGAGGATGTTTATGTTCCATCAGCAACAAGTCACCAACCCGAGCCAGGAGCTGCTACACAAGTACCTACTAATGGTTGTTTGGTCCCGCATATGATAATCCCATTTCGGAAGCACCCCGTGACAAAATTCCTTCTATTGTCCCCCCTCTTGAGGCCCCAGTGGCTGCAAATGTTCCCCAGTAACAGTTGAAGAGACTCCCCCTGGGTGTGTTATGAGACTCACGGCTGCCGTAGATACACATCAAGATAGTCTAACAGAACTTTTTCGAAAGAGAATTCCAACAAAATAAGTTCTAGTTAAGAAGATAACACTATAGAGACCATAGCCAAAGAGAGCCTCATTAAAGAATGCTGTATCTAAGAGAGCTCTAAGAAAAAAGGTCTTTCCACAGAATAAAAAACCTCTTGAAACCAATCTTACGTCAGAATTGCAAGAGGCTGAATTGTGCGTTGTTGACATATTACTTCAGACTATCACCAGTTTGGGAAAGGATAGACAGGCAGAGGAGCCGCTTGCACTGGTCCCATACTAGGGACTAGCAAAAGGCCAGGTGTACTATGAGGAACAGAAGAAGGCCAAAATAGGCTTCCTGCCATGGAAGAAGAACTATCCAAGTTTCGGAAGGCTGACCCAACTCGAGCAATCAACCTTCTCCTTCTACTTGAACACATGGGTTGACAAGTATTTTTTTGTTTGTATCATACGGATTTTGTATATTACAATATCTTTATGAAAAATATGTGTAATATTATGCTTTAATGTGTACATTTAATATTTCTGTGTAATCATTACCTTTTCATGTATAACCATTACGTTGTCTTGTGTAACATATAGGTTTCCTATTTAACATATCAATTTACTGTGTACCATATAGGTTTCCTGTGTAACATATCAATTTCCTATGTACCATATTTTTGTTATGTGTATTCTGATGGATTTCTATGTAAATTGTTTATTCAGTTCTATCATTTGGAGTGATTAGAATGAGTGCAGCTATGCCACCTATGACAACCTCTTCGTCCTCCTCAAAGGAAAAAAAATGTCCCCAATGATGTTGTGGACCCCCTCGTCCTCATGATTCGTGAAGAATTGCTGACAAATCCATTGGTTTTCAAGAAGCATGTTATTCTCATGCAACCCCTGGCACTTGCTATGCAGAAATTGTAATTCGTTGTGGAACATGCATTGTACATGATGGAAAATGTCATATACAGGCACAAGACTACTAAACTTATACTTATGCCAATCGTCCTTCACGGTCATTACCATTTGCTAGTTTTGGACATTCAAAAGCAAGAGTACTTGCACTACTTGTCACTTAGATCGGACATTTATGACATTGACGCCATAGACATGGTAAGTGACTAGAAAATAATTTCAAACCTTGAATTTCCTTTTATTGAGTCACCAACAAATTCTATGTAACATTTTAGAGGGATCTCTTGGAACTATGCAACGAGATTAACACAGGCCATAACAAATTTCAACACCTTCCACTTGAGCATGTGTGTAACTACCCCTAATGAGCACCTGGGAGCGATGATTGTCCGGTATTTTGTATGCATTATATAGAACAACTTCTGAACAGGGAAGAGTTGGATATACCACAGTCGGATGTCACATTCCTCCATCTTCATTATATCATTCGGATACTCATTGACGGTATACAGAAAAAAATTATACCTAGAATGAAGATGAAGAAGGCCATCATAGGGAAAAAGGATGACTCTAGTGTGGAGATCACTGCCATAGACGAGAATGCCGATGGGAAAAAAGGATGAGGCCATTCAGTAGACTACCACCTTTGCTAAGGATGCCAAAGGGATAAAGGCCTCCACTAGTGAGGAGAGTGCAAACGAGGACCACGATTGACTTAAACGCCTGTCTTGATATAACTAAGCATGGTTTTGATGTTGGTAACAAGGAAGCAGCCGTAAACGAAGAAGCCGTTGACGAGGAAGTTGTTGCAAACGAGGAAGCAATTGAAAAAAAACACAATGTTCTTTATCAATGGAAAAATTGCATATTTTTTTTTTGTTGTTGTTTATCAATGGAAACATTGTGTATTCAGTTAATTACAAATTCATCCTTAAATCTGAATTGTGCACTGGAAATAATGCACAACATAAATTGTGAAATAGGTAAAGTTAAAGATACCCAGGAAACGGAATACATTCATAGGAAATTTAAATAGTACACAGGAAATGAAATTTATACATAGTTAAATAGGCAAATACACAACAACAACAAAACATAGAAAGTTCATGCTTCTATGACACAAAAATTGAAAGTCACATATGATTATGGATAGAATGCTTAGTTTGCTATGACTGCATTACAAGATCTACGATTATGTCCAGCTTGATGACACTGGCTACAATGTAAATCACGGACATCGAAGGCCTGTGACTCTATTCTCTTCCTTCTTGGACTATTGGGCTATTTCTTTGATATTAGCGGTCAAATTCGGAGCTCACGATTGTCATCAAATGGATTATCACTATCAGAAATCAGGGATATTGGGTTGTCATATGCCCGACGATACCATTCGACTATGAAGTAATCGTCTACGTATGAATGGACATTCGTGTCTGTTTGCATGATCACGACACATGCATGCTTGCACTATAGGCCATGTACTTTTCATCTTCTGGAGGAGCAACCTCAAAACTGGAGGTTGACTGCACTGTCATGGTCATCATTGACTTTGTATGTGTCTTCAATGGATCGGCCCACCATCAGGAAATGACTGTCATCAACAATTTGTTTAAACTTCTTGCGTATCTCAAGGCAGAGATGTGTATCCCACCTGTTTGATTGTTTGTGTCTATCTACCAATATATTTATAAGTTTAAACCTGTGGATGAGCACAATACACACCTTATTTAGTACACAATAACTTTATTTCCTATACAGTAACAATACACAGAAACACATGTTAATACACAACAATAAATGACACTACACGGGAAATAATTATAGGTGCATATGAAGCCTAACCTTATCAAGTCAACCATCACATTCCTTTAAATAAAAAGTTCGACCAATGATCACCATCGGACTTTTATAGCAACCAAGCGTGTGCGTCACCTGATATACATGCAAGTTCACGAACTGCATCATTGAACTCTTTTGAAGTATAGGCGCATGCAATTTTTATGATTACTGCCCAACATTAATCTCTCAAAGCTAGCGGTGTGTCGCTCGATATACATGCAAGTTCACAAGCTGCATCATCGAACTCTTTTGAAATATACGCGCACGTAATATTTATGATTACTGTCCAACATTGTTCTCTCAAAGCTTTCCCAAGCCTAGCGTTAGTCTTCATGAAGTTCGCCTCCAAGTGTTGTAGGTAATAACCATGCAATGATGAGGGAAACACTCACGCAACGGCGTTGACAAGACCCTTGGATCGATCTGAGATGAATGTTGTAATTTTATCTTAGTCATCTTGATAGTACAAGTCTCCCCAAGAGAAGCAAGAAACCAAGTCCATCGATTTCATTGTTGATGATAGTGAATGCTATATGGAACATACCCTCGTTGCCATCTTTGGTTATTGCCCTAGCAGAATCCCACCATACTTACCCAACAAATTAGTTCCGTCACCCATTCTTGAACCCCAACAAACAACCCCCAAAGGGAAAAAAGCACGCTTAAACTGCTCGCCATCATTGTCAATGGTAAAATGCTAACTGGATTCTTCTGAGCTACTTTATCTACATACTGGAGAATCAAATCATAGCTAGTAACCTTGCTACCATTAATGGTCGATCTAGAAACCTCCTTCCCTATCCAAGCTAGCTTGTACAGTAGACGAACACCATGGTCCCTCAATATGCCTTTCTGTTAGTCAATAGCTCAATACAATATCCGCTCTTTCAATTTCTGCATGACACTGTCAAAAACCCATTTCTTGCTTTCTTTGGGATGCGCTGTCGTACCAATGCCTCCACCGTAAATGTGAGTTGCTTACATTGTCTTCAGCTAGAATGTGTCTGCATTTTCTTCTTCCGAAGTATGCACTCGCGATTGGCATTTCAGAGTAACTCACCTTACAATTACCTGGATTTTATCATTTTTAATAAATGTAAAGTCAAAATTTTATCTTATAGCTGTGCTTCACATGCAATCTTTGAAGTGGTTTACATTTTCAAACCGTTGGCCTACTTTTAATGTCTCATGTGCTTGGGAACACCCGGTAATACTGAGTTCCCCAGAAGGAGGATGTTAGGAGAGAACACAAATACCATTGGGATTTATGTTGTTTGAGAAGGACTCCCTGCATGGCAATAAACATAAATCATACAAAATAAATAGGAATGTTAATTATTTCACAGGTAACACTAATAATACATAGGAAACATATTTAATACATAGGAAACAATAATACTACACATATAATAATTCTAATACACAGGAAAACCTAATAATACACACGAAATCATTGTAATACATAGGAACACATATGGATGGTATTCATTGAAATTCAAAGTAAATAGTGGAGGAAATGAAAAGCACTCATATATCACGTGCATTTCTTATGGTTATAACTGAGTTTTCTAGCACAACTATACAGAATCAACCACTCCTATATCATTACTACTCAAATAGCAATGATTTAGGTGGTTTTGGAAAATAAACCTCAAGATCTATGTTTTATATGGATGGTATTTGTTGAAATTCAAAGTAAATAATGGAGAAAATGAAAAACACTACTATATCGCGAGCATTTCTTATGGTTGTAGCTTAGTTTTCTAGTGCAACTATGAAGAATCAACCATAACTTTCTCGTTACTACTCCAAATGAAGTTATTTTATATTCTTGAAATTATTATGGCTGAGTTTATTTACATAGAATCAGCCCACACTTTGGTCTTGAGGACCAATCATTTTAATTTTAAGACGAGGAAGTTAATTTGCAAATGATCGCAAAAATAGCTAAACAGTTATGAGGTCAAAATAGATATATGGCTAGAAAACTTAGCCATATAAAAGTATACCGTCTATAAATAATTTTCTTTGTAGCATCGGGTTTTCTAACAATACCATCATAAGTGTATTTTCTAACGGCACACGCAATATTCACTTTTAAAATCAAATTATAAACCACAATGAATTTCCACACCTCGACTTGAAAATAATACAAAGGGTTATTTCATCTCCTAAGGTTCACAATGATGCTCATACAAGTTACTTCCATGGGCCTAGTGACATAAGTTACCTTGTCCATGCACACTTGTTTCAGCCATTCAATTTGAATCATATACTTATGATATGTCAGAGTATTAATCTCTAATTAATACACAATATTATTTTCCCATTTGTCTCCTTCATAGTAAGCTAGTTGGTTTTTACTTGGACATATTTCCAAATCATAGCGATTGTGTGTACTCATATATCATCCACCTTTATCCAATTTTGTTCATTAAACGGGTCTATTTAATTCTTTTAGTTAATAATTTTATATAATTTAAATATATATTAAATGACTAGAAATTGTGGTTATTTTTTAACACAATAATTACTAACTCCCGAAATAAGTCTGACAAGATTCAATTTTAAATCATCAATAACATAATTTAAATTTGAATAAGATTTAAACTAACAACACTAAAATGCAAAATTATTATCATATATACATCCAATGTTGCCAAAATCGCTTTTCAAATCATAAAATCGCACAAGTTTACAATCCTACCTTGTGAAACCATGTTAACTTGTATTAAAAAAGGGAAAGTTCAAGATCGGAGGAAAAACACTTGTAGGATTGTTAGGATAGTTAAATTCATTAAGATCATTCTAATTTTTCTATTATAATTTAATGCACTTAGCTTGTCTTTTTTTGACAAATTTTGATTTAATTGGTACTTAGTGTATCTCTTTTGAGTATATAGTCTATAGATTATGAGCTCGAAACAAAAGGAACAAAAAGGGTGTAAATAAGAAAGAGGATGATAACCAGTAGGAAATAGAGTTGCAGAGGGCTGCAAGGGGTTCCACATGGCCAAGTGTAATTTAGGCACTAAAGAGCATTAGGGAAAACCCAAGAGTTACATGGGAATCCCGCACAAGCCATGTATCATACTATATGAGTCTTAAGAAATTCAAAGTGTGCTTCAAAGTAGCAACACAGTCCCATGTTGACCCTCCTGTGTATTCTTCACATGACCATATGTAGAATTCACACTGACCCGTGTAAGAAGGGGTCATGACCGTGTGATCTTAGGGTTTCAGAGAGTTTTGGTTCATAGAGGGCTACACTGCTTGGCACACTTCCTCGTGTCTAGCCCATGTATGCAATTGATAGCTAGAGTATAAAAGGGTAGACATAAGGATTTGAGTTGATTTCCTCTGGCTTTTCTCAAACCTTCTTCCATGGTTTTTGATTAGGATTTGAGGAGCATTTTTAGGGATTTTCTAATAGTCCTCGAATAAGATTTCAATCATCTCCCTTGGGTTTGAGACTCTACTATAGAGGTAAGTCCTTTGGCGGCTAGTTGGTGGAGATATTGACAACTTGTTACAGGAAGAAGCGTGGAGCGCAAGGGTGTTCTCTTAATCATGTTTTTAATATCATTTGTAGTCCTTTTTTTTATTTTATTGAGTATTTTCTTTATATGAGGACTTAGACCTCTTAGGGTTATTCGGATATTGATGAATTATAGGATGTAATTTTGTATTGGACATCGAATATCAGCTATATATTTGAGTTCATTTTAATTGTGACTCAATTGTGTGTGTTTTAATGCCATTATTTCCATACATCAAGAGCTCGATTTCATGCTTTATAGGGGTGTAAGGGATTGAGAAAGCACTATGCATAGATATACTACAATTGAAAGGAATTGAGCATAGACCTAGGGGTAGAAGGTTATGTGCTTGATTCTTCCAATTAGGGTTACCTTACCTTAGGAATTCACCAAAGTGTTTATGCAATCATATTGTACCAAGGTAAAGAAGAGATTCCAATCATGGTCTAGTAAGGGACTAGTCACTAATTGATTTGAGAAAGGGATTAGTGTGATTTGGGAAGTTCTTGGTAATCCTCTTTACAAGGTTGATGAGGTGTTCATTTAAACATATTGAGTTAAGGTAAGGAAGATATTCCAACTATTTCTTGTTAGGGGATTAGGTATTCATCATCTTGAGAAATGAGTGAATCTGATTTAGAAATACCCACGGTCCAATCAACTCAA
This sequence comes from Dioscorea cayenensis subsp. rotundata, assembly GCF_009730915.1. NCBI lineage: Eukaryota > Viridiplantae > Streptophyta > Magnoliopsida > Dioscoreales > Dioscoreaceae > Dioscorea > Dioscorea cayenensis. The sequence goes on from NC_052489.1 coordinate 5,340,539, forward strand.
ACATAGTTTGATATCCTAGTCTAGAACCTCATTGAACGTCCTAGGGAGATTCTTTATCTAAATACCTCATTTCCATGACTGAGAGTCTTTGTCAATTTCCCGTATCCATTCTAGTTTCAGATTCATTTTTAGTTTGATCTTCATTCTCACTTTTATTTGGCTAGATAATTGACAATCGGTTAGAACTAGTACTTCCTATCCTCGTGGATATACATCCCTGCATTTATACATACTATTTTACACTTGCAGAATACACACATTAACTTGCCTTGATATCAATACTATCAAATATTACACAAATCTTATTGCCTCGAGATAAGTTTTATAATGTATTACACAAACCTTATTGCCTTGAGTTGAGTATTTTCAAATATTAATTACACAAATGTTAAAAAGATTGAGTGGTTATGATTTGTGAATCTTGTCTTGTGATCATAAACCAAAAGAGAAGCTAAAGTTAATGCCAAATGAGGTTTGACGGATTGAAGGTCTGAGAGGACTTCGGAAATGAGCTCCTCACTATGAGGTTGGGAGCCATGACCTCCCCCTTCAATTCTTACCAAATCTAGGATTTCTATTCATCTCCATCTTCTTGTTTAATGTGATCATCAAAGCATGCCCCTTACCGTGAATCTGCTGTCCACCATTGTGAAAGTTTTATTCAAACTCTACATAGGTAGAGCTTGTCTTGCTTATTGTAAAAGCATTAAATGCCCTTTAATTGTATTTTATTATAATTCTATTGATTTCCTCTTTTGCTTTATCTTCAAATTCAATTTTTCAAAGGTTTTAGCAAGAATTCCTTCTTTCTTTCATGTTGTGGTGGACAGTTTAACAATGCATATGATTTGTTTGACAAAAGTTTTCAAAGAAAAGATACATGTGGTAAGTTTGATTTAATTTAAATTAAGCATGTTTTCACAATCTTATGTGCTGTTTTAATTTTGTAAATGTTTGAACCACTTGGTCACATCTTGCTCCAAAGAAATGAGAATGAAATTAATTAGCCTAATTTGTAATTGTCTAAAATACATGGTTATTGAATTAAATTACAAAATTAATTTTTGATTATGCCTTTTCTGAAATCTAATATTTTTATAACTTAATTTTGTGGTTTTGGTTATGCCTTGCAGGCCTTGTTTCTTACCTTGGTTTCTACAATTAATTAGTTTGAGTTTTATATATAGTGAGGAAAGAACCAACAATGTCTACATCTTGTGAGGGGTAATCTAAGGGAAATATATTTAAATAGAAAAATTCTTTGGGAAAGCTTTGGGAAATAGGTTGACATCAGTTGGCAACATGGTATAGATGTGGGAAAAAAAATCAAGGATAGTGCAATGCAAGTTTTGTCAAAAGATCTTTATGGAAGAAATTTATCGTTTTAATTATCATTTGGCGGGTACTCTCTGTTTAATTGTGCCTAAGGATGTTAAGAAGCAAATGATAAATATTATGATGAGAATTGTAAAAAATTTCTGCAAAAAAAGGAAAGAAAGTTTTTATATTAGCGATGACAATATGTCTATTGAGGTGGAATAACCAAAACAAATGGGTAGTGGAAAGGATATCATGGGAGCTTTTGTTAGAATAAAATTTAGTGGTGTAAGTGACACTCAAACAATTATAAATCAAATGATGTAAAGAGATTTGAGAGAAGAAGCTTGCCAACAAATAGCTAGGTTCTTTTACACAATTATCATTCCTTTTAATTGTGTAAAGAATCTGGAAGTTCACAAAACTTTTTGATCTAGTAGGAAGATATGGTCTCGGATTTAAACAACCTAACTATCATGAAGTTAGAGAGAAATATTCGCAGATGGAAGCACACAACATAATGAGCTTACTTGAGGAATATAAAGCCAAATGGGCAAAGATGGGATATTCCATTATGTTTGATGATTAGACCGATAAGAAGACATGCCTAATTTACAACTTTCTAGTAAACAGTCCAAAAGGGATAGTCTACTTATCATCAGTTGTCGCATCCCACATTTCAAAAATAGCTAAACAAATTTTCTAAATGTTAGATAATGTTGTGAAAAGAAAATGTTGTGTGAGTAATAATTGATAACATGGCAAATTATAAGGCTATTAGAGAGAGATTAATGGAGAAAAGGAAGAAGTTGTATTAGATCCCTTGTGCAACTCATTGTATTGATTTAATGTTGGAATATTTTGAGAAGAAATTGGATGTTCATAAAGTTACTATTGCAAAAGCTAGAAAGATTATAACATATATTTACAAGACCTGTATTAATTGTCATGTTAAGGCATTTTAGTAAGGAAAAAGATCTAATTTTTTCAGATGTTACTCAATTTACTTTACCATTGCTTATTTGACTTTTGAATGCCTTAATGATCTTAAGGTGGTTTTGATGGTCATGTTCACTTCAAAAACATGGAAAGCTAGTAAGTTTGTTACTCAACAAGATGGAAAACAAGTGCAAGAATTGATTTTAGATGTCAAGTTTTGAAAAAAAATGTTGTGAATTGCTTTAAGGCTTCATTTCCTCTTACCAATGTGCTTTGATTGGCAAATTCTGAAGAGAAACTAGCTATGGGTTTTATTTATGAAGAAATAAATAGGGTAAAAAATAATATACAAGAAAATTTTAATTATGTTCAAATGAGGTAAACTAAATAAATTGACATCTTCTTTAATTTTTTTTCAAATCGAAATGCAAACTTAGTAAATTGATGTATTTTTATTTTAACTTCAACTATAAGTCTATATGGAAAATTATTGATGAAAGATGGGAGTTTCAACTACATAAACAATTGCATGCCACAACATACTACTTGAATCCCCAATATCATTATAGTCCTAATTTCAAAAGTATGCTAATATTAAAATTGGACTATATATACTTGCATTGAGGAGATAGTGTCGGATCCATTAGAAAGTTGCAAGATAGATTTGCAAATTGAATCCTTCAAGGATACAAAAGGTTTATTTGGTATTAAGACTAAAAAAGTTGTAAAAAGACCCTTGTTTAAGTGGTGCGATGACTATAACAATGAATGCCTAGAATTGTACAAGTTTGTCATTCACATACAGAGTTTAACATGCAATTCTTTAGGATGTGAGCAAAATTGGAGAGATTTTGAAATGGTAAGAATTTAGTGTTGCTAATGATTCATAGTAGTTGTAATGTTATTTTTGTTTCTAATTTATATCAATTGTCAACATTTTTATTAGGTTCACACAAAGTGAAGAAATCTCTTGCAACAGAAGAAATAAAGAGAATAAAGAATATGAAAGTAATGGAAATGAAGTAGCATTTGATGATGTTGACAACCATGAGAAAAGTGTTGCTACTCTTGAAATTCATAACTTTGAGAGTGCTGAATTTATAAGAGAACTTGCAGGGACTGCATAGGACTTGGATTTTGAAGATCATATTGATACCGGACTTAGCATTAATACTAGTGATGATGGCGATGACACCGGTGATGATAATATGGAGGGTTGTTGACACATCCCTTGCGTGTGACCTGCAAGTGCACTGGTTTGTTGAAGTAATAAATCACAGGTGAGTGGGGTATCGTATCCACAGGGAATAAGGAATAGAAACATCAAGATTGCTACTTAACCGAGCGAAGATAAAACAATGATTATGTTGATAAGATGTAATGTAGACAAAATAAAAGAAATAAGAAAGAGAGGCACAAATAAGTGAGAGGAAAGGCAATCGATAAGAAGTGGGGTACTCGGATATTGTTCTGCCTAGGATTATCGCATCAAGTGCAAAACCATCTATTATTCTTCCTAACTAATGCTCAATGAGTAGTGTACATCCTAAGATACACGATCCCAAACCTAAGGTCAACCGTGACTAACTCTATACTATGCCCCAGCGGAGAAATCGATCAGTCTCAACACCTCACACTGTGCAAAGTCGCAAGAAGCTCTAGGGATTCCAAATGATAAACCCTATTCCTATGTGTAGACCTAACCCTTTGGTCCAGGCGAAAGGTCCCTAGTCACAATTAAGCCCCAGATACTAAAGTTCACTTCAACATTTCACTCTATCGCTCGTACAACTAAGCCCTAACGGAGTTCATCCTTTAGCACTTCACTCTATTGTGACCGCAAAGAACTCTAGGAAATGGAGGTAGGATAAATCACTTCGGAAGAGAAAGGGGACGCTCCGCTACTTCTCGACTCACCCTCTTGACCCTCTCCAATCTAGCTTTGTCTAACCCTCATGGTGTGTCACTCACTAACAAAGATTACCAATATGAACTCTCAACCCTAGTGTCACTCTAAGGGAGAAATCATTCAACAAGCATTCAAGATTGGAACTCAATTAAAACATCAATTAATGAAAGCATAATAAAATGTTAATGAAACAAATACATCATAGGTTCACAAATCCAATTACCCACTAGTGGTTTAGCTCTCCATGGAGTAAGATACAATCAATAGTAAAATCGAAAGTAAAAACAAGTAATCTATAGGAAAACCTCCTCGGTAGTTGTATCGATGGTCTTATAGAGTAGCCTCGTCCTCTCCAAAGGTCCCCTCGTCAAGCCTAGGGCACACCTCACCAGATCGGTGCTGACGAAAGCTCCCCCAATAGCTATCTTCCAAGAGAAATGCGGTGTTGAAGCCGTAGAACCACTCCAAAAGTCTTGCCAATACCTCTCTAAACCCTAACCGTAAGCCTCTGAAGAGTTGGAGAAAAGATGGGAAAAAGAATCCTGAAATCAGGCTTATTTGCGGCTTTAAATACGTTGAAATCGGGCATCCACACAACCCTGTGGATGTTCCACACGGGCGTGTGGATTCTCTCGAATCCTTATTTTTCGCGGACTATGAACAGTAACTGCTACAGTGAATTCCTACATTGTTTTGTTACAGTAACCTGCTACACTACCCCCCCGGCGCATGGCGCGCCAAAATGCTCCTGATTCCACATTTTTCATCGAGGTAACATAAACGGGCACACGTTTATGCCATAGATCACGTCACTTGTTCAATAAACAGACTCACTAGTGAAGATCTTGTTATCATTGCACGAGTTGAAATACGCAAATGTGATTGCCTTTGTGCCTCTCCAAACCATGTGATTGCTTGAATACACGGAGGTTGGCACACATTCACTTATCTTTGAATCCAACTTGTGTCTTCGCATTTGTTCCTTCCAAGATTTCATCAAATAGTGCATTCACGATCTATATTAGCTTCTTTCTTACATATTTGGCTCCACAACCCTACATGCACCAAAGTAACACAAATACACATGAATTAGCGCTAAAACCTGATAAAAGTAATGCTCAATACAAGAAAAGAATACTTCGCATTCTTAACACACAAGCACTTATCAGTTGTAGTTTGGTAATAAGTTATGATGAGATCATTTTTTTAAGTTTTCACTTTTCGTTTATAATTTCATGTGGTGTTAGTCTTTTATGTATTTTTGTTAATATTGTGAACTTGTTCTATCTCAAAAGACTTAATGTGTTATCTTCTAATTTTTGTTGTTAACTCTTTTGATGATTATTGTGATTCTATCTCGAATGAAACAGATATGAATGTATGATTTCTCACATGTTAATTCCTTTCTATGTTTCATTTGGAATATCACAAATTGAAAATAATGAAATCTTCAATTCTTTGCAAGTATTTCCAGGACTCAATCTTTACTGTGAAAATTTTTGGGCTCATATATATTTGCTATATGTACATATATATATATATATATATATATTATATCTTGCATTTGTATTATATGGTGTTTCTAGGAGCCGGATAAAATTTTATATAGAAACACTCAACAATGTAATTATATGTTTCAATTGTAGTTTATAAGACTCTCTGTGTAATTTTGTAGGCCCAAATGTAGGATTTTAAGTGAAAAATTTATTAAAACAATCAATTATATGATAAGTAAAGTGAAATATGGAAGGATTGATTGTTTGAGTTTGAGTTTTGTCAAGAGTTTTCTATGATTTAGATCGGTGTATATACAATATGTGTAATTTTAATTCATAAGTATTTGTGTGTATATATATATTATAATAATAATTATTATAATAATAATTGTTATTATTATAATAATAATACTAATTTTTAGTGGTTGGTAAAATCTTATGATTTATATATATATATATATATATACTAGTAATTAATAAGCATATTAGACATAATCTTCGTTTTTTAGCCAAAAAGGAAACTATAAAAGGATTAGAAGAAATAATATCTGGTGTGAGAAGTTTCTTAGAGTGAAGGAGGAGTAGATCAATGGACGTGATAATCGAGAGCAAGAAAGATGGGGAGAGCTTTCAGTTCGAGTTAGAGATCTGGTTTTTCTCCACAGTACTGGAGATCAAGGAGAAGATTCACAAGTACCATGGCGTGCCAGTGGACAAGCAAACACTCTACATCCATGGAGCCGCCATGGAGAATGATCGAGACACGGTGTATTACGAAGTGCTCCAAGGATCCAAGATAAAGCTCGTCGTCGATGAAGAAGCCGAACAAGAACACTTGGAGGATGGGGATGAGATTATGGTGGATGATGATGATGATGATGATGATGATGATGGTGATGATGGTGATGATGATGACGATGACGACGACGATGACGACGATGATGATGCCGATGAAGATGATGTTGATGAGGATGATGTTAGGGATAGAATTGAAGCTTTCTGGGAAGCTATGAAGGCTTGAATGTTGGTGCTAGAGATGAAGCTCTCTGGGAAGCTACCAAGGCTTGCTAACTTGGTGATTAATGAGTTAGCTGCCAGATGAGCATGTTATCATTACATTAATGGTTGTTAGTGATGCTAGTGGCCAGATATATAGTCAGTTGAGTTTGTTAAGCCATGTCAGCAAGTCAATTGTAACCGTAACTATATAAACCCTATTTTCTTTTATCAATGCTTACTAAATCAATGAGGTTTTTTTATTTACTTCTCTCTATTTTCACTCTGATTTCATTTACTTTAGCTTTTACTACACTCCATCAATGGATTTCACCCTATTTTTCTCAAGAATTATCATATGAGAATGATGATGGTAATGATAACGATGATGATTAAAGAAGTTCTATATTTATAGCATTCACAACATTCCCAATCCTCATAAATGTACCTTCGATTATGTAGTGTGTTTGGTTGAATGTGGAGGCCGTGAATGGTGGATGAGTGGAGATGTAGGATCAACAGAGAACTTTGAAGAAGTATGGGGTTGCAAAGGGAATGAAGGTGATTGTGGTCATGAGGAGGCATGCGGCGGAGGCTGCAGCAGGGAAGAAAATGACTGTGATGGTGTTGGTGAGGTGGACATCAATAAGTAAGATAGGGATGGAGGTGAATGTGATGAAGAATGTGAGGGAGTTAAGGAAAGTGTTGGAAAGGTTGGAGAGTTTGGGCTGAATGGTGTTTCCGGTTGATGGTTATTTGTTTATGTATAAGGAGAAGGTAACGGAGGAGGAGAGATCTTTTGGATGGCATGGGATTGCGAAAAATGATACTATTAGGGGCCGTTTGGTTCATGGTAATGACATATTACCATGTAATGAGATTACCATGGAAGTGTGAGTGGGAATGTTATATGGTTGGGAATATTATGGTAATTTAATATAACCATGTTTGGTTGAAAACTCTTATTACTGAGAATAATTCATTGTCGTGTTTGGTTGTTAAGGTAATCAATTTGTTAAAATATAAAAAGTTATAAGATTACCACGGCAATCCAAGATAGACACCAAATTTTGGTGGTAATAGAATACCACTTTCTTGGTAATATTTATAAGTTAGTAATATGATATTACCATTCAGATTATCACCGGTGCAATGCCAAACATGGTAATATTTTCATATTACCACGTAACACTTGGTAATCTTTCTACATTACCGCGAATCAAATGGCCCTTTAAGGTTTTCAATGCAAATATTAATAGTGGTTCTTGATAGCTAGCTAAACTTTTGATGAAAACAAAAGAAGGATTAGTGTTGCTTTTATTAATTTTTAATTTTTGTTGCTATTATGTTCTTGAAAATTATGACAAGGGCTAAGTGAGGATAATTTTTTTTTTCTTAAAAAAAAAGTGGACAAGCCACAAATTTAAATTCTCAACCTTTTGATAGGAAGGCAAATGAAATATCAATTCGATTAATGTAGATATTATCATTGAAACTCTTTTAACCTTGGAGTTGAGAGAGTAATAAAATACCAATTCTTCTACTAAAGTCATGGTGCACCTCCCCTCTACAAGTCCCCCTGCGTAAGGATGCACCTCAATCCCAATACTTTACTCAATCATGATTATATGGCAATTTTCTACAAGACTGACAATGAACGTACATGGGCCAATAGCTTGCGGGTTGACAAGAACACCATTACAGTGAGCAATTTCTAGTGAGGGGCAATGCTTCTCTTTTCTTGTTTCTAGTTTTTCTTGGTTGGATTGGTTCACAAGGTTTATTTGTTTAACTAGGGTTACCTTGCCTTTAATTTGCACAAATCTATCTCCTCTATCTTCTTCTCATTTGATAATATTGATTGAGTTCATTAATTTTATTTCCACATTTTTTTTAATTAATGAACTTTTAATCTATGAAGGCTCTTCTCCATAATGGCATTTATATGGATTGGTAAAAAATAAGGAGCTTAAATTAAGTGGCAAACTTTCTTCATAATTGTGATTTTTTTCGGTTGTAATAGTGTTTAAACAATTGTCAAATTTTATCAAAATTTTTTTATGGTTTTGTTTCCATATTTAATTTATATTATGTTTATATTGTAGAATTTTTTACCTATCGATATACATTTAAAATAAGAACAATGATAGAATTAGAACTTGGACTTTCTGAACAGAGCAAGAAGTGGACAGAAGCTAGGTCTTCTAGTTTAAAATATTAAATAAAGAGGCTAAAAAGATATACATCTGGATGTTTTGACGTGCAAAAAGTTATTCCATGGGAAAGTAAAGTGATTAATTTTCAAAAACAAGTTTATAATCTTTACGATGAGAATGCTCAGCAAGAAGGGTTTAATACTACAAAAAAAGAGTATATAATCAATGGGAGATGATGGAAAGTTAATTAAGGTCTTACATACAAGGTTTAATTCTATTTATCCAAAGGGATTGCATAAATATCACATTCCAAAATCAGAAAGTTCTAAACAATTGAGACTTTTTGAAGATTGGATGCAATTGTAGAACTAATTAAGTCAAAGTGTACAATACTGATCGCCCCTTCTTCTTGTGTCAAAGATCTTACCATTAATTCCAAAGGAATTGGAACTACATTTCTTTGCATTTTGAAAAGGGATAAATATAACATCTACAAGATAACTTCCATCTTGAGAATTAGTTGATATTGGAAAACCAAAAAGATTCTTCAAATTCTCATTTCTCACAATTGTAACAGGTGGCAAAAGGATATCTACTATAAAAAATTGTTTCAACTCAAGAGTAATATCCATTAAGACAAATTATCAAAATAAGATTAATTTTATTACTAGAAATAATAGATGATGTGCTATCTCTCATGTTAATTTGAAGTATAATCATGTATTTAGCCTACAAAATCTCATTTTCATAAATGCTATAACAAATAGATACTATATTAAAGTAAGACTTGAACTAAATGACCAAATAAGTATAAGTTTGAGTTAGAATTTTCATTTCTTAGCTATTGGAATTGGTGGATATGAGAATTTAATGTATGATGAAAGATATTATCAGAGCTATATTGAGAAAGCGAGGCAATTCATACTTGGAGTTAGAGATGCTGACATATTTAGCAATTATTTATTTTGTATGCAACAAAGATTCAATTTTTTTCATTTGATTGATATAGATGAAGAAAGTTGTTTAATCAAATTATATAAATAGTGTTGTTGGAAGAAGATTATTGATGAGTGCGTGAAATATGTATTTTTTATATTATAAACTCATGCACTTAGCTTGTCTTTTAGTATGAATTTCTCTATTTTTAGGCTTTATTGGGTATTTTGTATTTATTGAGCATGCATTTAGGTAATTGAAACAAGAAGAATGAAGCGGAAGTAAATCAGAGCAATTTGAGCAAAAAAGCACAATTACAAAGAAAAGTATTGCTAAAGTGATAAATGCTTGAAAGTTCATATTTTATATATCTTTTATACTGCATTTAGCATTAGATTTCACATGTTTAGTACCAAACTAGTACATAATTTTATTCTTTTATTCACCACGAGCTTTTATACCATCTTAGGGCTAAATAAGCGAATATGGGGATGTCTTGAAACAAAACAGATCAACTTGCTAAACGAGAGCATCACCACAGTTCACAACGGTTATGGTGACATCTCACCACGACCGTTGTCCACTCCTATCACGCCCATTATCAAGCCATGTCAGTGTGGAATCATAGAGAATAACACAGAAGTTATAACGACCTCCACAACTACCACTGTGAATTATCACGACCGTGACCAATCCACACAATGCCGGAAAAGGCTGTGTTAGGACGTGACTTGGAGGTCAAGCAACAACTTACTCACCATGGCCTCCACAACGGGTATGGTGAGGTCGTGGCAGACTCGATACTATAAAAAACCTAGGGTTTACTATTTATAGGGGATTCTTTTGCTGAATTTGGGAGAAACAGCTGGATTTCTGGAGACCCTTGCGGTTGGAGACGAGTTTCATAAAAATTTCAGTGGATTTTGATGAGTTTTCCAAAGAAGATTCAACATGAATCAATAGTGGAGTGTGCGTGAAGAGATTCAGCGTTCTCTTGACGGACTTGTGATCTACTCAAAATCAACCATCGAAGACCATATTGGAGGGAGTTAGTCTAGGAATTCTTTTGATATATTTTCTTTGGATGATTGTTATTAATTGAGCAATACTTATATATCCATTAGAGGACACCGATTTGAGGGGGATTTCATGTAAATTCACCTTGATTGTTACTTATAATTTTTTATTGGCAATTCAATATTCTTTCTAGTCTTTGTGATTCAATTCATGTTTGCTTTATGATATTCCGCTGATGTGGAGTGGAAGATATGCCCACACATTAGAAGACCCTTGCTTTGTTAGATCTATGCATGCGCTAAAAGATTAGGTATTGCTAGATTTCTGAATTAGAGTTTGATTAGATTTCTAGATGAGGATTTGATTAGCCCTTCTAGTTTAGTTTTGAACTTAAGACAGACATTGAAGGATGGGGTGGAAGAGTTTCCATCTTAAGTTCCTATAGTTTAGACCTAGTTGCTAAGAGATTAGGACCAATATACTCTTGAATTCCTCCGGTCCAATACTAGATTGAATTGTCACCCCTTAAGGCTATTTCACAAGTGATCATTAAGGGAATCTTTATACAATTTCCCAAACTCCTTCCAATTGCACTTTACGATCCTGAATTTTATTGTATTAATTAATTTGTAGAGGTAGCATTAAGAAACATTGTAGACTTTCAGGCTATTGATTAAGCAAAAAAGAAGCAATAGGAGCCTCTTGCCATTCCCTGAGTAATACTACCCTCATGCACTTGCGAAAAAAAAGACTTAACTTTATTTACACACACCACATTGAGTCTGTCATAGAGCACGAGCATGATGCTTAGTGTGTGCAGATCACAAGTAAAGAAAAAATTCAAAGCACACCCAGACCATGGTTCTCCTGCACAAAACATAACCGTGCTTAAATAGTGCAGGCGTGCTCCTTGGTCGTGCCTCTTACTAGAGGTCTAAAATTGTAAAAATTTGATTCCCAAGTGCCGCCATCAATCAACAAGGTTAAGTACACCTCAAACACGGGTATGCACTATCTTTTTAATTGTAATATAAAGCCGGACAACTAGGATTTTTGAAGGGGAGTTTTGGCGAAAGCGTCATTAGAGACTAGGGTTTCAAGACAAGATCAAAAGATGCTGATTAATCCAAGATATGTTGATGCCGCTCCATGAACCCATTGGGTACCAGATTGAAGGTGAAATCGATAATGGATCAGGTAGTTTCCCACCATCTATTAGAGAGAAGCATTGTGGGAGTTTTTCTTACATTTTCATTATTGCCTCTTGTTTTGGATTAGATTATGGATTTTTGTATATGAGAGGCTAAACCTTTATTGTTGACTTAGACCATTAAACTTTGAGATGATTTGTTGTTGATTTCTCTTTTTAATCATATTGACTACTTGAGTTGTTCTTGTGAATCTTCTATGTTACTTCATGATTGTGTTTGTTAGCACGAAAATGCCAAATACATACTTTATTTTTATGACTAAAATTAAGAAATCAGTCATGTATAGATCACATATAAAAGACAGAGACTAAGTGCACGCCTAGAGATAGGGTATATGGTGTCGAACTTTGGGAATTAGTGTTGAAACTAGTGGAGGGATTTACAAAGCGTTCTACTACAATCGTAGGGCAATTGATGTTGTCATATGGGCCTAGGGTTTGATTGGCTTGATAAAGGGACCAAGCTAATTGAGAAGTCTCTAAGGTTTAAGAACACTCAACATTTAGCCAATATAGGGAATCAATTGCAAAGTAGTCTTAAGGGGATTGGTGTCCAACATACCATGTTCTCATCTTAATTTCATCCCATATTCACCATCTTGGTCAATTTCATTCATTATTTTCTTAGTTTAGGGATTTAGCAATCATCAGTCGATTCTATTGATTAGATAATAGAAGAGCAACTAGTACTAGAAGCGCCGGTCATCATAGGATCAACTACCCTACCTTAGGGTATACTTTACTACTTGTATAACCCATATACTTACGGCATTATACTCATAATAAAGTACGTATCAAGTTTTTGGCATTGTTGTAGAGGACCAGTATTCTAGGAACATTAGGATCCTGTTAATCTAGATGGCCATTTTTATTTTCCTCTTATTATTTGCAATTGTTTTGTGTTTTGTTTGCTTCGCTTGATTCAAGATTGATTCATGTTTTTCTTGTTGAAGATATAATTCCTTGACTAGAGAAATCCTTCCAGACTTATGGAGGAGGATTTGGACATTGAACGCACACCTCGCCAAGGAATAAGAACTACAATTCTCAAAAAGACATGATCAATGAGTTGATGTGTGGAAGTTGAGCAATTAGAAAATATGGCAGCATCACAAAGAAGTATTCTTTTTATCATGCAAGACATAATCTAGATGCTGTCACTTCAAGTATTGTTTGACCAATAATTGCAGCCAACAACTTTGAGGTAAAGCCAAATTTCATCCAAATGTTCCAATAGATGTGCTAATTTGATGGATTTCGAGACAAAGACCCATATGCACTCTTGACAAACTTCTTGGAAATTTGTGATATCTTTAAAGCAAATGGAGTTTCAGAAGATGCAATTTGACTCCAACTTCTCCCATTCTCGGTGTGAGGAAGAATCAACCAATGGCTAAATTCTTTGCCATAAGTATCTATCACAAATTAGGCTTTCCGATGCTTTCCAATGGCCAAGAACACCAATCTCTGAAGTGATATCTCCTTCTATAAACAATTGGAGTCTGGGACTTTATATTACACTTGTGAGAGATACAAGGAGCTTTTGAGAAAATGTCCCTAATATGGAATTTCGTTAATTGGATGCAAGTGCAAATCTTCTACAATGGGCTCAATGTCGCTACCAAACAAATGTTGGATGTTGCAGCCGAAGGTTCTTTTTGAAGCTAGTAAATTGAGCCTGTGTAAGTTTTGATTGAGTAAATGATAACCAATGGCTACCAATTTAGTAAGTTTTGATTTAGTAAATGATAACCAATGGCTACCAATTTAGTTTAAAATGGAACAAACTAAGTAGGGTTGCTAGGATTTATGAAGTTTATGCTTTGACAACTTTGGTAGCCCAAGTTGAAGCCATTACCAAGCGCCTCAATGGGATGTGACTACCATAGTTACAAGCTCCAGTTATGAGCTACGGTACTTGTGAAGGCCAAGCAAGCTCAGTGTGTCCAACTTTGGATGTGAGTGCCACATGGTGAAGCAAGTGGATTTTGTTAACAACTCAAGTAAATTCCAAAACATGCCATTCAGCAATACCTACAACCTTGGATGGAGAAATCAATCCAATTTGGTTACTTCTCTATTTATTGATTTTTTTTCTTTTATGGTGAAGTAACCAAAAATTGCTGATAAGTTTCCATGTCATCCTTGCATGGAGCCTCCAATCACTAGAGATACAAATGATGATCTCTTGTTCAAAGTGATCAAGCCTTGATTTCCTCCAATTGTATAAACATAATTTTTTTTTGTTTTGTTTCAAAAAAAATGAATTTTTCCCTATTGTTTGAATGGGAATTGTAAACAAGGTCTCATTTTGTTAAAATACTAGCCTTTGATTTATATTGATTCTATAGTTTACTCACTCTATTTAAGAAGAAAATTTTGCAAAATGAAGAAAATTTTGATATCAACAAAGTCTAAATCCATTTGCCAAATACCATATGTTTCTATCATTCTACTTTGAAATTAAAAATAAATAGTGTGAAATGATTTTAATTATTTTGTGATTTGACTGATTAGTGTCTCAACTCCTTCTTAATTTAGAGCTTGACCTAAAGGAGAATTTTTATGATACTTATGATGGAGGTAAAGGGCCTAGGCGCAATAGTGGTGTAAATTAGAGGGCTAGATCTAATTAGTGTATAGACTAACCCAATTTCACAATGTGATCAACCAAAACATGTTTAGTTTTGGGCTATATATGTAGCAGTCATTTTAGGGTTGTATTATTTTTCTTGTATTAGTTCTCAAAAGATAAGAATATTTTCTTCGCCTATAGATTGATGTAGTAAACTCAAAGCTAATTCGCCAGTAGAGTTATATCTTTATTTCGATGTTAGTGGGTATGGTATGGTAAAGACATCTTTTCTTTGGTTTCTTGTTTTCTATCTCCTATTGATCTCTACACATATCACAACAATGAGCTTTTTTTTCCTTAAAAGATGCCTTTTGAACATGTTGGAAACATTGGCATTTCTAACAAGTACTAAAAATGAGATTTAATTAAAAATGATATTATTTGCTATTTGTATCAATACAAGAGCTATTTAATTTTCTTGCTTTCCTACAAAACTATATAGATCATAGGAACTGAATCATAAATGATATTTCTTCATTAAATTGAAAGGCAGGAAAGTTTATGAATAGCAATTGCATTGATATTAAGCAGGCAATGATATTTTTGGAGAATCTCTAGTCATGAGAAGAAATTTTGTAGTGGTACAGAGTTAGTTGGATCTTTCTCTTGCATTTCTTCTTACTTTCAATCTAAAATTAGTCACATGTTAATTTCTTGGATTAATGCAGCCCTGACAGCCAAAAAAAGCTAAGCTTGATGCAGCCATCCCTCCTATCAAATGTAGTCTCAACTTCGTTGGTTCTTTGGCAACCATTGATGATGGTGTCTCGAATGTCGACCGTGATCATGGCTCCCCCTGAATATTGTATCATGTTGTTGCCTTTTTTTTTTTATTTTGTTGGATGTTTTGTCTGTTTTAGTCTAGCTTAGTTTCTGTTCTTGTTGTTTCTCTATCATTTTGCTATTGTTTTGTTCTATCTGTCCTTATCCACTTATGGTCGATGTTCTTAGCTTTCTTTTCTAGTTTATGATTTAATGTGTTGTTTGTGTTGCTTCCTGTTGTTTTATTTTCAATAAATTGTGGTTTATCCACATTCTCAAAAAAAGAAAATTTTAGTTGGATCAAAGAGGACATTGGTTTTTTTGCTTAGGAGGAATAAGAGCAAATAATTAATGGATGAGTATACTATGTTGAGAAATATTATTATTTCTAAAACCAAAAGATTATATGAAAGTCATTTATATCAATTCTATTTTGTATCAATTTCCCATAACTAGTTCAAGATTGACATTAATTTTGTTCTCCATTTATGAGAAAATGGATCATATAGTGCCTGTGTTATTAGAAAGAAACTAGATCTAAAAATCAGTGATATAAACATGTACATTGAGTAAAGGCATTGGACTTGTAAACTTAAGTTATGAATTAGACTATGCCATTCAGTTACAAAATATGCAATTTGATGAACAGCAAAGGGAGATTGATAATTAAGCATGTGATTAGCAATGTTTGATTTTTGAAATCATAATGGTATTGTTAAGGGCTCGTTTGGCATCGTTTTTGTTTTTTTTGTTTTTCATTTTTGTTTTGCTTTTGTTTTGTTTTTGTTTTGTTGCCAATTTTTTAAAAACAAAAACATATTTGGATACAAAAGTTATTGTATGTTTCAGAAAACAAAAAACACAAAACATGTTTGGCCAATAAATATGTATTGAGTAGTGTTTTGTTATTTTTTTAATTTATATTTTTATATTTTTTATATTTTTATAAATATTTTTATATTAGTAAACAAAATTAAGTTGTATTAGTAAATAATTTTTTAAAATATTTTTATAAAAATATAAAAATACTGAGATGTCCATTTTTATAAAATTGTATTAGTAACAAATTTGTCATGCCAATTTTTTTATTATATTTTAGTAAACATAGGCTTTTCTATACATTTTCATAATTTATTTACTTAATCATATTAGTAAGCAAAACTAATAACCTACAACTAGTACCACATAAGTCTCATATATGTCATATAAATTACACAACTTGAAAGTATAAAATTTATACATGTTGATAACCTTCCCATAATTGTGTTGCAATTTCATCTCTAACACGCGCCATTTGTTGTATATGACTTGGCGTAACATTAGCTTCCACATGATTTTGCGATGTTGATGCTCCTAATGCTTCATTCTCATTATCAATTATAAGGTCATCCCTTCCAAATTCTTTGAACATTGAGTCTCTAATTTTGTATGTCCAAATAAACTTATGCACAGTGCAACAAGCAATGACAATATAACATTGCATGTGTAAGCTGGTGCCATAGCTTCCGAAAAAAGAATTGAGTTATTAAAAGTCCAAAACACCTCTCGATTCAATTACGTAGAGATGAATACCTATAGTTAAAAATTTCTTTTGAACCAGTTGGTTGTCGTCCTCTACCTCTATAATCTCTCAAATGGTACCTCTCTCCAAAATAAGGTGATAAAAAACTAGGCATATTTGTGTATCCAGAGTCAACAAGATAATATTTTCTCACAACATGAAAAAATTCAATATTAATCAACTATTTGAAATATTAAAAACATCATGCATTAAAATTTGAGTCAGGACTTACCTATTGGAGGCATAGGAAAATGATTTTTAGGATTAGATACGCATTCAAGAAAAACTCGAGAATCATTGGCTATACCTTCCCATTGAGCCATCACATAAGTGAATCGCATATCAAATGAACATGCACACGTAATGTTCTACGTTGGTTCTATTTTTTCCCCCATGATAAGGTACTTGTTGATCAATTGGCACTCGTGCACTAATATGCGTTCCATCAATCGTACCAATACATTTGTGGTCATTGATTAATAAAAAAAATAGTATTAGTAATATGAAAAGAATTAAACTTTATTATCATTAAATATAAAATTATAAGTAACTAACAAAATTTAAAACATTACCTTAAATATGGATAATATCTTTGGTCATGTTGGATTTGAGGAGGAGTTGTATTAAATGAAACATGGGGGCAAATGATCTCTTTTCCAAAACAACATACAGCTTTTATTACCTTCTTCAAATGACGAGAAATTGTTTCTCCATAATGTTGAAATATTTCCAAGGATTTAAAAACCGGACCGGTTGGTGAACCGGTTGGCCAACCGGTTCGCGGTTCAACCGGTTCAACCGGTTCGACCGGCCGGTCCAACATTTTTTATTTTTTTAAATTTTTGTTAAAATAAGAAATGTCAAAAAATCATAAAATTATAAAAAAAAATTCAAAAAAATCAACAAAAATGCCCATTCATATTAGTGAATAACTCTTGATTAATAACTCTTGACGTTATTAAAATTGTTCAACCGGATTTAATTTTTTCAAATAAATAAATATTTAAAAAAATTAAAAATAATAATAATAAATAAGTAAAAAAATAACTTCAAAAAAATAAAGAAAAAAATAATAATAAAGATACAAAAATTACATATTGCAAATTTAAATTACCTTTTATAAGGTCACAAAGTCTTAACTTTATATAAAATTAAAAATTTTTTTAAAAATACAAATATACAAGGATACAACTATACAACAAATATTAAAAATAAAGAATTAAATAAAATATAAGTATACAAGTATACAACAATAATGATTAAAAAAATAAAAAAACCAAACCATTGAAATGTTTGGTTTAATACTTTAATACTTTAATTTTTAATGATTTAATTGTTGATTAGCGTAAAATTATAAGTTAATTATAATAAATTAATGATAATAAATCATAATATATTAATATCTTCAAGTATTTTTGTTTTTTTCAAGTATAACTTTTTGCCTTTTTGAAATTTGGACCGAGTTAATGAGTTTATTAACTTTATTTAAGTTTTTAATTATAAAATAAATAAACTAATTAAATAATTTAAATTAATAAATTGGCCGGTCCGGTTCAACCGGTTCACCGGTTGAACCGGTTGAACCGGCCGGCCCGGTTCTTTACTATTTTATGTGAGTAATCGGACCGGTTTATCGGCCGGTTCCCGGTTCAACCGGTTCAACCGGCCGGTCCGGTCCGGTTTTTAAATCATTGAATATTTCAGCCATTACATGATTTCTTTCATTATGTGCAACAGTAAATAGAAAAATTATAACTTGCTCTTCTACCGTAACAGACTTAGAATTTTGGAGCAACCATCTTTCTCTCAAAGAATTGCAAAAGTCAAGGAACACATTTGGTTCCATTCTTAGTAGATCATAGCATCTACTCTCATGTCCATAAATAATTTCTTAAATGAATGCATGTCCCAATTGTCGAGATATTCTACAAGGTTGCTTGCATATAAATCGATGATAATATTCTTCAATAGTTGATATCATTAAAAGTTCCACCATCTCATCTTCTTCATCATCAAATGATTCCATACATGAAACTAATTGAAGAAGATTTTGATCCATAATCTGTAAAATTAAAGAATTACAAATAAATGAATAGATGAACATATATAAATGATAATGAATATTTTTTAAATTCAAATCATCAATATAAAACAAGTTTAACAAACACAAACATGGCTTTCCTACTTCCTATAAGTAAAAAGTGCAACATCATCCAATAAATATTGGAAATAAAATATACAATATCAATAAAAGCAAGTTTACAAACTCATCAACAAAAGCAAGTTTGATCCATATCCATGCAAACAAAATACAACATCATCCAATAAGTATTTGGAAATGAAATATACAATATCAATAAAAGCAAGGTTACAAATTTATCAACAAAAACAAGTTTCATCCATAATCAATGCCAACAAAAAACAACATCATCCAATAAGTCTATACACATCACTTAAGAGTAACTACCCAATCCTTCTATAAGCATCACTTAAGATTAAGCACCCAATCCTTCTTCCTATTATTTGGAAGTTGCAATAAAATTTCGCTCCATAACTCATCATCATGAAACTTTTCTATAGCCTTTGCATAAGCTGCCCATCAATCCCATCAAGTGCATCCAATGCTTCAAGACTTTCCTTCAAAAAATTCCTTCTAGATGACTTAGATTCAGAAATAGCTTCAGACGTCACATCTTGATTGGAAGTTGTTGAAATGGATGAACTTTCAAGAAATTTCTCCCACACCTCAACTTTTCTCTTAGTATTCTCATTATAAGTGTTAAGAATAATCATTAAAGCATCAGAAGTTTAGTAGATAAAGCAAAATTCGGCCTAACATGACCTTGAGAAGTATTTGAAATATCACCAAAGATACCATCTTCATCACTGAATGACTGAATGTTTTCATCCTCTTGCATAGGTCGGTCCCTCACATTCTCTTCACCATCAGAGGGACTATGTGTGGAAGGCCTTGCATTGGATCCAGTTGCAGTAGTATCTCCATTAATGACACACAATTTATCATATAATGGGCATCCATATTTTCTAAATTTTTTTACCTTCTTGTTAACCTGTTAATAAAACATAAACACATTTCATTAATAACAAAATTTTAATTATTATTTACTAACTTCTTTAATAAAAAAACATACCCCATATAAGCATTGCCAAATTTCTTCAAAAGCTATAAGTTGTCCAGTTGCTGCAGCACTAGTTTCCTTTAGAAACTTACCAAATTTGGTATGATGAGATCTCAATTAATTAAACTTATTTCTTACTTGGTTTTCAGTATAATTGAACCTAGCCTTCTTACTAAGTTCACTTCTAATGGTTTTCCAAGATTCTTTGGTGAATGTTGTTGTAGGTCAATTTCCTTTTTTAAGCTCTTCTTCCATGAGTTCAATAAGTATTTTTTTTCTCTTTCAGTTGACCAAATTTTACTTTCATCTTTGGAAACCACTTGAACTTCACTATCCTCACCTTCACTCTCAATTGGATTTTGCATATTAACTACCTCATTTGCCATGTAGAAACTTCACTAAAACACACTTACCAAAAAAACAAAAAAAGAGAAAATTATCAATTAAGGAAGTTTATTCAATTTTCAATATGGGAATATATTCAAAGATAATATTTCATGGCATACATTAGATGATGGATGCAAAGATAAAAAAAATATCTAGTCAACCAGATTGTGAAATGCATTTTGGATAAATAATAAAAGAATAGATCGTTTCTCAATAAATCTTCTTCTATTTCTATTTGAAATTGCCACTTTATTTCTATTTCTAGGAGAAAACATCTAAAACTATTTTTAGAAATGTATTAGCTATTCTCCCAAAACAAAAAGGAATAAGACTTAACTCTCCCAAAAAATCTTAGTCTTATTCTCTCAAAAAGTAGATTAATAAACTATGAAATATGTGAATCTACTGTTTTCATGAATTTATTTTTATAAATGTATTAACTATGAGCGAAATACAAATATGCGAATATATAAACATAGTCAATTGAATTTTTTTTCCTATTTAAGTAAAAGAATATTCCATATAATTTAAACTTTTTTTTTAAAAAAAAGTAACACTTCAAGATATAGAAATTTGTTTTTTAGAATATATCAAGATATAAATTTTTTTTAATATATCAAAATATAGATCTCAAGATGCTCATTTATTCACAATATATAAAGATATGGTGATTAGAAGAGATTTTTTTTTAAAAAAAAAATGAAGAATGGCTACGAGATTTCACAAGAAAATATCATGTCCAACATCAAAATCTAAAATCTCTAACCATCTTATCTCAAATTCCCTTTCTATTTTCAAAAATATTACAAACAAATCTCTAACATACTAATTATTTCAAACCATATCTAAAGAAAATTAGATGGAAGAAAATAAAAAAAAATATGAGAAAAAAGAGATCTCACCTCTCGGAAGATCGGCAGACGCGGGAATGAGAGCTCTTAACCCTTGATGGTCATGAGAAAGAGATAATGGTTAAAGTCTTTAATATGTTAGGTTAGAAGTAGAGTAATGTTTTGGAAATTTTTCCAAAAAAGTTGAAAACATAAAATGTTTGTTTTCACTTTTTTTTGGAAACAAAAACACCTTACCAAACATGCTTTTCTTATTTTGTTTCCAAAATTTGGAATTGGCAACAAAACAAAGATTTAGCAAAAATGTCAAATGAGCCCTAAGTTTGTAGAGATCTTTTAAAGGTACTTGCAAATATATCATGATCTATCATCATATATACGTTTGTTCATTAAATTAATGGTACAGTTAAACCAACCAATAAATTCAAATATTTTGTGTAACTCTTGATGATCATGTTTTATTCTAATTTATAGATTTTTCAGTGATTGTTTATTTTTATTTTTTAAGAAAGTGCTTACATTTTTTAGTAATTTCAATGAAAAATGAATTGAATGTTCCAGAAGAGAGGATAACAGCAGTGTGTAAATAAACATCCATTTCACCAAATAGTATACAATTTAGAAAGCCAATGCCAAGCAAGCTTACAAGATATCTCGTAATTAAAAAAAACAAAATCATTAATTGGACTTGCAGGTTTTGTTGGAGAGATTTATAAGAGTTTGGTTTCTCCACATTCAGTGAAACTTCTATCAACATCCTTAGCGTTATATGATTCTCTTTTGACCTAGAATGCCTTTTCTTCATTTCAATCGGTTGATTGGTTGATTTGAGCTTCATGTGCTTGCAATGATATATTCATCGTGTGTTAGTTTAGATAGATCTTTGGACTCCTCAATAGAAGCTACAACATGATCGACTTTAGTAGCTAAACCAGGCCATGAGTACTTTAGCTACAGAAGTTTAATTTATCAATTCACCATATGCTCTCATTTGGTTAATGATCACCACTATCCTTGATATAAAGTCTTGTACAAACTCATTGTTTTTCATTGGTATAGTCTAAAATTCATGTTTCATGGTTTGTAGTTTAACTGTGATAACTTTAGATGAACTTTGAAACTTATTTTGAAGTATACTCCTACTTTGTTGGAGGATTTAGTGGTCGCTGCAATCCGAGAAAACACCATCTCATTCAATGCATTGGCTTATTGAATGAAGAAAGTGCTTCTAAATCATCTAGATCGATGTATCCTTGTTCCACAAGATCCCATATATCCAGTGACTTGAACAGGGTCATCATCTTGATGCTCCAGAAATCATAAGAATCCCTTTTGAAGATGGGTAGAGAAGGCTGAGCTAGACACACTGATAGCATTGCCTCCTATTGCCATTAGAATTGAGAGGAACTTTGCATTGTGTCTGATACTAAAATGTCAGAGGGAAACAAAGAGGGATTTACTCTTGTATATGATACTATGAAAAGATGTTTCAGATATATAGAGGTAATGAACACATGTATCACTAATAACACATGTCATGCCTCAAACCCAGCTCACCGGACCAAGTGTGCCGACAAACGGCTACATACCCACAAGGCCTAGACCAAGTGGGCACACAAGCCCTCAATATCTGTCTCACAAAACAAAAAAAGTAAAACAAAGTAACAACTTCACAAAAACAAAGGATTTCAAGGGATACAAATAACCAGGTTTACAACTATTAATCAGAGGAAAATCTAAAATATAAGAGTCAGAGCTTTAAACAAATAACAAGTTCTAGGTTTACAAGTAAAAAACTATTTACGAGCTAATCAACTAGTATTCACTCAATGTTCCCCGCTAAGCTATTCACCACACACTTACTCTTGATCTAAAAAGGAAAAAACAACTATTTATGAGCTTGACAGCCCAGTAAGCACCAATTAAAATAATACCGGGATCACATAAAAATTTTGCAAATTTCAAAATCACACTTAAGAGTGACATTGTACAATAATTATCATATATAAAATCCAAAAATCAAAATATTTCAAACAAATATAATTAAAGAAAATGAATGAGCATATATGTCCCCTAAATAATAAATACCAAAACAAAACATCAAAATTCATATAATTAAAATCGGTGACCCAAGTTAGAATTTCAGAGCTCATTTGTTTACCTTTAATGACTAGAACCAGAATATCATAGGATGTTAGTTTCTATGTCAAAAGTACATGTCGACATGGCCAATATTTAATCCCCATTGACAGGGTTATTACAAAGTTAACTAGGGACTACAAGCTGTCATATCAAGATATGTCATGTACAAACATTTGTCAAAACAAAATACAGAAATTCATTGATCCCATTTTTGAATAAAACATAATTCCAATTATTTCCCAAACTAAATATTTATAGATGAATTGCAAATATTATATAAATAAGTAATTCATGATATACCAAAATAAATAATGACATGTAACAAAAATAAATAAATATAAGTGTTAATATTAATAATGAAATGATTAGATAGTAACTTATAATCATTTAAAAACATAAATTAGTATTTTTCTCAAGCAATTTCAGAAGTACAAAAATCCAAGATTTTTTCACGTATATATATAAGAAGATTTATATGCGGGATACTTACCTGAGTAACACCCAAAAAAAATCAAAATCCCAAATCGAACAAGTTTCCTTTGAATACCCTATATTTGAGAATAATTTTCAAGGATATCAAAAGCCTATTTAACACCAGCAAGAAAATTTAACAGAGTGCTATGCTAACCTAACTTAACTTCTAAAGCATTGCAACCACATTGGCAGGTTGCGCATAACACAGAATTCTTAACCACCCAACCAAAGTGATCAATTCTCCCTACTTGAACAATCAAACATTCCGTACCCTAACAAAGAAACTTACTAGAATAGAAATATATACAAGAAGATTAACAAAAGCATAATTCAAATAGGACTCATACCATTGAGAACTAAATCTAGCATAACTTTTTCTATATTTTCCCAAATCATAAAATTCAAGATTATAAGAAAATTAGACATCTAAGACTATTATATATCCAAAATTCACATTATTTAGAATACTACATAAATTATAGAATTCAATTGAATCTCTGATTATGTCTGCAGACATATAATTCAGGCATATCTCTTTCAAACATACATATCTCTCAATATACAACTCTAAAATCAATGATATTTAACTGATACTCAGATAACTTAATAATAAACAACTTTCATATTTTTTTTAATTTACCCAATTCAATGCCCATGATCATCAAAAATACCCATAAATTTTCATATTCTGCACAGAAATACCATCCGAGATAGTTACACTAATAAGGCAATATCTCACAAACTATAGATGTATAAAATCTGAAATTTTGTAGGTATTTAGCCAACATCGAACTCTACAAGTTTTTTTTATTTTACTCACCTCCAAATTCTGCATTTAAAACCTTAAAATTGAAAAGAGGTTTCTGCTATTATCAGAAATGAAAATCTGAAACCTATCAAATTAATCTCAAACTCCTCAAACAAGAAGCTAACCTAACCTACCCAACACCAACATCCAACATAAACAGATCAAGATCTAGAAAACAACAATAACAATTGTACAGTTTAGCCAAAGATCTGAAGATGGGGCTAGGTCACACACAAAAAATGCGAGAAAGATGAGGCTAGGTCTCTCTCTTTTTTCCTAACTGGCAATCCAAAAGGGAAAGAGACAAAGAGACGGCTAGGATTTTTAAAACTAAAAAAAATAATATAAAAAGATTTTAACGTAACCGCCTAGCATTAACAATTAAAATTAAAATAAAAAATAATAATTTCTTGGTGGGACCCACAACATATGCAAGCTTAGTGAATCTTTAATGCGAGCTCAATGAAGGTATATTTAGCATAAGAGACTTTGAGGTTGCTTCCTCTTATAAGAAGGCCTCATGAAGAGTTTAAGGTACAAAAAAATACCAGCTTGTAAGATTATCTATCTCAGTTATAAGAGCATGTTTGTTCTAATAAATCCCTATTTCCCCTATCCTTTTTTGAATTTTCCATGAAAAATCCAAAAAAGTAAGCAACTAAGTTTTCTCCATACTTAAGCTATCCTCGTATAACCACTCTTCTAGCATCTCTGCATTAAAGGATATCAACTTTAGTTTAGGCTCTTTTCTCTCCCTTAATCTCCTTTAATTTTGGTATCAGAGCTCCAAAATGGAGTTCTAAGTAAATTATCTTCAGAGAAAAAGACTTGTTAAGATCGTCTTGAGAAGCATTAAGAGCTCAATTTATGTTTTTTTACTCTTCTTTTGAATGGAATTTATTCTTGAAACTTGATGTTCTTCAGATTTTAGAGATCTTTTAGTGGGCTAATACTACGGGAAGAGTCCATAAAAGAAATCTCTCGTATAATTAGGAGCGGCTCTCATTATAGAGATAATCTTGCTCCAAATTTTTGAATTAGATTTCTCTTGTACATTCCAAAAGGCGTAGATCTCAGTATTGTAAATCCTCTAGATCTTTCAAAAGCTGCAATATTTTTAGCTATAAAAGATTATTGAGTTTAGTACCAAAGTACGAGTCAACGGTGACCAACAGGGCAAGTGCTCTTTAAGTGAACAGCTAGAAAGATCTCAGAAGTTTTGAAAGGTTTTCAGTTGGGTAAAGAAAAAGATTCAAGTTAAGCATACTATGCAAAGCCAAGAAAATGCATTCAAAAATAAAATTATATGTCAAAATCTTTAGAATATCTAAATCTTGAAACAAATGATATCTAGATGAAAAGTAGTCTAGATAATTCTATTTTTAGTGCTTCTCAGGAGAATCTTTTAAACACAAGTTTCACTCTGAAGATTCTCAGTTAAATTTGATTTGTGATTTGTGCGTTAC
Source organism: Dioscorea cayenensis subsp. rotundata (assembly GCF_009730915.1). Classification (NCBI taxonomy): domain Eukaryota; kingdom Viridiplantae; phylum Streptophyta; class Magnoliopsida; order Dioscoreales; family Dioscoreaceae; genus Dioscorea; species Dioscorea cayenensis. Next base: position 5,366,741 of record NC_052489.1, read on the forward strand.
TATCCTTCATAATCTTTATATAATAAATCAATCATTTAGACCTGGTCTTGTTAGAAATCAGTAGTTCAAAGAAAACAGAGAAGAGCTTGAGTTCTTAAGAACTCAAAAAAAAACCCAAAAGAAAGCAATATCTCTACCCTAAATAATATGAAAACAAGGTTATATAACCTAGAACAACCTGTTTCTCAGTTGACAAAAAGGATAAATGACATCTTCCCAAAAGCATGAGCAAAAATGACCGAAAATTGCTCAAAGCAGTAAGTTCAATAGCAAGAGTATACCACCCTGGTGTAGGCATCTCAGAAGGAACAAGTATCATACTAGCATCAGACAAGATAATAGTGCAACAGAATATTACCATAATAGAACTACTACTCCAATTAAATGAGAAAGTAGAAGCATTAAAAGCCTGTTTATCTTCTACACCCAAGAGAGATAATTCTACCTTATAGTTAACAACTGTAATATCCAACCTAAAAATTGGTCCTACAATAAAAGAACATCAAGTAGCCAAAGCAACTTCTCAAAAAAAATTAGTTTGACAAGACCCAAATTTCTTAATAGAATATTATAAAAAGAAACTTGGCAAATAAAAGCAAACAACTAGCAGTTGTCCAGAGACAAGATACAATTTGAAGGTACAACCCTTTTACAAAGTACCAAAATAAACAAAAATCAAGAGAAACACTAGTGCTTGAACAATTACTAAACCCTGAATAGCAATTAGAAAAAAGTAGGAACAAAAAAGCCTCATGAATTCCTACAGAAATTTTATATAAACATGGGTTTCTAGAGAAAAAACAGAGAGTGTAGCAACACTATTCTAAAGAAATAATTTCATGTCGTAATAATGAACAGCAAGTGGATTTAAATTTCTTAGATAAAAATTCACAAAGGACTTTGTTATCACAAGAATATCAGATAATTCACATTGGCTTAGTCCTTATAGGAATCCATGGCCTTCACAAGCAAAATTATGGGTCAAAAGTCTTAACTGCGTTAGTAGACAATAGTGACTCAGCCCCACAGAAAGCCATATCAGTTCAATGGAAATAGATCTTAGTACAAACCATGAGATGTGTTACATAGTTCCAAATATGTCGACAACTGTAAAAGACTTCTACAAATTTTTTAAGATAATTATTAAAACCAAAGGCTATGAAACTATGGCCAAAAAAGACAATCTTCTAATAACCAAATTAAAGCCACGGTAGCAAGACTTAGGAATACATCTTCCACAGCATATAAGTTACAAATAGAAGATATGCTTTCACACCTAGAAACACAAGGTGTAAAAGCAATAGAAGAAAAAAGATATGATCCCTCAATCAATGATCACGAGGAATGGACTATCAATCTGACCCCAAAAATAACAAAACAATGAAAAATGTCAATATTGGAAATTAGAGACAAACGCATTAGAAGCCTCTTTCATATTCACAAATTATGTCTCTACAACAAGGCTAATAGAAGAAGAAGAAGAAGAAGAAGAAGAAGAAGAAGAAGAAGCAACCTCAAAGTCCCTTACAAACACACATTATTTTAATACACATCATTGTACTTGTACAATAATATGTATAATACATACAGTATGATGCACTTAATTATCTTCTTAATTTGCCATGTCTTCATCTAGTCTAGAGGATACAACCTATTTCTTCTCCCAATGGTGGCTACTCCTAGTCCTTCTGATTTTCTTCCAGGAATCTCATAATAGCTTCTGCACCTAATAGCTACTCCATTAAGGACCCATACTTTGGCCAATTGAGTTTCTCACAATAATTCCCAGTCATCATCAGGTCCTTTGAAGTTTACAAAGTATTCTAAGTATGTCTACATGTTATCAACCTTTGATAAATCATATGGATTTCCATAATAGAGCCGATGAGGTGTGCTCCTGCTCAATAAGATATGGTGTGTAGCAGGCAGGTAGTGATTCCCTTGAAACCTTGGGAGTTTAAATATTATAAGGGCTTCAAAAGAGTCTCCTTTAGAATAACTTCTTAACATTTCTCTAAGTTTTGGCCCAAAAATTCTAGAACAACATCTTGTTCTATACTTAGTAGTAAGAGCATGCCTATGAAATATTTATCCTACGAAATGCTTTAGAGTGAATACGTCCCATTTGATTTTTAACAGCCCAATAGGTGGAAAAACTTATTTTGTATCTCTAGACCACCATATTGGACTAATTCAAAGCCTGGATTATCCTTTTCATTTAGTTCAGTGAGCACATCTTGTAGGATTATTAGGTTATCATAAAAAGCTTCCTTTGCTTTAGACCATATTATTCTTTGTATTTCTATAGGCAGTTTGCTCAGCAATTCTCTTTTGAACTTCAGGTTTAAACCCATTAATTTCTTAAATTTTTTTATGGAAATTTCAGGAATTAGAGGTTTCCTAACTGAAGAAGAAGATTCTTTGTAATGTTGAAAGGCGAGTTCTGCATGTTGCAAAGAATAGTATCCTCTCCATCCTATTGGGGTGTGTCTTTTTCCTACTACCTTTTGAAGAGCTCCCCATGTATGATATATACCAGCTTTGCTTCTAGAGAATAAAACAAAATATTCTGGTTATTGTCGTATTTCTTTTTCCACGTATAGACATGTGGCATTAATAGCATTCATTTTTGTTGTGGGCGTATTTGCCTGCCATAGAGCATCTACCAAAGCTTGCTGTTGGTCGTCTACGAGACGACCTCTCAGTGGTCTAAAAGATTTTTTAGATCCTGAGGGAGTGATGTTAAGATGGATGTTTCCGAACTTCATTACCTTTTTGTTCTCCATTTATTTAAAGGGGTTGTTGGTAATAGCGCGTGATAAGAGATCAACGTAGATATTATTTTTGCCTTTGATGTGGTCAATTTTCACCATTACTCCGGTCCTGCAAAGACAATTAGTAAAATTAATCCATCTATTGATTGATAATTTTTTATTATTTAACTTATGATAAAATTCTACTATAGCTTGGCAATTAGTCCTTAGTGTAAACTCTAGTTTATTATATATGAATATCTTAAATTTGTCCAGAGTATATAAACATGCCATTATTTTTGCATCAAGTGCAGAGATATGTTTCTTATATTCCCCACTGCAGCATCTTGCAATTTTTCCTGTTTTTTCAGAAGATTCTTTCAAAGGTCTCCATTTGAGAATGCCTCCCCATCCTTCTAGACTTCCACCAGTTTCATTATTATATAGTTGTTTGGTAGTAAAAATATTAATGGAGGAAGTTTTTTCACTTCTTCTTTTAATATTTTAACCATTTTCCAGTCATGTGAATTGAACTTTCATTCTCTTTTTTTACTGCATTTGTTGTATAAAGGTCTAGTGCATTTGCTTAAATTAGGGATATAATTTACGTCATAATTAAGTATCCCTAAAAATTTTTGGAGACGCTTAAGTGTTTCTAAATCTTTAGTAGGATATTCTACAATGCTTTTGACGATGTGAGGTTGTAGTTTTACCTCACCGTCTCCTATTTCTTGTCCTAGGAACCCTATCCTAGAGACACCAATCTTTATTTTGGTCTTGGAAAGAATTAGATCTTCTCTTTTACATATGTCAAAAAACTAAGAAGATGCTTAACATGCTGTATGATATCATCTGAGAAGATTAAAATATCATCTATATAAACACAGATGAAATCATCATATTTTGAGAAGATGTTAATCTATCATCCTTTGGAATATTGCTGGTGCATTTTAAGGCTGAATGCCATTACTAACTATTCAAACTAACCTTGTGGGCAAATGAATGTTGTCCACTCAATGCATCAGGATGCATACTTACTTGGTGGAAACCAAATTTAAGATCAAATTTGTTGTAAACCTTTTTATGCCTTATTTTTAACAAGAGGAAGTCTATACTAAGAAGTGAGTATTGGTCCTTGTAAGTATTGTCATTTAGCCTTCTATAATTGTACACCATTCTGTTTTTCCTCTCATTTGTTCATTGTGCTTATTAATAATAAAAGCTGCAGTTCTATGTATGCTATTTGATGGCCTTATCACTTTGAGAGCTTATAATTCTTTGATGTGTTTTTTGTATTCTTTAGCCATTTCTGGGGATGGTATAATTGGTTTATTCTGTATTGTCAAGTCAGAATTTATAATATCTAACTTACATGATACTTGATTCTTGTTCCAATACTTGAGAGGATCATTTCCTATAAATTGGAGTTTTCCATTCTTGATAGAATAGACATTATTTGCTGTTCAAAATCAATAAGTTTGCCTATATTATAATAAATTTCTTTTGTGATTTGAAGAGCTTCAACATAAGAAATTTTTTTATCTTCCACAAGTATTTCTGATATATTGAATTTTGCTATGGGAGTTGTTTGTAGCATATCTACTTTTTTATAGAAAGTGACTACTCTTTCTTCGATTCTAATTCCTCCTTTGAAAGAATGTATAAAGTTCATTCCTATACTCATCTGGAGGTTATCATTTTTACTAATAGGGACTGCATATGTTAAAGGAAGAACATACCTTTCTTTGTTGAGAACAATGTACCCTTGTTTTACCTTATGGAAGGTAGGTTGAATGCTGTTGAGACCTAATAGATTTACCTGAGTTGTTGTCTCTTCAAAATAATGCTTGGGAAGAGCATTAGGAGAAATACAACATTTTAAAACTCCTGTGTCTAGTATTGCTCTTACTAAGTATATCTTGCATCTATTTCTATCATTGCTATGAGGTTTAGCAAGTTGTTTTGTACCGCAGCTAATAAATTATTGTTGTGTTGTTCCACTAGCCCATTTTCCTCTAGGGTGGAGAATTGAATTTGTTCTGAGTTTTCTCCTATCTCTAGTGTGCTTAGTCTTTCTGTTAAGCTCCTTGTTTATAGATCTACTATGCTGGCCTTTAGAAAAATGATTTCTATTTTCAGGTCCAGATTATGCCTAGATTGTTGTTGTATGAGTAGTCTATGATCAGCTTGTGGCGATGGCATAGGTTTTCTACTAGGAGAGATTTCAAGGTTAAATTTAAGTTGAGCACAAACCAAGCATACTAATAACTCACATTTGGTGCAGTATGTTCTAACTCAATGAGGGGGTTTACATCTACAAAAGAAACATATTCTATTTATCACTGGGAGATTTTCAATATAGTTTTCCCATTCATGTGAATAGTTCTGTTGGCTTTCTAGAAGTTTCTTGTTAGCTCTTTCTAGGTTCCAGTCTAAGTTACTTACATGGATCATTAGTACTGTTTCTATTATGAGTTGTTTCCTTTCTGTCTGATCCCTTTCATCATTTTAGAAGAAACATATATCTAAGTCGTTGGGACCTTCATTTTCTTCTAGGCTGACTATATCCAAAGAAGGGTCTAATTCCAGTTCTTGAAATGTGTTAAATCTCTCTTTCTTGGCTTTACTGTTTTGACACTGGTTTGCAAAGTGTCCTTCTCCACATGTGTTAGAATTGATTGAAGATGAGAGAATTTCAGAGAAGATGAAATGAAGAAGCAATGATCTGAAGTTAGAGTGTCCTAGTGTAATTAGTTTAGAATTGAAGGGCAACTTGGTCTTTTAAGTGTTTGAATATTAGTTGAAATAGTTGGAAGATCAGAGGGAAAGATTGGACAGTGATGATATATCTAATCAAGTAAAGGTAGTTTAAGTTCGAGGCAAATGAGGACACTAGATTGTGCTTGTGAAGAACGATTGAGATTTAAAGATCAAGAAAGAGTGTAAGTTTGAGCCATAAATCTGGTCAAGCGATGAGGTTGAGTTGAGCCTGACACGTATCAATGTGACGCAGTTGGTCTATTACATTTCTCTTACTAAACTTTTTCAGTTGTATATGTGTGTGTTCTTAAGAATTATGTTTATGTTTTTCTAGTTATCTCAACACATATCATACTTGTATAAATTTTCCAGAAATATAGAGTTTGTTTTGATCCTTGCTTTTAATACAAAAGTTGTTTCTCTTGGTATCATATATCTATGTAGTCATTATCAGTGGTATCAGAGCTTTATGGTGTGTATTATGGGCTATTGTTAGTGATTTGCTGTTTTTGGTTTTGTGTGAGGTGTTGAGAGGGCTTGAAGTTGTTTTCGCTGCTGAGCTTTGAATGTTGTATGTGTGGATTTTTGTGTTAGCTAGAGTTTCTATAAAAAGTGATCTAAGTTGTGTCTATGAGCAAGGAGGAGATTAAAACTACTCAAGCAATGGCCTCTAGTTCATCTTCAGCACCAACACCTGATATATCTCATGCTCTATTACCTATCTTTAGGGGTGATGGTTATGAGCACTGGAGTTATAGGATGAAGACCTTCTTTAGGTCTAAGAGGTTATGGAAAGTGATTGAAGGGGGAATTAGTGCAGAAGAGCCAACAGAAAAAGAAATTGAAGATGATGCAAAGGCCCTTTTTTATTACAACAGGCAGTAGATGAAACAATTCTACACAAAATTGTTAGGTTTGATTCAGCAAAAGAGGCCTGGGATCACATCAAAAATGAGAACCAAGGTACTTCAAGGATGGTGTCAGTTAGATAGCAAAATTTGAGGCAAAAGTTTGATTTATTGCAGATGAAGGAAGAGGAGACAGTCCAACACTATATTACTAGAGTGTTAGCTATGTTAAATCAGATCAGAGACATGGGAAGTGAATTAAAGAATGCTGATGTGGTTTTGAAGATGATGAGGAGCTTATCATTAAGATTTGTACATGCAGTGACTTCAATTGAAGAGACTAGGGACATGTCCAAAGTGACTCTTGATAAATTGAGTAGGTCTTTACAAGCCCATGAAGCTAGATTTAATCAATTCACTGAAAGACCTGAAAGACATGAAGCTTTTGTGATGCAAGACTCAAGAGGTGGCAGAAATAATTGGAGAGGAAGAGGAAGATTTGGTGTACTCAGAGGTAGAGGAAGAACTAGTGATAATTCAAGAGGCAATGATCAGAGAGTAAGTATGCAAAGGCAGCAGAATTTAAGTGAAAGTAGCAGAGGTGGTTCAAGGGCGTTTGGCAGATTTAGCAGAGGTTAGAGGCAGTATGGGTAGAGGTTTAACAGTGAAAATTTGCAAAATGTTCAATGTTACAGATGCAAGAAGTATGGGCACTATCAATCACATTGTTGGTCTGCACAAGATAAAAATGCAAGTGAAGCAAGAAGTTCTTCTAATACACCAAATCCTAGTGAGTATGGAAACTTGTTTGTGGTTCATACTGGGCAAGGAATGGAGAGTTCTTCTATCTGGCTGTTGGATAGTGGAACCTTTAGTCATATAACTGGAAGAAGGGAGCTCTTTCACAATTTAGATGAAGCACTGCAACATAAAGTCAGACTTAGTGATGATAAAGAAGTAGATGTGTGTGGCAGAGGTTCAATAGTAATCAGAATGTCTGATGGAAAATTGAGACTGGTTAATGGTGTTCAGTATGTCCCTTCTCTAGCCCATAATTTATTAAGTGTAGGACAACTTAATGAAGGAGGCTATGATGTCAATTTCAATAAGAATTATGGGTGTATAATTAAAGATGGAAACACTGGGAGAATCTTGTTTAGAATTCAAAAGAACAATAACAATCTATTTCTAGTGGAGTTTGCTAGCCAAGAGCAAGTCAATTTGGCAAGAAATGAGGAATTGGCATTATTTTGGCATAAAAGGTATGGACACTTAAATTTTCAAGGTTTGAAAGTCCTTGCACAGCAAGAGATGGTTGTGGGTTTACCTGAGATCGAGAAGATGAATTATTGTGAAGAATGTGTATTTGGAAAGCTAGCAAAATATCCATTTTAGTATGGAAAATCTTGGAGAGCTAGGCAAAAGCTTCATTTAGTGCATGATGATGTGTGTGGCCTTATGCAGACTGAATCTAATGGAGGAGGTAAGTATTTTTTTTGTTATTCATTGATGATTTCTCAAGAATGTGCTGGGTGTACATTTTGAAATTCAAATATGAGGTGTTCAGTTGCTTTCAAAAATTTGTGACAATGGTGGAGAGACAGTTAGGAAATCAGTTGAAAATACTCAAAATTGATAGAGGTGGAGAGTTTGTATCAAAGGAGTTTTAAGAATTTTGTGAACGAAAGGGAATAAAACATGAATTAACAGCTCCCAGCAGAATGGTGTTGCTAAAAGGAAGAATAGGACACTTATAGAGAAAGCTATGAGCATGCTGAAATCTAGTAATTTACTAAAGTGTTTCAGGGCAGAGGCAATAATAACAGCAGCTTACTTGTCTAATGTGTCTTCAACTTATGCAGTTTGGATGAAGACACCTCATGAAGTCTGGTTTGGAGTGAAGCCTAAAGTCACTCATTTAAGAGTCTTTGGCTGTGTGAACTTAGTGCATATATGCCTATACAGAAGCTGCAAAAATTAGATGATAGAGAAGTGAAGGGAATTTTAATTGGCTATTGTACATATGTAAAGACTTATAGGGTGTATTTACCAGATTCTAGGAAAGTTTTGATCAGTAGAGATGTAAAGTTTGTGGAATCAGAAACTTGGCAGTGGACAGTAATGAATGATCAAGCATCTAAGGTGATTGTGTTACAATAAAGAAAAGCATATTCAATTGCAGAAAATCGGGGAGTTGAAGAAATAAGTGGATCAAGCTCAGGAGCTAGTAGTAGCAATGGAAATGGTACTTCTATGGCTCAAAAGGGTTTAGAAATTGATTCCAGCATTGATGAATCACCAATACTGAAGGTCAAGACACTGAAAGATTTATATGAGAGTTGTTTTTTTGGTTTGAATGTGACTGATCTGTGTTGTTATGAAGAGGCAGAAAATCAAGGCATTGGAGGCAAGCATTGTTAGATGAAATTGAAACAATTCAGAGGAACAATACTTAAAAGCTTTGTGAATTACTAGCAAGGAAGAAGGTAATAGGAGTTAAATGGGTATATAAAACCAAGTTGAAGCCAAATGATGAGGTCGAGAGGTATAAAGCTAGGCTTGTTGCAAAAGGTTATGCTCAAGAATTTGGAATTGATTATGAAGAGATATTTGCTCCTATGGCAAGAATGGAGATAGTTAGAATGTTGTTAGCTCTTGGAGCTCAAAAAGGTTGGCCAATTTATCAATTGGATGTCAAACCTGTATTTTTGAATAGAACTCTTGAAGAAGAGGTATATGTTGCTTAGCCAAGAAGATTTGAAATACAAGGGAAAGAAAATCAAGTGTACATGCTAATCAAGGTTTTGTATGGATTAAAACAAGCTTGAAGGGCCTGGTATGCATGGTTAGATGCATGGTTTAATTCACAAAATTTTTACAAGAGTGAGACAGAACATACTTTGTATAAAAAAGGCAGGTAATAAAGCTGATGTATTGCTGGTATGTGTGTATGTTGATGATCTAATCTGTTTAGGATCATCAGTGAAGCTGGTGGAGGAATTTAAAGCAGCTATGAAGCAAGAATTTGAAATAACAAACTTAGGATTGATCAAATATTTTCTGGGTCTTTAGATTTATCAAAGCATACAAGGTGTGCATGTATCACAAAAGAGATATGCAAAGGAGATGCTAAAATAGTTCAATATGCAAGGTTGCAAGGCTGTGAATGTACCAATGAATTAGTGTACTAAGTTACAGCTCACTCAAGAACCAGAAGGGACAGATGCAACTATTTATAGGAGATTAATACGTAAGCTATTATACTTGACTCATAGCAGGCCTGATCTTGTGTATGCAGTAAATCAATTATCCAGATACATGTAACATCCTACAAAAATTCACTTGGAAGCTGCTAAACAGATGCTGAGGTATGTTGCCGAGTCTTTTAATTATGGTATTCAGTATAACAGTGGAGTTGAATGTGTGCTTGAGGGTTAATGTAACAGTGATTGGTGTGGTGATAAAGAGGATAAAAAGAGTACTTCAAGATACATTATTAGTTTAGGCTCAGGTGCTATTTGTTGGGCTTCAAAGAAGCAAGAAATTGTGGCCTTATCATCTACTGAGGCTGAGTATATATCTTTGAGTTCAGCGTGCTGCCAAAGTATATGGATGGGAAAATTTTCAAGTGATTGTGGACTTGATTGTGAAACAACAACTCAGATTTGGTGTGATAACAAGTCCTGCATAGCTATTGCTAAGAATCCAACGCTTCATGGTAGAACAAAGCACATGGATGTCAAGTTTCATCACATTAGAGAACCTATAGCAAGGAAGAAGATTCAATTAAATTATTGTTCAACTGATGTGCAGGTTGTTGATATATTCACAAAATGCTTGAGTATTCAGAAGCACAAGCAATTCAGAGGTGAGATGGGTGTTTGTCAGCTTCAATCAAGGGGGATTTTGTTAGAATTGATTGAAGATGTGAGAATTTCAGAAAAGATGAAATGAAGAAGCAATGATTTGAAGTTAGAGTGTCATGGTGTAATTAGTTTAGAATTGAAGGATAGCTTGGTATTTTTAAGTGTTTGAATGTTAGTTGAAACAGTTGGAAGATCAGAGGGAAAGATTGGATGGTGATGATGTATCTGATCAAGTAAAGGTGGTTTAAGTTCGGCAAAGGAGGACACTGGATTGTGCTTGTGAAAAACAGCTGAGATTTAAAGATCAAGAAATAGTGTAAGTTAGAGCCATAAATCTGGTCAAGCGGTGAGGTTGAGTTGAGCCCGACACATATCAATGTGACTCATCTGGTCTATTTCATTTCAGTTACTAAACTTTGTCAGTTGTATATGTGTGTGTTCTCAAGTATTATGTTTATGTTTTTCTACCTCAACAAATATCATACTTGTATGAATTTTCCAAAAATATAGAGTTTGTTTTGATCCTTGCTTTGAATACAAAAGTTGTTTCTCTTGGTGTCATCTATCTATGTAGTCATTATCAGTAACATTTGCACTTTATTCCTCTGGGCTTATGTGTCTTGAATTTTCTAACCTGGTTTAAAAGCCAATGTGTTCCTTTATAGGTTGTGGATCTTCTCAAAGCTTTCTTTGGGCAGCTTACGCTGCTATATGCCCCTGGAATTTTGATATTTCTGTAGAAATAAAAATCTTTTGCTTATCTCACAATCTCATTTTGTCTACATAATTCTTGTAACACTTTATATGTAAATTCTAAAGGAGACTCTTTTGAAGCCCATATAATATTTGAAATCCCAAGGTTTCAAGGGAATAACTACATGCCTGCTACACACCACATCTTATTGAGCAGGAGCACACCTCAATGGCTCTATCATGGAAATCCATATGATTTTACAAAGGTTGATGAGATTCTTGGGGATATGCCAATCCCAATATTTGGAAATTTTTCATTCCATAATTCTTGAAGCTTTGTGTTAAAGGGAGGAGGCATTTTCATAAAACATTTACAGGTTTGAATATTCTTGTACATATTTCATATTGCAAATGACGAGTCTTTCTAAGTCAAGACAGGTTTTTTTTTTTTTGCATTTCTGTTTGTCCTCTACACTCGTCATAACCTACCAATATTTGCCTTATCTATGATGTAATATTTGTTGTATCTTTAGTAGTATCCATAAGCTGTTGGAACTCATTTATAAAATGGTTCTCCAATTTTAAAAATATAGCTTTGTGTTTTCTCCTAGCAAATTTTTGACATACATAACTTTGTCATTCAAGTCTGCAAAAGATTATGTAGCTAGATGGGTTATTGTATTGCTTTCCCTCTCCTAATAGTATCTTCCCAAAGAGAGATATATTTGGAAAATACTAGCATTGAACCTATATTAGTGTTAGCAGAAGGTAACACATGTACTGCTTCATAATAAAAAGGTCTAGGTTGAATTCTGCCAACCTGTCTAAAATAATATGGTTGTACTATTTGATTTGATGTTGTTGGCTGAGCCGGGCCAAAAGTCAGGTTCTGACTTATTCCTATATGAGGAACAATTCTACTTTGAGCTTCTGAGGCTTCGTTCATTAGTATGTTTTCTATTCTAATGCTGGGGTAGTAAGAACTTTCATCTTTTTCCATGTCTTCCATATATTGGATAGTAACTGTTCGATTAGGAAGACTCTATGATATACTCAAGTAATTTTCTATTTTTATGTCGTCAAATCCTACTCCTGGAATATTGGAGATATTTTGATCAATCCATTTTGATTCTTTTTCTTTTTGAATGAGCAGTTGATTTCTTACTGCCATTCTTTCTTTTTCTGTTGCTATTCTATGGCTTTCTTCTATTGAAGTCTTAACTCTTTGTAATGTCTCTTGGAAATATTCAAAAAACTCTTGATATGTTGAAAATCTAGGTTTGTCATAGGTCGGGTGCTAGGCCCATCATAGAGATCTTTTAGTCTTAAGGGTCCTGACCATGTGTCAAGGATTTGATATTTTTTTTTTTTTTAGGGAAGAGCTCCACAGAGCTAATTTTTATTAGAATAAAACGAAATTACAAAGGTTCGAAATTACAAAACCAAAGAACAAACAAGAAACAAAAAAACAATACAAGAAAAAAAGCAAAAAAACAAAAGAGAAACACACAAGGGACAAGCAACTATAAAGAGAAAACATGAGAGGTGAATGATTTCATAATCCATTTGGGGAGATCACGCCCAACCAAGAAAAGTGTAATAAGATGAAGGTTATCTGCATGAGATGCCAGCCGAAGAGCCGGACCCAACCAAATAAATGCGATGCACAGTGATGAGTTGAGGAGAGCCAGCCGTCAAGAGAAGATCATTGACCGAATTAATCTGATGTCAATGCCGCCATGAGCAAGTAGTATCAGTAGTATGTAACGCATGGAGAACATCCAGATTGGAGACAAAAATGTATTGGATTGTGTACATGCCAGAAGCAGAAAATTGGAGAGCATGTAACAAAGCAGTGAGCTCCACAGCCAAACAATTGGACGAGGAAGATGGACAAGAACCTGAAAACATGACATTACATTGACTAGAAACACAGAAAAAACCAGCATTATAAACCTGAGGATTGGAGCCAGGAGAAGTGGCTAAGAAGAGAAATAGGCCATCAGCAGCCGAGAAATTACTCAACAGCATCCCCTGACCAAAAAATTTAATATGAGAATGAAAATAGTTTTTAGCAAAACAAAGAGCAGTGTGAGCAGTTCTCCCAGCATTAGAACAGTTATTCCGAAATATCATATGACAACGAGCTTTCCAAATATGTCAGGCAACAGCAGCAATCACAGATTTAACAAAACCATTACACCCAGACTGTGTAAGCCAAAACCCATCAGAGAAGCCACCAACAAAATTAATACAATGACCAATAAGCATCTCAATATGTGCCCAAACACTTTGAGCAAAAGAGCAATTAAGAAAAAGGTGGTCAATGCATTCCAGATGAATCCCACAGAGAGGACAAGGAGATCTAGGGCCAAGATTAATAGAGTATAAAAATTCAAAAGTCGACAGACGACCTTTAAATAACAGCCAGAGGAAATGTTTGACTCTAGGGGCCGTCCGAATGGACCAAAGCTTCTTCCACCCAATCCAAGGATCAGTAACAAACAGGTTCTTATTTAAAGTATGATAAACATTAGAAGCAGTATTAAGCTTTGGGGCCACGGGATACCACACCCAAAGATTAGGAGAAGTCAAATTGATAAAACCAAGGTTATCCATAATATCATGGGTATCATCACCAAAAGGAGTTCTTAATTTGCAAAAGTCCCAAGAGGAACCACTGATGAAATCAGACAGGTTAAGATCATTCAAGTTAAGGTTGCAATTGAAAAAACCCGGTTTGAAAGCTAGTGGAACATCCCAAACCAAGGATCAAAAAGAACAGAGGTACAACTTGGGTTTACATTTTTGATCCAGCAATGAGGTTTAAGGACTTTGGCAGAGTTACAAAGACCACGAAAGAAAGCCGAGCAATTAGATGGAATACAATCAGTCCAAAAATTGATTTTGCCATATTTGAGATACAAAAGATCAACCCAAAAAGCCTCGCCATGATTGAGATACCTAAAAATATGTTTAGCCATAAGAGAATGTCTAACGATAGAAAGATTGCGAATCGACAGACCCCCTCAGATTTAAAATCGGTAATAGTATTCCAACCCACGCAGTGGATGCCCTTTCCATCACCACCCGAATGCCAGAAGAAAGTCCTAGCCAATTTAGAAATCTCGGAAAAGAACAGCTTTCGGGAATAGGATAAACAGATAAATAAAAAAACAAGGCATAGACGGAAGGGAGGAATTGATCGGGATTAATTTAGCGACTTTTAGAGAGTTTTTAAATGACACCAACGATAGACATACGCCGCACTTTCTCAATCATAGATCGGAAAAACGAGGCAAAGCAAGACGCTTGGAAAGAGAAAAATCACACCAAGATACTTACAAGGAAAAAAAGAGCAGGGGTTGATTTTGAGAATAGAACAAATACTATTCTGAACTCTTTTATTAAACCAGGAGGGGAAGTAGACTGCAGATTTGGCAGGGTTTAAGTGTTGCCCAGAGAAATTGCCAAACCAATCTAAGCACCTCAGAATATAACGGGCAGCAGATCTAGAATCACGGGTGACAATCACAAGATCATCAGCATAAAGTAAATGATTAAAGTTGGAAGGAAGATTGTTATGAAATTATGGTTAAGGGTATGATTGAGAAGCATAGTCAAGTTTTGAGAGACTAGAATAAATAAATAAGAAGAAATAGGATCTCCTTGACGAACTCCCCGAGAGGAGGATATCCAAGGAGAGGGTCTGCCATTGACTAACAGAGAAAAGGAAGTAGAGGAGAGACAAATTCTAATCCAAGAAATCCAAAGACTAGGAAAGTTCATTCTAGTAAGGGTGATGAGAATTGCACTCCAACTAATGGTATCATAAGCTTTCTCAAAATCAATTTTAATAATCATCCTAGAGGGGTCATTGATTGAATTCTCTATCGAATGCACAACCTCTTGCAGAGTAATAATATTATCAAAAATACAGCGACCCGCAACAAAGCCCGATTGCTCCCAACCAACAAGAGTTGGGAGAACTGTCATAAGCCTGTTAGCGAGAAGCTTAGAGATAATTTTATAACAGACGTTACAAAGGGAAATCGGGCAAAAATCCAAAACCAAAGTAGGGGCCTCTTTTTTCGGAATGAGAGCGATGAAGGTCTTACCCCCGGAATTAGGCAAAACAGAATTAGTAAAGAAATACTTGATGGCAGAGACAAGCTGATTACCAATATCATTCCAATAAAACTTGTAAAACTCAGCATTGAGGCCATCAGGACCAGCGCTCTTACCAGAAGGAAGATCGAGAACAATGCGATAAATCTCCTCACCAGAAACCTCCCTAATGAGTCTCCTTCCATCATCATCAGAAATTGAAGGAAGCTCACCCGGGAAAGAGGTACGAATATTGGGGAAATCACAATCATTGGGAGCATTCCAGAGATTAGAATAATATTGAACAAAAGCATTGTCAATATCTTCATGCTCAAAAATAGTAAAGCCATCCAAATTAATAATCTGAGAGATAGCATTAAAATGGGAACCGATACGAACCGTGTTATGGAAAAAAGCAGTATTACGATCACCATTATCCAACCAAAGGAGATGAGCACGTTGGGCCCAACGCAAAGACACAAGGCGTTGGAGGGAGGCGAACTTAGCATAGAGATCTGACAACTCAGCAAAAACATCAGGATCATTAACATCAGCAAGTTCTAAAGAAGTAATAGAAGCTTCAGTACTATTAATATCAGAATCAAGAGAGCTGAGACCAGTACGCTTCCAAGTATTAATATTAAAACAAGTACGCGAGATATAATGCGAGAAAGCATGCATAGGATTACCATTAGTAGAGCAAGACCAAGCATTCCTATCCGCTTCATGACAACCAATATAATCAAGCCAGTAATTTTCAAATCTAAAAATCTTATGTCTAAAAATATAATGAGAATAAATCTTAAGTAAAAGAGGAGCATGATCAGAAAGAACTCTAGGAAGGTTCTTAAGAGAGTAAACAGAAAATTTATCCAACCAACAAGAGTTCACAAGCCCACGATCAAGTTTGGCCCAACGACGTGAAGGACCAAACTGATTATTACACCAGGTGAACTCTGAGCCAGAAAAATTAAGATCAAATAAATTATTCAAATCAACAAAATTAAGAAAAAATCTGGATCTACAAGAATAGTAAATATACGAACCACCCTTGTGCTCAGATCTGGAGAGAACAGCGTTGAAGTCGCCAATAGAAAGCCAAGGAAAATTGAGAGTAGAGATTTTAGAGAGCTCCTGCCAAAGAGAACACTGGGCATGAAGAAGATGGGAGTTATAAACAATGGAAACAATGACACTAGAAACATTATCTAAAGAAATAACAAGATGTAAAGCACGACGAGAGACGGCAATAGGAGTAACTCGGCCAATATTCTTATTCCACAAAGCAATAATACTGCCCAAGTACCCATCAGCAACGATAGCAGCCCAATCCTAGGAATTGGGGACAAGAGACCGGAACCTATCAAGCCGAGAATCATTGGCCCTGGTTTCAACAAGACACACAAGAGAAAGGTTAAGCCGTCTAGTAAAACTAATAACACGAGAAGAGGTCTCTCGAGACGAGATACCTCTACAGTTCCAACAAAGAATATTAAAAGCAATCATAATCATCAAAAACAAGGCTAGAAACTCCCTGAGAACGTAGGAAACATAACAACAAGGTTAGGAACAGGAACCCTCCTGATCCATCCTTCCTTTCTTCTGGGGTTAACATCCCAACGTGTATGCCTTTACGGACTAGGGAACCTCTCCTTGCCTCAGATTAATACTGAACTAAAGTCATAGAATCATCAACATCATCCCCCTCAGACATATCATCGTCATCATCGTCTCCATCATCATCATCATCACCAGAACCCTCCGCATCACTATCGCCACTGCCAGCCAAAGGATTACCAGCAAGAACAGCAGACACACAGTTCACTGCATGCTGGTGGGAGGAGCACGGAGGCGAGAGCAACGGAGTATCATTAAGGGAGGAACGAACCACTGGAGAGGGGAGTTGGAAGAAGGAGGGTTTGGAATGGGATCAATCCTCATCGGCAATGAAGGTATCGAGACAGAGGGATTGACACAAGGGGGGTAGTGGGCAGAGTATTGGGAAGGGAGGAGATAACACCATCATTAATCACAGCTGTAACCTGAGTGGGATTAGACCAGACAGGTCCAACAGCAGAAGGATTGCAGTGAGGGTCTTGGAACTCGGAGTAAGAAGCACGAGACCCTGTCAAGCCACCTCGAGCATTGTTTCTGACACCACCACGCTCCGAAACAGCAGAATGAGAGGACAGGTTCAAGCCAGAAGCATTGGCACATGGATTCTCAACAGGCGCCTCGATCATAGGGACAGCATCGATATTGACATACTCAACATGGAAAGAGCGCGAAGAGACAACACCGCCTCGACCCCTAGCTCGGCGTCCTCCACGTGTCCCACCAGTCGACCCAGGACTAGGACCTAACGAAGCAACGTTCTCTGTGGCTGCCATGTCACGGGTCACGTGACTAGCACGAAGGCCAATCCCGCGACCGCTGACATTGCCTTACCGACGGGAGACGAGCATCTACGGGCCGAAATCCGAGTCAGGCATAGGGGGATCAAGCAGAGTATCACCGGCAACCATTTCCGTATCCCGATCAACAGAAGTCACGGATTGAGCAGGAATGACCTCCTGCCTCTGAGAACTTCGGAGGGGAGGAGAATCCCTACCAATCTTCCTAACATTCACCCGAGAACAAGAGCTAGCACCATGACCAATGGCGCCGCAAGAATAGCAGAATGTAGGTAAACGTTCATAGAGAACGACAACAAAGATACGATGAAGGTCGTCACCCAACCAGAAACCCCGACACAGAGGTTTCGAGATATCTATTTCAATACACACACGGGCAAACTTGGACCGAGTAAGTGAAAGGGTAAGATCATCAACCTTAATCAGAGGACCAAGATGAGCAACAATGGTCTCAAGGGATTCACCATCCCAAAATTTGACTGGAAGGTTATGAAGTTGTACCCAGATAGCAGCAGTAGAGAGTTTAGCAAAAGCCGGTTCAAAGAACGGCTGCCAAGGCGAGAGCTGAAGGGTTAATCCATTGAGAGACCAGGGACCATCAGTAAGTAGCTTTTCCATCACATTATGCGAAGGGCAGCAGATCAGAAGGAAGCCATTCGGGAGATCAGAGATCAGTAACTCTCCATAATTACCCCATTTAGTCAATAAGGAAGCTTTCAGTTGATCAAACGGTGGCGGCTTACCAAAAAATTTCCCAAAGAGAGAGTTTTGAAACTTACTGTGAGCACGAGATATAGCATCACCATCCAATTTAACAAAATCCGTGGAGGAAGATTTAAGCTTTTCTAAGATCACAGGGTTATGGAGTGGCGAGGACTCCTGGATACGAGAAGAAGCAGACGCTACTTGGGCCCAGGATATGGAAGGTGGATTATGGTTTAGGGATGAGCCATCCCTCCCCCCACTTGCCTTGGCAAGGGGAGGAAGATGAAGAAGTGTTAGAGAAGGAGCAGGACACTCAGCAGAACACTCAGAGGAGAGAGAAGAATTTGTTAAACGATGGGTTCATTATCATTGTCCTATGTGCACTGCATATGTTTAAAGTAAATCATCTTCAGAGGAAGAGACTTGTGAAGACCATCTTGAGAAGCATTAAGAGCTCAATTTATGTTCTTTTTACTCTTCTTTTGAATGGAATTTATTCTTGAAACTTGATGTTCTTTGAATTTTAGAGATGTTTTAGTGGGCTAATACTATGGTAAGAGTCCATAAAAGAAATCTCTCGTATAATTAGAAGCGGCTCTCATTATAGTGATAATCTTGCTCCAAGTTTTTGAATTAGATTTCTCTTGTACATTCCAAAAGGCGTAGATCTCAATATTGTAAATCCCCTAGATCTTTCAAAAGCTGAAATGTTTTTAGTTGTAAAAGATTACTAAGTTTAGTACGGAAGTAAGACTCAAAGGTGAGTAGCAGGAAAAGTGCTCTTTAAGTGAACAACTAAAAGGATCTCAAAAGTTTTGAAATGTTTTTAGCTGGGTAAAGAAAAAGATTCAAGTTGAGTATACTGTGCAGAGCCAAGAAAACACATTCAAAATAAAATTATATGTCAAAATCTTTAGAATATCTAAATCTTGAAATAAATAATATCTTGAGGAAAAGTAGTCTAGATAAATTCTGTTTTTATTGTTTCTCAGGAGAATCTTTTAAACACAAGTTTCACTCTAAAGATTTTCAATTAAATTTGATTTGTGATTTGTGCGTTATATATTATCCTTCATAACTATTATGGGAGATAATTTAATGGGTTGATGAGGTGGCACAAGCATCAAACTCTAGAATAGTCTAATGATTAAAATACTCTACATTGATTTAATATATGTCATTATATAAGCAACCACATACATAAAAACATATTAATTGACCGGAAACTACATAACCAACTTAATGACCAAACCTTAATATATTTATATCCCTAAGTCATTTGTCACACATGCAATTTATAAAGCATTCTCAACACATGCAAAATCCTCATAATTTATGTGTATATATCTTAAAAAATAAAAATGGGGAACTATTTTTATTACGATAAAATAGAAACTATAATTTGTTTTACCTGTACTAACATGCAAAATTATTACTATATGTATATTTTTCCAAAATCAAGATTTATATATATTAGTAATTAATGAGCATTTAAGGATTAGAAGAAAGAAAATCCCACAAGAGAAGCTACGTACTGATCATCAGTGTGAAGGAGGAGTAGAAAAATGGACGTGATAATCGAGAACAAGAAAGATGGGACGAGCTTTGAGCTGGAGATCTCGTTCTTCTCCACAGTGCTGGAGATCAAGGAGAAGATTCACAAGTACCATGACGTGCCAGTGGACAAGCAAACGCTCCACATCCATGGAGCTGCCATGGAGAACGATAGAGACACGGTGTATTATGAAGTGGTCCAAGGATCCAAGATAGAGCTCGTCGTGCACAAAGATGATCAAGAAGAGGAACAAGATAGCTTGCAAGCTATGCAAGCTATACAAGAGGGTGGTGGTGATGAGGTGATGGAGACGGAGGAGGACAATGTCGTCAACCAAGATAAAGAAGAGATACAAGAAGGCTTGGTGGGTGGTCATGAGGTGGTGTCAATGGAGGATGTCCTCGGCCAACAAGAATGCTTTGTGGGTGCAGGTCATGAGGTGGTCTCATTGGAGAATGTCCTCGGCCAAGAATGCTTGGTGGGTGGTCATGAGGTGGTCTCATTGGAGGATGTCCTCGGCCATAAAGAAGGCTTTGTGGGTGGTCATGAGGTGGTCTCAATGGAGGATGTCCTCGGCCAACAACAAGGCTTTGTGGGTGGTCATGAGGTGGTGACCATGGAGGATGTCTTGGGTCAACAACAAGGCTTGGTTGGTGGTCATGATCAGATGATGACGACCGGGAATATCTTTGGCCAACAACAAACTTTGCATCATGTTTTCGGCCAACAACAGGGCTTGCAGCATGTCTTCGGCCAACAACAACAACAAAGCTTGGTTGGTAGTCATGAGATGGTGACGATGGGTAATGTCTTGGGCCAACATCAAGGCTTGGGTGGTGGTCATGAGGTGGTGGCGATGGGGAATGTCTCCGGCCAACAAGTGATGGGGTGATTGAAAAGGATGAAGCCACTAAAAATCAAGACATTGATGCAGAGTTCAGCTGAAGATTTACAGAGCTTCATGGCAGTTACAATTGAAGTTGTGGAGGGAACAGTGTTTGAAATTTAAAGGGTAAGGATCTGATCATCTGCATGTGTGCGTAAGTTCGAGGCACATCAAGGGCTGTTATGTTAGTCCGGTTAGTGAAAGGTGTTTAGTCAAGTCATCTTTTGTTCTATATTACTAAGTCTTTAAATTAATATATTTGTAAAAGAAAGTAATGGTGAAGAGACTAGACGAAAAAGAAAAAAAGCTATCTCTGGTACTATGCTTGTTCTGGATCTCTGGTTCTTAGATCTATAACTACTGTTCATCTTCTTCATGAAATCTATGAGTTCTTCTTGCATTTTCTGATTTCTTTGCCATCAAAGTGGTATCAGAGCTAGTTAAAGAAGACTCAAAGCAAGGTGAAGGTCTGTTCCGGGTCAGAATGAGTTCTAGCAGCACAACGACTAGTTCTTCCACATTTGCTCTACCATCTGTACCCCAATTTAATGGAGAAGACTATGATCATTGGAGTATTATGATGATGACTTTATTCAGGTTTAATGGGCTGTCAGATGTGGTAGAAAAAGGCTTCTCTGATGATGAAAGCAAGAATCCAGAAAATAAGCAAAAGGATGCTCATGCCTTGTATTTAATTCAACAAGCAGTTCAACGTCCATTGTTCTCTCGGATTGCTGCTGCTAAGTCTGCTAAAGAGGCATGGATCACTCTTCAAATACAGTTTCAAGGAAATACCAAGATCAAGGCCTTGAGAATTCAAGCCTTGAGGCAATCTTTTGAAAATTTGAAAAAAAAGGAAAATGAAGGTGTTCAAGCCTATATTGCAAGGGTGACTGATTTATGCAATCAAATAAGAAGCTTGGGAGATGAGTTACCAGAATCTTTGGCTGTTGGGAAGGTCCTTAGAAGTCTAGGACCAAAGTTTAATTTTGTTGTTGCAGCAATTGGAGAGGCAAAGGATCTCACAAGCATTACTATGGATGAGGTGGCAGGATCTCTTCAAGCTCATGAATCTCTTCTTTTGAGCCAAGATGATGTACCTGATGAGAAGATGTTTGCAGCAAATTCAGAAGAAAAAGCTCTTGTCATTAAAGGAGAGTCATCTAATGATATAAATTGGTATCCAAGTCGTGGGAGAGGCAGAAGCTTCTTTAGAGGAAGAGGAAGAAGTTACAATAGAGGCAGAGGTAGATATGTTGCAGATACTACTTCAGAGAGAAATATGAGCAACAGTTATGTAGATCAAGGAGGGCACACAGGTTTTCAAAGATCTACAAGAAGCAATCTAAGAAATGTTCAATGCTATCACTGCAAGAAATTTGGACACATACAGTCCAACTGCTGGTATAAAGACAGAAGTATAAATGAAGGGTCAAGTTCTAATGATGATAAAAATGCAAGTGGAAAAGATGAAAATTTGTTCATGGTATACACTGAATTTGGAACACCAGAACCTTCAGTTTGGCTACTTGACAGCGGGTGTTCAAGTCATATGACAGGAAGAAGGGAATTATTTTGTAAGCTGGATGAAACTCAGATGCATGTAGTCAAGCTTGGGGATAATAAGGAGATGCAGGTTGCAGGAAAAGGTTCAGTCGGTGTGATGATGAGAAATGGAAAAACAAAATTGATTCACAATGTTCAATTTGTTCCCAATCTAGCTCACAATTTACTCAGTGTGGGGCAATTAGTTGGGAATGGATATCAATTGATATTCAAACATGGAAAGTGTAAGATTTATGATGATAAGTCTGGTGATCAAGTAATGGTTGTGAACCAAAACAAGAACAACATGTACCCTGTTGAATTCTCTCAATGTGAGCAATTAAATGCTGTTATATCACCTGAAGAAAATTCATTACTATGGCATGATAGATATGGGCATCTCAATAATCAAAGTCTTCAAGTGCTACATCAGAAGAAAATGGTGATTGGTCTTCCAATAATGAGACAGTTTAATAACTGTGAAAGCTGCATATATGGAAAGTCATCCAGACAACCATTTATTGCTGGAAGATCATGGAGAGCCAAAGGAAAATTGCAACTGGTGCACTCTGATGTTTGTGGACCTATGCAAGTGGATTCACTTGGAGGATCCAGGTATTTCCTGCTATTTATTGATGATTTCAGTAGAATGAGTTGGGTTTACTTCATTAAAAATAAGTTTGAAGTGTTTTCTTGCTTCCAAAAATTCTTGGCCCTTGTTGAGAGGCAATCTAATCAAAAATTAAAAACATTAAGAACAGATAGAGGAGGTGAATATATGTCCAATCAATTCAAAATGTTTTGTGAAAATAATGGTATCAAGCATGAATTCACTGCACCTTATTCCCCTCAACAAAATGGTGTTGCTGAGAGGAAAAATAGAACATTGGTAGAAAGGGCCAGAAGCATGTTAAATAGCAAGTTCTTACCTATTAAATTCTGGGCTGAGGCCATAGCTACTGGTGTCTATCTAGCAAATTTGTCTCCAACAAAGGCAGTAATGAACAAAACTCCTTATGAGGCTTGGTTTGGACACAAACCTAATGTGTCACATTTGAAAATATTTGGGTGCATTGCTTATACAAAAATTCCAACACAAAACTTACAGAAACTTGACAATAGAGCTCAAAAATGCATTTTTGTTGGATATTCTACTGAATCTAAAGCCTGCAGATTATATGACCCTCTCACTGGTAAAATTGTCATCAGCAGGGACAATGTATTTGATGAACAAAAACACTGGGAGTGGAAAACAGATAGCTCAAACACAAGCAGATTTACTCCATCAAACATTCCAATTATAGTTGATAATTTTGGGAGGACCTCTGGAAATAATGCAGGAATTATTAACAGCAGTTCAGACAGCAATTCAACAAGTGACACAGAAATCAGTGATGCTGAAAGAGTGACAGTTTCTGCAGATGTTAGAAATACAGAAATTCAGAATACTCTGAATGACAATCAAAGTGAAGAAACACCACCAGCAAGAGTCAGGCTGTTGAGGGAAATCTATGAACATTGCTCATTTGCATTGGCTGTATCTGATCCAACAACATTTGAAGAAGCAACAAAAATTCCAGAATGGAGAAAAGCCATGGAAACTGAATTGTCTGCAATTGAAAGAAATAAAACCTGGGAATTAATTTCAATGCCACCAGGAAAGAAGACAATTGGAGTGAAGTGGATTTTCAAGAGAAAATATAAACCTAATGGTGAAATTGATAAGTATAAAGCCAGATTAGTAGCAAAAGGCTACAATCAAGAGCACGGTGTGGACTATGAAGAGATATTTGCACCTGTAGCAAGGATGGATACCATCAGACTGTTGCTTGCTTTAGCAGCTCATAAAAACTGGCCAATTTATCAATTGGATATTAAATCTGCATTCTTAAATGGGGAGATTGAAGAAGAAATTTATGTAGAGCAGCCCAAGGGGTTTGAAATTCAAGGAAAGGAAGAGATGGTGTACAAGCTACATAAAGCTCTCTATGGCTTAAAACAAGCCCCAAGAGCTTGGTATGGAAAACTTGATTCTTATCTGCAGCAACAAGGATTTAAGAGAAGCATGACCGAACACACTTTATATACAAAGATTGGAGACAATGATGCAATACTACTGGTTTGCATTTATGTTGATGATATAATTTATTTAAGCTCCTCTCTTGAAATGATGACAAGATTCAAAGAAGATATGCAAAGATCATTTGAGATGAGTGATCTAGGCTTAATGTCTTATTTCCTGGGCTTGGAGATTAAACAAGATGCTGTAGGAATTCATATATCACAGAAAAAGTATGTGGAGGATTTGTTGAAAAGCTTTAACATGCTCAATTGTAAGCCCACTATTACTCCTTTAAGTTCAAGCTCTAAATTGAGTTTGTTTGATGAAGCTGAGCCTGTAGATGCCACTACTTACAGAAAGTTAATTGGCAAACTGATTTATGTTACTCAATCCAGACCAGATATTGCCTTCTCTGTCAATCTTTTATCCAGATTCATGCATCAACCTACAAAAAATCAATTTGGAGCTGCAAAACAAATACTCAGATACTTGGCAGGTTCTGTTGATTATGGAATCCAATATAAGAGAAAAAGCAATTGTCAACTGATTAGCTACTCAGACAGTGATTGGGGTGGAAGTTTAGTTGACAGAAAAAGCACCACTGGAGCTGCATTCACAATTGGATCCGGGATTGTTTCATGGATTTCTAAAAAGCAAGACATAGTTACATTGTCATCAACTGAAGCAGAATATGTGGCCTTATGTGCAACCTGTTGTCAAAGCTTATGGTTGAAGAGAATTTTATCTGAATGTCAGGTGAATCTCAATGAACCTGTTACAATTTGGTGTGACAGTAAATCATGCATGGCAATTGCTAAAAATCCTGTGCTTCACGGGAGAACAAAGCATATCGATATAAAATTCCACTTCATTCGAGAACTAGTTGCTGAAAATACAGTCAAATTGTCTTATTGCAACACAGAAGAACAGCTAGCAGACATATTTACAAAATGTTTAGACTCAAAGAAATTTTGTAGACTCAGAGACCAGCTGGGAATGTGCAGTCTTCAATCAAGAGGAGGAATTGATGGGGTGATTGAAAAGGATGAAGCCACTAAAAATCAAGACATTGATGCAGAGTTCAGCTGAAGATTTACAGAGCTTCATGGCAGTTACAATTGAAGTTGTGGAGGGAACAGTGTTTGAAATTTAAAGGGTAAGGATCTGATCATCTGCATGTGTGCGTAAGTTCGAGGCACATCAAGGGCTGTTATGTTAGTCCGGTTAGTGAAAGGTGTTTAGTCAAGTCATCTTTTGTTCTATATTACTAAGTCTTTAAATTAATATATTTGTAAAAGAAAGTAATGGTGAAGAGACTAGACGAAAAAGAAAAAAAGCTATCTCTGGTACTATGCTTGTTCTGGATCTCTGGTTCTTAGATCTATAACTACTGTTCATCTTCTTCATGAAATCTATGAGTTCTTCTTGCATTTTCTGATTTCTTTGCCATCAACAAGAAGGCTTGGTGGGTAGTAAAGAGGTGGTGGTGGTGGATGATGATGATGATGATGATGATGATGATGATGATGACTATCACCGTAAAGGGAAAAGGAAGAGCAACACAATCAAGAGCAACCTAAACGTGCTTGCTGAAGGCCTACAACAGGGCTTGCAAAATGTTTTCGGCCAACAACAAGGCTTGGTTGGTGGCCATGAGATGGTGACAATGGGGAATGTCTTGGGCGAACAACAGGGATTACAGCATATTTTCGGCCAACAACAACAAAGCTTGGTTGGTAGTCATGAGATGGTGACGATGGGTAATGTCTTGGGCCAACAACAAACTTTTGCAAAGATAAAGTTTTTGCCACCAACACCGCTATGAAAGCATGTCTTGGGCGAACAACAGGGCTTGCAGCATGTTTTCGGCCAACAACAACAAAGCTTGGTTGGTAGTCATGAGTTGGTGACGATGGGTAATGTCTTGGGCCAACAACAAACTTTGCATCATGTTTTCGGCCACCAACAGGGCTTGCAGCATGTTTTCGGCCAACAACAACAAAGCTTGGTTGGTAGTCATGAGATGGTGACGATGGATAATGTCTTGGGCCAACAACAAACTTTGCATCATGTTTTCGGCCAACAACAGGGCTTGCAGCATGTTTTCGGCCAACAACAACAAAGCTTGGTTGGTAGTCATGAGATGGGGACGATGGGTAATGTCTTAGGCCAACAACAAACTTTTGCGAAAGCATGTTTTCGCCAACAACAGGGCTTTGCAGACATGTTTTTCGCCAACAACAACAAAGCTTGGTTGGTAGTCATGAGATGGGGACGATGGGTAATGTCTTAGGCCAACAACAAACTTTGCAGCATGTTTTCGGCCAACAACAGGGCTTGCAGCATGTTTTCGGCCAACAACAACAAAGCTTGGTTGGTAGTCATGAGATGGTGACGATGGGTAACGTCTTGGGCCAACAACAAGGCTTTGGTGGTGGTCATGAGGTGGTGACGATGGAGAATGTCTTCGGCCAACAACAAGGCTTGGTTGGTAGTAAAGAGGTGGTGGTGGTGGAGGATGATGCTGATTATCAAAGTAAAGGGAAAGGGAAGAGCAACACAATCATGATCATCCTACACGTGCTTGCTATGAGGACCCGGTTTGTGTTGGATGTGGAGGACGGGAAGACAGTGGAGCAGCTGCAGCAGATGATCAAACTTGAGCCTTTCAAGGTGGGAAGGATAGCATTGGTAGTGGAGGGAGTGGAGATGGAGGATGCGCAGAGGACGTTGAGGGACTACGGCGTTGTAGAGGGGACGGAGGTGGTCGTGTTGCTAATGATAACGGTGAACGTGCGGGGGTACAAGACAACGGAGAAGATAGGTGTGGAGGTGAATATGACTGATAATGTGAGCGAGTTGAGGAAGAAGTTAAAAAGGCTGAAGGATTTGCAGCAAATGGAATTGCCGGTTGGCTATTTCTTTATACATAAGCAGGAGGTAATGGAGGAGGGGAGGTCGTTTCAAAGCCATGAGGTTAAGCATAACGATACTATTGACGTTTTCCCTGGCTTTGTCACTGGTGGTGAAAATTAATATATAACAGCGTTAGGATGAAGACAATATATTAGATAAATGCTGATAGTGAAAGCAGAATCTAAGAATTAACTGTGACGTTAAATAACACTTGTAGTAAATGTTTTGAGTGTAATTCTTTCAAATAATACTAAACAGTTCAAAAAAAACATATGAAATGATTGGAAACTGTGGTTATGCTGGAACACAATGGGAAGATCTCTTTCCAATATTTGAATAAATAAATACATCAATTGATGTTAAATCTTTATCAACAATGTGTAGACATCCTTTCTATAATTATTAAAAAGATGATTGAACCCACCAAAAAAAATAATCTAGATTTGATTAGAGCATATAAATTTAAAACCGGTGCCATTCACAACTTTTATGTCGAGACAAGACAGGTGAGATATGCTTTGCTGAAATGCACTTCACTTTGTTCAGGAATCACTCACCTGCAGCTTCTCATATGGGATGGTGCATTACATGACATTGAGCAAGATAATATTCAACAAATGTATTTCCTTTTGTTTATTGATGATTTGAGTTGAATGAGTTGGGTTTATTTTATTAATCGATCACAAGCTTGAAGTGTCGGTTGTTTCCAAAAATTCCTGGCTATGGTAGACAGAGTCAAATCATAAATTGAAAGAGATTAGAACAAACAAAGGGGGTGAGTTTATGTCCAAGGATTTTCAATTATTCTATGAAAAAGCTGGCATTAGACATAAATTAATTGCACCCTATACTCCCCAGCAGAATGGGATGGCTGAGAGAAAGAATAGAACCTTGGTAGATAAAGCAAGGAGTATGATGAGTTTGAAGAATATACCAGTAAAATTCTGGGCTAAGGATATTGCAACTGTAGTGTATTTATGCAATTTGTCTCCTACTATAGCAGTTTTAAATAGAACTCCATTTGAGGCTTGGAATGGCTTTAATCATCTAAGAATATTGGTTGTGTTGCCTATTCTCCTATTGCAGTTCAACATTTACGAAAATTGGACAGAAGGGCAGGGAAACGTGTTTTTATTGGGTACGGTTTGGAATCAAAGCCATGTAGGTTGTATGAAAGGGCAAGGTTATTATTACCAGAGATGTTGTGTTCAATGAAGATGAAAGTTGGGCATGGGGGAAACAAATGAATCGATATTACAGAAAAAAAAAATTCCTGCAGATGAATTATGTACCAGTTATTGTATCAGCTAGTGATGCTTTAACTGATGAAGCTGCAAAACAACCTGGTGTTAATAGACAAAATGATCAAGCTTGTGAAAATATTATTTCTATAGAATCAGAGGTTGAATCAACTTCAAGGAGAGTCAGATCTTTAAGAGAAATATATGAAAGTTGTACATTTGCACTTGTAATGTCAGATCCTGTTACTTATGAAGATGTTAAAGATGTGCCAATTTGTAGAATGGCAATGCAGGAAGAATTGAATTCTATATAAAAGAATAATACAGGGGAATTGTGTGAGCTGTCAGAAGGAAGAAAGAAAATTGGAGTTAAATGGGTGTACAAGACAAGTATACACCTAATAGAGAACCACAAAAGCATAAAGCTAGATTGGTGGCAAAGGGCAATGTGCAAGAGTATGGTGTTGATTATGAGAAAATTTTCTCTCCAGTAGTAAGAATGGAGATAGTTAGATTATTGTTGGCTTTAGCTGCTTAAAGGAAATGGTTAATCTATCAGTTGGATGTAAAAACAACATTCTTGAATGGAGAACTTAATGAGGAAGTATCCGTGGAACAACCTAAAGGGTTTGAACTGTTTGGGAAGGAGCATCTTGTTACAAGTTAAACAAGGTTTTGTACGGATTAAAATAGGCACCTAGGGCCTAGTATGGGAAAATTGATGCCTATTTTATCAGTCAAGGGTTTCAAAGAAGTCCAAATGAGCATACTTTATATAGGAAGATAGAAGATGGAGGTAATATTTTGTTGATTTGCATTTATGTTGATGATTTAATTCGCATAGGGTCTTCTACGCTAATGATAGATGTGTTTAAACAAAATATGAAGAAGATGTTTGAAATGAGTGACTTGGGGTTAATATATGTCCCATTTTTTTGGGACTAGAGGTGAGGCAGGACAGCAGTAGCATACATATTTTTCAGAAAAATATGTAGAAGATATGTCAAGATCTTATAATTTACAACAATGTAAACCAGTTGCAACTCCTCTTCGTTCAGATTACAAGTTTTTAGACCATGAGAATGAAAAGTTAATGGATGTGACGAGTTACAAAAGGTTGATTGGAAAGTTATTATATGCGATTCAAACAAGGCCTGATATTGCTTTCCTATGAGTTTTATGAGTAGGTTCACGAATAAGCCAACGAAAATTGACATTTGGAGCGACAAAACACATCCTAAGGTATCTTGCAGGGGCAATAGATGTTGGAATTATGTTTAGAAGCAATATTGATTGTACTTTGTATGGATTTTCTGATAGTGATTAGGGAGGAAGTGTGCAAGATAGGAAAATTACTTTTGGTATTGCATTTATGTATGGCACGGGTGCAGTATCATGGATTTCTAAGAAACAAGAAGTTGTGGCTCTTTCATCAACTGAGGTTGAGTATATTGCCCTTTGTTCTATTTGTTGTCAGGGAATTTGGCTACAAAGGATCTTGAATGATTGTGGTGTGAAACAAGAAGGTCCAATTTATATTTGTTGTGATAATAAGTCGTGTATAGCAATGGCAAAAAATCCAGTGATGCATGGCAAAACAAAACATATTGATGTTAAGTATCATTTCATTCACGAATTGGTTGCAGAGAAGGCTATAAATCTTAATTTTTGCGGATCTGAAGAGCAATTAGCAGATAACTTCACCAAATGCTTGGATGCTAGGGAAGAATAGTCTGTTCAAAACAGCTCTTGGTATGTGCAGCCTTCAATCAAAATGGAGCTGTTAGTGTGATTAAGTGTGATTGAAGGCTAAAGAAGTGTTGTTTGTTTACTGTGTTTAGTTTCTCAATTTTTGAGTGTG
Source organism: Dioscorea cayenensis subsp. rotundata (assembly GCF_009730915.1). NCBI lineage: Eukaryota > Viridiplantae > Streptophyta > Magnoliopsida > Dioscoreales > Dioscoreaceae > Dioscorea > Dioscorea cayenensis. The sequence continues at coordinate 5,396,953 of NC_052489.1, forward strand.
TGTGCAACCTTTATGTTTGTTCTATTTCTGAGTTTTTGAATTTTTGAATGTTAGTTAGGGTGCATTTGATATGTAACCAAGTATAGCACAAGTGATACAGTACAAATCAAGTAGTTGTGGTACAACACAACTACTTGCACTGTACCTTGTTTGATATTTTATGGACAATACAAAATTTTTGGACTGTTCTTCATTTAATTTCTACATGTACAGGAAAAAATATTGTAAAATTACTTCTGATACACTTTGTATTGTCCTATATTTGTTTTACAATAAACAATTTCACAAGTAAATTTCAAAGTCTCTCAATTTCAATATTAATCTAATTAAATTTTTTATAATTAATCAACTTATTAAATAATGATTATATTTTAAAATTTTTAAAATATATGCAAAAATATTTTATTGCTAAAAAATACTTGATAAAGTCAGTTAATATGTCAATGGCTTAAACAATAAAATTTGTTACTATATAATCTTATTAAATATACTATAATCTATAATCCATTTCACCTAATTTATAATTAATAATCTTATTAAATCATAATTGTATTTAGAAAATCAAGTTTCCAAACGATTAATTTTCATATTGTTTTTACTATATAAACAAATTTACAAAATGGCCCCAACTTGGCCCTACCCTAGCTTTGCCCTTATCTTGGAAACCAAATTCCATATTAATATATATATATATATATATATCAACTCTATTACATGAATTTTTGTAGCTTTTCACAAACATTGGTTAAATAAAAAATGAACCAAATTCAACAAATAGAATAGGTAACAAACTAATATTTATAATCACAACATATATAGTTTGTTAACTACAACAAAATAGGTTGCAATAAAATTAACCTATAAAATTTGTCAACAACAATACAAAATGAAAAATTTACGCAACTTAGATAACAAAATGAAAATAAAATATATACACAATGTGATAAATAACTAAATTGGCTACCTATAGGTAACCAAATTAAATTAAGTTTTGTTAAGATTGGTTGAACCTGGGAAAACATAAAACAAATCTTAATTCATGAAAAATTTCGTATCTTCATGGGCATAATAAGGCGCACACACACACACACACACACACACACACACACACACACACACTATACATACTATTAACAACTAGTGCATAATCATATCAACCTTGTACTGTAGGTGTTTGATAAATTAATATGAGAATAATTAGCATTAACTATTACTAGCAAGACATCTTTTTTATACATTTGATAAGATGTTAAACTAAGTAGGTATGATGTTAGTGTTAAGTAGAGCATATCATCTATTTTTATTCCCCAACTTTTTATTTATATATTTATTTATGGGTCTAAAAGCATTCATACTTTTCTTTCCAGAAAAGTTAAATAATTTTTTTATATAGAAAAACACTAAACCAGATATATAATTTAAATTTAATTGTTAACTCTAAACTTATATAGATGATGATCGGTGTATGCATGTATGGTATTTTTTTAATATTTTTATATGGGTACACTAATATGTTTGATATGTCTATGAAAATCATATCCATAATTCATGAATATAGATATAAAGATATTTATATTTATCTTTTATACAATTTGAATTTTCTAGATAGAAATATATAAAAAATTTATGTTAATTTTTATGATTTAAAATTTTGATTTTAAGATATCGATCAAAATAATTCACATTTTTATTTATCCAATAGAGATGTTTATAAATCAAACATCCATTTAAAAGGCAGACACAAAACCTAAATTAATAGAAACCTCCTCCTCTTACAATTTGGTTGCAAAGATTTTATTGTATAGAAATCATATATGAATTTAGATGAAATACATCTCTTTTGCATTAAAAAAAAATGTGTAAATTTCAAATTGAAATGTAAACACAAATAGCATCAAAGAAACTATAAAATATAGCAAAATAATTCTAAATCAATAATAAATATAATTAAATCATTTATTTATTAAATAATTGAAAGAAATATATATATATATATATATATAAACCTATAATCTCAACAACACATACCTTTTCAGCGTGAATCCGTAACCAATATCTCTCTCAGGGAGAGTCCCTGGAAATCCTAAAATTTCAAAGAGATCCTAAAATTTTGGAGAAACGAGGGAGAAAATAATAAGAAGTAAGGAAAAGAGGAGGAAAGGGGGAGGGAGTGGGAGAAGCGGACTGTGATGATGAGAAAGAGCGTCTGAGGAGGAAGAGAAGGAGGTGCAAGGTCGGGGACTTGAGCGTCATGGGATGTGGAATACATTATTGTAATTTTTAATCTTTATTAAGGATAATCTAGTATTTTAGTTGTGTTGTACCACGATAAATTTTTTGTACCATGGTTTTGGTGCTACAAATATTTTGTCTACTTGTGTTGTACTCTCAACCTTTTTTACAAACCAAACGAGGAACAAGAGAAGTTGTGTTGTACTGTACCTCAAAATTTTGAGTATCAAACTAACCCTTAGATTCAGTTAAGAGAAGGAGGGAAGTGTTGTGATGGAATGTGTTTAAAATAGCTGGTGCAGATTTGTTCATCAAGATGAGTGTGTTAGTTAGAGGTAGGTGTTAAGTTAATGGAGTGATAAGCGGTTAAGTCAAGTTGGAATAGACACGTGTTACACTAAGCTTTTGTTATGTTCAAATTAAGATAGAGATGTAATAAATTTTTAGAGTATATATATATGAATGAATGAAACTCTCTATTCTTCTTCCCTAAAACATCTTGTTTTCATGTTTTTTTTTTCATTTATAAAAATTCTCAATAGAACATGGTCATCACCTTAATGCCCCCAGAAATCATAAGAATCCCCTTTGAAGATGGGTAGAGAAGGCTGAGACACATTCATAGCATTGCCTCCTGTTGCCATGAGAATTGAGAGAAACTTTGCATTGTCTCTGATACCATAATGTCAGAGGGAAACAAAGAGGGATTCACTCTTGTATATGATACTGCATGTGAAAAGATGTTACAGATATATAGAGGCAATGAACACATATATCACTAATAACACATGCATACTTAACAATTAGCACCAGTGATTGCCTCAGATCAGAACATGGAAGATTCATCGAGGGAAAATGACCTCATTGACGATGGTGAGGACCTATGACAAGAAATGACTCTGGGTCAATATCGATCGGAGATCAAGAAAGAAGCTCTAGCTCGGCGAGAACACAACCATGGCGAACTTGTTCCTAAGAAAGGGAGGATGGGTTCAGTTTCCTCTGGAACTGAAACCTTTCTTTCCATTTTTTTTTTTTACTTTCCATTTTTTCACTTTCCATTTTTTTCACTTTACATTTGGTTTTTGTTTCTCTTTCTCTTTCGATATTTATTCATAAAGTCTCTAAGTATTATATGGTGGAATTGCATAGGTGTTGCGGTGGTGAATACTTTCAACCACATTCAAGACCTTGTAAGGATTCATAATCCTAGTATCCTATGTCTAGTAGAGACCAGAGCCAATGAAGATCGGGTCTTTCATTTCTGCTATAAGTTCAGAGCCAAGAACTGGATCGACATACCTGCTGAGGGTTATTTAAGGGGAATCATTATACTTTGGAAGATTCAATTGGGAAGATTACTCCTCTCGCTATATCTAGAGCTTCTGTTCATCTGGTCATCTATGCGGCTTTCCCCACAATCTAGCTTTTGTCTATTGTTTACAATGGCCAAAGCTTGGAGCAACAAAGAAATCTATGGTGAGAACTTTCGGGTATGTACTCTTTAGACCTCCCATGGCTTATTATGGGCAATTTTAACTCAATTTGCTCTACTTCGGAACATCAAGGGAACTCTTTTTATTACTACTCCAGCAAAGCAAACCTTTTCAATGATTTCATTACTCGTAATGCTTTATTGGATCTTGGGTTTATAGGAGTTGATTTGTCACGGCCCGAACCCAACCTGACCGGACCCGGCGCGCTAACAAACAGGCGCAGACCTACAGGGTGTGAACCATATAAGCCTGGAAGGCCTCAAACCTGGTTCGGAATAGACAAAAAGTGACAAACCAGCAAAGTTACAAGATTTCAAACTCTACAGAGTACACAATATAGGGGTACAAGAAGTCCAAGGTACAAGAATACGGAAACCAGATCGGACAAATACAACTCAACTTCTACACCAAGGTTAGGCATCATCTATTTGCAGCCTTCTTAAGTGCACATTGGTTTACAACTCTTAATCTGAAAAGGATTTAAACAAATTCATGAGCTCCCTAGCCCAATAAATAATCCAGAAATTGTATATGAAACAACATGGTTTATAAAGCATAATTTCAAATACCGAGAGCAATTAAGCTTTCAAACTTAGACTAAAAAGGGCTTAACAAATACAAAATAAATAGTCCATCAGGGGTATAGTTCTCAAATAATATCGTTAACCAAAATATTGTAGGCAAAAGAATTTTCAGATTTCAAAGATATAAATCAGAAATATAGTAAATCATCAAACAAGAGCATAGGCCTCTGAAGCATAGTTAGACTAAACCAGAAATTACAGAGGTATGTTTCAAGTATAACGGATCTTCATAATAATACAAGTCTTTGAAATCATAATTTAAACAAAATACATAGTATAATATTCTAATAAAAGAAAATTTCTAAATATGTCATTTACATAATTTAAAAATCAGATTGCGATCTTAAAAATACAGAAACTTCAAGCCATGACAAAAAAGTTTGTGTCTAAGATATACACAGAAATCAAATAATGCAATTGAAGAAAATCAAAATCAAAAGTCAAAGCAGAGTGTAACAGATTCCAGAGTATGTCTTCAAATTCACTAAAAATGCCAGAGGTCATTTGTTTACCCTCGGTGACCCGAGACTGAAAATCATATAGTCGTTAATTATTTCACTGAACGGACACGGTGTGAAATTGCAGTCTCATTTTTCCAGAATTGCTTGTCGACAAGGTCAAGGTTTAACCCCCCACTGACAGAGTTGTATATTGCTAATTTGGAGACCAAAACGTTCATATATAAAAATATTTGCAAGGTATGAGTTAAAAAAAATCCAACATTTTTCAAGCTCACATATACTTAGAAATATTCAAAAATTTAAAGATAATAAATGATTAACCAAATAAATAAAATACCACAATTATAATTAATAGCGAAACCAAATAAATAATTATTCAAATAATCTCAAGGTGAAATGCATAATTATTAATAAAGCAAAATATAAAAAATAAAAATACAAGATTTAATGTATCTCATCATTCAAAGAAGATAACCCACTTATTTTCAAAATAACTAAGTAAATAATTGCAAGAGTAATTAATGTCAAAAAAATAGATGACACAAATTAAGAATCAAATTGGGAATGAAGATAAGCAAAATGTAAAGGCAAGTGGACAGATTAAGGAATACATAAATAATGAATAATAAACAAATAACCAAAGCGGATGGAAGGTGGACATAAAAAATCAAGTACTTATTAAATCTTAAAACTTCAGTTATTGGTAATAAATAGGATTATTAAAAGGATAAATGCTCTGTCAAAATAATTGGAACTAATAATTAGGTATCACAAAAAATAGTTGAATAAACCATGCACAATTTGCTAAAATTTTAATCTTGCAAAAAATATGAGAACTTGTACGTGGATTACTTACCTGATACATGACAAACTTCTAAATCCAAACTGAACGATAAATTCAGGCCCCTTCAAAATGTCCTTCCAAAATGTTAAGATCTTCTTGCATTAATTGCACAATAGTCTCGGAAATCACACAGGATGGGCCACCATCCAACAATACCCAAACATAGCCATCCTTTGCAGCCTGGCAATCGCTTGGATCTCTAAGTATGACAAGGATAAAATCACAAAGGCTATCAGAAACTTCATCATGTTATGGAATGAACATCTTCAAACAAGCACTATCAACACTTCCTCAATATAAAGAAGAAAACAATGAATTCTTCAAATCCCAAACTATGAGTACTCTTTCTCCTATGAAATCAATGATCAAATCAGTAGCACTCTATGTGCTTCTTCAAATATCATCAAAAACTAAAAATAGTTCAACAACTGGCTCACAAGATGGGGATAGTTCTTCAAATAGTAGACCATTCACTGGAGTTCACATTCATCAAGATACCAATGGGGGTTTTGGTGATGAAATCAATCCTCACTTTGAAAAGTTGGTCGAAGGAGGACCACATGAGCAGCCAATCGGGAGTTCTAATGAAGAAATCAAGCTTTGGAGGATGTAGCAGCTCAATGGAATGATGGTGGCGAGGATGGTAATCAAAAGGGAGAAGATGGTTGCTCAGCTCAACACTCAACAACAGAAATTTTAGGCTTAATCATGGGTTAACATGGGATTGAGAAATGAACTATACTAGCTCCTAGGAATCCAGGCTTTGAAGCCTTTTCCAAAAATGTAAAGCCATAAAAAGCAGTGATCCACAATAATACAAAATTCAAAGATAATAATTCCACAACATTGCCCTAATGTTACAAATATGCCATCAGTTAAAATATAGAATCCAATAAAAGCGAGATCCATAGGATTATACATGGTGTAATGATCAGTTGGGCCCTGGCTATCACTGGGCTCGACTTGACCGGTGCCTAGCCAACTCCCTTTGGACTTCAAATTTTGACTCGTATTTTAACTCTCATTTACCCCGTATTTCTTTATATCATGCCCCACTTTTATTGACTGCTTCTAAACATGCATTTTCAAAAAACAAGATTTTTCGGCTTGACAATTATTGGTTGGATTACCCAAATTGTCATCATATCATATCATATCAAAAATCTGGAATTCCAAGGCCAAGTCTACTCCTTTGCATGTGTTTTCCCATCTCGCCGCTCGTACAGGATTCAATTTGATTGCTTGGCGCTCTAATGGTCTCAATTCTTTAGATAGAGAACTTAGATACACTGAGCTCAAGATTAATGATCTAGAAAGTTCCGACTCTCTTGATAATCCCGATTAGAATGTTTATTTGAATCTTAAAATTTTTTACAATAAGTATAATGCTTTACTCGGCCAAAATTCTTTAAAATGGGCGCAGCACTCTCGATTAATGTGGATTAAAAATAGGGATTTTAACACTAGTTTTTTTCACAATAGTGCTCACATTCATAGGCACAGGAATCTCATTTCTCATATTGTGGATGGCCAGAGCACTGGATATACTAGCAGAGAGAGTATTGAGAATTGTTTCCTGCAATTCTAGTTTTTAAGAGATTTTAACTACTCTTCCAGATGATTTCAATCATGCTTCCAACTTAGATAAAGAGCTTCTTGTTATACTTTTTACTAAATTGGTTGTCTTTAGGACTCTATTCTCTTTTCCCTCAGGAAAGAGCCCTGGGCCTGATGGTCTCAATTGTGAGTTTTATCTATGTTTTTGGAAATATAGTGGTGATCGTTTATTTGTTACTATAAATCATTTTTTATTACCTTTGTTCTTCTAAAATCTTGGGGGGATACCTATGTTGCTTTGATTCCGAAGATTGATATTCCTAGAGTGGTTGGTGATTATTGCACCATTTCGCTATGCAATGTGAGTCGCAAGGTCATTTCTATACTGTTAACTAATAGACTTAAGGTTGTGTTGCCTAATCTGGTTGGTAGAGAGCAATGCGGTTTCATTGCTGGTCCTATTTCTCTAAATAACATTCTTGCTGGTCATGGTGGCACACTTTATTGAACAAGATTATAGATCCCCCCAGGATGATTCTGAAATTTGATATTTAGAAAGCCTATGATACTATTAAGTGGGATTCTATTCTTGCTACTCTTCATAGAATGGACTTTCCTTTGACTTGGATTTCTTGGGTAAAAGCTTGCATTCCCTCTACTAGATTCTCCCTTTTAATTAGTGGAACTCCTTCTGATTGGATTAGTTTTTCTAGGGGAATCCAGCAGGAAGACCCTCTGTCTCCTTATCTCTTTGTTCTCACATCTCAGATTCTGACTATCACCCTAAATAAAGCTATAGACATGTCCCTCATTCCTTATTTTGATTCTAGATTGACTCTCAATTTTAACCACTTGGTGTATGCGGATGATCTTATTCTGGTCATGAGCTAATAGACAAACTGCCAAAAACCGCAATCTTTGTTTGTCTATTTATACTAGGTTAACTGGCCAAAGGCCTAACACTCTTAAATCTGCAGTATATTATCCTAGCTGGCTTAACATCTGTATTAGCACTAGTATTAATGCTATCTTGATATTCAAAAGTGGCTCTTATCCTTTCACTTATTATGTGGCCTCTTGGAATCACAGGTCCATTTCTAAAGCAGGCCATCAGGTCCTCATTCAAAGTTCCATTCTCACTGTACACCTGTACCATTTGTCTGCTTATCCCATTCTGGATGCCATTCTTGATTATATAACCAAGTTAGCTAGGAACTTCCTCTGGAATAGTAGTGCCAATCATAGTGGAATCCCACCTGTCAGCTAGAGCATTACTACACTTGATAAATTTGAGGAGGGGTTAGGCATCAAATACCTTAAGCTTGTAAGATCTGCTATGATGGCCAAAAATGTCTTGACCTTACTTAATAATAAAGAGGTTGCTTGGGTTGAATTAGCCAAGATGACATATGGCGATCTCTTGAACTGAAGTATGGTTCCTCAGCCCAAATGTTCGTGGCTTTTTAGATCCTGGCCCTAGCCTTGTAGCTCGTGTCGGGCATGCCTTTGATTCTTTTCTTTCTCGTCTACGAATCATGGTAGCTCTTTTGACGATCAAAGGGACTTTAGCTTGACGCGTGCTCACAAAAGATAGACGTAGGACTAAACAAGAAAAGCAATTCTCTCTACAACATTTTCGTTTCTACTTACTTTACTTACATAATCATTTACCTGACCGGGGTGGTTCATGAACTATCAGTCCAATCAGGAGAGACACAGTGAGTGAGGTCAACCTCTTTTGAGACGAGAGATGTTCCCGAGTCCGTTACTTCCTACCTCAAGTCTTGCTTTCAAAAAGAATAGAATGCGAGCCAGCCAGATTCGAGATAGTTAGACCGAGGCTTCTCAGTCGGTTACCACCATCGGTTCCATTAATCAAATCCCTACCTCTTTGACTCCAATTAGATTTGAATCAGCTTCAAAGCCTGTGTAAAACTGCTGAAAGCATAAAATCTTAGCTTAGGATTAACTCTGTTTGTCCCCAAAACACGTCTTTTCTTTGTGATCCTTGGTGCTCTAAAATTCCTCTTTCTTTTAAACCCATTTTTCTACATATGGATTTTAATCTTGATCAAATTAAAATGCAGAATCTTATTTCTAGTGGCTCTTGGAATAATTCTTTGCTTAAAGAGATTTTTGGTGCTAGTTTCAATTCCCATTCCATGAAGCTTGCCATGATCAATCCAACTTCTAGTAATGCTTGGGTCTGGTTTCCAGGTTCTAATAACAATAAGCTCTTTGCATCTATTTATTAGTTCCTCAACAATAAGGACATGGCTTCCTTTCATTGGATTGGATGGTAGAAAATTTGGAAGCTTAGTGTTGCTCCTCAACTTAAATTTTTTACTTGGCTTTTGATGCATGAAAGAGTCTTGACTTATGACTACTTGCACATGCTTAATTTGGCTCCTCCCACTTATTGTACATGTTGTGTGGTTTGAATCTGGAGAACATTGAACATCTGTTTGTTAACTGTCCCCAAATTAAATATGTTTGAAGCCATTTGAGTAATGTTCTGGGCCACATCATTGAGTTTAATGAAGGTATCATGTCTTGTCACTCGCTAAATAATAGCAGAAATTGTGACCTTGTTTGTGTCACTTCTATGATTGATGTGGTCATCTGGATGGTTTGGAAAGTGAGATGTAACACTATCTTTAGAGGTACTCCACCCAGCCTGGATGGAATTGTACTTTGCGGCATTGAGCATGTCAACGAATATGCAAGGAAGACCAAGGATAAATTGGGGAAGTTCTTTATTATTCTTGATCATTCTCCTTACTCCAGACTGATTTTATTTTGTGATGCTGCCTTGAGATCTCCTGATCTTCCAAGGGGCATGGGCTTCATAGTTATCACAACTACTAAGAGAGTTGTTCTTGCAAGTTGCCAACAGGTGTGGCACTTTTCTAGCTTGGAGATTGAGGTTTCGGCAATTGGTTGGCTATTACATCTATTATATGACTGGGTAATAGAGGTTGTAAATGTTTTCATTGATTGTGCTGAAGTAGTCCACACGGTGGAGGGAAGATCGGAGGATTGCAACTGGCGCATCAAGCAAGGGGTAATGAGGATTCAACAGTTCATTCATGCAAGGGATTGCATGAAGTTGGACGTGATTCCAAGGGAGTGGAATTTGTTGGCTGATAAGCTTGCAACTGTGGGGTATGCTGAGACAGAATTATCACTTTTCCACCAGGGGAAGGAATTACTGAATTGGTTGATGATAGCAGTTAGAAGCTCAGGTGTTTGGTTTTAGTTTTCTAAGGTGTTGCTGTTTTGTTGTTTTTGTAGGCTCTGTTTTGTTCTGGGTTTTATAGCGGCAACTCTTTAAAAAAAACAAACAAATATTGTTATAATATATGTCTCTTACAACAGCATCATAGTGTAGACACGAATACATGAATAATTGACTAAGCAACCACATACTCAAAACCTATGCATTAACCAGAAACTACATAACTATCTTAATGACCATTAAACCTTAATATACTTATATGCCCCAAGTTAGTTGTCTCACATGCAATTTATAAATCATTCTCAACACATACAAAAATCTCATAATTTATGTGTGTATATATCTTAAAAAATAAAAACAGAAAAAAAATTTTATTACAATAAAATAGAAACTATAATTTGTTTTACCGATACCAACATGCAAAACTATTACTATATGTATATTTTTTCCAAAATCAATATTCATATATATATATATATATATATGTATGTATATATTAGTAATTAGTAAGCGTATAAGGATTCGAAGAAAGAAAATCCCACAAGAGAAGCTACGTACTGATCATCAGTGTGAAGGAGGAGGAGTAGATTAATGGACGTGATAATCGAGAACAAGAAAGATGGGACGAGCTTTACTCTGGAGATTTGGTTCTTCTCCACAGTGCTGAAGATCAAGGAGAAGATTCACAAACACCATGGAGTGCCATTGGACAAGCAAATGCTCTACATCAGTAGAGTCGCCATGGAAGACGATCGAGACACGTTGTATTATAAAGTGGTCCAAGGCTACAAGATAGAGCTCGTCATGCACCAAGATGATCAAGAAGAGAAACAAGAAAGCTTGCAAGCTATGCAAGTTATACAATAGGGTGGTGGTGATGAGGTGATGGAGACGGAGGAGGACAATGTCGTCAACCAATATGAAGAAGAGATACAAGAAGGCTTGGTGCGTGGTCATGAGGTGATCGAGGATGGTGTCGTCGGCCAAGATGAACAAGATATACAAGAAGGCTTGGTGGGTGGTCATGAGGTGGTGTCAATGGAGGATGTCCTCGGCCAACAATAAGGCTTGGTAGGTGGTCATGAGGTGGCCTCAGTGGAGGGTGTCCTCAGCCAAGAAGAAGGCTTGGTAGGTGGTTAGGAGATGGTGACGAGGAGGAATGTCTTTGGCCAACAACAAACTTTGCAATGTCACACCCCGATCCCGAAGCGTAGACAAATGGCCGCACACCTACAAGGCCGTAACTAAGTAGGCACGCAAGGCCTAAACACCTGTCTCACACTAGATAAAAACAACCTATAACAAAGACATTAACTTTCAAAAGCAACAGAGAGGCACAATACTCGAAATACAATGAAAACAAATAACAAGTGTCTCACATGACATTAAACATAAGACAAGAAGTTCTAAGTCAACTTAATAATGAACTAGACGGCGACTTGCTCAATGACCCCACTAAGCTATCCACCACCCAACCCTACTCCTGATCTGAAAAAGAGAGAACAACTTAATGAGCTCGGGAGCCCAGTAAGCAACCACTAAAAATATCGGGATCACAAAAATTCAATAATTTCTGAAAGTATACAATGTAACATAGAGGAATAAATATCAAAGTGAAATTCAGAAATCATAAATAAATCAAAACATATTTAGTTTACCAAAATAACAAGCATATATGTCCCCCAAACAACTAATGCCAGAACAAAACATCAGAACTCATTTATTTAAACTCGATGACCCAAGTCAGATTTCAAAACTCATAGGTTTACCCTCGGTGACCCGAGCCAGAATATCAGAAGCCGTTATTCTTCACCGACGGAACGGTGTGAAACTATAGTTTCTATGTCAGAAGTACATGTCGACACGGTCAGTGTTTAACCCCCAGTGACAGGGTTATTGCACAGTTAATTGGGGACTACGAGTTTCTATAACAAAATATGTCGGGTCCAAATCATCGTCAATGCATAAATATGAAAATTTAGTGATCCCGTTTTCTAACAAAAAATTAATCCAATTATATCAAATAATCAACTATCAATTAACAGAATATTCCACACAATTTAAAAAAATTAATTAAATCTGGAAATAGCATTAAAAAAAATATAATTAATCAGAAAAATAATATATATATATATATATACACACTTTCCAACAACCCAAAGCAATCTAAGAAATCATAAATTAAATAAATAAAGTAACTTAGAAAAGGTTTCATGAATCTGTAGAATGATTTAATTAACTAATGATCTAAGTTAACATAAAATCTCTAATTAAATAGAATATCATAAAACAAATAAAATAAATAAATAAATATTACTAAATGATGAAAGTGATTGTAAATATAGTAACAAAATACAAAACCTGAGTTTTTGAATAATTTTAACAGTAAAACCCAAGTTAATTAAATAATTACGTAGATATTTATCGGAAATCAAAAGTTTGCATATACATATATGTACATATTTATATGTGGTGTACTTACCTAGAAAAATCCCCAAGCTATATAATCTACTTGGACACTAAAATCAGAATTCGAGAGAACCCTAAACATAAATATTACACTTTGGCTTAGATTCCAAAGTTAAATTAAAACAATAACCATTAACCAAACCAAGTTGGTCACTTAGACACTGAGTCAAACACACACCATGTACTTAGTCCTTAATCAGTCAAACATAAATAAACAAATTAAGAATAACACAATAAAGAGTTATGGTCTTCGATTATAAGAGGTAAACAAACAGTGATGTCTTGCCAAACTAAACCAAAATAATTATGCACAATCAGTTACTCTATTTCCCAAGAGCACTTCCTAGCTTCAATCCATAGCATTCACATTAGTTAATGCATACTCCTAAAATGCACAGAAATTGAATGAAACTATTTACCAGCATTACAACACGAGCAAAACTTTAACAACCCATGATATCAACAAACTAACCTAAGCTTATCAGAAACAAAATAACAACTATTATGTTTCCTTATGAAGCTTTAGCAAATACAATATTTAAAAAATTAATTAATTAATTATAATACTTATATATCTAAGTGGACTGTAGAACCTGGGTTCCATCCATCAAAATTGAGTAGCATTTGCAAATTCTAAATTACTAATAAACAAAAGCAAAAATTTGCTTTCTTATAAAAAGCAACACAATTTATCAATATATAAAGAACTTGCATGAACACAGCCATCCAAACCAATAAATTTAATATATATCTATATATATATATTTATTATATTTGTGAATGCTAAAGTGGACGCCAGCACCACTTAATTCCACACTAATTTCCAAAACAATAATAACAATTTTATTTTATTTTTTCAAATCAAAAATAATGTTTTTAACACATTTAGAACTTGATCATGAACATAGGCAACAATAATTTTTGCAAATCAATATAGAAAATTTACTGTTCAATGGCTAGTTTCATCATGAGAAAAATCAATCCACCAAGTACATAACATAATCCCTAAATAAGAATATTAAACAATACTAGGACAATATTTAGGAAATAAAAAAAAATTCTCCACTTAATCCTAGATCTAGGAAGAGAACGCTTATCTCACAACAATAACGACTCAACCCTTGATGAAGAGCATATCTCCGTCCTTGTCGCCGGCATTGTTAGGTATGTGGAGCCTGATTGTGTGACACCCCAGGAGGTGCAGGAGAGCATCGGTTTAGGTTGGAGGTGCGGGGAGAACGCCCCGCAGTAGGATACAAGGGTAATTTGTATATGGTTAGGATTATAGTTTGATAATCTTGTAAATAGTACCCAGATAGGATTTATATCCAGATAGGTTTAGGATCTGGATAAGTTTAGGATCCAGATAGGGTTAGGATCCAGATATGATTTACCCTCTTCCAGATATGCCTCAGAGTTCTAATCCAGATATGCCTCAAAGCTCTAATCCAGATATACCTCAGATTTCTTCTATATATAGGCAGTCCCTTGTAAGATGTATGTGTGCTTCAGATATTGAAATAAAACCCTAGTGTGGCCGTGGACGTAGGCAATCTTGCCGAACCAAGTAAATCTTGTCTTTCTTGTGATTGTTTTCTACTTTATTTTTCTCTCTCGATCTTCAGTGGGAATCCGAATTCCCAACAACTGGTACCAGAGCCAGGTTTAAGAAGAAGAGTGGGAGCAATGGCGGAAGAAGGCAAGGTTAGAACTGAAAAATTCAATGCAAGGACTTCGGATTCTGGAAGATGCAGATAGAGGACTATCTCTACCAGAAGAAGCTGCATGAACCACTATCAGGGAAAAAGCCAGAGAAGATGGAGCATGAGGTATGGGATCTGCTTGATCGCCAGGCGCTTGGAGTGGTTCACTTGACATTGGCGAGGAATGTGGCTTTTAACATCATCAAAGAGAAAACAACCGCGGATCTGATGAAGACGCTATCAAATATGTACGAGAAACCATCGGCCTCGAACAAGGTGTATTTAATGCGTCGTTTATTTAACTTGAAGATGGTAGAAGGTGCGTCCGTAACAGATCACATTAATGAATTCAATATGATTACGACTCAATTGAGTTCTGTGGAGATCACGTTTGAGGATGAGATAAAGGCGATGATTTTACTATCATCCCTACCGGAAAGTTGGTCTACGACAGTACCTACAGTGAGCAGTTTATCAGGAAGTGTGAAATTAAAGATGGATGATATCCGAGATTTGATTTTGAGTGAGGATATTCGCAGAAAATAATCAGGAGAATCGTCGGAATTAGCTTTGAGCATACAAAACAGAGGAAGGAGTCAACAGAAGGGTCAGAAAAATGATTGCAAAGATATTGTCGGCTGGAATTGCGATAAGAAGGGCCACTTCAGTAGGCAGTGCAAGGCACCAAAGAAGAATAAGAAGAATCAATCAGAAGATGACGATTCTGCAAATTCAACCAACGAAGATGTTGATGATGCACTCGTTTGCTGTGTTGACAGTCCTATTGAGTCGTGGATTCTAGACTCAGGTGCGTCGTTTCACTCAACACCCTGTAGAGAATTGCTACATGATTATGTTGCAGAAAAATATAGAAAGGTTTATATTGCTGATAATGAACCTTTGGAGATTGCGGGGAAGGGTGAAGTTCACATAAGGACTGCCAATGGAACACAGTGGAAGCTGCAAGAAGTCAGGCATGTGCCAGGCCTGATAAGGAACTTGATTTCCATGAGTCAGATTGATAGTGTCGGATACACTACCATGTTTGGAGGAGGATCATGGAAAGTAACCAAATGTGCAATGACTGTGGCACGAGGCAGGAAGGTGGGAACATTATACATGACTTCAGAGAGCAGAGATACAATATCAGTTGCAGATTCTTCTGTTGATTCAAAATTATGGCATAGAAGACTTGGGCACATGAGCAAGAAAGGGATGAAACTGTTAACATCAAAAGGAAAGTTGCCAGATTTGAAGACGGTTGATGTAGGTCTTTGTGAAGATTGTATTTATGGGAAGCACAAAAGAGTCAGTTTCTCAAAGACTACTAGAGTATCAAAGGCAGAAAAACTACAGTTGGTGCACAGTGATGTATGGGGGCCAGCTCCAGTACGATCTCATGGAGGCTCGCGCTACTATGTCACCTTCATTGATGATTCTACTAGAAAGGTATGGGTTTATTTTCTTAAGAATAAATTTGATGTGTTTGCTACTTTTAAGAAGTGGAAGACAGAGGTGGAAAATCAAACTGGCTTAAGTGTGAAGAGTCTGAGAACAGACAATGGTGGAGAGTATGATAGCCAAGAGTTTAAAGAGTTCTGTGCAGAGAAAGGGATCAGAATGATTAGAACAATCCCTAGAAGACTTGAGCAAAATGGCATTACTGAGAGGATGAACAGGACTTTGAACGAAAGGGCAAGAAGCATAAGATTGCATGCAGGGCTACCAAAAACCTTTTGGGCAGATGTAATCAACACGGCAACATACCTGATCAACAGAGGACCTTCAATTCCACTAGGTTTCAAGATCCCTGAAGAACAGTGGACAGGAAAGGGTGTAAACCTTTCATATTTGAAAGTATTTGGTTGTGTTTCATATGTACATGTCGATCCTGATGCCATAGACAAATTAGATGCAAAAGCTAGAAAGTGCTATCTGATTGGTTATGGTTCTGATTATTTTGGCTATCGTCTTTGGGATGACCAGAATAAAAGGATCATAAGGCATAAGGACGTTACTTTTGATGAAACCATGTTGTATAAAAACAGGCCTGCAGTAGAATCTGATAATGCAGGGAGAAACATTCAGAGGCATGAAGAGGTTGTGCTAGAAGATAACAGTGAAGAGGCTATTGCTGGAAGAGTTCGAGATAATCTAGAGAATCCAGAGAATCAAGATGAAGACCCTGAACTATTAACTCCTTCAACACAAATCAGAAGGACTACTAGAGTAACCAGACCTACACAACGTTATTCTCCTTCACTATACTACTTATTGTTTACAGATGGTGGTGAGCCAGAGTACTATGCAGAAGCTATGCAAGCGGAAGATTTTGTCAAGTGGGAGTTAGCCATAAAGAAGAGATGAACTCTCTAGAGAATAATCAAACTTGGGTGTTGACTAAGTTGCCAGATGGAAAGAAAGCCTTACATAACAAGTGGGTATATCGTGTCAAGGAAGAGCATGATGGCAAGAAAAGGTACAAGGCTAGACTAGTGGTGAAGGGCTTTCAACAGTTGAGAGGTATTGACTACACAGAGGTGTTCTCTCCTGTTGTGAAGATGACTACCATCAGAGTAGTACTTAGTATAGTTGCTGCAGAGGACTTGCATCTAGAGCAGCTAGATGTGAAGACTACCTTTTTGCATGGAGATTTAGATGAGGACATCTATATGCAACAACCTGAAGGATTCAAGGCTCCTGGAAGAGAAGAACTTGTATGTAAATTGCAGAAAAGTCTCTATGGTTTGAAGCAGGCTCCAAGGCAGTGGTACAAGAAGTTTGATGCCTTCATATGTGATCATTGTTTCATCAGATATGAGATGGACCACTGTTGCTACTTTAAGAGGTTTGATGGCTATTATATCATCTTATTACTATATGTGGATGATATGCGTGTTGCAGGTTCTAGCATGAAAGAGATCAATAAGTTAAAGAAACATATGTCAAACCAGTTTGAGATGAAGGACTTAGGTGCAGCAAAGCAAATACTTGGGATGAGGATAAGTCGGGACAGAACTAAGGGAACTCTAGAATTATCCCAAGAGAAGTACATTGAGAAGGTATTGAGCAGGTTCAGTCTCCATGATGCAAAGCCCAGAGACACCCCCTTGGGAAGTCAGTTCAAGCTTTCTAAGGAGCAGTCACCAAAACAGATAAAGACATAAGACACATGTCTAAGGTGCCATATGCATCTGCAGTTGGAAGCCTGATGTACGCTATGGTGTGTACGAGACCAGATATAGCTTATGCAGTGGGAGTTGTGAGCAGATATATGGCAAATCCAGGAAGAGAGCATTGGGAAGCTGTGAAATGGCTCTTAAGATATCTGAAAGGCACATCAAGTGTTGGGCTTTGTTTCAGAAAAAGCAGTGTGGTTTTGCAAGGATTCTGTGATGCAGATCTGGTTGGTGATGTAGATGGAAGGAAGAGTACTACAGGTTATGTGTTCACTCTGGGAGGCACAACAGTCAGTTGGATGTCACGACTTCAGAAAAGTGTTTCTCTTTCAACCACTGAAGCAGAATATATTGCAATCTCAGAAGCAACAAAAGAGATGATTTGGTTGAAGAATTTTCTAAAGGAGTTGGGCAAAGAGCAGAATAGTAGTATGCTTTTCAGTGACAGTCAAAGTGTTATTCATCTTGCAAAGAATCCAGTATTTCATTCTAGGACCAAGCACATCCAGTTGAGATATCATCATATTCGTGGGTTGATTGAGAATGGGACAATAGCATTAAAGAAGGTACTTGGTGCAGAGAATCCAGCAGACATGTTGACAAAGAGTGTAACTATTCAGAAACTGAGGCTATGCATGGCCTCGGTTGGCCTCCAAGTTGCTTGATGAAGAGGAGGTGCCGCACTAGTAGCATCATCTAAGCTACATAGATGAGGGCTATAAGAGAGCCGCTTATATTAGAAGATCAGTCTCCAAGTGGGAGATTGTTGGGTATGTGGAGCCTGATTGTGTGACACCCCAGGAGGTGCAGGAGAGCATCGGTTTAGGTTGGAGGTGCGGGGAGAACGCCCCGCAGTAGGATACAAGGGTAATTTGTATATGGTTAGAATTATAGTTTGATAATCTTGTAAATAGTACCCAGATAGGATTTATATCCAGATAGGTTTAGGATCTGGATAAGTTTAGGATCCAGATAGGGTTAGGATCCAGATATGATTTACCCTCTTCCAGATATGCCTCAGAGTTCTAATCCAGATATGCCTCAAAGCTCTAATCCAGATATACCTCAGATTTCTTCTATATATAGGCAGTCCCTTGTAAGATGTATGTGTGCTTCAGATATTGAAATAAAACCCTAGTGCGGCCGTGGACTTAGGCAATCTTGCCAAACCACGTAAATCTTATCTTTCTTGTGATTGTTTTCTACTTTATTTTTCTCTCTCGATCTTCAGTGGGAATCCGAATTCCCAACAGCCGGCACCACACACCAAAAAAAAAAAGAGAGAGAAAAGAGGCTAGATTAAAAGAGGCTAAATCTCTCCCTTTTTCTTAGTCTCAAACGAGAATCTATATTGGAAAAAAACGAAGAGACTACGGCTAGGGTTTTGAATTAAAAGAATTTAATAAAAAGGGTTTTTTCACCCTTTTTCATGACCGCCATGCATGCCAAATAAATGAAATAATAATTATAAAAAAATGTGTGGGGCCCACATGCAACATGTCTTCGGCCAACAACAAGGCTTGGTGGGCAGTACTGGTGGTGGAGGATGCTGCCGACCATCACCGTAAAGGGTCTGCTTGGATGAAGGTTTTGGGAGGTTTTGTAAAGTAAAGTAAAGTAATGGGAGGTAAAAGGAAGTTTTTAAACCCTTCCTTGCTTGGGGCAAGGTAAGGTAAATAGAGGTTTTGAAACCTTATTGTGTTTGGTTTGAAAATAATTGGAGGTAAGGTTTTATAATAATATTACCAAATTACCCCTATGTTGAGAGACAAAAGTTGATTTACAATTACGGTAATGTTTGTTTTGAAGTAGTAACTTCAAATATCACATCAAAAAATATATATGTATACACATACACATCAATTACACATACATATAACATATACATATATACATATACACATATACAAAATTATATACATATACACAACACACAGGCATACATATATACATATATATATAGAGAAATATATACATATACACATACACATATGCATAATACACACATACATATACTTATACACATATATATTTATATAAATATACATAGGTATTTTTACACACATAGACATATATATATGTATGCGTATATGCATAATACACACATATACATCCTTTATAGTTTAAAATTAATTGTTATATTAATTAATTAATTAATATTTTTTTACATTAATTAATATGTTGGAATTTTTGTAAATGACCAAGGACATTTTTGTCAACAAAATTATAATTTCTATTGAAAACCTCTCAAACCCTTCAATTTGGAAGGTTGGAAAATGAGGGTTAGATGAAGGTTTTAAAACCTCGAACTAACCCTCTAAACCCTTACCTCCATCCTTACTCCCTCCCCTAAGCAAAATTAATCCCAAAACCTTCCCTTACATTACCTCCCAAAACCTCCATCTAAGCACACACCGAAGGGAGAGTTCACTCCCCTGGTTCTGGAACCAGGGAATACATTGATTCTAGCCTATCATATTTTAACATGTGTCCCATGTGATATTATTATATTTTTCCTATTGTGATTGTAGATATGTGTCAAAATTTAATAGGCTAAAATCAGGGTATTTCCTGGTTTCAGAACCAGTGGAGATGAGTTCCAGAAGGGAAAGGGCAGAGCAACACAGTCAAGAGCATCCTAAACGTGCTTGCTAAAGGCCAACAACAGGGCTTGCAACAACGCTTGGGTGGTGGTCATGAGGTGGTGACGATTGGGAATGTCTTGGGGCAACAACAAGGCTTGGTGGGCACTGGTAGTAAAGAGGTGGTGGTGGTGGAGGATGATGCTGACTATCAACGTTAAGGGAAAAGGAAGAGCAACACAGTCAAGATCATCGTAAACGTGCTTGCTATGAGGAAGCGGTTTGCGTTGGATGTGGAGGACGGGAAGACGGTGGAGCAGCTGCAGCAGATGATCAAAGTTGAGCTTTTGATGGTGGGAAGGAAGGTGTTGGTAGTGGGGGGAGTGGAGATGGAGGATGCGCAGAGGACGTTGAGGGACTACGGCGTTGTAGAGGGGACGGAGGTGGTCGTGTTGCTTATGATAAAGGTGAACGTGCGGGGGTACAAGAAAACGGAGAAGATAATAGATGTGGAGGTGAATATGACTGATAATGTGAGCGAGTTGAGGAAGAAGTTAAAAAGGCTGAAGGATTTGCACCAATTGGCGTGGCTGGATGTTGGCTTTGTCTTTATACATAAGCAGCAGGCGATGGATGAGGGAAGGCCGTTTCTATGGCATGAGGTTAATTAAGCATAACGATACTATTGACGTTTTGCCTAACTTTGTTACTGACAGTGAAAGCAGAATCTAAGAAAAATCAACTGTGAAGTTAAATGACACTAGCTTGTAGTAAATGTTTTGAGTGTGTGATTCTTTCCAATAATATCAAACAATTCAAAAACGTATGAAATAACTGGAAATTAACTGTGGTTATGCTGGAACACAATCGGAAGATCTCTTTCCAATTATTGAATAAATAAATACATCAATTGTGTTTAATCTTTATCAACAATATGTAAACATCCTTTCTATAATTATTATTATTAAAAAGAAAATAGAACCCACTCATAAAAAAAATCTAGATTTGATTAGAGCATATATAAATTTAGAACTGCTGCCATTCACAACTTTTATGTTGAGACAAGACGGGTGAAGTTATGCTTTTGCTGAAATGCGCATCACTTTGTTCAGGAATCACTCACTTGGCAGTTTCTCATATGGGATGCGCATTACATGCCATCGAACAAGATATATTCAACAATAGCAAACACCATTCAGCAATTATAGAACTAAACTTTGATTGACTCAGAAACATTATTAGGAACTTAAAAGGAAAAAACAGAAAAGAAATAGACTGAGGAGTCCAACCCACATGATTGAGGGCTGGATCCAGACATCATTCACCAGGGGACGAGACAGACAAGACGACAGACACCATTTGACCACCACGGAGGACTGTAAACGAGAGAAGCACACGACTTAGTTACCACCACGGAGGCGGAGCACCAAGTGAAGGGTGGATTCCTTCTGGATATTGTAATCAGCGAGGGTGCGACCGTCCTCCAGCTGCTTCCCAGCAAAGATCAGACGCTGCTGGTCTGGAGGAATGCCTTCCTTGTCTTGGATCTTCGCCTTCACATTATCAATGGTGTCGGAGGACTCCACCTCCAGAGTGATAGTCTTTCCCGTCAGGGTTTTCACAAAGATCTGCATGCCACCACGGAGACGGAGGACGAGGTGAAGTGTGGACTCTTTCTGGATGTTATAGTCAGCAAGAGTGCGCCCATCTTCAAGCTGTTTTCCAGCGAAGATAAGACGCTGCTGGTCTGGGGGAATGCCCTCCTTGTCCTGGATCTTGGCCTTCACGTTGTCAATGGTGTCCGAGGACTCCACCTCCAAGGTGATGGTTTTGCCAGTCAAGGTCTTCACAAAAATTTGCATCCCACCACGGAGGCGGAGGACGAGATGAAGGGTAGACTCCTTCTGGATGTTGTAGTCAGCAAGGGTGCGGCCATCTTCAAGCTGCTTTCCAGCGAAGATAAGACGCTGCTGGTCTGGGGGAATGCCCTCCTTGTCCTGGATCTTGGCCTTCACGTTGTCAATGGTGTCCGAGGACTCCACCTCCAAGGTGATGGTTTTGCCAGTCAAGGTCTTCACAAAAATTTGCATCCCACCACGGAGGCGGAGGACGAGATGAAGGGTAGACTCCTTCTGGATGTTGTAGTCGGCAAGGGTGCGGCCGTCCTCCAACTGCTTGCCGGCGAATATCAAACGCTGCTGGTCCGGGGGAATGCCCTCCTTGTCCTGGATCTTGGCCTTCACGTTGTCGATGGTGTCCGAGGATTCAACTTCAAGGGTGATCGTCTTGCCGGTGAGGGTTTTAACGAAGATCTGCATGCCTCCCCTCAGCCTAAGGACCAAGTGGAGGGTGGATTCCTTCTGGATGTTGTAATCGGCGAGGGTGCGGCCGTCCTCCAGCTGCTTGCCGGCGAAGATCAAACGCTGCTGGTCCGGGGGGATGCCCTCTTTGTCCTGGATCTTGGCTTTCACGTTGTCGATGGTGTCAGACGACTCCACCTCCAGGGTGATCGTCTTACCCGTCAAGGTCTTGACGAAGATCTGCATGCCACCGCGGAGACGGAGGACAAGGTGGAGGGTGGACTCCTTCTGGATGTTATAGTCGGCAAGGGTACGCCCGTCCTCGAGCTGCTTGCCGGCGAAGATCAAACGCTGCTGGTCCGGCGGAATCCCCTCCTTGTCCTGGATCTTAGCCTTGACGTTGTCGATGGTGTCCGAAGACTCCACCTCAAGGGTGATCGTCTTTCCGGTGAGGGTCTTAACGAAGATTTGCATCTGTGAAGCCAATACCACAAAGATCAACCCAGGATCAAAACAAAAACACACTAATAAACCAAAAAATCACCGATCTAACAATCAGATCCGAGAAATCAACAAGAAACCCAAAATCTACAAACAAAAGAGAACAACCAAAGAAATCAAAACCCTAGAAAGGGAAAAACACCAAGAAGACGAAATCCCTCACGGATTACATGATGATTCTAACAAAAGATCAATAACGAAGAAGAAGAAACGAAAGAAAATCACAAAAACAAATACAAAAATCAAGATCTAAACAACAAACCAGCAAAAACCCTAGAGAATAAAAGAAGGATCAATACCTTGAATATCGGCTAGAAAATTCTTCAAATCGATTCAGAAGCCAAAACAAATACGAAGAACAATTAGGTTTGAGGGTCACTATTTATAGCATGATTGACCGACTTAGCAGGATAAAGTTACTCGCGGTGAGATTACCCTTTTTATTAAACCCAATAATATGGTGACACGTGTCGAATACTGGGAAGAGACGTGTAGTCAGAGTTGGTTGGCGTTTGAAACTTTGAATCCCTTCCCGTGAGAGGCAAGGAAATAAGCGGCAGCCTTCAAGATTAGGTCTCCGTTAGTTAACAGCGTTTAAATTGACAGACGTAACTTATAGCCGTTTAGATTTTTTTATAGTTGGGTCCCTATCAATTATTGTATTTTTTAATCATGGGAGTTTCGTAGAGAGTTCAATTTAAAATGTTTTCTTCTATGTGGAATGTTTCTTTATGGACCACTTGTATTTATTTAGTTTTATTATTTAGAAGAAAAAAAACAGTGATTGATGATGAAAATGACATGATTTTATTATTATTATTTTTTGGTATTTAAGTTATTTTTCCTATGATTGAGATATATAATTTCAAACTACTGTATTTTAGTAGTGGTATTTTATTCCCCAACTCAAAAATTAGAGGTTTGACTCTCATCATGATTTGTTTATATTTAAAAAAAACTAAATTTATCAATTTATATATATTTTTTTGAAAAGGCATAATTTATAATTATTGCAAAATAAAAAAATCCATGAGATTATCTTGAACTTATAATTTGGATATGTTCATATCTTAGTTTTAAACTAAAAACATAATTTTAAAAGTGGAATTTTAAAATAAAAAAAAACATATTTAAAGATAATAATTATTGTGGTAGGAAAGCAAGGACCATTATGTTATCTTTATTAATGCAAACAATAATAGTCTTTTTTTTAAGGACTTAAATATTGATTCTCACCAAATAATGGACTTGAACTTTTAAAATTTTAGTTGGAGATATTCAAAATTTATGTGTAAATCCAATAAATCTGTCGTAGGTGAATACTCACCGTATTGTTATGTATTAGAATATCTTAATATTAAAATATACTTGTAATGTTATTAAATATTCTATTCTTTTTTGTAAGTCACAAATTCATGTTTTTTTATCTGTCATTTTCTAACATTAAGAAACATTTATTATTATTTTTTCAAAATTACCCTTAATATATTACACGGCAGACAAAAAATTAAAATTAAAAAAAACGGAGAGAGTAATATTTATATTTTAATAATTAAAATTACAATTTTGATTATTTAATATATTACATACTAAATTGAAATCAAAATTTGTAAGTTTTAAATATTATCTTTTTATTTTTTAAACATTACATTCGATCATAATTTATTTTAATTTTTATTTATAATATCAAACACAAAATTTAAATATACTTTCACATTGCACCACTCAAAAGTTGCCCAAAAAAAAAATCAAAATGAAATAAAGCGAAACTGAATTTTCTTTAATTTCAAACATATGACTCTTATAAAAATTATTTAAAAAAAAAATTTATTAATACTGAAATTGAAAAGCAGTTTCCTTGCATTAGGGTTTTTTAATAATTGAATTTTTTTTAAAAGATATCCAAACTTCTAAGGACTTTTCGTAAATAAAAAATTTTACAGTGTTTGAAATACTAAAAACCTTGATGTTTGTCTTTCTCGTGTTTTCTCTTGGAGAGATCCTTCCCCCAGACCTCACCGCCGTTGGGATTTCTCGCCGGATTCCGGTGAGCTCCCTGGTGTTATCGTCTTCTTGTTCTTTTCTTTGGAAAACCCCTCTAGATGGGACGTTTATAGTTGTTCTTAGTTGCTTGTGATTCGTTTGATCTTGCTTTTTGTTTTAGATTATGATGAATTAAATTTGTTTTTCTTTGAAAATTATGATAACTAAGCAGTGTGATTGAAGGGATTTTGGAGGAGAAAAGATTCATGAGAATTGGGGAAACCTAGTGGCTTATTGAACCATGTTCATGCTTTTTTATTACAAAATATCAGTCTTTTGTGACTGAAAACACTTTGGAGGATAATATTTGTTTAAATTCCATTGTGGTTTGAAGTGTTGATTTTGAATTTACTAGTTTTCTTTCAAATTAACAGATATTTACTTGTAATTGGTGGATGAACTGATGAATTTTGCGGAGTTTAGGGGAAATTGAGGTGCCTGACTTTCCACTTAGCAGTGCTTTTGAGTTTTGAAAGCATAAATAGATTGTGACATTGTTTTTTATTCAAGCTCCAAAAACTTATTTTTATGTAAAAATAGGCTGGATTTACTAATTATTTTAGAAAAGAAGAGAAAATTCTCAGTATATGTTGTTGTCTGCTCTAAATATGATTGATCTGATGTGTCTAGGTGATGAAACTTTATTGGGAAATCATGAATTTATTGGCATTGTGTAATCAAAGTGGTTGACATGCTTGTTATGACTTCTTGAGCTGTTTAAATTGATTGTGGCCATCAATTTTTGTAGTTTGACATCAGACTTTGCCTTCACCATTTGAAGGGCATAGGATATCCTTCAACAGGGTCATATATTGGCGCATAGTCACCTTGCCTGCCAACCATAGTGGAAGGTAGTATATGTATACCCTAAAGGCAGAGTGTACTAGTGGGTAGGGCTGTGAAAACTAATTTATGGTTTAGCTTTTTGGTCACAAGGCTTTGTCCATCCTTATGCAGATCCCTACCATATCCTTGAGACTGGTTGTGAGAAAATGAACCTTTTTGGACCTCAAAGAATAGTGTTTTTGGATCCCTGGTAAAGTGGTAATCTTGAAGAAATCTTACAGTGAATTAGTTTTGTTTGGAAAAATGCCTTAGCGGGGAAGCTGTCAGAGTGTCAGGTCTGAGAATTCCTCTGAATATACATTGTAAAATGTTTAGACAAAAATGGCACAGTATTGCCTTGGCTTAGGTAAGTGACATAGCAATGGGTATTTTGTCTTCCATTCTAGAGGTTTTGGTAATATGCTTTGCATCTAATCTTCTAGTTTATGTTGCTTTGTAAATCAACTGTTAACTGTCAGAGATTGGCAACCAAACTTCCGCCTATTCTTGGACAAAATAGAGTGGGTTTCAGTTTGAGAGCCCCTTCCTTGGAATACCTGCAGACATTGATCATTTTCTATATTGTTTTGGGTTTGAGTTGATCCTTGAGACGATTTTCTATCATATACTTGATGAAGAATTGGTTGGTGGGGATTTGGTGGACTAGAAACAAGAGAATATTGAAGAAGTAATAATGTTTCAACATCCTCATTGATATTATTTTATTCTATCATTAATCATAGAGACTAGGCTTCACTTGGAAAGAAATCAATTGCTCTACTCCCTGTCTAATGGAGTAATGTTTTTTCAAACGTATTAATGAACTTCCCATCTTTTGTTTCTAGCTCAATATTCTCTTGTTGCCTTTGCTTTGAAAAAAGGATTACATATGATGCATTTGGCTATAAAGAGAACACTTCGTTCCTTGAAATTGCGTAAGAATACCAAAATCAGTTATGTATACTTTTATTTTTTCACATATCTCATCCATAAGTTGGTGGATAAAATTATAAACTCTGCCATTTACTTTAAACTTGGAAAGATCATTATTGCTTTGATGATATGAACCCCTTCAACTTGTGACGAAACCCATAACATAACTGACTCGGATTGTTTGCTAATGCTAGTTTGGGAAGGAATCTTGATCCGTTGTTTATGTCAAGCAAGAACCTCGGTATTTGAGGACGTCACAAACAGTTGTGGAAGGTTGTTCGATAAGTCGATGATTGAGCGTCACGAGAACTCCGATAAGCTTGAATAGTTTTCAAAGAACTAAAAGAGAATTCAAAAAAATTTCACAATTTTATCGTAAAAGGGTAATTAGATTATTTCAGCTAAAAAGCTTCTTAAATTGAGGAGTCAAGGAATTTTGGCAGTAGAATCTCTAAATTAATGCCACAATTCTTAAATTATTCTAATTAAGTAGGAAAAATATTAATTTCTTGGTATGCAAGCCTTACAATTCCCAAATTAAGCCAAATTAAATAAAGAATAAAATAACAATTGTTTAGCTAAATTTGATTCTCTAGCAAAGCCAAAATGGTAAGTAATCCTTAATTTTGATTTGCGCCTTTTATATTGCATCCTTAAGATTTCCTTTTTCAGTTATCACAAATTCATATTTGAATGATAGATTTCTCGCCTTGTGACATCTTCATCACCTTCAAATTCAATGGACCTTTACAGATTAGTTTAGGCTCAAACTTCTCCAATCAACCCATTCTCTTTGAATTGCTTACTTTGTAAATGAGTGCCAGTCCAGACCAATTGGAATTTAGATGGGAGTTTTTCTAGTTATGTTATCATTTGACCTCTTGGTAAATGAAATATGTATGAACATCAGGTAATGAGATAATTCTAGCTTGGATAAAATTTAAATGCTATTTTCTTAAATAAGTTCCCTGCAAAATTTTGTTGGTTGGGTGTATATTCTTGTATCTTTCGCAGATCTTTCTGTGGTGATTTCAGTTGTGGAATGTAAGCTGACTGCTATTTCAACTTTTAATGTTTTATGTTAGCCTCCATTTTGCACTATCTTTTTGCAATGGAAGAGAAACAAATTTATCACGAGACGCAGAGATTGCAGTTCTGTCTCTTGCATGCTCTAAATAACCTTCTCCAGGTATTTGTACTGTCGAAAATTTGATAGATCTTTTTTCTTAATGATCTTGATTCATTTTTCATTTATATTTTCCTCTCCCTTCTCACATGTTTTCTTCACAGCGCATTCAGGATCTTTCTTTTCATTTTTTTTATGCTTCTTTCTTCTTCATCATTTTTTTTTGTGTGTGTGTGGTGCATTCTATTCACACCTCAAAACTTGATACCAATGCAGATTCATTTTGGCTTCACTGTCCGGCTGCGATGTGCATGCTCTTATTAAATTTCTTCTTCTTCATTTTGTGTGTGCGTGTGGTGCATTCCATTCACATCTCAAAACTTGATGCTAATGCAGATTCATTTTGACTTCACCGTCTGGCAATGTACATCTTCTTATTGAATTTCATGACTTTTACTGTGGTCCAGGAAAAGGATGCATTCACTCGAGCAGAATTGGATGCAATTGCCGACAAGCTTGTTCTCGATGATGTTAACAAGGATAAATGGACCCCTTTTTCATTCATTTTTAAACCCCATCACAACATATTGACAGGAAACTACGATGTCAATGTGCTCATTGCAGCACTAGAAGCCAAAGGAAAGAAAGTAGTCTGGCACGACCATCGAACTGGATCTTCCTCAATCAAGCTTGTAGATGATAGTCTAACAGGTATGATGCTCAATGTACCGACCAAGAAGTTCGGCGGCCTCTGGCGCAGCAGGCATTGGGTTGCATTCCGAAAAATTCATGGTATTTGGTACAACTTGGATAGTGATCTTAAAGCAGGAAAACCATTTCAAAATGACGAACATGTATTAGAGTACTTGGACAACATCATCAGTCAAGGTGGTCAAGTATTCATCATCTTGCATGAGAAATGCAGTTTATGATGTATCGTAACATTTAACTTGCCCAAATTTTTTTTTTTAATGTAAAGTTTTTGTGATGTTCTTTTGGATTTAGGCAAGAGCAAGTTATCTGTTTCTTTTACTATTTTAAAGGTCTTTTTTTTTAATTCTGTATGGAATGTTAGGGTGATTAAAACCTGATTTTTGAAGTGCAAAATAATATATCTATCATTTCCATTTTTTGTTTAATTTTAAATATTTTTTAACGATAGAATTATCTTGGAATAATAATTATCTTTTTCATTCCCTCTTTTCATAAATAGAAGATACTAAAGAAAAAAAATATTTGTGTATTGATTATTTATTATTTTTAATTATATATATTTACTCTTAAGATTATCTCCTAAAAAAAATTTTTGCATTGTCATTTTGGAGGGTCATTTGGTGATTTGTAACATGTGAAGTTTTTAATGTTAATAACTTGGAAGGCCATCCATCAACTAATAGCATTTACCCAATCCCAGTCTTGTTTGGATAGAGTACGGGGAAGGTTCATAAAGTAAAGTACAGTAAAGTAAGAGTTGAATTTATATCATGCTTGGGGCAAGACT
Source organism: Dioscorea cayenensis subsp. rotundata (assembly GCF_009730915.1). Taxonomy (NCBI): domain Eukaryota; kingdom Viridiplantae; phylum Streptophyta; class Magnoliopsida; order Dioscoreales; family Dioscoreaceae; genus Dioscorea; species Dioscorea cayenensis. Next base: position 5,426,527 of record NC_052489.1, read on the forward strand.
AGAGTAAAGAAAGGTTATGTAACTTTTTGTGTTTGGATTGGAGGTAGAGAAAAGTAAGGATTTGTACTAATATTACCCAAATATCCTTGATATCTCTTGTGCTTTCAATGTTGGTTATCCTAAGGTAAGAAACATAAAATAATATTACCAAAATAAAATGTTTAACCTTTGAGATATACCCTCAATAATAAAGAATATTAATTGTTTACTTGAAAATGCAAGTGGTAATGTTATAGTTAAAAATAGATCATGATAAATATAATATGAGAGAAAGAATGAATATGTTCATTAGAGTGAAACCAGCCCCTATATATACAAGAAGGATGTATAAAGGAATATGTATACTCAAGGGTATATACATATAGTATACAATAGAATAAGTAATATTATTACTCTAACACACCCCCTCAAACTCATGGTGGGTCATAAACCGAGAGTTTGCTAACTAGAAACCGAAACCGAGAGACAGTATGTGCCTTAGTGAAAAGATCAGCAAGCTGCTGTATAGAGGCAACATAAGGAAGAAGAATACTGCCAACAAGATAATGATGACGAACAAAGTGAAGAACGATCTCAAGATGCTTCGTATGTTCATGAAATACAGGGTTGGCAGCGATTTTAATGTTTGGTTGTTACAGTAAATAGGAGTGGGGGCAGAAATAGAGACACTAAAGTCCATCAAAATCTGACGCAACCAAAGAACCTCCTTAGCAGTTGAACACATAGCACCATACTCAGCCTCAGCAGTACAAAGAGCAATAGTGGATTGTTTCTTGCTTTTCCAAGAGATAAGAGAATCACCAAGAAAAATGTAGAAACCAATAGTAGAACGTCGATCAGAGGCATCACCTGCCCAGTCATCATCACAAAAGGAGCGCAACTCAAGTGAAGACGTGGTAGAGAAAAGTAAAAGCGAGATACAGTGCCACAAAGATAACGAAGAACTCATAGGAGGGCAGCGTAATAAGTAGAGCGAGGAGCACTCACAAACTAACTGAGAACACGAACAGCATAGGCAATATCATGTCGAGTAATAGTCAGATAGACAAGAGCACCAACAAGTGCACAATAGCGAGTAGGATCAGATAAAGGCTCACCATCAGATGAGAAGAGCCAGTGATGTAGCTCAATAAGAGTAAAGGCAGTGCGGAGATCAGTGATATCGCTCGTCGAAAAATGTTAGAAATATACTTCTGTCGAGATACTAAGTAACCTCGACGAGAATAAGCAACCTCAAGACCCAGAAAGTAACGAAGAGGGCCAAGATCTTTCATCTGAAACTCAAAGTGTAACCGTTGTTTCAAGGAAAGAACAGTATCAACGTCATCACCAGTAATAACCATATCGTCAACATAAAGAAGAAGGATTGTGATGTCTCGAGGAGTCTGCTGAGTGAAGAAGGCATAATCATGAGAGCTCTCGGTAAAACCAAGAGTAAGAACCACACTGCGAAAACGCTCAAACCAGGCACGAGGAGCCTGTTTGAGCCGATAGATAGCTCGGCGAAGATGGCAGACATACTGAGAAGGATGAGAGAAACCAAGAAGATGAGTCATATAAACGTCCTCAGAAAGATCTCCATGTAAGAAGGTATTTGTCACATCTAATTGATGAAGTGACCAGTGACGAGCAACAGCAACCGCAAAGAGAAGACGAACAGTAGTCAACTTAGCCACAAGAGCAAATGTCTCCTCATAATCAATGCTATACTCTTGAGTAAAACCACGAGCAACAAGACGCGCTTCGTGGCGCTCAATGCTGCCATCGGCTCGAGTCTTAACTCGATAGACCCACCGACAGCTGATAGGAGTAACATCAGATGGAAGAGGAACAAGATCCCACGTATGCATGCGATGAAGAGCATCAAGTTCCTCTGTCATAGCTTGTTGCCACTGGGGATGTTTCACAGCCTCCCGATAAGACTGCGGCTCAGAATGCGAGTGAATAGTAGCAAGAAAGGCGTGGAAATTGGGAGAGTAAGTAAAGGAGAGAGAAAGAGCGTACCGAGCAGGAAAGCGGTGAGGACGGTCTGGGTAACAATGATGGACAACAGGAGCATCTTCAGAAGAGGATGGATCAGTGGAGAGAGGAGACGAATCACAAGAGTTATTAATACTGTCACACCCACCCCCTCTACCGAGGTAAATGTGGCACCCATCAGTTAAAATTCCCTTTTAATCGGAAACCCGACACCTGCTTTTAAACAAAAATCGGACCTACAAATCACAATTTACAATTTTTTTCACCAAGTACAGGGTTCAAATACGTAAATACTAATAAATACAAATACTCAAATTTGCGGGTACAATCGCTACAAGATCACAACACCAATAACAATAAAGAAAGAAAGGGGGATCCACTGCAATCCTGAACTCAACCCTGACTAGCGCTATACTCAATCAGGCAATATAGGGTCCTCGCTCCCCTGCAGCTTTACAAAGACATTCGAGTTGGTCGGTAGTGGCTTAATAATTTCAAATACTTAAATACAGTATATATCAAGTATATAAATACCAATCGCTCAAATAATTTTTCCAACTTTTCCAAAAATACCGAATTCTAGCAAAAATACAATCTTTAAAGAACTTTTTGAAACATAAATTCAACATAGATCAACATCAATTGATTTTTCTCGAAAAACACAAATTTTTGTAAGAGACGCGCCTCATCACAATTCAAAAAAATAACATAAATTTCAAATTCAAAAATAAAAACAATACCCAACACTCACCCAAAGATAACATGGTCTAGAAAACTCTCTAAACCTTCGCCGTGGCCGCGGCTAGGTTCGAGCCGTCGAGGAACTCATGTCCTCATCGTTGACCCATCGGCTCACCGGTCGGCGACCCCGGCTACCCGATGAATATCCGATCGTGGCTCTCCGCCTCCCACCGAACCGGCCCTCGTAGAAATCAATACTCGGGTCCACCACGCCACCTCTAAAGACCCGGCCCGTGGGGACCCACTATCGCATGAGTCGGGCCTCAGCCCGTCACCATCAAAACCATCAAGTAAATACAAAGAATAATACCATCCGTATAAATCATAACACGGGATCCTTTTTCCATGACAAGTATTCACATCACGGAAATAAACATTATTTTTCCACAAAGCCCAATGCCAAAAGTATAACCATGCATAATGCCAAGAAAGATCCATGATACCATTCCTATACCGGGAATGAAAACCAATTCTACTAACAATCGCCGATAAAACATCTTTAATATGCTCACATGGTTTTCGCAAATCACTCCAAATCAAAAGCATATATACCCATCAAAAAAATAAATACAAGAATTGAATAATTAAATCACATATACATGTATTTTTCACTATTCACAAATACGTATAATTATACAAAAACCGATGTATCAATACTGGGTTATCATGGCACATCGTAGGGAAAATAAATATAAGTATATTTCGACCTTTATACGCAATTAAACATGATAAAATGAAATACTTAAACATTTATTTCCAAAATACTAGCCATTAAACAATTATTTCAAAATAATAAAAAAATAATTTATTTATTTAAAAATAATAGCCACTACCAACTCACTCGGTGTCCTCGAGTTCCTTGCTAGACTCGGAACTCCCTCCCAAGACCCGAACAACACCTAATAGAATAATATAATAAAAAAATAAATAACATATTTAAACTCAAAAGAAAAATACAAAAAATAATAATCAACTCTATTGGGCCCACTCACTCCAATCGGTTAAAACCCGACCTCGCATAGTCCAATTGGCTTTTCAGGGTTGTATTTAAACCAACTCGCTTAGACTAAACACAGTCTAAACCAATCGAACCAATCTTAATTCCCCTTAACCAAGCTTAATCAGACCGAACCAAACTCAATTTCACTCGAACCAGACTGAACCAATTCAATTCTTATTCAAAATCCATTGAACCAACTTGGTTCAGTCCAAAACCCTTAACCTAAAAATCAACTCGAACCAAACCCAACCCTATTTCAACTTGATTTGATCGAGCCCCAACTCAACCAAATCAACTCAACTCAACCAAATCAACTTGGCTAACTCAACCAATTCAATCTAACCATCATCATTAACACATTAATCATCATCATCATCAATTTAATTAATCAAACCAAACCCTAATCTCGGGTTGCTACGTTGATTGCTACGATGAATTCAGCAATCTCATCTCCATTTTCAAGGAATTTCATCACAAATACAAGGTTTTTTCCAAATAACTTCAAGCATTCATCATCAATCAACAACAAACCATGATTATTTCTACTCAAATCCATCATTTTATTCATCAAATCCACAATATATATATATACATCCAAACATATACAAACATTAAACAAAAACTACACCAAAGAAATCCTTACCAAGCAAGTAACCACTCCGGCGAACTCCCTCCGGCGATCTCCAAATCTTTCTCTTTAAAAACCTCTAATTTCTCCCATTTCTTCATAACTCTCGGGTTCTGTAGCAGAAATGGTGGAGAAGAAGATGAACAACACAAGCTCTAGATTTTTTTCTCAATTAACTCTTCAGCCGAAATTCACTTTTAGTCCCTGAAAACATAATTTCTTACAAAACAGTCCCTAAAAACTCCCAAATGGTCCTTGAATTATGAAATAGTATTCTCAAAAAGGTCCTTTCAAATTACCCAACGGTCCCCCAGGTTATAACACAATATTTTTAAAAAGATCCCTTCCATCTTACCTTTCAGTCCCTCGGTTTCCATAAACATTTCATGTCCATCCTTTTTCATTTATTCTTTAACCCAAAAATCTTTTTAAAAAAACTTTTACACTTAGGTCCTTATTCTTTCCACTTGGGGTTTCTCAACAAGATTACTCGTAGAAAAAAATCTTCATCGCAACTATAGTAATACCCTGAATATATTTTCCAACAGGTATCCAAAGGTTCAGGGTATTACAAATACACCTAGAGGAAGGGGAGAGAGGAACAGAAGAAGTGTCTATGGAGACATTTGGGGAGGGCACAAAATTGGCAGTGGTAGTGGAACTTGGAAGAACTATGGAGGGGAGGGAAAAGGATGCACTAGCGGAAGACTGGAGAAAGGAAAGATTTGGGGAGGGTGAAGAGAAGTAGGGGGTATCTTCAAGAAAAGTGATGTGGCGGGAAATACGAAGACGGTGAGAATGAGGATCATAACAACGATAACCCTTGTATTCAGAGCTATATCCAAGAAAAATGCACATGGCAGAATGGGAAGAAAGTTTGTTTTTCTTGACAATGGGCAAAAGAACAAAACAAGTGCAACCGAAAGTGCGAAGATGACCATATGATGGAGAAAGGGAGTAAAGACGTTCATAAGGTGTGATTCCAGAGAGAGTGGAAGTAGGACTGCGATTGATAAGATAGACTGACGTAAGAATGGCTTCAGCCCATAAGGATTGAGGGACAGAAGAAGCAAAAAGAAGTGCACGTGCAGTATCTAAGAAATGGCGATGTTTGCGCTTAGCAACACCGTTCTAAGCAGGTGTGTAAGGACATGATTGCTGAGGAAGAGTGCCATGAGTAGAATTTAATGTGCGAAAGGATGTAGAGAGATACTCGCGTGCCCCATCAGAGCGAAAAATCTTAATGCGTTTACCAATCTGAGTATAGATCATTTGCGCAAATTGTGAGTAAATAGCAAAAACCTCATATCAGGAACACATTAAATATATAGCCAAGTATAACGCGAGAAATCATTAATAAAAGATATGTAATAGAAGAAACCACCAAGAGAGGACAAGGGTTCAGGACCCCAAACATCAGAATGAACTAAATCAAAAGTGGATTCATAAATAGATTCGCGTGAAGAGAAAGGAAGAGCAATGGGTTTAGCAAGTTTACAACCGATACATGGATGTGAAGGAATAGAAGAAATAGAACCAAGATTACCTGAACTTGTTAAGAGTTTCAGACGATTGAGGCGACTGTGCCAATGATCAAGAGAACATACAGAGGCAACAATGTCAGAAGATGGACAAGCAAGAAGGTGTAGAGAATCTATGTGATAGAGGTTGCCAACTCTACGCCCGATCCCAATCCTCTGGCCTGTAAGATGGTCCTACACAGAACAAGTAGAGGAAGAAAGGTAATCGTGAGACCATGATGAGTGAGCTAACTAACAAAAAGAAGGTTAAGAGCTAAGCCAGGGACATAATGAACTCAGGAATGTTAAATGAATTGTACTGAAGACGACCACACTGCGTGACAGGACGAAGGCTCCCATTAGCAATGCGAACACTGAAAAAGGTATGAGGTGTAGTAATAGAGACTAGGCTAGATGTATCAGCAGTCATATGATGAGTGGCACCAAAATCTAAAAATCCAGGAGAAGGAAGACATATCAGAGGCAACAGACGTAGCAAAGGAAACACTAAAGGGCAAAGCGCACTGTATAGCATAAATCTGTTCAATAAGCTGAGCAACTTGAGAAAGAATATCAGGAGAATCTAAAACTGAGATAGAGGCAGCATGAGGAGAGGAAGCAAGAGATCGAGGCGGAGGGTGAGACTGTGATGATGGCTACTATCGTTGTTGTAGCTTCAGACACTGATTCTTCATATGACCAGGACGCTTGCAGTAGTGACAAATAATAGAAGACCGAGAAGAGGTCGATGAAGCAGGAGCTGGTGGTACAAAAGGGCTGGAGGGTACTCTAGTGGAACATGTAGAGACCATAGCATGAATTGTGTCTGTAGGGATAAGCCATGGAGATAATGTGCTAAGACGAGTTTCTTCAGCAATAACACTACGAATGACATCGTCAAATGATGGAAGAGGGTCTCGATTGAGCAATTGACTGTGAACAGCCTCAAAATCAGGACGAAGACGCATAAAAAAATCAAAGGTGCATTATATTTGGCGAGACTGAGTGTGACTTTTACAACATGTGCATTTTAGGCTAGTGGACTCCTCAAATGAATCAATCTGTCGCCACAGGGACCGCAGATCACTGACATACTCTCTGACTGAACGCTCACGTTGTTGGATGTGAGTAAGATCCTGTAAAATGGCATACTAACGAGCAAAGCTGGAATGCTCAAACATATGGGGTAGGTGTTCCCACATTGCATGAGCAGTGGGAAGATGTCCAATTTTCATACGAACATCAATCTCACAAGACTGACAGATAATAGTCATGGTACGGCGATCAGCAAGTGTCCATGATGCATCGGGGTTGGAAGGTTAGAAAGAGGTACCGTCAACATGGCCAAGTAAATCCATACCTAGTAAAACAATATGAACGGTAGTAAACCATTCTCTATAATTGGAACCATTTAATTTGATGTCAACTGGAGCTAGGAAATGATGAGCGGAGGAAGATGATGCCATTTTTATTTTAAGATATAGTTAAATAATAGTAGATGTTAGTAAATAATATAAGATATATTTAAATAATACTATATTGAAATAATATAATTAAATAATAATATATTTAAATAATACAGAATCAAATCTCGGTTTTTTGTTTTTTTGTGTTATATATATATATATATATATATAATATACTGTTAAGGATAATAAAAGAATCTAGACAAAAGGATAAAACAAATGCTTGGAACTTGAGCTGTTGAAAGGATGCATGCCTGTCAGTGAATCAAAGAAAAGAAAGGGTTTTGGATGTTGACTCGTCGGATGAAAGGTTGGTTGTGGCTGTGGATCACGGCGAAGAAGCTTGCCGGTGATGAGTCGCAAGGCGGCGCTACAACGAACGCAAGTAGTAGATCACGGCGGGATGTCAAAGCAAAGGAAAGGATTGGAACAACGCTCATCGGAGATCAAAGCAAAGATCAAAACAAAGCAAAGGATCAGAACAACTTAACGGAGAGCAAAGGATCATATCAAAGCAAAGGATCAAAACAACACTCGTCGAAGATTATGGTCTGAGAGCAAACAACCCTCGTCGAAGAGCAACGGGTCAGAATAAGGTGTCGGTGATGATACAAGGCTCGTGTGGTAGCTAACAGGACTGAACGGAACAAAACAAAGCTTTGACGAGGCAAAGCTCATCGGAAAGCCAACAAAGACAGGAGGAAACAAGGTCCGGCAAAACAAAGCTCTTCGGAGAGCTAATAAATACACGGCGGAGGTCGGCCGGCGTCTGATACTATGATAAATATAATATGAGAGAAAGAATGAATGTGTTCATTAGAGTGAAACCAGCCCCTATATATACAAGAAGGATGTATAAAGGAATATGTATACTCAAGGGTATATATGTATAGTATACAATAGAATAAGTAATATTATTACTCTAACAGATCATAACAAATAATAGGATCAAATCGCATGGTGAACGACATACATGGGAGGTGATTAAGAAAAAAAAAATTGAAATGAATTAAAAAAACATAGATTTATTAATGTTTGGATACATGAGTTTAATTAATTGCAAATAAAATGGACATGAGATGAGAGGTAGAGAGATGACGGGACACTTACTATTAATATTAAGTGGAAAGTTTTAGAAATAATTTCTTGAATGTGAAAGAGACAAAGAGTTTAATTTTTTTTAGAAAAAATAATTTATATTTTTTTATTTAAAATATGAATTCTTTTCAGTACCCTATACATCTCCCCTTTTCTGAGCATTTCTCGTGAGGAACATTTATCCAGTTTTGATTGGGTTTTTTTTCCTATCAATCATGCTCTTAACAATAGTATTGTCTCTTTCAATCTCCCATGACTTTTTTCAGTCTTTGTGATCAAGTTGGAGATTTTTGGTTTTCTTTTATTGTTTAATGAGCATGGTAATGAGATTTGGTTTTAGTGTTGGTTTTTGGCTGGTGGCCATACACTGTTGCGGCATTAGCATTACCATGTTATTTTACCGATCCAAAAGAGTTCTTGCATTGGGAAAAAAGCCCGATGTGAAATGGACTACATTAATAAAATTATATAAGCCTTTAATTTGTTTCTTATAATTTTGTATGGGTATAATTTGAATATGAGGAGATGGTTTTAAGAATACATAAAAGATAATTATCAATATATATATATATATATATCTTATACAGGGACGAGATCATAATTATAACTTTATTTGATTTGATAATGGATAAAAATAAAAAACAAATATATATAAAGTTTTAAGCATGTGATGTTTAAAACTTTCAACATATGAATATATAATTGTATATATAAGAAAACAAACGTCATATTTAAATGGGCTAATCTCAATTATAAGATCAAAGTCAAACTCAATGATAACTATTAAACATGAATTAATTGAAATTCTATCCTAAACTCATATATATATATATATATATATATCTTATACAGGGACGAGATCATAATTATAACTTTATTTGATTTGATAATGGATAAAAATAAAAAACAAATATATATAAAGTTTTAAGCATGTGATGTTTAAAACTTTCAACATATGAATATATAATTGTATATATAAGAAAACAAACGTCATATTTAAATGGGCTAATCTCAATTATAAGATCAAAGTCAAACTCAATGATAACTATTAAACATGAATTAATTGAAATTCTATCCTAAACTCATCCACTCTTCTCTAACGCATACCTTCAAGGGGGGTGATCTAAATTATATGATCAAATCTAAATTAAGTGATAAATATTAAACATGAATAAATTGAAATTTTCTAAAATTTTATCTTGAATTTCATTTTTAGATCAGTACCTATGTTTAGTATCTGCGAGTCAATCTAGCAAGTCTGAAAATAGAATAAAGAAAATGAAAACAAAAACAAAAACAAAAAAAAAGTGTTAGGTATGAAAAGATAACACTTCTATATTTTTTTCAAAGGTGCCATGTGGTCTAGGGATCCTTGGCTACAAAATTTGGTTGTTGGATGGTCATTATCTAACTTACTTGATTAATCAAAAAATAAAAAATAATAATAAGATGTGTTAGGTATGAGAAGAAAACACTTCTTTAGGTTTTTCAAATGTGCCACAAGAATGGTGCAGTGATCCTTAGCTAGAAAAGTTGGTTATTGAATGGTCATTGTCTAACTCACTTGATTAATCAAATTATTAAGCTTATAAAATTCATTACTTATTGATAACTCATTCCTAATAATTATATGATAGATATAAATTGGGTTAATCATTAACTGATGTGAAACATGTTATCTCTTTCACATACAGAATATTATTCCCAAAACTTTCCAATTAATAACAGGTGTAGGAACTAATTCAATTAAAATAATTTTTTTCTTTTTATTACAATAAGATACCAATGCCTTCATGGTCAATTTAGTCATATTACTTTTTAATAGCATCGATCGTAATAATTTTTTGATTGCAAAAGAATTCAAAGTAATCAAGTGGCAGAAAAAATCAATTTATCCATTAAGAAAAATAAATAAATAAAAGGTTAACCATACTAGCATATTTATATTATGGTAGTCCACTGATCATCTTTGCAATCTTATGCATTAATGGCATTTTTTCTGCTAACTCGTTGTTTTCACATCATTGGATTCGTCCTCAACCTTTGCAACAATATCTAAACAACGTAACTCATACAATAGTCTCTTCTTACTACAAGCACCACCACCCTTTCCTTCATAATTCATAGGGTTGTCAATTTGCCCGAACTCGACGGGAGCCCAATTTCCCGCCTTGATGGAGCTTTCCCATTCGGGGGCTAAAATTCGTGGAACGGGGTCAAGGGGCCGGGATGTAAATCCCCGTCTGGGACAGGATCGGGGATGGAGAATAGCTTTTCCGTTTAGCCTCGTCCATGAATATATAATCTTACTATAATATATATAATATTTAAAAATTATTTACATTAAATAAAAATATATATTATTGAAAGATAATTTATTTGATGTATTTAATAGATGACAAAAAAAATTGAGGACTGAGAGGGATGAGTTTGGCAAGTCGGAGATGGGGAATACATCCCTAACAATTAGTCTCAATTTTTCATTCTTCATTGCTACCATAATATCATTTACCAACAACATTACCCAAGTGCGCCTCAACAATTGCTCCATTGCCATCTCTCTGTTTTTCCTACAAACAAATAGTTCAAATTGCAACATTGGTTGTTTTGCCCATTAAATAATCTTATATTATATGTATATATAAATAGGAAATATCTAAATTAACCAAAATTTTCAAATGTTGACCCAATATTGGCATATTTGCTTTTTAAATTTTAGGGTTTTTTTAGATTTTCAAGTTAATCATATGTTCAAATAAGGCGAAAGATCACCAATATATAGCATAGATGTATGTGAATGAATCTAAACTTTGCGCTTATATTTGTCAATAAATGCCTAAATGATAAAGACTATGATTTCATTTCTAAAAGCATCACTAGCAACCAATGTCCACTATATTTATTTTCCCAATCTAAAAGTTATATTTAAAGCTATATCTAACTTTACTTAGGTTGCAACTTCCAATTAAATGTTCTGAATTATATTCAATTTATTTATCTTTTTACATAATTTGTTTTATTTTTAAATAAATTGTAATAATTACTTTATAACTAAATTCTGTATATGAGAAGAAAAATTTCTTTCGATTTTTCAAAGATGCCATGTGAATGGTGGAGTGATCCTTACCTAGAAATGTTGGTTGTTGGATAGTTATTGTATAATACACTACTGTTTTCCAACCCAAGTTCAAAACTAGCTTCTAGATTTCCACTCAATGCACAATTACGAAGAAAAGTAATATACTCTTTCATGGCAAGGTATCATAAATTCTCTACTTGCTGGTCAACTCTCTGACTCTTAAGATGCTTCATAAAAACTCTTGCAACTACAAAAACCCATTTCGTTATTATTGAAAGAAATAATTGTTTTTTTTTAATTCTATGAATGAATGAAATTACTATCGACACATAATTTGAAGATCATGAAGGGATTTAGAAGATGTTGAAGCTATAAATCCAAAAATTTCTTCAATTATATCGTGAGGAATGCTTTTAGTCTCTCTCCCATTTTAAGATAAACAAAAACATAGTGATTACACATTGAAAAACAAAAAGGAACAACAACAAAAACTAAGTCAAGAAATATAAGGAAATATAGAGGAAAAATGAAAACTTAAAACACAAAAAGAAAACTTACTCTAAAACTAGAGAGAATAAAGATTGGAATGGCTCCGAACTCAATATTCCTTTTGGTTTGGGTTGAAAATCAACTCAATCACATCTGCAATAAAATAATTATAATAGTCAGGATTTTATTTCAAAATAAAATAATAAAATAAAATCTTATAAACTTATAAAAGCAATAACTTTTTTCTTGCACTCCTCCTTTCATTTTATAAAAAAGGAAAAAAAATAATAAAACAATTTATAAATTTATAAATTTATAAATCAATTATTACATGATGTAAGCAACCATAAATTTTACAAGAACATATCTTTTAAAAAAGAACTAAGAAATTCCCTTACTTCGCTTCGGTTTTGATTTTCTTTTTTCTTTATAATTTTCATGGCGGGGAAGTACCCAAAAATCCCTCAATAATTTGAATAATTCTATTTAATCCCCCAAAATATTGAGTTTCCTCAGGGGTCCCTCTTTTTTCTTGAATTTACTTTTCAGCCCAATATCTGTTAATGGAGAAGACGGAAGCGGTAAATGGCCTGTGAAATTACACTAACGCCCTTGAGAGATAACTTGTGAGATGATTTAATTAGCCATCATTTCAACGGGCTGAAATGACGCTTTTAACCATGCTTTTTTCCTTGGGAACAGCTGAGTTTGAAATTTGGTTTTTCTTATTTTAAAAATAATAAATTTAATTTTTTTTTTAAATTTATAGTACTTTAATTTTGTTTAAAGATTAAAATAGTTTTAAATAATATTTAATTATTATTTTATAAGTAATTAATGGAATTATTTTTTTAAATTGGTTAATAAAACTTATTTTATTTTGGAAGAATATCAATCACTCTTAATGATCTATCCCAATTTCTTTGCTTCTTTCTTGTCATGCTACCTTGTTTTTGTAATTTTTTTATAAATGAAATTATGATTTATTCAACTTTATAAAAAAAAATTCATTGCATATCTAATTAGACCGTTATTCATAGAAAAAAAATCCAAAAATATATTAAGTTTTTCTACAATTTTGAAGAATTATTGAATTTGTAATTTGGTTTTTTCTTTATAATTTTTAAAAATTGGTTTATGCAATATATATATATATATATACATGTTTACTAACTATTTTTAATTAAACTTTTCTTAATTTTAATGGTGTGTTATACATAATGAATAATAACTGTATAAATTAAGCTTTTCTTAATTTTAATGGTGTGTTATACATGATGGAAGAGACAATGGTAGACTTAAACGTCAAACCTGAGATAAATCTGTAGGGCTCCGACATCAATACCTAATCTAAACATTAACATTGCAAGAACTTCAGTATCCATATTATTACTTGTCATTTTTTTGTTGTTTGTAATTACAAAATCAGTCATAAATCCGAAATGTACTCAACAAATAATGCACATCAAATGGAATGTTAAGCAGGAAAATATGGACAATACACAGGAAACATAAATAATTAATGTGTAGTGTTTTGACGACATTGTATTTGTTGTGTGTTTGCTTTGTAGTTCTTCGAACTTGTGTTTGCTAGTGACAAAATGAGTTGTTGATGATTAGGAGATCGACAACAAAAAAACAACTACTGCAAACGACGAAGCCGTTTCAAAACGGCCATAATGTTGATGTATTCGGTATTCATGTGAACAATAATATTTTCATAACTTTAGTTTCCATATATATACTTGTGTTTTTTTTTGTTCTTTGTGAATAAAAACATTGCATATACAGTTAATTACAAAATCGGCCTTAAATAAGAAATGTACACAGAAAATAATGCAGATCAATATAATTTACTAAACAGGAAAAGTTAAAGATACACAGGAAATGTAAATAATACACACCAACTCGATATAACACATAGGAAACGGATATAGTACACAGTAAACTGAAGCACACCACATGAAGCCTGTTTTCTATACATGAAACGAAAATAATACATAGTACTCAGAATATATACACAGGAAAAAAATTTAATACACAAGTAAAAAGAAAACTACACAACAACAACAAAACAAACATAATTCATGCTTATATTAGACAAAAACTAAACATTGCAACAGTAAAAACAAATAAATTATGTTACCATTATGGATAGAATGTTTAGTCCATTATGTCTGCATTACATAATCTACGATTATGTTTAGCTTGATGGCACCAGCTACAATGTAAATAGCAGACATCGAAGGCTTGTGACTCGATTCTCTTTCTTCTTGGACGGTCGGACCGTTTTTTTTTTATATTGGCGGCCGAATTCAAAGCTAATGCTTATCGTCAAATGGCTTGTCACTGTCAAAAAATTGAGGATATTAGGTTGGCATACGCCGACAATACCTTTCAACTGTAAATTAATTGTATACGTAAAAATGGACATTTGTGTCTGTTTGAACGATTGTGGAACATGCATGCTTGTACGGTAGGCCATGTACTTCCCATCTTCTGCAAGAACAATCTCGAAACTAGATGACACATATGATATATCAATAGCTCTATATAATAGTTGTTCTTTCAATTTCTGCATGACAAGTTTAGAAACCCACTTCTTGCTTACTTTTGGATGCATTGTCGTACTAATGTCTCCACCGCAAATGTGAGTTAATTAAATTGTCTTCAGTTGAAACGTGCCTATATTTCCCTTTTTCAAAACATGCACTCGTCATTGGCAATCTGAAGCAGCGCACCTTACAAGCACCCAGATTTTATCATTTTTTTATAAATGTAAAGTCAAAATGCCCAGAAGAATTATGTTGGGAGAGAAAACTATTGCCATTGGGGTTCATGCTGCTTGATAAGGATTCTCTGTATTGAAAAAAAAATTGCAAAATACACACGAAATAAATATTTTAATTACACAGGAAACAAATATTCTACACGGGTTTCATATATCCTACACGGGAAATCAGAATAATAAACAGAAAGCTTGTAGAGTACACAAAAACCATGAATAATAGACAATAAGTTATATTAATACACATGAAATGGTTGTCATTCATAGTACTGACATCTAGAACATAGGAACACATAAAAGACAAGTAACCAGCAATAGCAGTGATTGTTGTATTACAATGGGATCAAGGAGGCCGAGTTTCCATCTGCAAGCACACTCACTTCCTTGATTATGATGCCCAAGACAAATTTGTTGAAACTATAGTATATATGACATATGCATTGAAAATCCGCGTCAGACTTAATTAGGCAAAGCATTTTGTATGCGTCAGGCGTTACGAACTTCACTCTCACTTGAGAAATATCTAGGGCCCAATGTGCACATATCTCACCCATAATTGACTCCCATGAACTTAAGACGGTGAATTGAAGCACACATCCTTCTCCTTTCTATCTCGCCATGGCGAAAAATGTTTCCATTGTTGATGACGCCTACATGAAATTTCAAAAATCTTGTAAGAATCCACATCAAAGAAAGAATGACAAAAGTGAAAAAGCTTGTTATATTCCAGACGCAAAAGCATGTAAAATAACACAAACAAGAAGAAGAAGAAGAAGAAGAAGAAGAAGAAGAAGAAGAAGATGATGATGATGATGATGATGATGATGATGATGATGGAGAAGAAGAAAAAGAAGAAGATGAAGATGAATATGAAGAAGATGAAGAAGAAGAAGGAGAAAAAGATGAAGAAGATGATGAAGAAGAAGATGAACAACAACAACAACAACAACAACAACAACGACGACGACGACAACAACAACATTTTACGTGTAAATATCTTCACTTTAATCTACTAACTAAACAAGATGGAAAGACGAAGTTGAAGTTTCGACAAACAAACCAAGATGAACAAAAAGAAGTTCAACAAATATGACAAGAATGAGAAGGAGGAGTGAAATATCTTCTCTTTTCTGACAAAAAACTTCATTGGAATATATGACCACGCTTTTCATTAATTGTGATGTGACTTGTAGGAAAAATTGTCTCTTTTGTTTTTTTCCATCTTACACGGGTACATGGGCATTTGTGACATTTTATTTCCATTTCACACCAAGGGCTGAAAAAAATTTGGATTAAAAAAGGAGGGATCTAATGGAAAATGCAATTGTCAGAGGGACTGTAGTGGAAATTTGAAACTATCCAGGGACTTTTAGGTAATTTTCCCTTTTCATGGTTATAAGGCAATATTATATATAGACATAATTTGAAATAAAATAGTTTAATTAATGAAATTATAACATCATGGAGAGAGTTTTTAAGAGAAAATAAATAAAGCAAATGCAAATGAAGTAATACCCAGCCGAAGAACTATTTAAAAAAAATAAAAATAAAAAATAGAATAGAAATGAAAAAGTAAATAAAATTTAATTACACAATCATAGATATAACACCCTCTTCCATAGCTAATTAAAAAAAATTAAATCAATGACTTGTTTAACATTTAACATATAACACCCTCTTTCATTATTTAACATTTTACATTTTCATATTTTTAATTTTTTCTATTTTACTTAGATATAATTCAAGATAAATGGCATGTTTCAATTATGACTTGCAAATTGACAAAAAAAAATTATGATTTAATAACTCCCATAGACATACATTTATTACAAAACAAATAATTTTCAATCACTATAATTGGTTTTGAAAGATTTTATGGAGTATTTAATGCAAAATTTAAGAAAGCAATTAAACTTTTATATTACTGATTTCATAATTAATGCAAAAAAAATATATAACTAAGTGTAATAATATTTTTTTCAAAAAAATCATAATTATTCTTTGAAATGCTCTCAAGCCACATTATACATCTACTTTAAATATATGTATAAATAAGGGTATATCAACAAAAAAGAACTCAATGCAATAACCTTTCGATAAAAGCACCCAGAGTAATTACAAATATTTAGAGTGGTAAAATGTAAATTTCTCTACATCTTTGCATTCGAAACCCTATAGATTAGGAAAACCAAAATAAATAAATAAATAGTAATTAAAAAAAAACCATAACAAAGAGAAGAAGAGAGTGGCAGACTTATGCGCTCCACGCCATCTCTCTCTCTCTCTCTCTAAAATGAAAAGACAGGAAGGTTTTTTTTTTTTGCATGGAAGCTATCTCCTCAAAAGAGGGGGCAAGGATGGATGGATGGATAGGAGGGACAGTAGTGATGGAAGTTAGAATTTGGTGAGTGTGTTTAAACTAGGAAAGATATTTGATAATTTTTTTGATAAATATATAAATTTACAAAGATAAAGAGAGTGTTTTTAATTGGACGATGTAAATGAGTTCAACTAGATACTTTGAAAAAAAACTTGAAAATATTTATCTCTCTCTACACTAATATCCACAATAAAAATGATTTAAACTAAAACTATTTACTCTGACAAAATGACCACTAGTTAGGAACCATGACATAGCTAGTAATTTCCTACTAGACAGCATTTTTAACACACAATGGACATTATGAATGGAAAGTAATGTTGTTTGGCCTTAAAAAATGCTCCTCAAATTTTTTAAAGAAAAATGGACGACATATTTAGAGAAGATTCATTCATTGTCACTTATATTGATGATATTCTAGTATTTAGTAACAATGTAAAGGAGCATATAAACCATTTAAAAATATATTTTTTAAAAAATGTAAAAGACATGGTTTAGTATCATCCGAGAAAAAAAAAAATATGAAATTAGGATGCAAAAAAAATAGAATTTTTAGGAGTAATAATTGGAAAAGGAGAAATAGAATTACCATGTTCATCTTTTTCTTATGTTTTAATTCTTACTTCTATTAATGATTCTGCTTAATAATTAATTTGATCTCTTAAAGTTCTATATCTTTTAACTCCTCTTAACCAAAGACATTGTCTAGCTTTTATTTTTTCTTTTAAATTTCTATTTTTTCTTAATGTATATTATAACTAGAGTCGAAGTTCATTTTTTTTTTATTGTGTAAAATAGGTTTGTGACTGTAGCAACAATAATTTTACTATTGTAAAACCTTGGGCTTGCCCATGGTTATATGAGTGGGTTGGTAAGTATCTTTTCAACTATTGTAACCATGGTTAAGTTAGTTAACCTTGGGTTTAGTTACTTAAGGGTTAAGTTTGTGGAGCCTATATAAGGCCCTGTAGTTTGTAAGGAGAGGACATCCCTTATCCCATGTCACATACCTTTCCCCTAAAGCTTAGGAAATAAAGAAATCCCTTTCTTTGTGAATATATATATCTCTCTCTCCTTCTTGTTTATGCATCCTTCTCTCTTTACTCTCTAATCTTAAAGCTTATGCCCTCATAACCTTTACTTCACTTGGATGAGCCACACCTCAGTAAGTTGAAAGGCATCCCAACAGTCTTCTCCCTGTGAGACTCTTGCAACCATGGTTAAGTTAGTTAACCTTAGGCTTAGTTACTTAAGGGTTTAGTTTGTCGAGCCTATATAAGGCCCCTTAGTTTGTAAGGAGTGGGCATCGCTCATCCCATGCCACATATCTCTCCACCAAAGCTTATGAAATAAAGAAATCCCTTTCTTTGTGAATATATCTCTCTCTCATTTTGTTTATGCATTCCTCTCTCTCTTTACTCTCTAATCGTAGAGCTTCCGCCCTCATAATCTTTACTTTACTTGGATGAGCCACGCTTAAATAATTTGAAAGGCATCCCCAACGGTCTTCTCCCTGTGAGACTCTAGTGGTATCAGAGCTATGGTTTCTTTCCTCAACAATGACTACAAGATAATATTTATCATGCAGGGGTAAACCCTTAACAGAGTTTCCAACATGTAGATAGTAAGTTTTATCTAGGTATTATAGCTTTTATTGATCCATGAATTTTTATAAAAATTAAAAAATGAGTTTTGCTTTTCAAAGATCTTAGAAGTGGGCTAAGCTATGTCAAAAGCACACCTAATGGTCTTTGTGTAATTAGAGGTGGCCTGCAATATAGCAGTAATCTTGCCTCAGTTTTGACTTCCTTATTTAAAACACATATTGAAAGAACATCTTCTAATTGAGTAATCATCCAAATGAAATGCCTAAGATTTGAAAGATAGAGACTCTACAAGGATCGCTTCAGTACAAATGTGAAAGGGCAAGTAGGTCCTAAGACGGTAAGCTGGAAAAATCTGCTAGGGTATGTTCATGATGAAAAGTTTGGAAAATTTTTTTGAATAAATTTTAAATAAGGAAAGTTAAAATTTTTTTATTTTGGAAAAGAAAAGTTGAACTTAAAATGAATCTTTTATATGAAATGAGTTAATTTAACTAGTATAAGGAGTAAGACAAATTGGACAGCTCCAAACAGTACCCGCCAGCCATGGGCAAGGCCAAGGTTTTACAACAGTAAAATTACTGTTGCTTCAGTCACAAACCTATTTTACACAACAACAAAAAAACTTCGACTCCAACTTGTTTGATACTTTTTGGTTTTATTTTTACTTATTTTTGCTTGATTTATCATTAATTTGATTAATAGTTTTTCGTTTATTGATTATTTTTAATTTAATTTTAATTTACTTATTTAATTATTTTGTTTTCTTTATTTAATTATTATTTACTTGATTTTGTTGATATAATATTTTAATTATTTTGTTTTCTTTGTTTTTTATATTTTTTGCAGTTGAAAGTAAAATTTAAATTATTTACTACTACTTTGCTGAAATGAAATTTACTAAAATAAAGTTTGCAAAAAATAAAATTTAAACAAATAAGAGAAAGTAAGGAAATACTTATGAAACAACAAGATCCACAAGATGCAATATGATAGAAGATTAACCTTGGCAAATAATTTTACTTAATCCATATTTATTGAAAGTAAAAATTCAATTTTTGTTTGGTTTTGTTAGTTTTTTAATTTTTATGGATTTTTTAAGTTCTAAAGTTTCACTTATCTTGATATAAGAACAATCAAACTGTCTTAGTAATCAAGCATCATGAGTATCTCTTAATATGTGAGAGTATAATCTTTTTAATTGTCAGAGTCAAGACTTACCTCCACACTCGTTTTCCCCCCTTAATGGACCTCCTGTCCTCTGGCGGGTACTGTTTGGTACAGTCTAGTTTGTCTTACTCCTTATACCAGTTAGATTAACTCATTTCATATAAAAGATTCATTTTAAGTTCAACTTTTCTTTTTCAAAATAAAAATTTTTAACTGTCCTTCTTTAAAATTTATTCAAAGAAATCTTCTAAACTTTTCATCATGAACATACCCTGACAGATTCTTCCAGTTTACCATCTTAAGACCTACTGACTCTTTCCACAACAAAGAAGGAAAGAGAGATATATTCACAAAGAAAGGGATTTCCTTATTTCATAAGCTTTGGTGGAGAGGTATGTGGCATGGAATGAGCGATGCCCTCTCCTTACAAAATAAGGGGCCTTATATAACTAACTTAACAATGCCCATGGTTAAGTTAGTTAACCTTGGGTTTAGTTACTTAAGGGTTAAGTTTGTGGAGCCTATATAAGGCCCCTTAGTTTGTAAGAAGAAGGCATCGCTCATCCCCTGCCACATATCTCTCCACTAAAGCTTATGAAATAAGGAAATCTCTTTCTTTGTGAATATATATCTCTCTCATTCTTGTTTATGCATCCCTCTCTCTTTACTCTCTAATCGCAGAGCTTCCACCCTCATAATCTTTACTTCACTTGGATGAGCCACACCTAAGTAAGTTGAAAGGCATCCCAACGGTCTTCTCTCTGTGAGACTCTAGTAGTATCAGAGTTACGGTTTTTTTCTTCAACAACGACTACAAGGTAATATTTATTATGCAGGGGTAAACCCCTTGCTCGTATAAGCACAATGCAATAATAAAAAGGTGCTTGGTTAAAAAAAAAAATGGCCACTAATAGTTATCAATTAATATATGTTTTTTTGGTTATAATAAACACTGAGATATAACCCTCAACTATTAAGTTGGAAAAAACAAAGAAAATATATGTCATATTGTAACAACGATTAACATATTACGAACAAACATCATTCTAGTTATATTTTCCAACCCTGCAAAATTATTAATCTGTACAAAGTTGAATTTTTTTTTTTAATTTTCTCATCAAACAATCAATTATGTTCTTTGAGAGGATTTCTTAATATAATTTTATTTAGTTTTTAGATAATCCCGTCATAAAATATGTAGAAATAATGATTAAAATTTCATTTATTCAAAATTTTACAATATCATCTTTTACTCAAAAGGATGTTAAAAAGAAAAACTATTTCCCATACTTTATACAATCTTGGAAATGAATATTTGAAAAAATTGCATAATTAGCGAGAATAATTAAATAAATTCTAAAAGAATTTAAAAAGAATCAACACAAACATATGGTTTGTATTGAATACTTAATTATTATATTTTAGAAGATTTATTGAAATAGTATTTTCTCCCTTAAGGCTGTGTTTGATTGCCTTTTTTTCCCTTGGAAAATTTTCTATGGGTCATTTTCCAACTAAATAGGCTGTTTGTTTGTCAAAATTTTCCGTGAAAAATTTTTCCACAAACTCTATCACGTGACCCTTTTTCCCTCAAATCAGTGAAAATTGTTTCTTGCCTCCACCCTGGGAAAAGGTTTCCAGGGAAAACGTAAGGGGTTTTGTGAAAAAAATAACGTGCGATTGAAATATTAAAATAACTTTTTTAAAAAAATTTAAAAGAAAAGTTTTTATTTTTTTTTTAATTTTTTTTAAAAAGATAAATTATATAACTTGATAATATTTTAAATAAAATTATCTAGATTAGTGAACAAATCCCGTGTTTATAATTTTAAAATAGCTTTTCTTTTAAAAATTTTAAAAGAAAAGTTTTTCCTTTTCTTTTAATTTTTTTTAAAAATAAATTATATAATTTGATAATATTTTAAATAAATTTATCCAGATCAGTGAACAGATCCGGCGGCATTTTGATGGTAAGATTCAATTCATGTAGCGATGTTTATAATTTTAATAATTTTTAAAAAAATTTCTATGGAAATGTGATTTTTTCTAGGGAAAATTGATGTAATCAAACAACAAATGAGGTTTTTTTCATGAAAAATGTTTCATTTTCCGTGTAAAAGAAGAGCAATCAAACACCAAAATCTGAATTTTTTATAGAATTTTTTTGATTTTTTAGCTAGAAAATAATGCCAATCAAACAACTATTGTTTCATTTTCCATGTAAAATTTTTTCATTGAAAAATATTCCATGGAAAGATTTTCTTTTCCAGCCATTTTCCATGTTGCCAATCAAACACACCCTAAATTTTTATTAACAATACATAAATAACTGAAAAATTATTTCATATATGTTTAAAAAATGGACAATATACTTCTTTTATTGAAAATGATTTTTTAAAAAAATTATATTATCAATGTCTTCTTGGGCATATTTGTACTATTTTTACAACCCAGTTTTTATTGTTTACAAAGTGAATATTTTATTTTATTTTATTTTATGTGCCACGTCTCAACAAGAAAGCGAATCCATGATGCAAATACTTGTGATTTATTTATCTATTTTATTTTTTTAGAATATTTACTTGGGTTTATTGTTTTCTCTTTATTTATTCATTAGAATAATTATATTTTAGGATTTATTTCTTCACCTAATGCCAATATTTTGTTATTATTTTTAATATTTACAAAAGAGGAGAAATTACAAAATGCAATTAAACAGGCAAGTAAATTTTGAATAATATATTTTTATTCCTATATGCAAGTTATTACTCATCTATTCTTTGTGTTTATCATTTATTATTTAAATTAACGATGAAAATAATTTTAGGATAATTATAATTTAAAATTGATATGTCACTAATTCTAATATTATATTATATTTAATTTCTAGAATTTACAAGGGTGTTTTTTTAAAAGAAAAAAAAATTCTGAAAACAAAAACAGAAAACAGGGATTTTATTCTATTCTTTGTGTTTTCTCTTCGTAGGTTTTCACTTTTCACTGGGAGAATCTCCATTGTTCTCCTTCCTCTCGCTCGTGTGTGCGCTTCTTAGCATCGATGGTTTCTCGAGGAGAGAAGATGATGATCCTCTGAAACGAGTAATCCTCTCTCAAACTCTGGTTCTCTTTCTTTCTTTGGCTTCAAAACCCTAGCTTTATCCTTGTTTCCCGTTGTTTTTTTTATGAAAAAAAGGTGCCATCTTTGAGGAGTTGGCGTTGCGTTCTCTAAGTTGTTCACATACCCGTCTCGACGTTCTTGCTGATCGGTTTTAGGGTTCTTGCACAGAGGAAAGATTGAAGCCCCAAAATGGTGAGTCTTGTTTTTTGTTTTTTTTGTTTTTCCTTAAATCTTGAGAACAATGGCTGAAACTGGAAGTCTGTCTGGTTTTGAATTTAGTCGGATATCAGGAAATGGTTCATGAAACAGCATGACAAGGGTAATGCAAGTGCGACGGCGAAGCCTGCTAAGGCTGCCACGCTACCTCCAGAGAAGCCCGTGGAGAAACCGGTAGTGTTATTGCTTTTGTTCCTTTTGTTTTGTGTTCTTATCTTCTGAATTTTTTTTTATTTTTTATTTTTTGCTTTGTTAATTTATTTTTGGGGTTTCATCTTGTGCCCTGCTCCAGTATGATCATATCTTCAATCAATTTTGTCTTTTTGGTTATAAAAAATATCAATTCATTTTGTGGATGTGAATATGATCATAGTTACTTGGATGTGGTTTTGGTATAATGGCTAAGTATGTCAGTCTCATTAATTCGATATTTTCTTGCCTCAGTGCCATTAATTGTTTCTTCCTGTCTTGTATCAAAATGAATTTTGACATTCTATTTTTTTGTTAATAAAGTATATATTAACCACCATTTATTAGAGGCATATTATACTGTAGATAGCAGAAAGGCGAAAGTAAGACCAAAACTCTAGCTCTGTGAATTTCTTCCTCTTAGGCTGAATCTATTATCTTATATATGGTACATAATTTTCATTGCTCATAGTGTAGTCTCATCAGATTTGAGGATCAGTTTTAAAATTTTGGATTTTTGGGTTATTTTGTATTTCTTAATAAGCTATACTAGAATGATTTAACCTGTGAGGCTTCAGGCACAAGCAATTCAAGAGAATTCAGGAAGGAGGAAAACAAGCAAATACTTTGCAACAGCAGCTGATGCAGACACAAGCTCTAAACAAAAAGTGAAAGATGAAGCCAAAACTAAGAGGGCTCCTGCAAGAAAATCTAGTGAGGTTTTTGCTGATGAGGATGATGATGAGGTCAAACCTTCTCCAGCTAAAAAGTTACATAAAGATGAAGATGATGACTTTGTGTTGCCCAATGAAAAGAAAAAAACCACACCTGTCAAACCAGCCAAGAAGTTGAAGAATGCTGCAGGTGTTGGAGTGGCCAAGCATTCTGTTGATGATGAGGATGACAATGAGGAAGATGAACTTGCTCACGTGGATGTGGAAACTCCTGTTAAAGCTGGCGGAAGAGGTAAAGGTGGACGAGGATCAGGAGTGGCTGCTGGTGGAAGGGGGAGAGGGGGTGGAAGAGGTGGTAGAGGTGGTTTCATGAATTTTGGTGAAAGAAAAGACCCACCGCACAAAGGAGAAAAGGTAAATTTGAAAGATTTGTATTGTATTGCAATCAAGTCAAGTGAAGTTCTGATTTATATACCCTACGCATTTTCTCAGGAAGTTCCAGAGGGCGCACCTGATTGTTTATCTGGGCTTACTTTTGTCATAAGTGGTACTCTTGACAGGTACTTTAAAAGCATCCCATATGTTGCTCTTCTGAAAACATTACTGGTTTCAGTTTTAAGATTAAATTTCCTTCTTATGATCTGCTGTTACTTTTCAAGTTCACTGAGTGCGAGTGATCTCGTTTTTGAGAACAGCACACAACCATTTTGATAAATTGAATTTGTCTATAGTTTGGAACGAGAGGAAGCAGAAGATTTGATCAAAAGACATGGTGGTCGGGTTACTGGATCTGTCAGTAAAAGAACGGTAGCTTGACAAAACTTTGGTACTAGTTCTGAACCATGTTTAAGTGGTCTAGGTGTATTATTGACATGATCCATTTTCAGACTTATCTGTTAGCGGATGAAGATATTGGCGGAAATAAATCTAAGAAAGCCAAAGAGCTTGGGTATGGGTCTGGTACATTGGTGTTTGTTGGTTTCCTTCTGGATACCCTATAATCATTTAATTTTCTTCCTTTCTGCATGTAGTACAACTATTCTGACTGAAGATGGATTATTTGATATGATTCGAAAATCAAAGCCTGTGAAAGTATCTCCCCAGAAAGACCTGAAGAAGCAAATTACGGGAAAGGCAGACGGTTCACAGGTGAAGAGTAGTCCTTCAAAACGTGACACAAAAGGTTTGGCCATAACCTTCTGAAATGTTGAACAGTCTTGAAACTTTCTTTTATACGGCTTTTTAGATGTTTGACCTGTTAAAGTCATGCCATTATTTTCAACTTTATGAATTAACTTGTCTTGTTTATAATATTATTAATTTTCTTGGGGATTCTCACCTCCACTTTATCATGATTCTAGGAGTTATTTTTGTCTAAATCTTACTAGTATGTATAAGGTGTATGGTTAGGTTTTTAAATCACTTTTGAGTTTATAAAATAAAGAATTATACTTTTTTGATATTACATATACACATGTATATGTTCTTGGGACTTCTGTGCAATAAACACCCATCGGTGCTTTTAATGCATCTCATGCTCATAGGGATCTAATCCATGAGACCAGATTCAGTGGACTGGGTCTTGGGAGGAATTTACCTTATTCTATGCATTTGGTATTCTTCTTTTCTGCTTGTTAAAAACAATCTTCTAGCATTAAGATTTTTAAGGCGAAGACTCATGTGTGGTTTTCAAAAAAAGTAGGATCTTTGAGGATTCCTGACTCTCTCTTGTCAAAATTGCTTTTCTTTCTTCTGATGTCTAAGTATTTTCTTCAGCTTAAACCATTAAACTAAATGATATTAATGAGAAGCACTATTTCTTCCGTGTTGTTGTTGGTATGGGCTTAGCATGCTTGTTAAAAGTTTTTTCAAGAACTTATTTTGACTTTTATATGGCTGTTTAGTTCAGCTTACCAGTTTGGGCTATCAAGTTAATCATACTTTGATTTTATTGCATTATGGCTCTTAATTTTTTACTGACCTCTTTCATTTAAATCATAAGTGTGAAGAATAGTAAAGCTGATCCAATTTTGTTGAAGGTGTTAATCTTTATCAGAGTCATGGAGTATTTGATACATAATATAATTTCTCGGGCATATAAGATCTATTGAGTTCTATGAGAATTTACCTATCTGTTACCTGTTAAATGATAACCCACAACACTATTCTCTATTTCTATTTAACCATAGAAGTTTTGGACCATGTTAAATTATCCCCATATATATGTCCACTTTGGTGGGTGAAGGATGAGATCTTTGTTAATGTTCTTGCCTTGTAAACTTTCTAACTATAATTAGGCATGTAACCAATGATTTTTGTACCATTTTTACCATGCTGTTGGAGTCAATGTAGCCAAGGTACTTTCAGATAATGATTGTAATTGCACATATTCAGTTGCTGTAGAATTGCTATTGTTTTTTTTAAATGAAACTGTGCTTTATGGAATTCAATCGTAACATTTTAGGCATTTCAGATGATCAGTCTAGTTCTTTGATTAAAAAAGGTGCTGTTGGAAGTGCTCATAAAAGAAAAAGTGGTGATGGTAATTCATTGACATGGACTGAAAAGTATCGGCCCAAGGTCCCGAACGACATTGTTGGCAATCAATCTATTGTATGTATCTCTGGACTAACAACTTCCATAGACTTGAGCAACATCTACCTTCAGTTACAAATTCATAATTGTTCTCTGCAGATAAAGCAGCTCCATGACTGGTTAGCACGTTGGCATGAGCAATTCTTGTATATTGGTCAGAAAGGGAAGGGGAAAAAGCAGAATGATAGTGGTTTTAAAAAAGCTGTACTAATAAGTGGATCACCTGGCATTGGGAAGAGCACATCAGCCAAGTTAGTTA
Organism: Dioscorea cayenensis subsp. rotundata; assembly: GCF_009730915.1. Lineage (NCBI taxonomy): Eukaryota > Viridiplantae > Streptophyta > Magnoliopsida > Dioscoreales > Dioscoreaceae > Dioscorea > Dioscorea cayenensis. The sequence continues at coordinate 5,453,521 of NC_052489.1, forward strand.
GTCAAATGCTTGGCTTCAAGACTATTGAGGTGTTTCTCTGTCTAATATATTCTTTACAGTGGAACTCCTTGCACTCTTGGGTTTGTCTTACAATTTCTCTTTCATTCGTTACATGTTCCTCATAGATGAATTTGATGCCTTTGATCTGTAGCTACCATTTTCCCACTTTATAGTCTTTGAAATTGCCAAGGGATTCTCGTGGTTTTATCTTCTGTTAGTAGTGATTATGCATGTCTTAGAAGTAACTCCAGCCAAGATTTAAACAGTAGTCTTAGAGTTGGTTTGTCCATGCATGTCTTAATCGACATTCGAAAAACAATATTTCTTATCTTTACTTGGAGAAAAGTCTTCTTTCATATCATAAAACATCATTCTTTTGTTCTTTACCCAAAGAGGGCATCATGTTTTGCATTAGACCATATTTTATATCAATATCTTCAAAGAAGAGTCCTCAATCACCTCTTTATGAGCATCAAGAGGTAAAAGTGAAAAAAACTTTCGAAGAATGTCCACCTTGCATTGGACCACATCAGTGGGTCAAAATCTTCATAGAGAGTCTCAAGGATCTCCTTGTGAGCGTCAAGTGGCAAGAATGAGAACACTCTCAGAAGAGAGAATCCACCTTGCATTGGACCTCATCAACTTGCATATCATATTTTTGTGAGGCTTTCTTTTCGTTAAACATTGCTGCCTCAAATCTGTGTTCTAGGTTAACTGATGGTGGTGATAATGATAAAAGTGTAGAATCTGTGGATTGAACAAAGACTGAAGCCGCTTATGGTTTTGTTTCCTTTCTTCCTTTTGTTAACTTTTGTATCCTAATGTAGGTTAACGCAAGTGATAGTCGGGGGAAAGCTGACAGCAAAATCCTAAAAGGAATTGGGGGAAGTACATCAAATTGTATCAAGGAATTCGTCAATAATGAAGCACTAAGTCATACTAAGGATCGGTATGTTTTCTTGATGGTGATGCAGTTTAATAATTTATCATGAAAATTTTGAGTTGTTCCTGTATCCATTTCTTTGCTGAGATCCACCAGGTCGAAGCACCCCAAATCTGTACTGATTATGGATGAGGTTGATGGAATGTCTGCTGGTGATAGAGGCGGAGTGGCTGATCTTATTGCTAGCATCAAGATTTCCAAAATACCAATTATTTGTATCTGCAATGATCGTTATAGCCAAAAACTTAAAAGTCTCATCAACTACTGCTTACCTTTAAACTTCAGGAAGCCTACAAAACAGCAGGTTGTCTGCTTGCGACATTTTATAATTGAAATGAATGTGTTATACTTGTTACTTTCTCATCTCTCAAGGGCCTTTTGATTTTGAAATTTTGGATGCTTTGAGCATTAGGCTTTATTATTACTTATTTAATTTTAGTTATTATATTTAAGGCAATGCAGGACAAGTAATTTAGGGTTTTCTTGACGTTAGCTTTTGGCTGCTGGCGCGTGTGAATTCACTTTCTTTTATTTTTAGGTCCTGACTCATTGTATGGCTTTTGTGCATTAAAAGGATGCACAAGCTATTGTTTTGAAGTTTATTTGAAGTGGATGACTCAAGCACAAGCATTAATTCTAAGTTTATTTTTTCACATGACAGATGCTGGGTTATGAAAAATGTCAAAGACTATTATCTTTGATTAAGCGATTGCTATTTTCCATATTCTGTTAATGGCTGTAGGACGATGACGTTAATTGTTTTATTGATTTTTTTAAGTTTCGTTGATTTTCATATAAAGCGTGATCAACGTCGAAAGCTCTTCTTTCGATTTGTTGCTAAATCTATTTCTTGGTATCAGTCTGTTTTATTTGTGCCATTGTCATTTGAAATACTGCAACTTCTTTTATATCCATTTTGTCATTTGAGATGCTGTATTGTTAATTGTCATTTGTTTCACATTTGTTGCTCAATCTGTTTGGTGATTAGACGCAGTTGCTGTTTTGGATTGTTATATAGTTATATTGATCCTTTTGTCTCATATTTGCTCTTTTTCCAGAAGCTACTAAGCTTCTATTTTTTCGTTTGATAATCTATGCATTAGCTGCGTGTACTGTCAAAGAACAATCCTTCATACATTTAAAGCTTGCTTATCTGCTTTTCCTGTTTAGATGGCTAAGAGGTTGATGCAAATTGCAAGTGCTGAAGGCCTCCAAGTTAATGAGGTAATAGTTTATTTTGCGCTATTACCAATTTTCTATTTGAGTATAGGGTTGTACCTTATGCTCTATCTTTGTTTAGGATTAAAAGTTAGCATGAACATTGGAATTCTTAAAATGCTGGCTGGTATTTTGTTTATTGTAACATTGATGTTATTGTGGCCATCATAAGTATTCTCTTTGTAGTTTACTAGTTTCAATTCGTTATTGTTTTCCTTCTATATATTTTCTTTTTGATTCAAGGCTAATATAGATTTTCATGCCTCATTCTCCCTCTGTTTGGGCAGATTGCTCTTGAGGAACTGGCAGACAGAGTCAATGGGGACATACGGATGGCATTGAATCAACTGCAATATATGAGTTTTTCACATTCTGTTCTTGAATATGATGATATTAAAAGACGCCTTCTTGCAAGCGCAAAAGATGAAGATATTTCACCTTTCACTGCTGTTGACAAGTATTCCATGTTCCTTTCTACATTCTGCAATAATTTTGTAAATTGATCGGAACTATTTTCGATCGTAAATTAGTCATGCTTTTTTAGTTAGTCATGCTTTTGACCAAGGATCTGTTCTTATAATTCCCAACTTGTTCTTTCCCCACAATCTTTTGGCTTGACCTTTATTTTGTCCATCATAAGGTGGCTTTCATTTTACACAAGAATATATATATATATATATATAATGAGACTAGAAAGGAACGACACAGATATTCTGATATTCCTAGGTCTAACATTGCAACTCATATCCATTTCTAAAAAATTTATCTGTTGGTTCTTGTGCAACAGTTGCAACATTAGTTCAATGGTTTTAATTGGAGAGCAGACAATTACTGATAGAATTTAATTTGAATCTGTGAGTATATAACTCCTATCTAAGAGGTATGCAACTTTGAAAGGGCAACATGTTATAATAATTTTCTGAAAATTTATAAATATTTAGTTAGGGTTCTTCAAGATAAATCTCAGTACTTCTATGTGTAAGTTGTAGGAGTTTTGACTCTTTAGATTTATCTATGAGAAAGACTAGGATAATAGACAATTTGTTGGTAGGTTCGTTAGGGTTCCTAAAAGATCTTTTGGGAGATCATATTTATGCCCGAGTTGGAGCAGAAAGGATGGGTTGGATTAAGGTACTTCATGAGTTGCTGTTTATTTATGTCAAAAACACAATTTTGATAGAGTTTAGCTATTGTTCTTGTGAATCCGAGAAGTTTGATCTATGTATGCATCCAAGTAAGGTTTCTTATGTTCTTTTATAAAACACATGCTCGTTCCACTGTCTAGTTTATCTTTGGTAGATCTTATATTTGCTGTACATATGGAATTTAGGAATCATGGAACTGAATAGTTCTTTTCAAGATTGCATTCCTTTGTAATCTATTCTTATTTTTTTTTAGATCATGTAAATGAAGTACTCTTATTTGAATAATAATATCCCCTCTGCCAATTTTGCTGGCTCTTTACTGGTATTTATTGTTGTTGACTTCTTTTGGTTTCTTAAGAGCAAAAACATGAGGGCCCCACATACAATATTTGAATTCTAAATGGTTTGACATTTTTATTCAATGAAAAAACATTCACTGATTCACCGTTGCCTATGGACTGGAGCTTTACCACTTTAGCTTTCAGTAAAAAGATATAAATGTCAGAGCTGTTAGGGCATTTATTTTGGTTTCATATTTTATAATTTGCCTCTCCATAACATATCCTGTTTGTTGAACTGTGATTTTATACTAACAAGGTTTGTTGTGTTTATGGCATTTAGTGTAATGGGTTTACTGCTTCCAATTGATAGTTTTTGAGATTGCATGCAATGAAGTGAGAAACTCACATAAAGTATAATACCCAATCTAGTGTTGGATTCTATTTCAAGAAGTATAACTAGTGGAATTTTCTAGGCTATTTGGCTTCAATGGTGGCAAGTTACGGATGGATGAGAGGATTGATCTTTGCATGAGTGATCCCGACTTGGTCCCTCTAATTATTCAGGTTCGAGGGGCTCTGGAATTTAATTACATCAAATCATTGATGCAACATTTGCACTGTTTGTCTTGTTACGAGAACTCTTATCATGTGGAATATTATTCCAACTTTCATTGCTGCCCTTAATCAGTTTTAACAACCTCCTATTTTATCTTGCATGTGTTTGTGTTAGTGTCATCACAACATATACTTGGCAATCAACTCATTTTCTTGTCTGTCCCATTTGAACAATGTGCACAATCTAAGCTAGAGGACCTTGTGAAGATTTTATTTGCAGTTATATATTTTACTGTGTTTGCACTCTAGCTGACCTTTAATGGCTATGTTGGCTCATTGCACCTGATATTGGTATTATACACGTAAGGGCATTTCTTCTTTTAGTTTAATAGGGAATTGTTTATATAATCTATCATTCTTGGTGTCAAGTATCATTTCTAGTTTAACATTTTTATCTATAATTAAATTGGATTTGGCATGGAGATGCTTATAGCATAATTTTGCTTGCATATCCTCTAGGAGATGATGAGACCATTTTCTCTTTAGACATGAATCACCTGTTTTATTCATCTATTGTAACCATTGAGGTCTTAGAGGTGGCGGCACAGGTGTCTCTTATTCAATTTTTCAAAATAACCACCATGTTTGTCTGCATACAGGTCTTTAGCTTTTTCTCGAAAGCCTGCAATTGTGAAATTGCTACATAAAACTATCAATTAAATCAGGATGAAAGAGCCTAACTTCATTTATTTGTTACTGTTTACACATCTTTATCTTCGTTAATATGATCTCATTCGAATTATATGTTGGAACCCGCATCTTATCAACAATTTCAATCTATGTTCAAGTAAGAGAAGCCTTATTTACATTTGCAAGCTTCTGAAATACTTCCATTGATACAAATTCTACAGTAAACATCTCATTTGGAGTCAATATTTTCAGTGATAGTCATGCATTACAAGGAAGCTGCGGCTTAAATAGCCTTTTTTTTTTTTTAATTCCTTCCAGGAAAATTACATTAACTATCGACCAACATCCATAGGAAAAGATGAAAATGGAATCAAGAGAATGAATTTGCTAGCCCGGGCTGCTGAGTCTATTGCTGATGGGGATGTAGTCAATGTGCAAATTAGAAGATATCGTCAGTGGCAACTATCCCAGGCTGGCTCATTTGCGTCTTGCATTGTCCCGTACGCTCTCTATTCCAAACAAAATTAGTCTTTATGATGATGCTGATTTTATTGGAAAAGCTAATCATTGACAGTTTCATCTTTCCACAATCAGGGCTGCTTTGATGCATGGGAATAGGGAAACTTTTGAATCGGTAATTCCTTGACCTGCACATTTTATCATATAGCTTTTGGTGGATTTGTATCCTGCGTTGTTTTGTATCTATTGCTAATTTTTTCTAACAATCACTAAATCTTTTTTCCTTCTTGTTTTGTTTTTTATTTCTCATTTTCTGGCATCATATCATTATCCGATTTTTCAAGATTTTGTTTATTTTGCTGCAGTAGGTGATATTTGCACTGCATTGTCCTTATGGTTTCATGCGATCATGTTTAATATGCATGAATAATGTGGTATAGAGTGCCCATCCCAATTTCCCGTTCACCTGTTTAGTCAAATGATATTAAGTGAGAATGGGGTCATTCTTGGGAGTTATTTACTTCAACAAAAAAGCTAAAATTGGCTTTTCCTCCATTGTCAGTGTATTTCACTTTCATTTTATGCAAAATTAACCAATAGATGTCTCAGAAAACCTAATCATTATTTTCACCTTATCATTTGTATCATGCTAAAAAAAAACAACTTGCCTATGACCTACTTCCCTGTTAATGTCTAATAAGGGCCTCCTTTGAGGACATCTTGATGAGCCCTCCGTTTAGGACGTCTTGATGAGCCCTCCAATTGAGGCCATCCATCTCTGCTTCCGTTCACAGTTGATCATTGCTGCTTTACCTTTGCCCACCAAGAAATTTTTTTTTTCCCACCAAATGTGCCTATTCATATTCTTGGAAAGGTACACTTGTAAAAGTTAATCAGCATATATATCCTAAAAGTACTGTAATCTTTAATTTTGTATATTTTTTCAATGTACATTCGTGAACAGGTAGCATGTTTTTCTGTAAGTTGAATCAATTGATTCCTACTTCCGTATCACCTGAACATTGACAAAGCAGTTGGCTGTCTATATGTTCACAATGATTCAAGATTTATGGTAAATAGATATAGCAGTAAGGATGTATGCTGCATGTGTCCTCGTCTATGGTGCATTTCAGATATTCCAGTGCATGCCAGATTTTTCAAAATATATATTCACATTTTTTTATGCAGAAGTAATTCTATATTACAAGTCAAGGTATTCAAATAGACTATTAAAATATATACATATATATACTGTCATTTATAAGAGAGTTTTCTAGTAGCACATGGTTATTTTTTAAGCTAACATGTTTCAAAGAGCAATTGTCATCAAATACGAAAACCCATTTAGGGGATTTTTGGTTTGAAGTAAATGGACTTGCAATATGAGGATATTCACTTGTTTATTTTTTGGCTTGATGTAAGTGGTAGTTGCAACTATAACAATGAGAGCAGTTCTGAGTTGAGATTTTGGCCAAATTGGCTGAGACTGACCCAAATCCATTCCCAAAAAAAAAAAAGGAATGCAGCTTTTTGAAATTTAACAATATCATGAAATTTGTGCTTAGGTTATTACTGATTTGGGTATTGTGCTTGGTCTGACAACTCAAAAGCTTACGTTTGGTAAGGAATGCAGCTTTCAACTTACGACCAAATTGTTTGTAAGCATAAATGCTGCATTTGAGCCTCTTGGTGTAAGTATAATCACATGAAGTGGAGTACTTAGAACAAAGTTAAAATTAAATTTTAGTTGCCTGTAAATGGACTCCACATTTGGAGGTAATGAAACAGCGCCGTAGAGTGAGTTGAGAGATGTTCTACTTTGACCACAGTCCAAGATGAAGCCTTCTATTTTTAGTTAAATTTGACGTTAAAATTGTGAGAATTAGTGAATGTGAAACTTTTTTTAGCTTTAGAGAAGAAAACTGTCATTATTCACTTTTCTCTCTGCACACATTGCTGGTTCCCTGAGTCCCAAAAAAATGTTTTAAATTTTTTTTTCCAAATTTGTAAAAGACGAAATATGGAAATAAGTATTCCACTGCAAAAGTTTAAAATACTTGACATGAAATTCTTTTATTATTTTGTTTCATCTTTAGCCACTATCCATGGAGGGACCTTTTAGTACCAATTTTACATTATAATAATGCATCTAGAATTAGTAGATGTGAGTGCCCAGCTGTAGGTTTTCTACTGTGAATAGTTGTGAAAGAATATTAAGTGACTTGACTTTAAAGTCTGAACACATGTTGCCATGTTTTGATAACATATTTTAATATAATCGTGCAATGATGAGTATGGTTGCCATTTTAACAGCTTGCTAAATTATGATTTTTAGATTTATTTGTGACAACATGCATCAAACACATTTTACTGTGGTTTGGTGAAAGATTTTGTTATAAGAGCACACTGATGAGTATGTTTGCTGCATGTATCTTTCTTTTGCCTTTTACCATTTGTGCTCCTCTTCATTTGTCATTGGCTTGAAAGTTTTCCATTTAGCTTTTGCTATACAACCTCTTTTTATGAGTTGTTCTTTATGTCTGATTTATCTCAAGCAGATAACTTGGCCTTGTCGCCTTGTTCTTGTTCTGCTGTGAACCCTTCTCTATTCATATATTCTTATTCTTGGGAACATGTATAAAGGCTCAGCTGCAAATGTTGTGATTGTTCTCTACTTGTGTGTTGGAACTGTTAAAACTCTTTTAGCTCTTGCACATGAGATGAAAAGACCTTAGATGTTTTTAAAGAAGTCTATAAACCTTATCAGAATATGTTTTGGTTATATTCATATTGTCTGTCAGAGTTGCATTACTTATTTGCTCTTATTTTGCATGATACTTTCAAACTTTGGAAGCACCACAAAAAAATGACCAGCTAGATGTTGATGGTGAGCAGTAGTGAATGTTTAGACAGAAACATCATCATGAATAACTGAGTCACACTGGCAAATTTCTATTAAATGCTATATTATTTCTGATATTTCCCAATGTCTCTTGTTACTTGCTCTACATTTATGTGAACCATATGGTTTCTGTCTATTCCTAATATCTACACGGTTTGGCAGGGAGAACGTAATTTTAATAGATTTGGTGGATGGCTGGGCAAGAATTCAACAACAGGAAAGAATTTGAGACTTTTGGAAGATGTTCATGTCCATGTTCTCGCTTCCCAAGAATCCAGCTTGGACAGGTAGTATGTCTTTATGTGATGCCACTTTCAAGTATTTTGTTTATCCCAATTTATCATTGAGGAGAGATGATTCAAAATTTCCAAATGGTGTAGGCAAGGTCAGAGAGAGTAAATAAAATGTGATTTGAAGTGATAATATGTCATTTGTGTGATGGATGTAAAATAAGCCCTAGGGTGGAATGCGGATGTGTTGAGAATTACTCATGGGGCTGAGCTCTTTATCCTTAATAATGCTCAAGTGTCTGAATCCCATCCCTGTGCATGTTACCATTAAGAAACAGGGGTTAGCATTGCTGGTTTTCTGTGTGCATTCTGTGTGTTGAAATATATAATGAATATAATCAGCATGACTGAAATAACAATTGGACTCAAATTGATGCTTAAGGTCCTCTTAACTTCTTTCTGACAGGGAGACACTTCGACTTGATTATGTGCCTCTTCTTTTGAAGCAGCTAACTGATCCTCTTCGAGTGCTCCCCAAGGTCTGTATTCCTATTGTTTTGAGATACAATAGCCCGCTAGCTTAATAAACGCGCAATGATAGCATTCTTCATGTCAAATCTATATCAGGATGCTGCTGTTCAGAAGGTTGTGGAGTTCATGGATGCTTATTCGTTAAGCCAAGAGGATTTTGACACAATTGTGGAGCTCTCCAAGTTTCAGGTTGGTTCTATGGACTTTTATCCATTTGAAATCTCAGATGGAATGTGTTCCATCATTAGATTCCACTAGGCTGGTTCTGGTTGCTCTGTTAAGATTATCTTGTCCTATTTTTGGTATTGAATATTATTTATTCTGTTTGAATCTCTCAGTTTGGTTTTCCTGCTGGTTACTGCTTATTTGTAATTGAAAGAGCAAGTCAAGATTTTAATATACTTCACAAGTGAGCTGGATGATAAAGTAAATATTTTTTCTTCAAGATGGAATTTTTCATTAGTTTTTGCTCCATATCTTAAGCTTTGCAGTTATGAATTACCACAAGTATTAAGGAGAGTTTTAATGAAAGATTTCTGGTAGAGGCTTGCTTGGACATGAATGGCCCTCATCCAAAACTGTGAGTTTGCTGAAACACAACTTGCTTGGGATGCACATGAGGTTTTGCAAGATAGACTTGAGAAAGTATGGTCACTTCTGTGTCAAGATTGACAGAAAAATATGGCGGGGTTGAAACTACTTCTGATAGTGGACTGAGCGATAACGATTTTTTTTTTCCCTTTTCTTTTGTTTTTACAAGTTCTAGTTAAAAAATACTATCCTCAAGTTAAAAAATGTCTGAATGGTTTCAGAGTCCTCATGAGTTAGGCTGTTGAGTACAAGAAAATGCTGTTCTTTTTAGAGGTAACTCATGTATATGCAGTTCTGGTAAGTATTTGATGATTGTAATCAAGTTTTATTGTATTGGCTGTGTGGGGGATGATAGAACACATAATTTTATGACAAAGATGCCATAATTTTGAATTACAAGTCTGGATCAGTTATTCTTCATAAAAATAAAAAGTAATAAAAAAAAAAACTATTATATGGTTCTTGATGGTTTTGTATTTCATCAATGGTATAACGACCAAAGGAGGATTGGTAAAGGAATTTGAAGAAATATCTTATGGACAGCTCTCTCCACTGCTTCAGTTGGTGTTGGTTGTAGATGAATTGCATCACGTTGTGCTTGACATGCTTGTTTTGCTTGTTATTGTTATTCTGTGAGACGAGCACTCTTTTCCATTGATTCTTTAATAGTTTTACCTGTTGAGCACGCATGCTTCCATTTCCTACTTAGGCTTCTATTTCTATTTTTGTATTTACAAGTTATATCCTGCAGAAAAGATAATATCCTGACAAAAAAGCTCTTTTCCTAGCTCTTAAATTTACTCCATTTTTTAGTCGAGGAACTTGTGAGTTGGAGGATAATGTTAATGGTAGTTTATGGGAATATTGATTGGCATACGTGTGGTTGTCTTTACCTCAATCTTTACATAGAATTGCCAAGTAATTGAGCTCAGGGGAATCTCTTCTACTATATTTGTTGACAATAATTGTTCGTTTTGTCTACTCAGTATACATTGGTGATCCATTCTTGCTACATCTCTAATCATTTAAATCTTTGATCTTAGGGTCACCCAAATCCAATGGATGGTGTACAACCTGCAGTGAAAGCTGCGTTAACCAAGGCATATAAACAAGGTAGCAGCACTCGACATGTACGAGTCGCTGACTTAATAACTCTTCCAGGCCAGAAGAAAGCTCCAAAAAAGCGGATAGCAGCGATTTTAGAGCCCGATGAGAATGGTTTGCTTGAAGAAAATGGTGGTACTTCATTAGATGGTGAAGAGGAGGATTCCTTAGATACGAATGATGCTGGTCAGTGCTTTTCTGTTTTTTTCTTCTTTTCATGAAATATTAGTTACTGGTTATTTCCATCAATATGTATAATTTCGCTGTCTAATCCTTACAATTGATATGAGATCCCCCAATTACTCAAATGAAAACAAACTTACATATGTTGACTCAAAAAAGAGGATATTATTCTTAATAATCTCAAAATTGTCACAGTTATAATGTGTAATAAATTTGGCATGAATTGATCTCTTTTGAAATTGCTTGATTATGGCCAGTAGTATGTGTATCAATTCCTATGATCTTTCCGTTAAATCCAAGTGTCTGTCTTAAGTTCTACTCCCCACCCTAGGAAACCAGCAGTATATGAATTAATTCCTTTTTGAAAGTCTTTATATATATATATAACCCTTGGTACAAAATTTCTGCTTCGGATAACCTTCCGGGCATGATTTCAAGCTGAAGGTGCAGAGAATATCACCTGCTGACCCTCTAGAACTTCAATTAAATCTAGAATGACATAGTTGCCCCTCTTGGGCGGTTTTTGTTTGGCAGTGAGAAAGGGCGCGACAAGTACCACTTGCAATTGCTTAATATTTAAGACCATTGAGAATTAGCTAATTATGTAAATTCTCTTGTTCAGTTTGCCTTTGTGCAATTGCCCTGGTTTCTTCCCCTTTTCATCTCCCTCAATTTTAATCTGCTCTGGGTTGGATAGACTATGGAGAACTGGATTTCTTGAATTTACACTTCTTGATCCTTGACCGTGCTTTAATGGAATCTCATTAGAGTGTGTCCTATTTGGGTTCAACCGTTCAACATCTCAAATATTATTGTTGATAAACCTTACTCTGGTTGGGTTGACATTCAGTTCAGAGGTTTTCCTGGCGATAAGGATGACATAAACAAGTCAGATATATATAATTACAAATGCATATTTACTAATTCTTTTAGTAGTTCTAAGCAAGTACCAGAACAGGTTGTTTTCATTTGTAAATAATTTGAAATTAAACCATACAACAACAAGCACACGTAAAGGCATGCACGTAAACGGGTTTTCAACATTTGAAACAGTTGTCAACTGAATTTTATATATTAATTTAATCATGTATGATGGTTATGGTGTTTCTATTCTCTGATTTCTGATTTTGCTCTTATGTATTACATGCTTTTTAACTGAAGCAGTTTCTTATTGCCAGAAGAGTGTTCCACTTTTTGTTTAGCAGTGCAGATAAATGGAACATCTGCTTCATGTTTAAATTTTAAGTGCTAGCTGCACAACTCATGTCACTTTGTTTTGTTCAGGTGATGGTATTGATCCTGATAATGACAAGAAACCTCAATTTGATCTGCTGAATAATAAGTCCAAAGGTCGTGTTATTTTGGTGTTATATACTTTATATCAAATCATCCCATTCGGCCTTTTTTTTTCTTCAAAATACCCTTCTGATCTCCCTTTGTTTATATAGGCATTCAAGTGCAGCTGGATTTGAAAAGCAATGACAAACCAAGTGCAAAGAAAACACCACCAGCAAGCAAAGCTCGGGGTTCTGCATCCACTGAGAAGCGAGGAGGTGGTTTAGGAAAGCGATGGAGGTAGTTGCTTTATCTCGACAAATAGTAGAAGGGTATCAGTTTTTGGTTGCGTATAGCAAGTTACCAACAGTAAGAATCATGCCGTCTGCATGCTTCGCTTTTGTAGGTTTCATGTTTCAACTGGCCCTGTTTCACCCTCTTTTTTTTTTTGTGTTCAAATTACGCGATGTTTTTTATGCATTTCTGGGCGGAGTATTACATTTGCTGTGCAGGGTAAGTAGAATGATTCTAATATGATCTTTTCAGTTGATGGGCATGTGCAGCATGTCTGGTTATTATTGATTGTTGTGCAGGCAAATATAACTAATGGGGCTCAGTTTATACTCATTTTATTCAATGATGTTTTCATGGATAAATTATTTATTTGGGACGATTAACTATTAACAGGTGTTCCACTTCCGAATTTGCTATTATCATAGTTGTTTATTTTTTGGTGGGTGGCAAATGTGATAATCACAGTATGGACAGGGGCATGTGCATGGACTAGGAATTGATCGTTCAATTCGTGTGTGTTCATCCAAATAGGACGGGATTCAGGTCAAAACCGTGGACATGTTGCCATTACTATGGCCAGCAGGATTTGAACTCGGGGTTTTTAAATTTTCACATGAATGCATTTTACAGTGGGGCCAAAGTATCAGCCTATAAACTTTTTGGCAAGTGATAAAACTCGAAAGCTTCTTGGGCTAGTGAATCATTAAAAACACCATATAAACTTTTTGGCAAGTGATAAAAGCTTGAAAGCTTGTTGGGCTAGTGAATCATTACAACATCTTGCAAAGTGAGGTGAATATTGTTATGGATATTGGTTAGGAAGATGATGAACTCCTTTGAAAGTATAAAAAGTTTTGGGTACGAAGTTATTAAAAAAAGTTAATAACTATACTCTCTCATCATATGAACTATAAACTCTCAAATTTATTTAGCAAATGCTTATTTTCATAACCTATGTTTTGAAATAGTCAAAGATGTTCATAATAAGGTGCCTTTTAAAATAAATTTTTATAAGGTGATTTTTTTCCGAAAATAAAAATATGAATGCAAGTATAATTTGTTGGATAATTAGCAACAGAGACGATTGGTTTTAAATGGATCACATAAGTATCATTTGTTAATGTCAATTCATCTCCGTTGAACTATATGGTTGTGGTGAAAATCAATTATATATTTTTTCTCTTGAATTCTTTTTATTAGTGAATGTACAAATAAATGTAATTTTATTATATAATAACGTATTTATGCATTTTCTTTTTGGGTATTTGTATAATGCTATTCAATTTAATTTATTTTAAATATTTATATATTTATTTGAATAAATGTAAACAAGCCACGATGTTTAATGATATTTTAAAACATATTAAAGGCTAAAGGATTAGTTTACATGTTTTTTTCCTAGAAATTTTAATTTTTTTTTACCAAATTAATTAAAAAAATTAAGATAATCATATAATATTTATATAACATGCCATTTTTATATCACAATAATCAATTTCTTGTTCCTTTCACTTAATTCAATATATCTACATTTTTCATAAGCACAAGATTAGGTTTCTTTTCATCTTAAAAGTTATTAAACATGTTCTCACTGTCATAAAAATATTACTCCCTCTATTTTTTTATTTGTCACATTTTAGAGCTATTTTTTGTTCTTTTTCATCTTAAATATATTTTTTTTCAAATTAATCTTTTAATTTAATATATTTGTATAATTTTTTAATAAATTACAATCAACTAAGCATTAAATTAATAATTTTTTTTATAAAATTTAGATTATCAACTAATTTTAACTGATTTTTTTAATAGGCATGAAATAGTAAATTTGATATTTTGCAAAATCTTCATTTTATATCCAAATGACTTAAAATAAAATAAAACATATATATTCTAAAAAGGTTTACGGTAAGAGCAATATAAGATATATCATAATTATTAAAGAAAACCAAATAAAGGAAAAAGAATTTACCAAAAAAGAAAAAGTAAAGACAGCGGTCGTTGCTTTCTTCACCAAAAGTTTCCATCCGTTTCTCGCTCGTTTTCTCCTCCCGTTCCTGTTGGAGATCGAAAAGCACGAGCGAGAAGGAGAGTTATTGACATAGCTTTGAGAATTGGGAGATCGAAGAGGGATTGACGTTGGATCTCTTCTTCCTGCTCTGGAGGAGATGAGCGGGATCTGGGAGAGAACAACTAGGGCTTCCAGGACGTTGCGGGGCCGGGATTCATTTGGATCCAGAGATCTTGCCGGTAATGGCGATCGCTCGTCACGCACCATCCGGCTTGGACGCGTCCAGCCACAGGCTCCCAGCCATCGCACAATCTATTGCAACGATCGTGAGGCTAACCTGCCCGTTAGATACAAGGTTCTTGCGATTCTTCTTCTCTCTCTCTCTCTCTCTCTCTCTTGACATTAGTGTTATGACTTTCTTTCTCGAGTGTTGGCGTTAGCTTAATGATTAAGAGACTGATTTGATTTGATTTCGTGTATATTGCTTTGATTAGGGTTGATCATGGTCTCTTGATTGAGTTTTTTTCCTTAGGGTTATATGACAAAAATGAGCTGTTCTAGTGATGATATGGAGAAATTTTATAAACTTATGTGTTGGAGTATTTGAAAAAGGATCTAATGTGGCGGAAATGCCTCACAACTTGAATTCATTCAATTTGGGGGGTTAAGATTGTATGGTAGTTTTGGGTAAGGTACATAGGACTAACCTACCTGTATGGTTTAGATTGTTTTTGTAGAAGTTTCTTAGAAATATAAAATTTTTAATCATAGGTTCTCTTGTTTAGTTTGTCTTTGTGAAATTGCCCTGCTTTGTTCCCCTTCTCATCTCAATCAATCTTAATCTGTTCTGGGTTGCATGGAGACATGACTATGGAAAACAGGATCTCTTCAATTTACACTTCTTGATCCTTGAATGTGCTTTGATGGATCCTAATTAGAGTGTGTCCTATTTGGGTTCAACCTGCTATCTAATAGGGGTAGATTGCTCTTACATATTAAGATTACAATGTGTGGATTTACTCCACCAAAAAGATATGGTCGTCTACATATGTTTAAGCTGCTGGATCATGTGTTGGTGAGATCCATATCTATAGATTACTGTTTTGTAGTGTAATTGTTACTTAGCAATTAAATTTTATGACTAGATGTTTATGAAACCACTGACACCTGTCATTTTGTCGAATTCTAGCTTCATATTAACCAAGATTATTTGCTTCTATTTACATGTATGCTTCTTGAAGGGATTTATGTGACTGTAAAATCTACTAAATGCTACTGAATCACTTCATAAGATACGTGAAGTAGTGCCTTTCTACTTTGGAAGGACGAGTGCCACTAACTTCTTGGTTTACTGGTTATTTCAAACAATCAGCTTGCACCATAAATTATAATGCTTATTTCTTTGTTATAGGATTTCTTAATGCTTATAGGACATGTATTGGAAAAGGTTCTTAGAGCCATTTGACATACATTTTGGGCCTTGAATATTACTCTAGTTTGGTCAGCTTCTTCTGTTGCTCTCATTCTTGAGGCCTTTTATAACCATAATTATCACTAATGTTGTTCCATCCTCCCTTATCCTTCCTTTGCTATTTATTGTATAGATTTAAATGGTTTTCACTCATGTGATTCTAGTTGCTAGTAAGAGGATGATATGGATTTGTGTTTAATGTACTACTTTAATAGACTCGTGTTGATGCCAATAGTGTTTCCATAAGTGCTGTGTGCATGGACAGTTATGGGTTTGTCTATTGCATGTGGTATGTGCTTGCCTATGTGGCTCTATGTATGGTTTCATTTAGGAATGCTTAGAAATTGTTTTCATTTTTTTAAAATATTACTATGGTTCTATTAATTCTATCACAATATCTTTTTATGCATTTTCAAATTGTACTTATATTTCAAAATTTACTTATATTTTAAATTCAATTAAATAAATACATTAATATATACAATCGATAGATTAATTACAATTCTCAAAATATTCTCTTGATGGTAATGGGAAAATGATAGACGAGGTTATTTGCAATGAAGGTGGAAGATATGGGGTTTTTTATATTAAATATTGATCATTAAATCACATCATAAAGGTATAAGGGGTCGTTCATTTGCTCTTAATTGGTGAGGAAGTTACTAATGTAGACTAGCTTTTTCTCTTTTAGATGTTCATTTGCCTTGAGGTGGAGGAAGTGACATTATCCTCACTTCGGCACTAACTTTAATTTTGAACTAAACCCACTTTAAGATTTTATATCTGAAGTAGAGGAAGTAAAAGCTCACTTACCCCTCATCCTGCAAAATGAACATCAGCATTGCCGAAATGATATTGCTTCCGACCACTTCATGGAAGTGCCACTTCTACGCACTTTTACACTTTAGACCACTTTATAGCAAGTGATTGCCCCCTAAGATGGGGCCTGTATGCAAACAACTGTTTTTTTGTTTTACCAACTAAAATTGACAACAATTAAGAAGTAGGCCTTTCGCCTTTTTAAATCTTGGGCCAGTCAAAATAGTCAGCTTTGCTATGAAATAAATATAACAGAAATTTTTTGATTATGTTACCTTCCTAATGTGACAACTGAATTGGAAAAAAATTGAATGTTTGGTCAATTCAGTTATTCCTGTCCATTTTCTGTTGAAAACAAATTGAAAATATAGATCATTAGAGTGATAATCAATCTCAATTTGCAAATATGGTAGTTGTAAATTTTCAAATATTAGTTTTTAACATGTCAACTTTAGTTTATCAGGTTGGTTAGTAGACTAACATAATTAATTTTGCTTTAATATTTGCCATGCTGAGATTTATAACACATAAATGTACCTGGTAAGCGATATTCTATTAGAATTCTTTAGTTGAGACTTGAGCTGAATAAAATAAAGGCTGATTTAAATCAAATTGAGTTGGGCAGTTGCTCATTTAGTTTAAGCTATATGTACATCATGATGCTCATTGCGCTCTTTGGAATATGGTCAGTGTATAGACCAGATCATGGGACTCTATTTATATCATCATAGTTGTCTCATTTCTATGGTATTTGTTTGCACAAGTTTTTGTGTTTGTACATTATCTGCATTCGTGTGAATTACAATTAGTTGAGTACATATAGTGTACTGAGAATTGGTGGTTAGCAGTAAGTGAAATGAGGGGCGTTTCACCTCAATTTGTGCTGGTGTTAAATTTTCATTTGTTTCTACTGTGGTGGGTTATATAGCCATTATTGATGAGAATGCTCACTTTTTTATTCCATTGCCAATGTCTCTTACCTGCTATTTGGTAGGTGGGAATGGAATGGAATGGACGTTTCAACATAAAACACTCGTTCTCATGTAAGGTGCCAATTTATAAAGTGAGAATGGAAATCATTACCCATTCTATGGGAATGGTTATTTTCACTTGAATTGGGAAGTCAAATGGGAATGACCATTCCTTATGAATGGCGGGGGAATGGTCATTTCCACTTTAAGTCGGAATGAGATTTGACCATTAAGAATATAGATAAAAACTCAAAAGGTTTATAGAACCTTCTTTTTAAGAGAAGCTTTTGGGATACCCATTACTTGCACAATCCTTTACCCAACATTTTCTTTCTATCATGTTAAAATTTTTGTTTGAGATATAATTATATCCTTAGTATAATTTTTAATCAAAATATAATTAAATTTTTGTGGTTATATATTAATTTTATAATTAAATATATTAGAAATCTATATACATCAATCAATTCAAAATTATCTTAGTGAACAACCAAACAATTTAATGGGAATAAGGTTGTCATTCCATGTTTATATCCAAATGCTAGAATGGGAATATGCATTTCATTCCATTCTCATTTTGTTCCATACTTATCATTCATTTCATTCCACTTCATTCCATCCCTGTCTACCAAACAACACCTTAATGCGGTAATGTTAGTATCCATTTCCATTTCAAATGCAGATCACAACTTTTAAGTTTTTAATTTGAAACTAAAATTTGTTGGAAGCATACCAATATTTCAGTTGCCCTTCTGCCAATATTGTCCTCAAGTGGAAATTATAAAACAACTTTTGGTCTTACTTTTGCAGGAAATTCAATTTCGACAACAAAATATAATGTGCTGACCTTTTTGCCTAAGGGTTTGTTTGAGCAGGTAATTTTTGTGTCATTTGTGAGACTGATATTTTTTATTTTGATGATCGGTTCTATTTTAGCTCTTACTGTATGAATTTATCCTTTTATTATCCTGAAATTTCTGCATTAAAATTGACAGTTCAGGCGGGTGGCTAATTTATATTTTCTTATGATCTCAATTTTGTCTACTACGCCAATCAGGTGATTTCTCTTTTTATAGTATTTCACTTTTGCTTTGGTAATTTTGCTCTATGTTGCTTGAGTCAAGTTATAGTGTTTAAACTTTCCTTAAAGACTAAATCTTGTGCACTCATGACGTAATAGGAGGCTATTAATAGAGTGCCAAATGAATTATAGGCATGGCATATGATCAATAGCTTGAGTATTGCCACAATGAAGGCCATACTGCAATTCCATTTTTTGAATTGCATAATTGAACTATGATGTTATTAATTTAGCATAGAGCATCTTTTATATTGGAGATGAAAATGCAGATTTTTCTATGAATGAGTGAAGATGGAATTTATTTTCTTTCCTATGTAGCCAAATAACAATCCTTTTCTTTTAATATTTCCTTTGAGAGGCAAAACACATTGAAAATGATGCAGGCTTTGTGATCAGAAGTGAAATTCAGGGAAAAAAAGAAGGAATTATGTGTGATGGTTGCACAGATAAAGGGTTTAGAGACACCTCGCATTTGTTAGTCACGCTAACAGATAAAATTGAATTGTCAAGCCCAAGTTTCTCTTATTGCTCATTGTCAATACTCGTAAATAGGCTGGACACAACCTGATGGGACAAAACTATTGCAACTCCTAGGGAGTAGGAATAGGGATAGGAAATAGCAACAACCTAGTTGGTGGCATAACAACAAATTTATTTTTTTTCTTAATTTTTAAAACTTGTAATTCAAAATTGAAATGAATAAGGAGGTATGCCTAAAATATTTTTGAGTTTGCAATTTTTTATGTTCTCTTTTGTTGTATAAGAGTTGTTGGATTATTTGTTAGTTCTTTTACTAATCCTTCCTTCCATCTTATTTGTGCTCACATTTTGTGGTATATCCAGTACATAGAAATATTCGAAATATGACTTTTATTTTAAAGGCTAGAGGTTTGGATTCAATAGAGTTTCAAATATAACTTTATCTTGGGAGATCTATTCATATTGCATTAGAAAGCCAAATAACTGTATTATTACCCAATTTCATTTAATGCAAATTTTATTCCAAATGCCTAATATTGCAGCCTAGCTTGTAAAACAATGATTGAGCTATACCATCAATTTAATGTCTTTGCTCACATATAGTATAGTATGGCATAAATAGGTCCTAATATTGTTTGCAAAAGGTATAGGAGTCTACTGTGATAAGCAAGTCCATGTTGCTTCCCTAACAGTATAATGATGAAAAATGCTCCACATCGACCTCATAATTACTACCAAGGCTTTTTGATCTGTTATATAATGAGAAAGGGAAAAGAGAAAGTCTGTTCCTATTTTACAAAAATTCAAAACATCTACCAAACGTTAGATTTGTTGTTTTGTCTGGCTCTCAGAATTTTGAAGATATTTCTAATGAATAAAATGCAAACTGTGTTGGTTTCTGAGGAGTGGGTTTGAAGGATGAGTTTTATAAAATTAGATGAGGGGAGGGGTAATTATAATAGTGAGGCAAGGGGAGATTCATAACCAATCTCTTACAACTTGAAGTGAAAGGTCTAGTATAATCTAATGGCAAATTTTGTTTCTGTTTAAGATATGGTTGTCCGAATTTTTTGTTTCAATGAAATTGAATTATTATGCTTTTAAGTTTTGATAAAAATCTAAACATGTTGACATATTCTCCTTTGACAGACTTGATATCATTATTTCTATTTGTGAACAAATATGATACAATTTTCAGATAGTTTTTGCGGGCTGAATATTTATCGCAGGCAAAAATAGTGCAACCTGCAACATCATTGATGTTTTTAACCAAATTGTCTTGTTCTTTTCAGTCCTGTGCACCCCATAACAAATGTGGTTCCTCTCAGTCTTGTGCTTCTAGTCTCTCTTATAAAGGAGGCTTTTGAGGATTGGGTTAGTAGTGCGTTGCATTTTTTTTTAATTTTAAATTTTTACATATAAACTGAAATTCATGATTCAGTTTTGCAATTCATATTTTTTTATTTGATTTATTTTTATTGTCCCTCTGCAGAAGCGCTTTCAGAATGATAAATCAATAAATAATGCCCCTGTTGATGTACTGCAAAATAAAAAATGGGAAACCATCCCCTGGAAAAAGTTGCAGGTTGGCGACCTTGTGAGGGTAGGTTTCATAAATTAATTTTCCTTTTTCGATGTTTGATTTCTTGTTGGTATGTTAGAGTGGTGAACTGATTTCTCTGTGCATTTGCCACCATGATATTGTCACCTTCCCACCTGCAGGCCATCTGCCTTTATTTATTTCTTTCCCTATATTCATTTTGTTTTTGGATTCCTTTTATGGGAGAGGTTTCATGCTGTTTAATGATAACACAAATATTTTATCATGAAATGTACACATTTCTTTGATTTAAAATCAGTGTAGTTAGAATCGTACGGTTCTCGATACGAATCTTACGATTCATATCATTTATCATCCGTAACGGTTCGAATCTTATAAAAGAATCGAAATTGATCTAGAATCGTAAATGAATCGTTTGAATCTGTCTCGAATCGGTCGAATCGATATGAATCGAGAAGATCAACGATTCCTAGTTAATACAAGTTTTGAATTAAAAAGAAAAAGAAAATCAAAGGAAAAGGAAGAATAAAAAGAGTAAGAAACATAGGAGGAATGAGAAATTTGGTTGTTTTATTCCAACATCCCCAACAAAGGCATTTTATACCATATCTTCATCTTTCTTGACATTCTTCTCTTTTTTTCTTTTTAAATTCTTTTATTATAATGTATGCGATCAACTATTTTTAATTATTATAAAAAGTTTTTTTAAATTAGTGATTATTTAATTAATCTTTTAAATTTGTTATCCAAAAAAACAAATTCAAAGATTAATTAAAAAGATAATGCTTTTTTAATTTTTATTATCAAATTAATTTGTTATCTTAAAAACTCTTGTTATGGAAAGAAATCTTTTTAATTCAAAAAAACTAATCTTTTAACATAATTTAATCTTTTTGTGATTATTCTATTAATTTTTAAATCTGAACTATTTTTGAAATAATTAATGTTTTTTTTTTAAATATATATAGGTTTGCTTAATACTTGAAAATGTCTTCTAAGCTCAAAACAGGATCTCAAACTTAGAAAATGTCTTCCAAACTAGTTTATATTTAATTCATGACTTAGAATTTTTATTTTTTTATTTTTTATATAATCATGTTATATATATATATGACTTTGAAATGTTGAACGAATCTTACGATACGATTTGATTCACGATACTCGATTCACAAATTTAGAATTTCGATTCACGATTCGAATCTCGATTTGACTACCTTGTTTAAAATTAGTGGCTCAATTGTAAATCTATTTCAGTAAGCTGCACCACTCTCATGTAGTCATTAGTAAAATCTGTGTGTCCTGTTGATATATTTCCAAGCAAGAAACTCTCTCATCATTGTAGTTTTTCTAAGTGTACTAATAATTCTTGTAGACTTCAAATTGGCTTAAGGAAAAAGGGTCCTTACTAATGATTATAAGAGTCATATGAAAGTCCCAACTTATATAATCAATAAATACATATACATCGAGCATTGTTTAGGTATGTTACATCTGTTTAAATATTAGACTTCCTCAAGAAATAGGTTAATAAAGGCCTTCTATTAGTTATAGCACTCCAGAGATTAAGAATGGTTGATTTTGCTAAATTTAAGAGTTTGGAATGGGTTATGACATCTATAAGAGCATCTGGCATTCAGTTTGTCATGCTATATTATGAATGTTTCCACCTGATAAAGGATTATACTATGTTGCAAAGGCTTTTAGGGGGCGTTTGGTTCATGGAATGGGAATGGAGTGGGAATTAATATAGAAATGGGAATGAGACTTTATAAGTGTTGCACAACCGCAAGCGCACGGTTTTTTTCCAAGTAGTAAATAAGTATCGATCCCACGAGGACCAAGTGTAATTACCAACCTATTGCAACAAGAGGTTATCTAGACAATTAAAAAAAGATGAGAATTAAGAACAACAAGAAACAAGGAATGAAACACAATCGTAGTGAAGGGACACGAGGTCGCGGATCGTACTTTCAGGCTAATATAAACTTAGGTTTGGGAACTCACCACAAGGTATAATATGAACGATGTCTTTGGATCTAGGTTATAATTGGGTAGATCTCTTGAAGGGCATTAATCCTAAACTACTTGTCACTCTCTTTCAAGAGATAACAAGTTAGATCTTGATTAGGCTATCTCCTACTTTCGTGGTAGATAAACCTCTTCAAAACCCCGATTACATGCGATGATTAAGGCAAAGACCCTCAAGAATTACCTTTTCGGTATATTCGGGGTGATTAAAGAGGTTCCAAGACCCAAGTTAACCTCTCGACCAACCTAGATCTCTAAGATAGCAAGCAATGCTTTCACAATCACAAGTCGTGTACTCAAATCGAAATCACTCAAGAAATCTACCATTAAGCATAAAAAGATCCATACAAAAAGTGTCAACACATCATACACAAAACACCTTGGGTTAATCCCAAACCTAAGAAAAGTTCTACTCACACACCATCTCGCTCATAAAGAAAAAGATAGAAAGAATAGTAATTCGACGGCAAAAGACAACAAGCAAGTCGAGAGGACTCCCTATGATGTCCACTGTGGTTTGATCTTCAATTTTTCAGCTCTCCCTCCTTCTTCAACTTTCTCCGTGTCTTCAAAGCTTCCTTCCGCTTTTCCGACCTGACCCCTTTTTCCTGACCTTCCCTCTTCCCTAAAGCCCCTTTATGGTCCTTTTTATAGCCAAAAGATAAAAGCCGGGCCCCAGTCACTTTATGGACCACAGGTACTTCTCGCAGACCACAGATAGGCTGTGTTTCTTCCCAGTCTCCAGGTTTCTCAGCCAATTTCAGCTTCCTACAATGAAAACAACTAGAAAAAGTAGATTGTACAAAGAGAAAGGGAAATGACCATAAAAACTAGGAAAAATGCATGAATACTAGCTAAATGCATGATGTTTATAATGCAATTTATATGTGCAACAATAAGAATAGGAATGAGAATGAAACCAATTTTTGGTTGGAATGATAATTCATTGGGATTGAAAAAGTAGGAGTAAGAGATGTGATAAAATATCTTTTATGCCCTTAATACAGATAAATAATATTGATATATAAATTAGTGAATAATGTTTAATGATAAAAGCTTTTTTATTTATAAAATATTTTGAATATCATTATTCAAATTAATTATTTTAATTAAATTTTTGAAGTAAATATCTAACTTTTATCATCCTTCGTTCTAATTATTTAAATTAATGATTATTATTTAAGTAAATATTTAGTAAGGCAAAAGTGCCATTTCACTTTAATTATCACAATTTAACACTTAAAGTAACTATTTTATTTAATTGAATTTAGGGCAAAAATGTCATTTCACTTTAGTTATTATAATTAAATATGTATGTTTCATGTTAATTATTATTATTTTTAATTATTATAATCAATTATTTAAATTGATGATTTTTATTTGATTAAATCTTAACTGTGGGGAAATGTCATTTCACTATTTCACTTTAGTTATTATAATTAAATATGTATGTTTCATGTTAATTATTATTATTTTTAATTATTATAATCAATTATTTAAATTGATGATTTTTATTTGATTAAATCTTAACTGTGGGGAAATGTCATTTCACTATTAACAGTGTTTATTCCTCCCTATTCCTCCCCTCGTTCCTTTAGGTAATAAATAATCCCGTTATCTACCGTATCTATTCCTATCCTAATAGTTGTATATTCAAACATGGGTATATCATACCCGAATTGGTCTCTCTACTTTTCTCTCTTCTCTTTTGGTTTCTCTACTCAGAAATGCTCCCAACTAGTCTCTCTACACTTGAAAATGGGCCCACATAGTTCCTCTATGCTTGAAAATGACCCAACTAGTCCCTGTATTTTCAAGAGTAGAGGGACTAATTGGGAAGAGATTAAGAGTAGAGGAACTAAGTGGGCCCATTTTCAAAGGTAGAGGGACTAGTTGGGAGCATTTCTAAGTAGAGAGACCAAAAGGGAAGAGAGAAAAATAGAGGGACCAATTCGAGTATTATACTGTAGACTAGTGGTGTCAAACGGGCCGTGTCGACTCTAGCCCGGCACGGCATGAGTTGGGCCGTGCTTGGGCCAAGCACGGTGCTACAGTACCATGCCCGGGCTAGGCACGACCCAAACCCCGGGCCGTCGTTTGAGCTAGGGGTTTGCGACTCATGAGCTCATTGCTCATCATGAGCCAACATGGCCCGGCACGCCAAATGCAAGTTTTTTCTTTTTCTTTTCTTTTTTTTTTATTTAATTTTTTTGTATATTTTTTGTTTTTTTAGTCAATAAGGCTTTTAGTTCTATGTTTTTGAAACTTAGGATACTTTTTATATTTTTTTAGCAATTTTAGGGCATTTTTTTATATTTTTGTTTTGGGGTTTAAAATAAAAAATATAAATATAATATAACTGGGCCGGGCCATGTGCTGGGCCGACCTTGATGGTTGGCGGGCCATACCGGCCCGGCACGATTTCCAGACGGGCCGTGCCGGCCCGAGCACTCATAGTGCGTGGGCCGTAGTGAACCCGGGCAGTGCCGGCCCGTTTGACACCACTACTGTAGACAATGATTCCCATTCTAACAGTGCCCATTCCTTCAATCCAAATGGCCCATTAGCTTTAACGAAACTTTATTTGCAGTCATAAATTTAATAGTTTTGGCAATTTTTTACATTGTTGAGCTAATTTTGAACCATAACCGTGGGATTCTCTGAAGTCGGTATGATTTCTTCTATAGAAACTCTTCCCTTTTTTCCCCTTTCCACACACAAACACTCTTCCATACATTTTCCATTTTGTATTACTCTAACTTGCAGCACAAAACATTCTAAACCGAGGGAAGTAACAACCCTTCATAAGATTTGATTTAGTGCATGCTCCATTCCCCCAAATCCAAACCCCAAAAATGAGATTAATCTCGATTTCCTCCCATGTCATAGGAGAGATATTATACCCCCATTATTTGAACTTTTCCAATTGCCTAGAGACAAACACTCCCTAAGTGAACTTGCCCAGTGATCTTGAAGAAATTTGGTCGTGTTGTTGCTTGAGTGCTTCTCATAATGTCTTTTCCTAATCTAAAGAAATGATTGTGTTACCTTTAGCATTTCATAATTCACACGTGAGTGTTTTTTTTTATTGTGCTATTGTATATGGATAATAACTGTTGGCAACATTGGAAATTTCCTGGATGTGAAGCTACCATGGTTGACTTCCATCATTCTTCATTTCAGAAGATTGCCAGAAGTTATTTCTACCATGTTAATATTATATTTTTCAGTAGTTGATGTCAGAACTAGTGGTAAGTGCTTACTATATAGGTGCAATATTGTTATTATTGTTCTTTTGTCTCTTTTCATTCCAATTGCCTAGAGACAAACACTCCCTAAGTGAACTTGCCCAGTGATCTTGAAGAAATTTGGTCGTGTTGTTGCTTGAGTGCTTCTCATAATGTCTTTTCCTAATCTAAAGAAATGATTGTGTTACCTTTAGCATTTCATAATTCACACGTGAGTGTTTTTTTTTATTGTGCTATTGTATATGGATAATAACTGTTGGCAACATTGGAAATTTCCTGGATGTGAAGCTACCATGGTTGACTTCCATCATTCTTCATTTCAGAAGATTGCCAGAAGTTATTTCTACCATGTTAATATTATATTTTTCAGTAGTTGATGTCAGAACTAGTGGTAAGTGCTTACTATATAGGTGCAATATTGTTATTATTGTTCTTTTGTCTCTTTTCATTCTCCGTTCATAAGTGCTCTCCAGAAGATTACCTAGTTAATTTTTCATCTCATGCAGATTAAGCAGGATGGGTTTTTCCCTGCAGATGTGCTTTTCCTAGCTAGCTCGAACCCTGATGGTGTCTGTTACATCGAGGTTTTCTTCCTCTCTTATTATGATCATAGGAGTGTTTTTGTATTGATGCTTATGTGGGATGATAACTGATCAAATTTAGACCTACTTTTCACATTGTAATTAATTTTATTCATGGGTCACAGACTGCAAATCTTGATGGAGAGACTAACTTGAAAATCAGGAAAGCATTAGAGAGGACATGGGATTATTTGCTTCCTGAGAAAGCTGCAGAATTTAAAGGTTTGAAGTTAATGGAATGTTTTTTCTTCGAGAAAATACTTATTGTGCCATATGTTTGGAGCTTGTTTATTTTATAGTACTAGATTTATATCAAATGCTATTGATGTTGTTTCCGTAAGCAGCTCATGATTGTTAGTAAGCAAAGAATTGATTTATTTATTTTTTTAGTCTGAATTAACCTCAGTTAGATTTACAGTCATTTGTTGTATATTTTTTTGAATAAATCTGACACTCATTAATGGAGAGGTCATAAGTTTTCCAATTTGCTTAGTGGTGGCCTTTTGTTTTTTCATCTAGCTTGTCTTGAAAGCTTGCTAGACAATAACATATTGACAAACTATTGTGAATCTTTTTCGGCTAAGAGATGAGGATATAGCTGATACCATATTCTTTGACGATAGATGATGGAATGTCAATATGTTATTGTCTATATTTTTCGTGACTCTTGTGTTGTGTGTGTGGGCTTTAAATTTTCTTTTCTTTTTCCTTTTTGAGCCTTCCCATTTTTTCACCAGCTGCTGCAGTCTACAGCTCTAATATGGAAGTAGTTGTGACTTGGGGTGTGTGTGTGTGTGGAGCCGGGCTTTAAGTTTCAAGTTCAGCCATTTTGTTATCAATCCGTGTTTATTTATCTTAGGAAGTGGAAAGGATTCATAGAATTAGTGAAGTGAAAAATTCTCCTTTAAAGCCTTCAATCAAAATATGGGTAAGGGCAGGAAAATCTGTGACCTGACCCCATTGTCCAAAAATATAGGAGATTAAATATAAGCATAAATCAATATTTGCCTAATATTTCAACCTTTCAATCATCTTAAAATTGTTCCATTGATGTCAAATTTTGCATTAAGACACTTTTTTCTTGGTTTCATTGCCTTAAGATTTGATTTCTTAAACCATATGCAGGACATTTACCTAGAGTACCTTTTATTAGTTGGTTGAAGCATCTGATAGCAGCTCGTGGGTACCTTTTTCTAGTTTTGATATTCTTGGGAAAATACAAATCTTTGAGATGGATATCTGATAAATTTAAGGATTTTTTCTTTACATGTTCTTACACAGATAAGATTTAAGTTGTTTTATACTTCTATTAGGGCCCTTTGGTATTAAGAAGTGAATATAACATGTAAGTGCTGTTACATGCGATTCCTTTAGATACATTGCAACATAGTGTTTGTTTTTTTTTTTTAATTTATTTTTATATTGTGCAGCAAGTGAACTTACAATATTTGACTTTTGTTTGATATGATGCAAGTAATAAATATATTGCAATTGAAAATCTAGTGCTTAACATCATGTGCATGGAAGTGTTTCCCTTGCTTTGTTTGCTGTTAAAAAATACTAATTAGCTACTCCTTAATTATTTCAATAATATTTTATTAACAAAATTTCTATATATAGTTGGTTAGTCCTATCTAAGTTTAAATGTAAGTAGTATATTATATAGTTTTCCTTAAATATGATGTTAGCTGTTGATTAGTTGAAAGATTAAAATTGGATGATATAAGAATAGCTCTATATATGTGTAAATTAAGTTTTAAAAATAAAGGTTGAAAGGGAGAGAGGTCAGGAGCATGGCTAGACCTGTGTAAAATGTTGTAAGTATGAACCTACTTAAATGTAACTAACATGTGACCAAAAAGCAAAAGGAAGTCACAATTGCTAGACACAAATCAAACACATATTACTTGGGTTTTGTTCAACCTAAAAGCTCAAGGGTGGAATAAAGACCTAGATTTGCATATTGAAGTCTACAAGTACTAAATTAGCTTTGGGCCCATTAGGTACTTTAATATGTCCTTGCTACAAGGTAGTCTATTTTGCCTGGCCACTGTTAAAAAAAGAAAAAGAATAAAAAGAAAATACAAAAACCAGTTGACCAACCTCTTGATACCACGATAGATGAAACAAACATATATTACTCGTGCTTGATTCAACCAAAAGCTTAAGTTAAAAGGATGAAAGGTGCATACTTATTTATATTGTTATTTACTAACTTTAAAATTGTGGGAGTACTTGTCCCTATGGCACACCCACTTGATATGTGCTCGTTTAGTCTTTTAGTCTAGCCAAGTTGCAAACCAAGTTCTAATACCATGTTAGATGCAAATTGCACAGTTATTACTTGAGTTTGATTCATCCTAAAAGCTCAAGCTGATACAATGATAGAACTGAGCTTACATATTCATGTCTAAATTTACTACATTAATCAATGTGGGACTTTTAGCTGCTCTGATAACTACATATGCAATGCACTCCACATGCTACACACAGACAAGTCACTTGGTGCAAATTATTATTTAATTGTCATTTGTACATGTAATCTCTTGCCAATCTGGTGAAAGATATATCTAGTTGCTATTTTGTGTTCATAATGGCCTGCAGTTTAGGTTTTCAGTATATCAGATTATTGATTCTTAGAGATTCTTAATGCATTGCAGGGGAAATCCAGTGTGAACAACCCAACAACTCGCTGTATACTTTTACGGGAAATCTTATTATTGAAAACCAAACATTACCACTTTCCCCAAATCAAATTTTACTGAGAGTAAGCTTCTATTTCCTTTTCCTAGTAAATTATTCTCTTCTGGTTTAAAACCTTATGCTTGTTTTAACAAGCATTGTCTTGTATTTAACAGGCCAAATTTTTTTTACTTGTTTTACAGTGTTAGAATATAATTATATCTAGGGATCATGATTCTGTTCCCATAAATATTTTTTCTCTTAAAGTCATGTTATCTTTGAAAAGAATGAAATAAAAATTTCTTGTAACCTTACATGGTTTTTCGTTTCCTGGTCTATTGAAGGTTATTATTCTTTGTCTGCAAATGAGAAAAATTATGAAAGATAACCATTCTATCACATATTGAAATTGTGTATGCCATTGATTGTATGTTTGTGCTTTGCTGAATGCCATATTTACTTTTCTTCGGTTTTTTTAAAAAATTATGATTTTGTATCCACCAACATGGCAGTTGGAGAAGTTGGTCATACTTCTTTCCTATACTTTACTGTGTGCAGCTACCATTGAGGGAGAGCATGAGATTGATTAGCTCAAGATGATTATAGCAACCTTAAGTAGTATCAGTAGGGAGGAGGACGGATTAGATGATTCACCACTTAATTAGATTTATAAGCTTGCTTTTATAAGCTAATGATTTAAGCATTTGGGCTTTGAACTACAAATCATAATCTTGCTTCATTCGCATGTGCATAAGTATTTAGTCATCCTTGCATTTAGTCATCTTTATATAATCTTTTCCTGTAAAAGAATCAAAATTATCATTTGGAAACAAGAAAGAAAAGAAAAGAAATATCACGAAATTGTCATATGATACTGGGATGTACTGAGCTAGTTGATGGCCTATAATTAATCATATCTTCGCGTTGCTTACTATCTTTGGATGTAATGATTTTCAAGTTATTAGACATTTGCAAAGAAGTATTTACTAACAATGTCTATCAATGCTAATATTTAAGTATCTTGCTTCAATTAATTTACTATTCATTTGGTACTCCTAAATTCTCACCTTAAAGGGTTTTCATCGGACATTCTAACAATGAGTGTAAATGAAGATACTGGATGTATTATGGGGAAAACATGGATGTGTAGTGTTTGTATGATTTGGTTTTATGGTTTAATCTAGAGTGTTATCTTGGAAGAGAAAGGATAAGCGTGTGTTGTGAAATGACATAAATTGGTGCAATGTTTTAAAATGATATATAAGCTTGATTTTTTTTTTTTTTTGGGTTTATTTCGAAACTTGAATTGGGGTTGAAAAATTTATTGAGCGCGTTAATAGGCAAAATTGGGAATGCTTGGATTTTGTTTGGTTGGGGACAAGTGCTATTGGCATAACCAAACGTTTTATAACATCTTATAAATCTAATAATGAAAATATATTTATTTAAATAAATATATTTAGTAATTAACTTTTTTAATATTAATATTAATAAACACATCAGTATTTAGAAAAGTAAATTTTTAATCTTAGGCTGGTAAAATACTTAAATAGTCACCCAATTATTCGGGTATTCCTATGTGGGTCACCGAATTATATAAAATTTCAATTTGGTCACTTAACTTAAGAATTGTGGTTATTTTGATCACTAACACCTTTGCCGTTAACGGTGGGTTGATGTGGCAGTCCATGTCATCTGTTTTTTGCCACATTGGCGATGTATGCCACCTATTTCATGCTAAGCTAACATGGCAATGCTGAGTGACGTGGTATTTTATGTGGCATCATTAGTTATGTGGAACTGTTTATGGGGAAAGTGATATTTTTAGTAGCAACGTGGTTGTGTTGACATGGCGAGAAAATAGGTGACATGTATCGCCATGTCAACACACTGTTAACGACGTGAGCACCAATGACCCAATTGACAATAAAAAGTTGGGTGATCCAAGTGAAATTTTTTATAATTTGGTAACCGAAATAGGAATACCCTAATAATTGGGTGACTATTTAAATATTTTAACTAAAATTTTCCCTCCAACCCAATATTTGTCAAAGATTACCTTAATCTCACCCTCGTATCCCACAACGAAATATCCCTTTAAGTAGCATATGATACTTTTCCATAAAAAAACATTCCAAGGAGAGTGATTGATGCGAAGGTGATTCCTTGGAATTAAAATCTTTGGAAAGCAAGATTATAATGTTTGGTATATGAAGGAAAGTGTTAATTAAAATCCATAGAAAGTAATATTCCAATATTTGGTAAGTTAGCATTTGTTTTGGCATGCTTTATTAATTTCCCAATTTACTCTCAAGCTAGTTAACTAGTGAGTCAATGGAAAGTTAATATTTAACCATACCACATGAAGTGGTATTTGATCTCCTTGCATTTATGCCGGAAACATAACCAGTGCCCTAGTTCGCATTAAACTCCTTTCTCAATTCCTAAACATGAAACATCTATTTAACCATGCCCAAGTTCGCTATCAAATGAAATTAGATTACTTTTTTTTTGTAGGGGAAAATAAAGAATATTTTAGAAGGGGGAGGAAAACAAAGAAGAAAAAGTGAGAGAAAGATAGACGAAGGCAAATTAAAGAAGACAACCAAACAATAAGGTACAAGGAAAAGGGGAGAGAAGCGGCGGCTAGATTTTAGTCATTGATAATGAGAGCATTTTAGACAAAATTTACTTTTGCAACTTTCCCTCTCACTTGAGAAGTAGATTCTTAGCCCAATATAATATAAAGTGATTCTATTAGACTAAGGAAAGTAATTCTATTGGGTTTACCAAACTTTTGGTGATTCCACCCAATTAAATTCATGATGAAAAATTATAAAAAAAAACCAGTTAAGAATATCGATAGTAGTGGTTAATGTTGGGTTACTGCAAGCGCACGGTTTATGCCAAGTATAAAAAATGTCGATCCCTTGGAGACCAAGTGCAGATTACTAATCAATTGCAACCTTAAGCTATCTATGATAATTACAACACAATAGTGAAAGAATTAAAGTGCTGAAATGGAACTATAAAATGCAGGAATTAACAATAAAGAGGAACAAGGTTATGGATTCTGAAGTTCAGTCAATGATAAACCCGGGGTTAGGAATTAATAACAAGGTGTAATGGAGATAGTGTTAGGCCATTCTCAAGCTCATTCAAGTTTTTTTTTTAAAGGGTATTTGCCCTTTAAAACCAGCCTCCTCCTTTCAAGAGATGACTGGTTGCTTTTGAGCTAGTTAATCCCTATTTTTCGTGGTGATTAACATTCACAAAAAATTTTTAAAAATAAATGACAGCGCATCACACCCTCAAGAAATCTTGGTGAGAGGTATCAGGTTTGATCTCAAAAGATCCAAGGCATAAGTTTACCTTTCAACAATCCTTGCCCTTTATGATCAAGCAAGTGAATGCTTTTATCTTCACAAGCTACTTAAGCACAAGGTTTAAGGCCAAATCAAAGATGGCTTGCCATTAAACATAAAATGTTTTACATAATACAAGCAAAAATTAACCATTAAAACCTTGAACTAATCCCAACCTAAGGTAGGGTTCTACACTCTCATTTTTGAGATACAATAAGAAGAATAACATAATTATAAATATTGCTCATGCAAGTATAGGGTTCAAAATAGAAAGAACTTCCTTTTCATCACTCCACGGGTAGTGCAGCCTTGATGCTTAAGTTTTTCAACTAGAATTCTCTTCTTCTCTTCCTTTTTGCTCTTTTCAGAGTCTTTTCCAGGTTTGTCTCTTGTTCCTGCCGCCATCCTCTATCCTTCATTTTTCTTTCACCTGAAAACCCCAGTCTGATGCCTTTTTATACCAGATGACGAAGACTGGGCCCCAGCTGCTTTTACAGGCCACAGGTGTGCCAGCTGGACTGAATGGTTGTGTATCCAAAAAAACACTGGCCCAGCTTGTTGCGTTCTTCTTATATTTGGGACACCCTCATTTGGCATGGAAATTGGGGTTAGTTATATCCTCCTGCGCATGAACAACCGAAAGAAGTGTATTGCACAAAAAGGGAGAGAAATTTGCTAGAATTGGTTCGGTTTTGATTTGGCTTTTTAAAAACCAAATTAATAGTTCTGTTAAAAAATTTTGGTTCAGCTTTTCTTAATAACCTTGGCCAACCTTGCTTGATGTGACATTTTAAGATTCAATAAAGAGCAAGTTTTGATAAAGAAATTTATAATCTATTTTATTGTAATAAAATGATGTTTCATTCTTAAAGTATATATCCTCAAACTGGGAGGCCACCTATTTGTACCTCATACTAAATTAAAACCAGTCATGTAGCTGTTAACCTAGGTAACCATAATTAGGAGAATAAGTTCCTCTAACTAAGGCCCAAGTTGAACTTCACTTGTGCCTGAACTGATCGTTGTAGCTGCTGATTGAGATGTGGTTCCTTTTTGGCCACAAAAATTAGAGCATTTGTACCTCATACCAAATTAAAACCAGTCATGTAGCCGTTAACCTAGCTAACCATAATTTGGAGGATATGTTCCTCTAACTAAAGCCCAAGTTGAACTCCACTTGGGTCTAGAGCCTAACTGATCGCTGTAACTGCTGCATGAGATATGGTTCCTTTTTGGCCACAAAAATTAGAGGAATGAATGAAAGGAATGAGCCCTTGAACCACCACTGCCATTCAACACAGACCGACCATTTTGTCACCCCTTCTTTTAGATGGTAACCATGTGTTCTAGTCTTATATAGTGGAAATGGCCCTCACCGAGTGATGGGGGTTCCAATGGCCTTGTGGCTTAAAATAAAATTGTGAAGCGTGTAAATATATATTTTTAAAATTCTAAACAATGTATACAGGGACTGGCAATGCTTATGGACTTGGTACGTTGACCGCTCACATCCCCATATTGCCTTTTGAAACATTGACCCATTTTTAGGGCATCTATGTTGCTTTAACGAATAAATGCTTGTTACTAACCAACATTGTTGGGGTGCATGTCAAGGCTGTGTGGCTTGAAGTTAATGTTAGTTAAGCATCAATGATGGATTAGAGTTTGTTAAATTTTTTACTGTTATTTTCTTGTTATCTCTAATCACCATTCATTATAGGAGCAGATTCAAAGTAATAGCAGATGCTTGTTAGCCATCTATAAGCATATGATGGCTAATACTTAAAAAGAATTTCTGAACATTCCCAAACAATAAGAAATTTGGCATGTTGGAGGCATACTGCTGACTTGACTGAGAAAGTTCGACATATTTGTTCTAAACCTGACAATGCTGGACTGGCATCTGTATAAATTCTTGTTATGTTTCTTCAATTTGAGTTGGATACAAAGTTGCCAAAATATCAAGCATGTAAATTGGTTCCTACACGTATTGCTTCTTTGGTTCTACTCAGTGATCTTCTTATTAACTCGAAGAAAGTTCGACATATTTGTTCTAAACCTGACAATGCTGGACTGGCATCTGTATAAATTCTTGTTATGTTTCTTCAATTTGAGTTGGATACAAAGTTGCCAAAATATCAAGCATGTAAATTGGTTCCTACACGTATTGCTTCTTTAGTTCTACTCAGTGATCTTCTTATTAACTCGAAAAGTTCAGTTGTGTTGATCAATGCATGAAATGGTTTACTGAATAAATTAAACTAGATTTGCGCAGTGGGTTCTAATGATTGAAGAGGTTGATCCACTGTATTTTTAGCTTGGATATACCCGAAGTTTCTCAAACTTTTTCGTAATAAGTACT
This sequence comes from Dioscorea cayenensis subsp. rotundata, assembly GCF_009730915.1. Taxonomy (NCBI): domain Eukaryota; kingdom Viridiplantae; phylum Streptophyta; class Magnoliopsida; order Dioscoreales; family Dioscoreaceae; genus Dioscorea; species Dioscorea cayenensis. The sequence goes on from NC_052489.1 coordinate 5,488,579, forward strand.
TCTATCTTTCAACCGTATGGAGTCACATTTGTTAATCACACTTTCCTCAAAATACTTGGTGGTTCTTATTCAGTAGATGGTTTATCAGCAGGACTATCTGTGTGGAGGCAGACTTTCTTGTTCTCTTCTTGCACGTGCAAATATTCTGTATGTCTGAGCTTTGTTATTACTTGAATGTGAATCTTGATTCTTGATGGCTTAGACACATTTAAGTGTTGTACGTAGTTGTTTGACCAATTGTCACCTCGAGCTCATTCTGTTTTTTTGTTAGATATTGACTTTATCATGTTCTTATTTGACTTGTAGGTATTATGCTTAATTATCAGTTCAATTTGAAGTACAACAATGTTTGCTTTGATAATTAATTCTGCAGTCTTTTGATAAATGTGTGGTGATCATGTAACTCAAAGCTGCTGTTGCAATGTTTCAGGGATGCAGTCTACGGAACACAGAATACATTGTTGGGACTGTACTCTTTACAGGCCATGAAACAAAAGTCTGTTTGCTTTTTCCTCCAATCCAACTAGACTATTTTCTCTGTTTATGATGTTCAATCTTTCTTTTTCTATTGTCTTCAGTTTTTAGATCTGTATTCTTGCTGCTTTTGCTCCATGTACTTCAGGTTATGATGAATTCAATGAATGTTCCTTCTAAAAGAAGCACCTTGGAAAGGAAACTAGACAAACTTATACTTGCTCTTTTTGGCTGCCTCTTCTTTATGTGCCTTATTGGAGCCATTGGAAGGTCAAATTTTGTGCTTCTCTTTAATTTTTTACATAGTTAAACTATCAGTTCGCCTTTTATTTGCTATATGTGCTTGAAGTTCTCATACATAGTACTCTTATGTCTTTGTTTTCTGCTTACGTTAATACTGCATAATTTGTCTCTAATTCTTGGTTAAGATGGTTTGTAGGCTACTTTGCGTTTGTAATGAATGGTATCAACATTGTGGATCATTATAAATAAGGGATATAACCTAGGGAAGAGAGCTAATTATTGTTATGCATTTAATGGTTTACAATTACTGTTGAGTATCTTATTCCTAAGAATTTTTCCGTGCCAATGTTTCTAGAATGGGAAACTTTATCCTTGTGTTTTAATGATGTTACGTAGCTACGAGAAGTAAATCATGGTTGATTTTAAAAAAAATCTTTTTTCATATTAAAAATAACACAAATTAGTAAAATTTTCTTTCTATGATTAGATGAGTTTTAATATTGAACTTTGGTGCTTTGGTCATATTCCTAGACTCTGCTAATATGTCCTTATATAATTAACCAACTTGTGAAACGATTGTTGGGATGCAATGCAGCAAGTTGTTTCAATCCTTATAACATAGTCCTTGTAAAATGCAATGGATTTCAAACCTATGAATTTAAAAGGTTTTTCCCCCTAATGTAAAACCATAATAGTGGACAGTTGCTTATATACCTGTGTAAAATATTCTCTTATATACCCCTTTAGCTGCAGTTATTTGCGGATGTATGCCTGTGGTCAAAAGTAAACTTGAAAATTAAAAAAGAAAAAAGTGATTCATCCTTCTCTCTCCCCGCTTCTACTTGAAAGTCTTGGCTGTGCTTCTCATCTTCTTTCTCTCTCAACTCTGTCTTATTGTGCACCTTAGGAACCTACCTCTCACTCCACTCTTGTGATGGTTTTGCGGAGAGAGGGGACAAAGAAAGCCTCACATGTGCACAAGAGTGGTTTGTTGGGGTTTATTGGCATAAGTGATTTTTACTGGGCGTCTGGGTAATTACCCATTTTGTAGGGCTATATTAATAAAAAAAGAACGAATCCATATAATTATTTAGTAAACATTTTCTTGTTTCTTCTACAATTTTGCTGACTCAATAAATTGAGGGAACTGATTTCAAATTTGTGGTCATTTTTTCAGCGGAGTGTTCATCAATCGCAAGTATTATTACCTTGCGCTTAGTGGAAATGTTGAGAATCAATTTAACCCCAGTAACAGATTTGTGGTATGTCTATTTCTATATTGCTTGTTATTTAAATTATCATTTTCCCCAACTTGCAGGTGTGGTATCTGAAGTTATTCTCCTTTTGTGCAGGTCACCATTCTGACAATGTTTACACTAATTACTCTCTATTCGACCATCATCCCTATTTCACTTTATGTATCCATTGAGGTGCTAGTGGCTGATATTATGATTATTATTTTAATTTTTTTTTTTGCTTTAAGTACCTTTTACATAAAATCCATTTTAACTGCACTTTATCTTTCTGTTGCTAGATGATTAAATTTATCCAGTGCACTCAGTTTATCAACAAAGATTTGGACATGTATCATATTGAGAGCAACACCCCTGCATTGGCCCGGACATCCAATTTGAATGAGGAGCTTGGACAGGCATACATTAACCTATTTTCTATATTTCCATTTCTAGAACTTTGTTTGCTTGATTGTCTATGAAGCAATTAAGTTTGGAGGGCAAGATTACAATGATGACATTACAGTTAGTCATTCCAATATCACCCTTTTATTTTTGTTGATTATAGATTGACAGCTTTGTTTAAGGTTTTGTTGCCTTTTTTCCTTGTCTCATATATGTTCATCACAGATGTGAGCATCTCATGTGAGATTTTGTCAAAATCTTCACAGGCATGTGTTTATACAAAATTCTGCGAAAGAAAGTTTCGTTCACTTTTCTTCATCTTGATGCTGTTATGTTTGTGCCCCTTTATTATTTGACTGGTTCTTTGCATGCCCCCCTACGAGTTTATTTAAGTTCTGAATAATCATTTTATAATTAAGATTTAAAGATTTTCAATTGCATTCCTTATAATATGCTTTTTATGGGTAGGTATTGGCATGCTTTATGTCCTTACTGTTAGAATATATGGGTGTTGGTTGCTAATCTCATTTTGAACTCAACTGCCCATGTTAGTTTAAGTTCTTATGATAGCCACTTCTGCTGACATCTAAAATTTGGTTTACCATATATTTGTCATTTTAGAATAATCTTCCTTGTTTTAATTAACCAAGCTGCTTTTCAATGTTCTTTGGGCATCCCACCATTCATCTGGGAAGTCAGCATTTTTGAAATCCTAGCTTATGTTAGTCTACAAATCTTATTTTGGGTTGTTGATATAAGTTTTATTTCTTCTTTTTTTTTTTATTCTGATTTTGCTTTTCTTAAGCTGAAGCCATTAGTTTTTATTTTTCCATCAGAAAGGTAAATCCTCCAAATGTGATTGGAATGTGGATCATGTGACAGGAGTTAGTTTTTAGCTGTAGAGTTAAGAAAAGAGAGAGAGAAAACTGAATAAATTGACAAAAGATGATGACAAAATAATTACGTATGGGATTTGTTGCTTATTATTTATTTATTTGGGTGAAAGTTTTGTTAATTTTACTTTAGTTGAATAGACGGCAAAGAAAAATTACTTTTCTTAATTGGCCTTGTTTAGGTGGAATATATATTTTCTGACAAAACTGGAACATTAACGAGAAATATGATGGAGTTCTTTAAGTGTTCAATTGGTGGAGAGATTTATGGTACTGGTATTACTGAAATAGAACGGGGAAGTCTAGAACGGAAGGGATTGAAAGTTAATGAGGTATGTGAGAAATATTTTCTTGAGAACTGGGAATGACATATGTATGTATATATATATATATTCCCGTAATCTTATATTCTTGAAGAGAATTCTAAATTCATGCTTGTATGCTGCTGTTCTTTTTTTATTTTTTAGGCAAACAAATCAACTACTGCAATTCATGAAAAAGGTTTCAACTTTGACGATGCAAGGCTTATGCGTGGTGCTTGGAGAAATGAGGCTAATCCTGAGATCTGCAAGGTAGCCTAATGCATTCGCCTTGATTTGAAGCTTTGAGTTTTGATTTTTATGTTTACAAAGTAGCACAATTGCTCATCAACCATAAAATATTTATGGCTGGATGTTCTCATGCCTAATTGCACTGACTAGGAATGCAACAGAACTGTATGGTTTTCACAGATGTTAGAAGTATTGTCCAAAGTTTGGTTTGTGAGTGACTTGGATGATGGTTCATATGATGAAAATGCTTGCTATTTTGTCTGGTACACCTTTCCTCGAGTATATTTGGTTAGTAATTGTGAAAATCTGTTTTTTCTGAAAGAATTTCTTTAAGGTTTTTAACCAGAAGTGTGAATTTGACAATCATCACTTTAATATACCTTGACTATTGTTTACATGCTTCACTGGCCAATGTAAATTCTTTGCTTATGATGTTAAAGGAGTTGATTATTCTTTTATTGTAGATCGAAGCATCTAGATAACTAGTCAGCTATGTCATTCAAAACTGAGATCTGTTTCATGGCCAATCATGAACCTTTTTTTACAACTATATGTACCTGTAATTGAGTCTTATCAAGCCTTTATTGAAAGAACCAGCATATGTCAAAGCTTGGGTCTTTAATTATCAAACAAGCTTGAATGAGCCAACACCTGAGCCGAATGTATGCTGGACACAAACAGCTTAGCTCATTCGACAATGTTTTCCAATTTCTAAAGTAGTTCTACCTCATAATTCTCATGCCCATTTTAGCATTCATTCATTGTGACTTGGATGATCTCTTCTCAGTGGGACACGATAATCCTATTGTAGTTGAAAGTTGTTGGCTATGATATTATTGATTAGTTTGTCTTTATTTCAACATCATTGTCTATCTTGATTTATGATTTATTTAAAGGTACAGTTGTATGGAACTTGTTTAATATGCCATTTTATATCTGATTACACGTTTATATCTAATTTCTCTTGACAAGTCCTTAAAATGCCTGATTACTGTTTATTAGAGTGTAACTGAGTTTGAAATAGGTTATAGATTTAAATATCTGTCGTTATTGAGCATAATGCAAACGTAGTTCTAATTTATGAAGGCATTTTTGTTGCTCAATTTTTGTTGGCGGCAATGTTATGTAGCATCCTACCTGCTGCTATAGTTTCCAATATAATTGAGAGCCTATTGCCAAGGTATTTTGTAGGATACAGACATCGTAACGCTATAAGCTATTGAAGTCTGGAGGTATGTGGAGGTCGTATTAGACATCTTTCTCTCGTGTTCACTTATAAGTAACACTATATGTTTTGAAATAAAGTGATATCCTTATTAAGTTGTAATGTTCAGCATTTGTATTCTAGCATTATGTTTTTAGTGACTTTTAATTACTACATGGTGTATATGCTGAATACATTAATCTTTTATTGGATCAACTTGGTTGCATATTAAGTCCTTATGTATCACATATATTCATAAGATAACATGGAGGGAGACTCTGTATTGCATAACTTTTTATGGTGATATTTGTTTGTGGTTTCCTATCTGATCTTACGTTTCATTCTGGTTTATGTGGATATGTTGTCTCTGTTTCTTGCCTCATGATTCTATTCTCAATCTTCTCCTTATCCATTGTAGGAATTCTTCAGATGCCTTGCAATATGCCATACAGTTCTTCCTGAAGGTGAGGAATCCCCAGAAAAGATTGTGTATCAAGCTGCATCACCAGATGAGGCTGCTCTTGTTACTGCTGCAAAAAACTTTGGATTTTTTTTCTACAGGTATGGTGTTTGCTTTCTTATTTTATATACCTATAAAGTGTTTCTTCCCCCTCAAGTCGCTTTTCATTCTTCATTATTAATTATTTAATTTTGGAAATGCTGAGAAATTTTCTTTAAATAGTTTATAACTTCTCAGGAGTGGGGAATTTTATTTAACTTTTGGTTGTGGAATATTTTGCTTTAATTTACTTCAGATAGCTCACAGTCATTTGTTTCATCGAGATCACTAATAAATTGTGAAAATTTGTTTGTCCAAATGCTATTGTGATGTTTTGAGAATTATGGATTTCTAGTGTGTGATTTGCAAGTATTAATTGGCTATGCTCTCACAGGCGAACACCGACCTCAATTGTAGTTCGTGAGTCACATGTTGAAAAGATGGGCAAAATTCAAGATGTTGTATATGAGATTTTAAATGTTCTGGAATTTAATAGGTATGAATTTACTACTTTTGGTTAGTCCATGAATTCATAGCCTTCAAGGCTGACAATATCGCCGTTTTCTTGTTTTCATAAAATAGTACAAGGAAGCGTCAATCTGTTGTGTGCCGCTATCCAAATGGGAAGCTAGTTCTGTATTGTAAGGTTATCATTGTGACTCAAATCTTCATATTTGTTTCTTCTATCGAACAATTTGGCCCCAGTGAAAAATGGTGCTCTGCAGGGTGCCGATTCTGTTATATATGAAAGGTTGGCTGATGGGAATGAGGACATAAAAAGAATAATGAGGGAACATCTCGAACAGTTTGGATCTGCTGGTCTACGTACACTTTGCCTTGCATATCGAGAATTAAGTAGTGAATTATATGAGAAATGGAATGAGAAATTTATTCAAGCCAAGTCCTCCTTAAGAGAACGTGAGAAGAAGCTCGATGAGGTTTTTCTGGTTTCATACTGTAGCAATAGTTTATTGGTTATTTATTAATATATTTTGCCTTTTCCATTCTTTCGGCTGATTTCTTATTTATAATTCCTGTACATGACTATTATTTACTAGAGTTCAAAACTGAAATGACGGGTGTTTTATTCCCAGATTATAGCACAATCTGTTTTCTGATTGCAGTAGGAATGCATAATTCAAAGTTCAAATATTCAAAATAGGAAGCTAAATGGTGTATTTCTGATAAGATTATGATGCTTGTAATGCAAAATTCTTCTCTTTTCTCTCTGTCCCCTCAGTGGAGATTTAATTTGACTCCTAATAAATAGCTTGCTATGTACACTACAAAATGCTGTGATTTGCAAACAACCTGCTCCTGAAAGTGTGAAGTCTACTCGGATAAATTATGTTTTGCTTGACAACATTTCCTATTCTTTACCAACTCTTTTGTTTCTAATTCAATATGGTATTTCTTGCTATTGCTATTTGAATTTTTTTGGTATTGTACCACAATCATTTTAGATTTTTAACATTGCTTAGAATTCTTTATCATGTTTTAGCTCTAGCCAATCACTGATCTTTGTGAATTTAATCAGAAGTAATTTGTTGCTTATTGGAAATTGTAACCTTAGATCTTTGATGCATGCTATATTAGTCATTTGCTTTGGGAAAGTTAATTAGAAATTGTTTACTTTCTAGGAGGACCCAACTGCTTTCATCTAGGCTCCAGCACTTGCTACTTTTAGGGAGTCTGCTTGCTTTCTTTTCTAACTGTATGGTGTAAACAAACAGTGAAATATGCAAAGATGGGATCCCTTCTTTTAAGAGATTGTGCATACCACTGTCTTTCGTCCTTACTTCCTCTTCAATTTTTCTTCCTAGATAGGTTTCTTCTGTACTGGTGATGCTCTAGATGTCTTGTAAGGCGAAAGAATGTATGAATCTAAGTTCTCAATGTTTAAAAACTATAATTTTAAGGGGCTTCAATATATGATAAGACCTGTCAAATAGAACTAGCCAAGAATTTTTTGTAATATTTTCCTCTTGTTTGTTAGAATATAGAAAATCTAAATGTGAAATGGGAGAGAAGAGGTAGATGCTTGCCACCTGCTTTTTATTAATGAAGAAAAAAGCAGGCCCAAAATCTTAATTTCTCTGTTTAAAAACTTAATATATATATATATATAGAAATGGAATAACATGCAGAATAATTCAATACATTTTCTCTCCTGTGATTGATTGATAACCTGATTTTATCTATTATATTAGTATAAAAATGCATTGATTGGGATAGTTGGTGGATTTAATATATTTTCTTACATTCCAACCCTATTAGGGCTCTCTGATTAACAACAAGTGCCCATGCATTATTCTTTTGTTTTGATTTATTTTCTTCAAAGTGACACAAGTAGGGCTAAAACCAAACAATTTTTTTTTTTATTATGAATTTGATATTTTAGAAATGGATTTTTTGCTTTGTTTGTTACTGATGTCATCTAGGAGATAGTCAAACATTATTTTTAGGATCATTTGAATGCAAAGTTGTCATTAAAACTGTAAATAGATTAATTCATAATTTATTGGGGAATCTTTACTTGGTAGAACTTGATTGCACAAGAAATTTCTGTATGTTGATGGTTACATAGTGTGTATATTACATGGAGAGGATCATCCCATGATATATGGTGGAAGCTTACAGGAAAGATTGCTTTTGGAAAATTCACCATGTTTTTCTTTAATGATAAGGACATCTTGCCGGCTTTGAATTTTAGATAGCAATAGCTGAGTGGTAGCTGTTCTTAAAGTTAATTATTTAGAGTTGGAGTAGTCCAAATCTGAATTTCTACCTGCCAATCATAAGAAATTATAGTAGAATAGTATCGTAAACATGACTATACACCTCTGTAGCAATCTTACTCAATGTGTTACCAACCACATAATATTTAAAGAAATTTATAAAGTCTACAAAAGTTCTTGAAAACTTAAAATTAAAAAATCAATAATATAAATTTATGTTTTAATATCTCTTAATTTTTAATCGATTTCCTAGCTGACTAAATGGTTTATTCTAACAGTTGAAACTGAGTTGTAGACCATGCTCAAAACAAATTTAGCATCGATTCTATGGCCCTTGGAGGGTTGACCTTCAAATGTAGGATATTGTTTGAATCATGTGAATTTTTATTTGATTTCTGCTATCTTGGTGTGTTCTTTTATTAGAATGGTATGTACGTATAAAATATAATTAAGCTTAATATCTCAAGTAAAATTTTCTTGCACTCATGTATCAAACAAATATTCTTGTACTACCAAGTTATATATTTACTATTTCTATCTTCCAGGAAAGTTCAAAGTTTTTAGTTCTTCTTATGCATATAAATTAGGAAATTGGGATCAATTCATAGCTTGCATGCATGTGAAGGCAATTTTTTTGTTATCTTTAATTTCTTCTTTAGCTCCTGTCTAATTGTCTACATGCATGGTCATTCTGTACAAGATCATTATTCATAATGACATTTTTATGATTTTGCATAATCCATTGTTTTTTCCTTGAGAAACAGCTTTGTGACCATGCTAGATAAATCACTGGCAGGTAGCAGAACTAATTGAAAAAGAACTCACACTCATTGGAAGCACTGCTATTGAAGATAAGCTTCAAGTTGGAGTGCCATCTTGCATAGAAACTTTGTCTAAAGCTGGAATAAAGATTTGGATCTTGACAGGAGATAAAATGGAAACTGCAATCAATATAGCCTATGGTAGGTCAAATTCTGTATACTTAAAGTTTAGCTTTCCTGCACTGCTTTCTGAGCGATGTAATTACAGTGGTGTTTCTTTATTTGTTTTTTATTTTTTGTAATAATGAGTAGTGAGTTTGTTGACCATTTCTTTTCTATTGTTAGCATGCAGCTTGATTGACAATGAAATGAAGCAATTTATCATAAGCTCAGAAACTGATGCTGTCAGAGAGGTTGAGGATAAGGTAAGAAGAGTCTTTGCTTCTATATGATTAAAAAGTTTTGATGGCCAATTGTTCATCCAGTTCGATTCTCTTCTTTAAAAACATTTGGCTGTCTCAAGTGCAGTTTGCAAAAGAATCTTTAGCATTTTTAAGCTTCATTATCAGTCATGAATTTATCTTCTCTTTACCCTTATCAGTTTCGTCTGTACGAACTACTTTTTGAACCATCACCAGTAATCTCTTTTCATACCATCACCAGTAATCTTTATTATTCATTTGGTGGTCGCAAATCACTTCAGATAGTTTTAATCCTAGCAACCTATCTCATCTTTTTTTTTCTATTTATCTGTCATAAGAACTATTTCTATACTTTCAAATATATTAAACTAGGTCATCCCTCTACCTTTGGACAGGGTGATCCTGTGGTGATTTCACGCTTTATTAGAGACTTGGTTAAGACAGAATTAGAGAGATGCCTTGAGGAGGCACAGCATGACTTGCATACTTTAACTGGGCCTAAGTTGGCTCTTGTAATTGATGGAAAATGTTTGATGTATGCTTTGGATCCAAATTTACGTGTGAAGCTGCTTAAGCTGAGTTTGAGCTGCACTGCTGTTGTTTGCTGTCGTGTTTCGCCTTTGCAGAAAGCACAGGTAAACTTTTCCTTCTAAACCAAGATCAATTATTTGTATTTCTTATGCAAGTGGTTTATAATATATTTTCAGCATGCATGTTTGTGTTGACAGGAGGAAGACTGGTCGCATTAATCATTTTCATGTGCTTGCCTTATGTTTTTTTTTTTCATTTTACTGTTTATTTATTTATTTTTGAGCTGTTTCTATTCTCGTTGCCATTATGTTTTTGGCTTCTTCTGCCTTATGTTATACATATATTGGTGGTTTCATAATTGATGTAAAAGCAATTTATTTCTGCAATTTTCAAGGTTACCAGTCTCGTCAAGAAAGGTGCTCGAAAAATCACTCTCAGCATCGGTGATGGTGCCAACGATGTAAGCATGATTCAGGCTGCCCATGTTGGTGTTGGTATAAGTGGACTTGAAGGAATGCAGGCTGTAATGGCTAGTGATTTTGCAATAGCTCAATTTCGTTTTCTCACTGATTTACTCCTTGTCCATGGAAGATGGTCATATGTCAGATTGTGCAAGGTTGGTCATCTTTGCTTCTGTCAAAATTTTGTGAATTGTCATTGGAAGTATCTTACGTGAATTATTTCGCTGCAGGTTATCACTTACTTCTTCTATAAAAATCTTACTTTTACATTGACCCAGTTCTGGTTCACCTTTCAAACTGGTTTCTCTGGGCAGAGATTCTATGATGATTGGTTCCAGTCATTATATAATGTCATTTTCACAGCATTACCTGTTATCATTGTTGGATTATTTGACAAGGTACACTCTTTGATTTCAAGCTTTTCCGTTTCTGGGGTTTTTGACCTTTATGTCAGATTACCTGTCACTACTGCTGACTAAATTTTGAAAGTGTTCCATTGGCCTCTTTCCAGGACGTCAGTGCTTCTTTGTCAAAGAAGCACCCAGAGCTTTATAAGGAAGGAATTCAAAATACGTTTTTCAAGTGGAGAGTAGTGGCAGTTTGGGCATTCTTTTCTTTTTATCAGTCATTAGTGTTCTATTATTTCACAGTTACTGCTAGTCAAAATGGTCATAATTCATCAGGGAAGACATTCGGGCTCTGGGATGTCAGTACTATGGCCTTTACTTGTGTTGTGGTAACTGTCAACTTGCGTCTTCTCATGGCTTGTAATTCTATTACGAGGTGGCATTCCATAAGCATTTCAGGAAGTATTTTAGCCTGGTTTCTGTTTATCTTCTTATACTCTGCAATAATGACACCATATGATAGACAAGTAAGTTCCTTCAGGTGGTTTATTCCTTAGTAAAACATTCACACGTCTTACTTCATTATCCTTTCTCTTGCAGGAAAATGTATACTTTGTTATTTACGTCCTGATGAGTACATTCTATTTCTATCTCACACTTTTGCATGTTCCGGTTGTTGCTCTTCTTGGCGACTTCATATATCTGGGGTAAGACTTTAAATTACCTTTTAACTTCCAGTGTTGATAATGTAATTTTTGTTAAAAAGGAATATGCTGTACACAGCTTCATTGATTTTTAGTGCCCTACTGATTGACTTTTGAGAAAACCGTGTAGACTTTTAATCCTTCTGTTTGGTTTTCAAATCTTGCATTTAGTTGTGATGGGGGGCATATGCAATTCTAATATTTAGTTTCTCAAATCGCTAGGGTATTTATCCTATGATGACTCATTAATGCTGTCATGAGTCATAAATTTAGTTACTAAAACATGTTGCATCTTCCATTGAATGACTTGTAAAATTATCTCTGATCTCTCTTATTGCTGTGGTTTTTAGTATACAAATTTAATTTCTTAGGTCCCTCATCCTCTTTTTGATCTGAACCATGTCTTTAGGCTTCAGAGATGGTTTGCCCCCTATGATTACCAAATCATTCAAGAAGTGTACAGAAATAATCCTGAAGAGAACACTAGGACAGAGCATTTGGAGATTGGTAATCATCTTACTCCAGATGAGGCAAGGAGCTATGCCATTACTCAGCTTCCCCGGGAAACATCCAAGCATACCGGTTTTGCATTTGACTCACCAGGCTACGAATCGTTTTTTGCATCACAGCAGGGAGTTTTTGCACCGCAAAAGCCGTGGGATGTGGCCCGTAGGGCAAGTATGAGACAACCAACACACCTACAATAGATTCTAATTTTTTTTGGGTTATGTATAATTTTTCCGATTGACCTCATGAGCAAAGCTTGTATAATCAATTAAATGTGTCATAATCTTAGTTTCTTTTTATTGGTTTTGCATTTGTCCTGTCTTTTGTTGCTAGGCAAAGTGATGATTCTTTATAGATGCCTTACTGTAGGTTGAATTGGAAAATGTAATCACAGCCATTTTGTAACCTTTTTTTTTAGCAATCCTTTTTGTTCAGTTTCCTTTTGTTGTATTTGAGTGTTTGAGTGTTTGTTTTATTGCACAGCACATAACTATGATTTTTGTAATTTCTGCTATTATTCCTGTTGTCACTTGCCCAAAGGTGGTATTATATTTCTGGCATATGATTTTTTTTTTGACATAATTTGCAAGCCATTGTCTTATTTCTTGGTTTGATTTTCCTCAATTTTTGAATATACTCCTTTTAATTTTTTCTAGTTTTGCTTCTTTCTAAGTAATAATGTTCAAAATATGTGATGTAGAAGTGATTGTATCTTGGTCAGGCGGCCCATGCAAAGTTCATAATTAAGGCTGCAATGATCAGTTGAGGCACTGGTGTTAGCGCACTTGGTTTTGCTGTGCTCAAACATATATATATATATATATATATAGGGAAAGAGCTCTTAGAGCTATTTTATTAAATAACAAAGAAAATTACAAAGAGTTAGATTACAAACCAAATAAAAGACAACAGAATAAACAATACACAAATACAAGGAAAAAACACAAAATAAACTAAAACAAAGCTAAACAAAACCATTAGATCTAAATATCTTCATCAACCATTTAGGAAGCTCCCTTCCCCTATGAAACAGGGACACCTCAGGATGAGTTAGCCCATAGCAAGCTAGAGATGAGGGAGCTCTACTCCAGCTCCAAGGGATTGTATGAATGGAGGGGTTACCCATCTTTGCAAGAAGATCAGTTACAACTTGAAGATGACAGTTAAATCTCCAATCTTCAGACGAAGGACTTCGCTGGATGGCCTGAACAAGCTCATTGCTGGTTAACAGGATGGTCTTGACATTGATGTTTTGATTCCAGTTGAGCATGACCTGTGCAACAAATCTAAAAGCTTTGGCCGCTGCATCCAGAGAGGACACAACAGGGCATCCACAGCTTCCTGAACAAAGAACTCTTGAATTTGAATTAGATAAGATAAAACTAAGGCCAGCTATGGATAATTCTGCATTGTAAATAGAAGCAACAGTTAAAATAGGACTATTGGCCATGGTAAAATTATTCATAATAAAATTATTCTTCAATTGAAGAGAAGAGGAGAAGCAAAACTCCCTGACATGCCCAATGGCTCTGTTAGACACATTATAACAGTTCAACTCTTCAAGATTGAAAATTTTATTGCACCTGGCTTTTCAAAGAAACCATATCGTAGCAGCTATCACAGATTGAATATAGTTATCATCACTTGAAGATTCATGATCCAACCAATTGGCAAAATACAACCCTTTAGACAAATTAAAGGTCTTACCAACATCCGAGCAAGTGAGTTCCAAACCTGTTGAGCCTTAACACAGTTGAGAAATAAATGCTCCATATTTTCAGGAAAGAGATTGCAAAAATTACACAAAGTATTAGGCCCCAAGTTTAACTGATATAAATACTCGTTAGTTTTCACAGCATTATGAAAAAGCAACCACATAAAATGCTTGACTCGAGGAGCAACTTTGAGGCGCCATAACTTACCCCAACCCTCCCAGTAATCCCCAGAGCATTCTCTTTGATTGAAAAAAGAATATATCATAGTGGAGATTTTAGTACCCGAAGACTTCGGGAACCAGACCCAATGATTAGCATGCTCATAATCTATTTTGCTCTGCCCAAGAATGTTGTCATTAACATGTTTACCAAATATATTGTGAAGTCTAAACATATCCCAGTGAATGTCAACAAGAAGATCTGAAATATGAAAATTATCGTAATCAATATCCATGTTTAAATAGGTAGGTTTAAGAGCAATTGGAATCTCGGAATACCAAGGGTCATTCTTGAAAGAAGTTATGCCATAATTGATAGATTTGACCCAGAGGAAAGGTCTAATAATATATGCATTACGGTACAAACCTCTATAGAACCAAGAACATTTCCCAGGAATAGAACCCTTCCAAACATCAAAACCACCATACTTGTTCTCCAAAATTGAAGTCCAGTAAATATTATCCTTGTTAAGCAGTCTAAAAACATTTTTGGCCATATGAGAGATTTTTGATATACCCAAATTTCGAATTGATAATCCCCCCTCAGCTCGGTTAAGAGAAATTTCATCCCAGCCAATTGAGTTGATGCCCTTTCGATTGCTATCCTTAGCCCAAACGAGGTCCCTGGTAGCTTTAGAGATTAGATTAAGGATGGACTTAGGAACAGGATAAACAGATAAATAATATATTGGAACAATCATAACAGAAGAATTAATAAGAATGGTTTTCCATGCTGGAGATATTCTGGATTTCTTCCAAAAAGCTATTGACTTCTCAATCTTGTCTATCATAAAGGAAAAACAAGAGAGTGCCAAACGCATAGGAGAAATTAGAATACCTAAATATTTGATAGGAAAAGAACCAACTCTAAACTCTAAATTTTGGAAATTCTGCTGGAGAGGTGTTTGTTAAACCGGCTAGGAAAGATGATTTCAGATTTAGCATTATTAACTCTTTGGCCAGTTATGTTCCCATAAAAAGAGAGGCAGCTATTAATGTTTCTAGCAGACTTCCTAGAGGCCTCTGTTATAAGAATGATATCGTCAGCATACATCAAAAGGTTGAAGTTGCTATTAAGATTAGAGTTAAAACCTGGAATTCTATTTGATCTCAGAGCATAGTTAAGCATTGTGGTGAGATTTTGGGCAACCAAGATGTAAAGATAAGGGGAAATAGGATCCCTTTGTCTTATACCTCTGCTAGACGAAAACCAAGGAGAAGGGGACTTATTGATCAACAAAGCATAGGAAACCGTACTAATGCAAGTTTTAATCCAACTGACCCATCTGCCAGGGAACCCCATTTTAGTTAAAGTAGCAAGAATTGCAGACCAACTCATAGTGTCTTAAGCTTTAGCTATGTCTAACTTAACCAACATCCTAGGGGGGTAATGATCATTATCAATCGAATGAGCCACTTCCTGAAGAGTAATGATGTTATCGAAAGGAGTACGGCCATAAACAAAACCACATTGTTCTGTCCCAATTAATTTAGGTAGGATGCATTTCAAATGATTTGCAAGAATTTTCAAAATGACCTTGTAACAAACATTGCATAAGGATATGGGGCGATAATCTGCTGGGCACTTAGGATTAGAGATTTTTAGAATTAGAGCAATATAGGTCCTACCCCAGGTACTAGGCAAAACAGAGTGAGAAAAGAAATACCTGACTGGTGAATATAGGGAGTCCCCAATCTCATTCCAGTAGAAGAGATAAAACTCAACGTTTAGCCCATCTGGACCTAGACTCTTACCAGTCGGAAGCGATTGGAGTGCATCAAATACTTCTTGCTTGGTAATATCTCTTATTAAGTCTTCACCATCCTTGCTGGACACTTGAGGAATTTCATTAGGAAGCATATTAATAATATCTTGAGTGGACCAACCATTCTGACCATTCCACAGCTCTGAAAAAAAGATATTGAAAGTCTGAGTAATACTCGGATGATCAGTATATAGAGTACCATCAGAATCCATGATATTAGTGATCAAATTATAATGATTGTGAAAGCGAACAGAGTTGAAGAAAAAGGAGGAGTTGTTATCACCATTCTGAACCCACAAGAGCCTAGCACGTTGAGCCCACTTAGTGCTATTTTGTCTATGAAGAGCTGATAGATTATTATACATAATGGAGAGGGACTGAGGGGAGAAATCGTTACCATCACCCAAACCATCCTTAGCTTCAGCTTCTAGAATCCAGGCCTCCAGATTTGCTATGCTAGAGTCAATAGATTGTAACCCTTTGTTCTTCCATTCCAAAAGCCTGTGCCTAGTACGGGATATAAGGTGAGAAAAAGCTTGCAAAGGGTTAGAGTGAGGGGAGAAATTCCAAGCTTCCCTAATCACTTCATGGCAACCTACAAATTCAAGCCAGTAATTCTCAAACCGAAAGAGTTTCTTTTTACTAGTATCACGAGGAGTAACAGAAAAAAACAAGGGAGAATGATCAGATAGAAATCTCAGAAGTTGAGTAACTAGACAAGCATCAAAGTAATTAGACCAAACCGAATTTACAAGGCAACGATAAAGTCAGGCCCATCTTCTTGCCAAGTCCTGCTGGTTATTAGACCATGTATAACTAGATCCTATAAAATTCACATCTAACAAATTATTAGTGGCAATAAAATCAGAGAAAACAGATGCTTTAGTTCTATAGTAATGATGGGCGCCACCACGATGTTCATCCTGAGAAATAACCGTATTAAAATCACCCATGATAATCCACGGTAAATTTAAAGAATTCATGCCAGAAAGTTCATACCAGAGAAGACGTTGGTCTTGGATTGAGTTAGAATTGTAAACAATGGAGATGATCCAGTCCTTGGATTGGACAGGGGTAACAACTAGATGAAGAGCATATCTAGATCTTACTAGATGGGTGACAAACCCAATCTTACAGTTGCAAATGATGATGATGCCACCTGAATATCCCTCTGCTAAAATCGCTGCCCATTTCCATTGAGACCTTAATTTAGAACAAAACCTCTAGAGTCTGTCATCATTGGCCCTGGTTTCCACCAAACAAATCATGATTGGCTTGTACATTTTCATAAGATAAAATACTCTGGAGGTGGTATCCCGACTGGAAACACCTCGGCAGTTCCAACTAATTATCTTAGTGATTTCTGTAAACATATTAAACCAAGTTATGATCAGAGAAATAAAGAAGATCAAGTAGAAAAACACCATATGACAAGAGAAATTAATCAGATAGAAAACTAAAAGAAGAAAGCTCAAGGCACTTCCCCTTCTGCGACTACTCTTCCCTTCTTATGGGATGGCATCAGAGACTGAACAATCTTTCTAGATAGGACTTCTTTTCGGTGTTTACTCTGGTACTGGACCAACATCATTGTGTCTTCCGATTCCATCAGTTCCATTGTTTCCTCTTCTTCTGACGCTGCACCATCACCATCCTCAGAGTCGCTCATTACCTGATCAGACTCACTGGAACTGTGAGAAGAGTACTGCAGCGCGGAAGAAACTCTTTCAACAACCATTCTGTAAGCCTCCTAGATGTCTTTTTTCCTCGATCCTTCTCCCAGGTTCTCAGAGGTTCTGAGTATTGGCGGAGAACCCGGAGGGTTCGGAGATGTAGGAATGATTACCTCTTTACCCTCGGATGAGGCAAAAGTTGCAGGCAAAAGTCCCAAGAGGCTCTAGACCCTTGGGACTTGGCAAACGAACTAGCTCTAAGCTTTCCTTAGGAGCCGTTACAGGACAGACATCAGGGGTCGTGCCTATCTCTAGCTCAGGGACCAAAGTGGACGCAATGTCAGAGTATGTTCCTTGGGACAGAGGGAAAGACTCCTTCTCAGGAAAAGGGGTCGTTTCAGCATTAATTCCTCTAGTGACCTAAGCTCTAGACACGACCAACCCGCCGTTGCCTCTCAACGAGCTACCGACACGCATCACACATGCAGCAGTAGGCTTGGGTTTTGAGACGTTGGACAGAGGGGAGCCGAGGTCACGTGAGTTCGCATGCGCCGCACGTGATCCCGGACCCCCGAGACCATCGGCGCCACCGCACCTCCACCGCATCCTCGTCTCCGAGAAACCAACATCCAAGGCCCATTGTCTGATTTTGAGAACTCCTCCAACGTCTCATTGCTATCCGGGGTGTTCGCTGACCTAGGATCCAACTCTGCCTCCATGCCCTCACTCATGAAGTTAGACTCCTTCCTAATCTCCTTCTATTGCTGGCCATTCAGGTCGTTGCGATGGGGTGGAGAGGGGTGTCCCGAACCTTCAGAGCTCTGGCGGTTGTAGTTGTTAGAACCATGGCCAACATGCCCGCATTTATAGCAAAAGGTCGGCAGTCGCTCGTAAAGCGCCACGACGAAGATGCGGTGTTCATTATCTCTAATCCAGAATCCTTGCTTCAAAGGCTTTGCAAGGTCAATTTCAATGTATATTCTAGCAAACTTGGACCTGGACAAAGAATAAGTAACATCGTCAATCTTAAGCAAACGACCAAAGATAGCAGCTATAGTTTCAAGTGACTCCCCATCCCAGAACTCGACGGGGAGGTTATGCAGTTAAACCCATATAGCCACCGTAGAGAGTTTTGTGAATGCCGGTTCAAAGAATGGTGGCCAAGGAGCCAGCTGCAGAACGATGCTATTGACCGCCCACGGACCCTCAAACATCAGTCTATTCATCGCTTCTTGATTATCACACCAAATCAACAGGTATTCATTCGGCAAATCGGAGATGTGGAAAGTACCAATCTTCGCCCACTTTTCACTCAGGATCTCCTTTACTTGCTCGAACGGAGGTGACTTCCCGAAGAACTTCCCATAAAGCGCTGTCTGGAACCTCATCCTTGCCCTAGATAAGGTATCATGATCCACCCGGATGAACTCCGTTGTATTGGCTTTTAGCTTGCTGAGAACAGGGTCTTCCACTAATGGAGACGAGGGTTTTCGTTGGGCCGCAGCCGCAACGTTCGCCCAGGTCTTACTTAGCATGGACGGAGGAGGAGGTTGACCCCCGCTCGCCATCGCAAGGGGGGCTCTTCTTGATCCTATGTTGGACCTACAACGTTGGCAGCAACGCAACGTGAGAGAGAAGATAGGTCTTATTGGTCATGAATTGCAAAGAGTGGAACATATACTGCAACTGGAATCACAAGGAAGTTTGTGCTCAAACATATTTGATCATATACAAGTCACAGTTTCTATCAAGATTTCAGATTAGGTATAGGTATAGGTTAACTGGCGGAGGTTAAACGTAAATTGGTTCTTTGACATGGCTTGATAAGCCTTGGTTAATTTCTATATACATATGGTTCTAGACTGATTCCATTTGTTTTTCATGCTCATAATTATAAAATTTTAACAAAAAGTTGTAGATGCTATTCAACGGGCCTAATTCCTATTATTGGATGTGTATTTCAAAAATTTATCTAATAATCTGTTTTTTGCGTTTAAAGATATTATTATACCAGTGGTATTATATGTTATCAGTGGTTTTTTTTTAATAAAAATTTCTTAAATTTCTAAATTCAAATTTGCATGTAGCTCCTTGGGTCTTTATGGATGGTTTTTTTTAAAGGATGCACGATGGTTATATTTGATGATTTAGTTAAGGACATCATGAGGTCTTTATAAATGATTTTTTTTTTTTCATTTTGGAGATTCTTTTGATTTATATTTGCATAACTTCGAATGAGTTTTACAATGATGTGAAGAAACTAATTTAATGCTGAAGTGAGAGAAATGTCAGTTTTTAGTATAAGAAAAGTTAGTTTTGGGGCATAAAATTCCTCAAGATGGAATTGAGGTGGACAAAGCTAAAATTGAAAGTAGTGAGAAGTTGCCACCACTTTCCTCTATAAATGCTATTCGTAGTTTTTTTGGGCATGTAGGTTTTTATTGAAGATTCATTAAGGATTTTTCAAATATTTCAAAACATATTAACTAAACTTCTTGAGAAAGATGCACCATTTGAGTTCAGTCAAGAATGTGCAAGCTAATAGGATATCGGAAAAAGTTCTTGAAACAAGTTTTTATTGCCCAACAATCTTGCAAGATGCTAAGGGGTCGTTTGGTTCGCAGTAATGATATAATACCATAGTAATGAGATTACCGTGGTAATGAGATCAGGAATGTTATATGCCCGGGAATATTGTGGTAATGTGAGATTACCATGTTTGGTTGAAAATTTACATTGCTGATAATCTTTCATTACCATGTTTGGTTAGTCATAGTAATCACCTCAGTAATATGCCAAATTTACCAAAATACCCTTACATATAAATTTTGAAAAATATAATTCAAAGTATTTAGATAAATAAATAATTAAATTATAATATTAAAAATTATTTTTTTACAAAATTTCAAAATACCTTTGTATTTAACAAATTACCCCTAAATATAAAATTTTGAAAAATATAATTCTAAGTATTTAGATAAATAAATAATTAAATTATAATATAAAAAAAAATTTCTGCACAAGTTTGTAAAATACTTTTATATTTACCAAAATACCCCTATATATAAAATTTTGAAAATTTTAATTTAAATTATTTAGATAAATAAATAATTAAATTATAATTATCAAAAATTATTTTTTTCACAATTTTTTAAAATACCTTTGTATTTACTAAAATACCCCTACATATAAAATTTTGAAAAACTTAATTTAAAGCATTTAGTTAAATAAATAATTAAATTATAATATAAAAAATAATAAGGAAAAATAAAAACTAGAGTTTTGATAATGAGTGTAATAAGGAATTAGATCAAATGAGTGGGGGCATAATTGGGAAAAAAAACATTACACATTACCACCAACTTGGTAATCTGGATGGACACCTATTTTGGTGGTAATCACATTACCACCTTATTTGGTAATATTTCACTATTGGTAATCTTCACATCACCATCAACATTACCACTGCTACAGTAACTAAACATGGTAATCTTAACACATTACTACCAGATTCCCGGTAATGTTTTCACATTACCGTGAACCAAGCGCACCCTCAGATGTATGTAAAAGCATGTTATAATTGTCAATGAACAGGAGAAAAGAGACAATTTCAAATGAATGAGCTTGATGATTTGTGTTTGTTGGCCTATAAGAGTTCAAAGTTGTATAAAGAATGGACCAACATATATCATGACCAACATGTTAAACAAAACAAACAATTTAAGGAAAAAGATCAAGTGCTCTTAATTAATTCTCTTCCTAAATTGTTTCCAGGTAAGTAAAAATCTAGATTGTCAAGGCTATTTCAGTTTTGAGAGTTTATTTGAATGGAGCGGTTGAGATGTCTCATCTGGAAAGAGGTACTTTTGCGGTAAGAAATTCTATTCTCTTACAAAGCCGCCATGAAAGGTGAGGATGTTTAGCTTAAAAAGTTAAACAAGCACTTCTTAGGAACCAAGTACTTTCTTTTGAAATTTTTTGTATTTTAGTTAGTATTCTAGTTAACTAGTTTGTCATGTTGAATGAATGATGATGATGATACATACTTGTTAGGATCCTGAGTTTATTACTTGATTTCATGTTGGGAATGCATGTTTTAGAGATTAGTGATGAGCGCATAATATATAAGATTTTTATATGTTATTTGCATGCACTTCACTAGTCTTCATGCATAACTTTCTATATTGTTAGTGCTACTTGGGGTATTTTGTGCTTTAGTGAACATGCAAATAAGTTTTGGGACAGAAGAATTAAAATATGAGTGAATTGGAGCGAAATGAATGGAAAAGTATTACTCCGGAGAAGTACATTACCCAAACATGAGCGTGCTAAGGCCATGTAGATAACAGGAAAACAAGATATTTAACACGTAGCCCAAGTACAGTTTCCTTGCTCCTAGCACTGTCATGTTCCCCCAAGCATTGGCATGTTAGAGGTCGTGCAGATTACTGGAGTGGATTTTTTTGCAAAGATTTGAGTCCCAAGCTCAGCCAGTAAAGTGCACAGACCAAAAAACACACCCCAAACATGGTTGTGCACTATTTGTATCTGTAGTTAAAAACCCAAAAGTTAAGTTTTCAAAAGGGAGTTTTTGGCGAAAGCTTCATCGACGGCTAGGGTTTCAATCAGAAGTTGAAGACAACCATTCCAAGATGAGTTGACGTTGCTCCTTCAGCTTGTGAAGTTCAAGATTGACAAATTTATCTTCTCTTATATGGAAGTTTCTATCATCATCCACTTGAAGAAAATTTTGAGGGAGTTTCACTAGATTTCAATCTTGTCTTTGTTTTTGGATTGTATTTGGATTCCCCTTAATATGAGATGCTAAACTTTCATCGGTGCCTAGACCATGAACTTCAAGACTATTTGTATTTAATTTCCTTTATATTATGTTGGTTTTTTAGTTTCTTGTGAATCTCTTATATTTCTCTATGCCCAGATTGCTTACTTTATTGACATGATAAGAATTGAGAAATCAATCATATTAGATCACACATAAGAGGTAGAGATTGAGTGCACATCTACAGATAGGGTGCATGGTGTTAAACTCTCTAGATTAGGGTTAAACCTAACAATATTGGTGTCGAGTTGGCCGGCCAGGCCCAGCACGGCACAGGCCCGCTGCGGCTAGGGCTTTGTGCGTGCCTTGGTCGGCAAGGACTGCTAACCCCATGGATTGGCCTAGCACGAGACAAGACCCATTCTGGGTTGGCTTTCTCCGTGTCAGCCCGATAATATTTTTTTAATAAAAAAATATAAAAATTCAAACAATTCTAAAAAAAAAAGATTAATGAAAAAATCTTCTAAAAAGTAAAAACCATAAAATTGAAATGTGACATTCTTTTTCTTTCAATATTATAATAAAGAAAAATTACATAAATTAACAATCTATTATAGTATTATCAAGGTCAAAATATCAAAATGGTCCCTCTATTTTGTGTTTTCCACCTTTTTAGTCCCTCTAATATTAAATCCGTCTTTTTGGTCTCTTATTTTCGCATTTCTGCCTTTTTGGTCCATCTAATTGACGGATCTACCCTTTTGGTCCTTCCAAGTGATGAATTAGAGGGACCAAAAAGAATGAAAATGTGTAAATACGAGGACCAAAAGGGCGGATTTTACAACTAAAGGACGAAAATGTGCAAATACAAGAACCAAAAGGGCAAATTTTATATTAGAGGGACTAAAAGGGCGGAAAACGCGAAATAGAAGGATCATTTTGATATTTACTGGTATTATTATCTACTAATGTAGTAATATCTACACAATTTAAATGTTAAAAATAAAAAATATCAATTTGCTATTTTTGAGTTAATCATCCAAAGATTTCAAACAATCAAAACTTTAAATAATCAAAAGAATTGCTCTTTGCTATTTAAATCATCATCTAATTAACAATCAACAATGTATGAAATAATCTACTAATATATATATATATATATAATTTAAATATTTATAAAAAAAAAATCAAAATATCAATTACCCATTACTATTTTTCAGATTATCATCTAAACATTACAAATAATCAAATCCTCAAAAATCAAAACAATCACTCTGTAGCCCTGCTATTCATAAAAAATTTAAAACCGAAAAAAAACCCCTAAAAATTCCAATCATAAAAAAACCCTTAAAAAGTTAGAAATCCCAACACTAAGACAAATAGATAATTAGGTGTCGATTGCTCAACCACCAGCTCAGAATCATTGCACGCTTCTCAGATCCCCCACAAACCCAGCCAAATCCACATCCACCGCCGCTCTTCCGCAGTCTTTCGGCCACTGTCTTCACCATCTGATCCTCCTCGCTGCCCTCGTCTCGCTTCCTTCCTCCTCTCCTCTAGCCCAGGTTTCCTCTCCTCTGTCCTTAAAACTAATAATCTCTATGATCTTGATCTTGGCCTTTGAACCCATTGTCTCTTGTTGTCGTTTTGGCAGAAACATAGTAGGATTCGGGGGAATATGAGCCCATAGCATTCCTGAAGATTCTGATGTTTGGCAAGGGCTCCAGCACCTCTAGTGATGATTTACAATAGTGGGATCGTGATCATGATTTTGTGGAAGACAATGTTGTTGATGTGAAAGATGAAGTGAAGCTGAAGGAGAAGAAGGAGAAGAGCCAGAGATGTTTCCACAAAATCATAATTATTAATGTGATCATGATTTTGTGAAGATGAAGTGACATTAATAATTATGGATGGTTGGATGCATAAAAAATAAAAAATAAATATTTGAAAATGTAAAACAAAATTACATGAATGGAAAACTCAAAACTTTGATATTTTTAATAAAATTTATAAAAAATATTATATCACTTAATAGTTAAGAAAAAAAATTGAAAATATATTATTGTTATTTATATGAAAATGACATAAAACACATATCTAACCCATTAATTTCTAAAAAAAAAAAAATTCCAACCTTATTTATTTATTTTATGTTTTTAGAATCTTGAAGCATTGAAGTTGTAAATTTTGCAAGCTTGAACTTTGAATTTTGAAATATCAATCTCCTTCTTCTAAATCTGTATATATGCCTTCTATGCCATTATCACCGGTGTTTTTTCCTATGTGATCTTGTAATCTATCGTTAGCATCTAACCAATCCTTTAAGCATATGCACATTTGCACCATTTGTTGGTTCATTCGGCTCCTCCTATTGTTTAGTACTCTTTTTCCTGCACTAAAACAAGACTCCAATGCTACTATAAACATCGGTGGAGTTAGTTATCACATGTCATGGCAGCTAGCCTCCATAAGCCCCACAGTGCCTTCAAAGAGTCAGGGCATAGGAAATCTAAAAGTATAAGAAAAGTAACTCTAGATGCGATCATCAAAAGAGCATTGGAGGAAAAAATAATTAGTTGACCCGATCCCCATATAGCAAAGCACACATACAGTTGTTGGCAACTGATTGTTTCGTTTAACTGCTAGATTTTCCATAGTGAGTATTCGATTCTCCCATGAATGCTTGTTGAAGAGATTGATTTTCCTAGGAAAAGCCCCTTTCCAAATCAATCTGGTTGTCTAGTAGAGTATACCACCGTGAGTGACGAAAGTGTAGAAGGATTTGGGAGTGAAACATCCATTTGTTGTGAGGCACCAGCGTTTACTATCATGGGATTCCTACACGAGTGTTGGGAACCTGTTAATTCTTTCTAGAAACAGAAAATCTATATGGGACGGGAGAGATTAAAAGGTAGTTATAAGATCTTTTATTATTCGGAAAGGTTATGGTAAAGCTCCAAACAACTCTGGGAAAATAAACTGGAGTGTACAATTATTCAACCATTTATAAAACCTGAAGAGTTCGCACCGTCATCCAGAATATCATAGGAGGTACAAGATTTGAAGACAGGTAGGCAGCTAAGAATTTCACTTCAGAAGAATGATCTCCTTCTAGCTGGCTGACTGTAGAGGTTCCAAGAGAGAGAGAGAGAGAGAGAGTTTTGAAAATAGTTCAACTGTATAACTTTTGCTCCACACCATAGGATTATATTTGATACTTTACACCACCATTTGCAAAGTAATGCTAGGTTAAAGTCTTTCAAGTTCAAGATGCCGCACCCACCTCATTCTTTTGATCTACATAATCTTCTCCAATTTACTGATCTAGGCCTTGGGTCTTCGGTGTTTGTTCTTGACCAGAGAAAATCCCTCCTGATACAGTCAGTTGCCTTAATCGCCCAGCATGGAAGTTTAAAGATTGACAACGAGTATGTTGGGATAGATGAAAGAACCGAATTAACAAGGGTTAGTTTCATTTCCAAAGAGAAGAATTTGGCCTTCCTTGTTAATAGTTTCACTCTCACTTTAGCTATTAGGGTCTCCTAATCCTGTCTTCGTGGACAATTACCCGAAATGAGAACCCTTAGGTAAGGTATTGGAAAAATTCCTGATGCACACTCAACGTAAGTGGTCAAATACGTGTAACTCTATAAGTATATAGATCATCAAGTAATACCCCGTGAGTGAGCACAAAAGTCGTATCCCCAGGGAACGGAGAAAGGCTCCTATTACTTCTTTTTCTCTTAATCAATAGCCTAACTTCTACAGTGATAAATATAGTAAAATAAATTTACTTCTGCAAATTAATTAATAATATACAATTGAGGAGTTTGAGGTGCAATTGGAAGGAGTTGGTACTCGTATGGGATTCCCTCATCACTTAATTATGAAATAAAATATGTTAATGTTATCTAGTGTTGGACCAGGGGAATTCAGAGGCATACCAGTCTCAATCTCTTGGCAACTAGGTCTGAATCACTAGGAACTTAAAATGGAATCTCTTCCAACCCAGCCTCTTATCTTCGTCTTAAGAACAAGAAATCCACAAAAAGGATAATTAAACCCTAATCCAGAAACCTAGCTATGCCTAATCTCTTTAGTCCATGCATAGATCTAACAAAGCATGTATGTTCTAATAAGTGGGAATCTCTTCCTTACGGCATCAACACAATAAACATGAAGCAAACACACAATGAATCTCAATCAACTATAAAGAATAATATATCACCAATGAAATCAATATTCACAAGTAAAAGATTAGGTACATCTTCATACAATTCCCCTCCTAATTTGGTCCTTCATGGATACAAGAATAAGTATCAAATAATATAAGAATTGACAAGAAAAGGAATAAAAATTCTAAAACTAACTCCTCTAATAGATCTCTGATGGTTGAGGTTTAGAAGATCCCAAGGACGTCAAGATGGCGCTGAATCTCATAGCGTGCCCTCCACTATAGATGTGCATTGACTTTTCCTTTAAACATTAGTGCTGAAATCATATTAAATCTTGTCTCCAGTAGTGCTAAACTCCAGAAATCCGGTTGCCTCAAACCTATTTCGATAAAATATCCCCCTCTGGAATCATAAACTCTAGGGTTATTTATAGTGTGTCCTCCGCGAGATCTGATAAGTTCTTGTTTATACATTTTGTACTATAGTATTTTATATAGATCGAGCATGATTCTTATTAGTTTTGTGTGCTCAAGTTGTGTATTTATGTTCTTTTGTGTAGCTAGGGTGTCTGAGGACCTCTTGGGAATATAATTGGTGGTTTGGAGCAATTTTGAGGCGTTCTCATAGAAGATTATATCAATTTCAGAAAGTAGAACATCATACCACCAACAACACGGCTGTGTGGATGCACACGTGAAGATCCACTGGCAGAATACTCAGCCGCGTGCACTGTAGATGAATTACTATAGCAAGAGCACTGTAGCTGAAACACTGTAGTGTTGTAGCGTTGCTATGAGGTAGACAAAGTCAGAGAGGTGCATGGCCATAGAAAAATTTTCCATAGCCGTGGAAAAACCTGTTATCAGTACTATAAATGAGGGCTTCGTTTTAGGCTTGAGAGAGAGTTGGCTTTTAGGGTTTGGGCTTGGATGCTGCCCTTTGGCGGTGATCTTGAGGCGAAATCACACATCTTCCCCAAAAGGGAGGCAAGCACATGCAAGAGGAGGAAGGTAGAGAAAGATCTAAGACATCAACAAAGTCACCGTGGAAAGATATCTTTAACATCATTTTAAAACCTTTAGCGATACTGTTTATCCGAGGAGATCAAGTGTAGAGAGGGAGTTTTCTACTTTTTTTATGCACTTTCTTTCTTTAGTATGTAGATGTGTTCCTCTCTCATGAGGAACTAACTCATTTGTGTATTTGAACATGTATGAACCCTAGGACTATTTATTTTGTATGATTTAACTCTTGTTTTTTTTAATTGAGATCTTTGTTGAGTTCTAATCTTGTGTTTCTTGTGTCTCATGATTTTTGTAGTGACAACATTGATTATGTGTTTGAATGTTTTTGTAAAGAATTACAAGACCCACTAGAATAGGTCTGGCAATATTGGTGAAAGGGGAGAAGAGAGTCTGGGGTAGAGGAGTATGCACTTCCCTTCCAATGTGACCATGCCTATTCTCATACTCCCATGTTCTTTAAGAAATCATACAAATTTCTTTGACGTGACAGGTCATAGTTAGGGATTTTTATTGGATTAGGTGTAAGTTGTCTTGTAAGAGCGCTGACCTATATTGGGAGCCTAGTCGGTTAACCGGGATCCCTAGATAGTCAAGCATTTATCCAAACCCTTATGATGTGACAGGTTATAGGTAGGAATTTCTATTGGAATAGTTGTCGATCACCGTGAAAGCAGGAACGGAGTACCTTAGGATAGCCGTAGCTCAAATTACCTGAATTAGGAAGCAGTAATTAGGTCTTGAGCCTTAATAAGTCCTAGGGAGATTCTTTGTCTGAAAACACCTTTCTTTTATGTGGCACTTCCTTGTGTGCTTATTGCATGTGATAGTAGTCAAGTTGTATTTTGCTTAAGTTTATCTTGTTTTGTTTTCTTAACTAACTATTCTTATTCGGGGTACACTTTATTACTTGAATAACCCATGTACTTGTGAAACATGTCAGGGTCACAATAACCATTGTTCTAGCCGTTGTGAGCATAATCTCTTTCTTAGGTCATAAGTCGCACTCTGGCACAATTTGGCTCTGGGTGTTGTGCATTGTGACCACAGGGGTTATGTATATAATGGCCGTTGTAAAGACCATTGTGGCTCCTGTGATGTCGTCTTGTGGATTTGGTGCTCTAGCACGATCAGACCATGGCCGTTATAAGGCCTTGATGATGTTCTACAACTTGTATGTTTGTCCGATCTGCCTCAAATGATGTATTAGTTTGGGCATTAAACATATGAAATTATATGAAATTACATGAAAATATAGTTTAATTGATATATAAAATATGCATGTTCAAGCATTTATCAACACCTGATTGAAAGATAGTTGTCTGTTGGCTGTCCAGGAATAACCTTATAAATGCTAGTCTTTTGAGAGTTGATGGCCAATCCTGACATGCCTTCAAAAAGGTATAACATGATCTTGATGATTCTCAAATCTTCTGTCCCTCATGTTGTTAGGATTAGAAGATCGTCCGCATACTGCAAGTGATACATTTTCTTGAGATCTCCTAGTGGATGTCGTACAGTATCCTGGATTTTAGAACATGATTGAACATGACACTAAAAATGTCTGAAACCAGAACAAACAAAAGCGAAGAAAGAAAGTCTCCTTGTCTCAAACCCCTGCAGTATCTCACATATCCACATTGGGATCTATTGACAAAGAAGTTCACTTTAGAGGATACTAGGATGAGTCTGATCCAACCAATAAATGTTGGCCCAAAACCATATGCCTGTAATAGCTTTAGCACAAAGTTCCAATCCACCATATCAAAGGCTTTCGCAAAGTCAACTTTGTTTATGTGACTAGGAATTTTGCATTTGCGAAAATTGAAAATTAGTTTTTCATTAGTGGCTATATTATCCAAAATACAGTAGTTCTTAATGAAGGCAGATTATTTGGTGTCTACCAAAGTTTCTATGATTTTGACAAGTCTAGAGGCAAGGACCTTTGAGAGAATCTTAAGGGATGAGTTTATAAGATTGATAGGGAGAAAATCATTTAGATTCTCAGGGTTGTCATTTTTGGGATTAAGGCGATAGAGTCCCGATTGATTCTCTCCAAATTATAGCTCTAATAAGTTGCTATATTATGCATATCATATTGATCATCTTGTGCACTTAAGTGGTCTTTAAGAGTGCTTTTAATGGATAATTGGTACCTAGTTGATTATATTTATGCTTTCAAGACAAAAGGAGCACAACAAAATCCAAAGGAATGAAATTGAAAGCAAAATGGGGCTAAAAGCAACAAACAGAGAAATACACAGGTAAGGTATGCCCGTGTACCCTTCAGACATTTGCAAGATGAGCATCCAAAGAAATACAAGTGCTATTCACATAGCTGTGTACAAGACCGTGCATTCTCCATACTTAAGTCTGATAAGTAATAAATTATAGTATATTTCTATTAGATTTAGGCTTTATTTCTTAGTTGACCATGTATATTTTCCAATATTTCTTGCTCAATTTCACTCTTTTAGTTCAAGTTATTGCTCTTCATCAGTTTACATGCAGATAAGTGGAGTTTGACCTTTATTTAAAACGCGGGTGACCTGTGGTAGCAACTACACCCATGGATCGTGATACAGAAATTTAAAAAACTAAAACCCTTGAAGAAACACAACCTGCTCGTGCCAGCTAACATAGGTGTGGATCTTTGCCGCTTGCAACCCTAATTTAACCCTCCTCTATTCAAAGCTAAGAAAAAGAATTTGAAAGGATCTTTTGGCTACGAGAACAAGAGGATGATTTCTTCAAGGATTGAAGACTATCTAAAGCATAAAGAAGATGAAGATCAAGGGAGAGATTCATCGATCGACAAGAACATCACGCGCGGAGGATCAAGAGTTTCTTCTTTCTTATTCTTTGATTTATTCTATGTTTAGATCTATGATTGTGATGAACTTTTTAGCTTGTAAATTGAACATGAGAGCGTAGATCTTTTGTTCTAGGATTGGGATTAGCCCAATGTTTAGATAATTAATTGTGTATTGACTTCTATTTTCATATTAATGTTTATTTGCTTTTAATTCAATTCTATGGTACTTAATGCTTGTGAATGAGTTGGCCCCTCATATTTGCATGATTTTAGATACCAAAGGAGAACTGACAGGTGAACTAAGGTGTTAGAAACCCTAGAATTGAACCTGAAGTCATAGATTATGATTTTCTTGAGGATTACTGGATTCCATAGAATTTAAAAGATTTAATTAAATTCAATTACCACGAAAGTAGAAGTTGTTCTAAGTTAGATACCTCACTATATTCTGAAAGAAAATAGTGAGTATCTTAGGGTATTCCACCTTCAAAGAAATTAAACTTAACCAAGAAAGAGTCAATACAAAGTTTTTTATCTATCATTATGGTGAACATTAATCCTAGAAGCCCTTGAAATCTGAATTATTCATCTAAGCCATTGGTGGCCCTAACTTTGACAATTTTAGTTTTCATTAATTATTATTTCCACAATTGACATACCTATTAATTCGTCTAAATAACCCTAATTGCAAATAATTGGTAATTAGCAACAAAGTTCTCTTGGAAACAATATTTAATTTACTACTTGAACAACACATGCACTTTGGGTACACATCAAGTCCTTCCGAGAAGAACACATCCATGTAAATGATGTACATTCCCGTGTACATATAGGATTTTAAAGAATATGATCCAGAGGAGAACACGGCCTGAAGAGAAAAACACAACTATGCATCTCAAAAATTGAAGAGAAGATCATCCAGAGATATACAAGATTAGATGAAGAGATACGCAATCATGTACACCTGGTTGTGTACCCCAACGATCTAGTTTTTGATTTATCTAGAGATCTACACGGGCAAAGCACACACCCGTGTACTTGCCCCATGTAACGTCCAAATTCCTGGGGATATAAATAGAAAGCTAAAAAAATTATTTGAGGGGATCCGATTTTGGGAAAGTGACTAAGGGCAGATGGCTAGGGTTTCGAGGCGAATCTAAGGAAGAAGGAGGAGTTCAAAGGAGTCACCGGAGTGACGATCCAAGGGCGACGATATCGGCTCACATCTATTTGGACATCGAAGATATTGAGAGGGGGGTTCTTCTTCCGTGGATAGTGTTTTAGGGTTTTATTTTCATTGCTTTGATTTGAACATTGACTCCATTGAGAGCTAGCTTCCTCGGGTGTCTCGATTGATTTAGCTTGATATGATTTTATTTTAATATTGCTTTTAATATAGATTTTCTTCGGCTTGTTGGGTTCATCTATGTCTTTATATTGTTGATCTAGCCTAATGACAGTGTCTATTTGATATTTATTTCATGATTGAGATTGAGAGATTCATCACGTGAGATCATCCATAGATGAAGGGAATCAAGAATGTGTGTTAGAGATAGGCCATTTGAGATTTCTCAGGATTAGAGTCGTAAAGTGAGAGCTTCGATTACCATTAGGGATTTTCTAGAGATTCAATCCTATTGTAACATGGGACTAAGGATTGGGGAGTCTTGAGAGAGCACTTGATATATATATGAAATCCCTTGGTCCAATAATACAAGGGGTTATCTATATTTAACAACAATTATTTAACTCTAAATTTCCAAGAGAAATCTTATTTGAACATCTTCTTCTCCTGTTGATTTCTCAACCCTTAACTTGTGATTCTAGTCCTTTCCATTCTTAGATTTAGTTGATTTAACACTCATTGATAATTTGTTCTTAACTGGATAACAAGATTGGAGTTGGTACTTCTACTATTTACGTGGATTTGACCTAGCTTTTGAGCACTTTATTACACAATCTCACGTGCACTTGCGTGCGTCCCTACCAAGCTCCTATTAGAGAAATTCGCACCTAAATTAATTAAATCTTGACCAATCACTGACCAAAATTTTTGGAAGAAAAATAGAGGGTACCCATTTGGACCGGGGAATTTATTTGCGCCCAAGTTAAAAGTAGCCTCTTTATGTCTTCTACAATGATAGGGGAGCCTAGATGGCTAAGGTCAATTCTTTCCTTATCCCTTAGTAAGGTGGACCAAGAGAATTTGGATCTGGAGTCATATTCCGTTCCCAAATTGCAATTTAAAGTACTCAGTCAAAAGTCTACTGATTTCCTTCAGCCCCTTGATCAGACGACCTCTTTCGATTAGATGGGGAATATAGTTCCTATTTCGTCTTCTATTTGTCATTGAATGGAAGTACTTAATGTTTCAATCTCCCTCTTGAATCCGTTTCAATCTAGGCCGTTGATTCCAATAGATCTCCTCTTGTTTGAGAATAGTGTCTAGGGCAATGTGCAGTTCAAAGTCCTAAAATGTTTCCTCAATAGTAAGTCTCCTTGCTTTTTTGGTTATGTCTAGGGCTTCTATGTCATTAAGAAGAGCAAGCTTTCTAAGTTTAATGGATCCAACACTGAACTTTGCCCAATGGTGCAATTTGCATTTGAGATGAATGAGCTTCTTCACAAGCACAAATGGCCATGTCCCATTGGTGAAATTTCATTCCACCAGATTTGAATCAAATCTTCTAGACTAGTATCTTGGCACTAGGTTTTCTAGAATATGAAATTCTTTGGGTTAAATTTGTGATCTCCATATTCAAGTCGAATAGGCGTTTAATCATTCAACTTCGAAAAATTTGTACATTCTAGTATCATTTTATTTTTGTAACAGATAACAAAATTTTGTGAAAATTTTCAAGATATTTTTAAATTATTATTTAATTCTATAATATTTTCAATAATTATCTAATTTTTTTTATTAATCCATGTTAATATAAAATTTTATTTATATATATATATATATATCGTTTTTCTTTTACATTTGTCTTTTTCTTGACAATAATATTTCGGTTGTTGATTGCTAATTGATAGCTCTTGTTTGCGCATTAATGTACTTGACTGCTGTACAAATTTTTTAATTATAAGAGCCTGAATCTTAATGAGCTTATTGATGCATTAAATAAAAATACAAATAAATAAAACAAAGAAATATTTTAAAGCACTCAAGCAAATAAAATATGTGTCATATTAGGGTAATTTGCAATGCATTTTTGACATAAGTTAAATACAAAATGCTATAAGTATTTTATTTAGTAATGATCAAATCCACTAATTGCCGTACTTGCTTCAAACCAGCCCCTCTAAAATCATTTAATACTATAAAAAATTTTACATTCTATATCATGTTTCAACATCAATCTAAATTTAATACTGATAAAATCAAAATGTTAATTATTATAATCTTCAAGTTTGAATTCACATAATTTTTTTTTTAATATTTATAATTTTGTTAAGTTGAAATCAATATACCCTCTTAGTTTTGCTTCTGTCTCCAACCTTACAAATGGACCTCTCAAGTGATAAAGATGAAAATTCCCTCAAATAATAAAGAATGGTATAAGGTTTGTTCGTAAGTCCAAGTCCATGAATTTGACATTAGGGGCCTCTTTTTAATAGAAATTATGTAAATAATTAAATTTTTTTTTTATTTATAGTTAATTATTTTTTACTCTTTAACCTGAAGTGATGTATTTTCAAATACCTTTTATTGTATTTGAACAAATGGATATTTTTTTTCTTATAATATATTTTGAACGATCACCTTAACCAAAAAAAAAAAAAGGTTGAATTACTAGAAAGCATTCTCCTTGCTGTTATTTTTATAAACTGTTTACATTATTTAGAATGATTTATTTGTAAAAATTCCAAAATGATGTAATTCTCAATGATTAGTTTGCATAAAGGGAACGAGAAATTTATCTTTGTAAACAATATAGCATCCCTATATAAAATCAAATATAATTCATTTAATAAAGAAAAACTTATTAATGAGTTAAAATTTAAAAAAAAAAATGAAGGTTTTGTGCATAAAACTGGTATTATATTTTATAAAAAAATAAATTGATGTGTGTATATATATCTATTAAAATCTCAAACCAAATTAATTTTAAATTAAGGTTTTTTAAGTGACAAAATTCTAAGTTTGACAATTTAGAGTCAAATACTCTCTCCCAAAAATATTTTTTTTAGTTATCTATTTCAATAGTTCAGTATTTTTTAAATAGAGAAATAAAATATACTAAATAAACCTCTAAATAAAATAAAATGGAATTGACTGAGAAGTATTATTTAAATTTATTTTGATAAAATTTATAAATGATAAAATAAAAGACAAATGAATACGGAAATACACTAGTTATGTTGTCTTGACTGACTTCATAAAAATAATTTTTTTCTCTCTCTATACAACTATAGAGAAAAAATAAAAAATATTCTTCACACAAAATACCTACAAAACATTCAAAAATAAATTATAATATAAGAGATTGAAAATTTGTTGGAATTTGAAATCATTTGATCACAAACACAGATAATCACTCAAAACTATTCAAACCCAAATTTGTACGCAAATTAAAGTGCAAGCTCAGACCTATTCAATGTGCCACACCTACTAACAACGGTCCAGCACATGGATTTGTACTTGTCAATTGTCATATGTCCGTAGGTCCCACATATGATATGACACAGTCTAGTGTGCGATTGAATCTTTGAATTGTTCCGGTTAGATTACCAAAACAAACAGGGCCTGCAAGTGTTATAAATGCAAGAATACACCACACTGTTTTGAGAAGATTGAGGAAAAGAAAGACAATCTCTCTCTCGGAAAAGAAAGAATGAAGGGAAGCATGTCGGTGTGGCAAGCAGCATCCCTCTCCTGCGTCCTTGGATGGATCATTGCTTCATCGTTATTGTCATTCACGGTTAGGTTGAGATCTCTTGTCCAGCCGTGGGTGACCCGCCATGTCGTTGCAGATACCCCTCTTATCCTGAAAATCCAGGTCATCTCTATTATACCTTTTTGATGATGTTATTGGGTTCTTGATATGTTCTGTTAGGAAAGTTTTTGATGTTGATTTGATTCTATTTTTACACAGGCTTTTCAATGTGCGTTTTTGGATAATTTCTTCTCTGTGCTTTCCTGTGCTGTTTCTGTTCCTTTCTATACTGCCTTCCTTCCCCTCCTTTTTTGGGTAAAAGTTCAGCCTTTTGATCAATTTGTTGTTGTTGTTGTTGTTGTTGTTGTTGTTTAGTTTGAGCTTTATTCCGTTTTTGTTGTTGACTTTTTTTTCTTCCAGAGCGGGCATAGCAAATTGGCGAGACAGATGACTTTGTTGATGGCATTTTGTGATTATGTTGGGTGTTGTATTAAGGTGAGAGATTATAATTAATTGTTGCCTTCTCCGTGATTGAATTCTTATGTCTTTTTTATTTATTTTGGTTGTTGTGTTTGATTTGCAAATAGGATATGGTATCAGCACCTAGACCGAGTTGCCCTCCAGTAAGGAGAGTGACAGCTACACAAGATGAGGAGGAACATGCCATGGAATACGGCTTGCCTTCTTCACATGCTCTCAACACGGTTTGCCTGTCTGGGTATTGCCTCCGCCTCCCTTCTTTGAATCTAGAAATGACTTTTGTTGCTTAAATTAAACACTTCTATTGAAAATGATTAGTATATATGATGGAAATTTCTAGTTTGATTTTTTGTTTTTTGTTTTCCTTATTGTTGACATTTAGTTTCGCAGATATTTGCTTTACTATGTTCTGACCAGCGAAGCTGAGATGAATATCACCATGACTTTGTTTGGGTTGACATTGGTTTGTCTTCTTGTGGCACTGACTGGAATAGGTGAATATTTTGGCACACATTTATTGACTGATGACTTTTTCAAATTCTAATTTTGTATTTGTTTACAATTAATGTCTTTGTATTTATACCTGGTCAAAATTAGGATGAGAATCCAAGGCTAGGAAGTTTCCTTTGAATTTGGACTAAGATTGAGATTGGTGTAATTATTTTTTTTATATTCTTATTTAAGACCTGATTTAATTTTCCTTTTTTTATTAGGAAGGATATACTTGGGCATGCACAGCTTGATAGATGTTGTTACTGGAATCAGCATGGGTCTTATTATGCTTGCCTTTTGGCTTTTAGTCCATGGATACATTGATGACTTCATTATCTCTGGGCAAAACGGTATTCATCCTCAAACATAGTAATTTTTACAAATTAACATTTTTATTGTGATGTTTCTCACTACTTCCTTCTTAAGATGGGTAGAAAAGTTTGTCTTTGCTCATTTTGAAAACACTATTAAATGCTTTGTTGTTTTTTTCTTTTGCAGTCACTTCCTTCTGGGCTTGCCTTTCTTGTCTATTGTTTTTTGCCTATCCTACTCCAGAGCTCCCAACCCCGAGCTTTGAATATCATAGTGCCTTCACTGGTGTTGCATTTGGAATTGTAAGCAAAGACTTTCTCTTTAATTTCTTATGGAATTTTAATACTGTTGATTTAAGGACATAAAATGTTGATTTATAAGTCAGCTTCCTCAAACAAAGCTGTTTGAGATTTCTAAAGGTTAGACATTCTATCAAGGTGTTTTTTTTTACTACTGCATTAGAAATAGGAGTCAGCACTCTTACAAGAGAAAAATATCAGGAATACAGAGTTGCGTTCTATATCAATGATTTATATAAGTTCCTGTGTATGTTTTCAAAACGGCAGCTTTGCTGAGAGAAGTTGCATTTGGTCAGCAATGAGAGATAAATAAATTTTATTATATCTAGGATCCTATAATGTCATATTAGCTATTACTGACACTCATTCCAACTATGTATCATCTATGTGAAGTATGTGAAGTTGTAAGCATTGCTTGAGGATATTTGAGGAAGAAATCCTTAAATCATTTCATGAGGAACGAAGATAATTTATAGGAAGAAATTTGTTTGTTTGTTTGTTTTCTTTTTCCTTTCTTTTTTTTTTCGGATTCAAACTCTTGATCTTTGACTTCGAAGGGGAATAAGATACCAACCCTGATATTGTAGGGGTGGCAGAAAGTTTTCAATTTTGCATTTGAGTTTGCTTAGCTTGTTTATTCTCTTTTATGTCATCAAAACTTCTCTAGTCGAAATCAAGTCACATTTAACTTTGATGACATTAATAACCTCCAAAACAACAACTTGATGTAACTTTGATTTTTTTTTTTTTTGGTTTGAAAGGAATATTGAATGGGTATGATTTTTCTGTTAGGTAATTGCTCTCGGAGACAACTGACTGTTTTATGGCATCCTCTACCCAACTCTCAACTGGAAACTTCTCATTCAACTTTGTTAACACCAATTTTCTAATTACTTGTTTCAAAATGAACTTTGATGGGTTGGAGAAAATTAGTATACAACATTGAATATATAGTAAAAGAGATAGTTGCATGAATTCTTGGTGATTTAAAATGAACCAACTGTACGGAACTTGATTTTATTCTTGTTTGAAAGGAATATAGAATGGTGAATTAGTTTTTTCGATAGGTTATTGCTCCAAGATAAAATTCATCTGACTTGTATAATAGGTAACAACGATCTTCTAATAACTTTTATCAAATTGAACTTGACTGTTTGGCGAAGATTACTATGCTACATTCCAATAACTTAGTGGAACACAAGTAAGAGATAGCTACATAAATTGGCTTCTAGAAGATGATTCTAGTTGGAAATCTAATCCTAAGGATTCTTTTCATCTACCAATAACCACTGAAAGAGAAATACACATTTGTAATCTTTAATATCACAAGCGTAGTTGTTATTCTCATTCCTTGATTGTTGCCTAAATTGATTATGTATATGCCATGTAGGTCAGTGGAATTCAGCAGACCTATAATTCTTTCCACTCTGAAGAAGTTCCTCACATTTTTGGCCCTCAACTGCCCCTGATGGTATTCACCGGAAGGGTAATTGTCGGGATTCCAACAATACTTGTCGTGAAGTTCTGCAGCAAGGCATTGGCCAAATGGTTGTTACCTGTGGTTTGCAACACTTTGGGAATCCGAATAAGGTCATCGTGTTATATCCCAGCCCTAAAAGGGAATGAAAATGGCATGAAGTCGGAGAACAAGCAACCGGGTTATCTTCAGAAAATGGTTTCCATTTTTCCTCCCAAGACATATGAAGTGGACAATGGAATAAGATTTGTTCAATATGCAGGACTTGCTTGGTCAGTTGTTGATTTGGTTCCATCTCTCTTTTCTCATCTCAATATGTAGCAGTAATATATACTAAAAATTGAGAATTCATGTAATGTTGTTCACAGCTTATTTATATTGTTAGTCACTCATTCTTCTGAAGGGAGGTTGTAAATAGAATTTTCATTAAAATTTTTTTTTATTATTTCATATATGTAACTTTGCTTCTGTAAACTAGAGATCTTTTATACCCTGCTTTGACAGTTTACATTGTCAATGTTGTCAGGTGCCATTAAATATAAATATATTAGATATAAATTGGAAACTTGAGTAATTAATATATCCAAGTTGCTTTCTCCAGATTTGTGGGCTATAAAGAACGTAAACTAGGTAAGTTAGGGGGAGTTGATTAAGTGTGGCATGGATTTTGCATGGGGGCAATGGTTGGATTTGGACTTGTGGTGTTCTTATTACTGATTTGATATCTGATTCCCTGGTGATAACAATAATTTTTGTATTGAATTGGCGCTTTTATTTTATTTTATTTTTTATATAATAATATGGACAAATAACTTTAAACACTTGCCACTTTATACATTAAATTGTCAATTGTCAATTATGTTATTAAAGAGAATTAAATTTTTGACTTTCCGTTTTAAACACTTGTCACTTTATACACTAAATTGTCAATTATCAATTATGTTATTAAAGAGAATTAAATTTTTGACTTTATGCCTTAAACACTTGTCACTTTATACACTAAATCATCAAGTATGTTATGAAAGGGAATTAAATTTAACTTTCCGCTTTAAACACTTGTTACTTTATACATTAAATTGTCAATTATGTTACGAAATGAAAGAGAATTAAATCTTTGATTTTCCGCGTGCAAAATAATAATTTTACCATTCGGTGGTGCTCATTTTTTTTTAAATAATGTTTTTTTTTGGCAAATCTTTTATTTTTTTTTGTCATGGCATTTTTAAAAGCCTATTAAAGCTGGCTTTTTTTCCGATGTTCTTTTAAGTTAATTTACTCTTTTTATTACTTTTTATTTTCATTTTTCTCTCCCTCTTGATGTTTTTCTCGTGAAATCGCTAAAAACCCTTTTAAGCTTTAGTAAAATTGCCAAAAACACCCTGCTACTTTTTTGCAATCCCCAAAATCCCTCCTTTTAAACTCTATGTTTTTTTCAAACCTCCAAACCCCTCAGAACGGATGTGAACGGAGTGAGTTTCAAATTTTTTTGGACGAAAAATGCCCTTGCATGGGGAGTCGTGGGTCGCAGCCCATCTCGAGCGATTTGAGAGGAAGTGGGCGTGTTTTCCGTAGGGTAATCCCCGAGAGACTAATTTATTGGAGCCGCTTTATTTGCTTTTTTTCTCAACTCACGCCTTCGACTTTTCCATTTCCAAGCTTTCTCCGAAGTTGTCTCTACTGCAAGCCTCCAGAATTGGCATTTCATCGCCTTTTTCCCTTTCCACCCGAGTATCTCAAGGAGAAGTCCCCCAGCAACTAGTTGGCATTTCATCGCTTGCAATCTAAGGTATTGAGTATGGTTTTTATGTTAACTGCTCGCTACAAAGAAAGATTTTTTTCGCTTTTGTTTTGTGCTCTCGCTTTTTGTTGGAAGATATCAAGTCTCCGAAAGGGATTTCTACTGGGGTTTTGTTAGTCTCAGGGAGATTTCTGCTCGGGGTTTTGTTTTTGTTTTGCATTTTCAGTATGTATACACTATCGAAATAGTTTTTTCGATTGTTATGATTTAGTGTAATATTTATAATATACATTTCCCCTTTCGCTTTGATATGGTCTGCAGCTTTTACAAAGGAGGTTGACGCTTAAGAAATGAGATGTTATAGTTTAAAAATTTGTTGTCTCTGCTTAAGTATTCTCGCCTCTGCTTTAAAAAAACATGGGTCTCTGTTTAACATGTTATATCTCTGTTTAATAACTGAGAGTTTACCTTTTAAAACCTTATATTTCCGCTTAAATTTTTGTCAATACTGCATGTTGAATGTGTTGTTATTGTCGCAGTGCTTGTGATTATGGCGGTCAACCCTAGTTAATGGGCGATGCTATTTGACACCGGTCATGGAGACCTTAGTCGAATTGAAAAATAACATGACCCTCGACTACTCGGGAGATTATTCAAGGACACCGCTTGCAGCTGCTCATCGAGTCTGAAGCTATATACCAAGAGAGGGCCCTTCTTGATTCTCTTTTGCAAAGGTACGATGGTCGCACTCAATAAATTCGAGGATCGTGGAAAGCTCGCCGAGTTTCGGGACCCTCAAGATGTGGCCCTCGTTCTTGGTCTCGCGCTGCGATGGCGACGCAGTGGTCTTTCGTAAGAAGAAAAACCGAGTCAACGCTCGAAGGGCGTGATCTCATCAAAGACCCTACGAGAGACACAGAGACTCCATCAAGAGCACTCGTGCAACTTGTTCGACGGAGGGGAGAAGAAGATAATTTTTGTCAAACTCCCGATGGTGTACCTCATGGGGACAGTCCCTCTTCCCAAATATATCATGCTCGGTTCCGAATCGGATCGTTGATTACGCCGATGATCTACCGTACCATGGGGCGATACGCACGGGCGCAGCGACGTACAAGTGGCTTGCATGGAGGATATTCCACAAGTAGCCGCCCGAGTGCAAAGATAGATGCTGCTGGGAAGAAGACCAACATGTGGTACATTAAGGGTTGCTCGGTCGCGCTTAACGTCCCGGTTTTTACTGAGATGACCGGAACGGGGAAGAAAGTCCATTTCGCAAGATCCCAAGGATGTCGTGCTACGGTGAAAGTACTTACCGGAAGCAAGCGACGGTAGAAACGAGCTTGTCATCGCTCGAAGGATAAAGAGGTAATAAATCATGGACAATGTTTAACAGAAGTCTTTAATGTTTAAACATTTTTATTTAGCGCTTAACTTTAGTATTTACCGCTTTAAAAACTTATTCATACTCGGGTTTAAATATTTTTGTTCTCCGCTTAATTATATTCTATAACGCTTTAAATATATAAACACTATGTTTAAATATAGTTTTTATAGTTTAAAATGAATGATTTCGCTGAAATTGTTTGGTTTACATATGTTAGTTTCCGAAAGTGGTTCCGTGAACGTCAAGAAGAAATATTTGTTGGGGCCAACCGACTGGATGGATGCCATCGCTCCCGAACCACTTGCTCAAGGCGTGACGAGAGGGCACTTCATCGTGCGCTACTGGACGCCGCTCTCCTACTTCCAAACCCCACCACGCCGCACACATTCCTCGACGCCGGAGAAGCCCTCCCCTACCCCGGCAGATCGCAACAACCCCCTACCACGACAACGACAGCCCTCCCGATCGTGGCGCACCCGACCATGGCAGCTCCTTCGACCGTGGCAGTCCCACCGGTGACATTAGGCGAAGATGTCACCGCAACTCTTATGCGAGCATGCCGATATTGATGACCGAAGTTTCCTCGGCTTGTCGCTCGTGTTGAGGCGCTGGAAGGACGTTTCACAACCTACCGCGCCATCCCTCGAAAGAATCAAGCACCCGGACGAACGAGGCGTCGGAATTTGACGATGACGACATCATCGGGAAGGTCATTCCAAGGCGGCCACATTCAAGAGACTTGCGAAAAAGAGGAGAACAATATCGCCTCCGTCTCCACCGCCGTACCGACGATGAAACAATAGCAACACCATCCGCGGTACCGATGTCAGTTGTTGAGAAGGACATCGAGATGATGTGGCTGCCGCTCGCTGAGAAGGTCGCCGACTCTCTTCTCGATGAAATCCTCGACCCTGTGGAATCGGGTCGCCGAGATTGCGGCATCAAAGATGGACACAATCCTCAAGATCAAGAACAAGTTAAGGGTGTGTCTCCAAATGATGCCGCTGTCATGGCCACGGCTGAGAAGATCGTCGAATCCGCTGCTGCGGCGTGGCCGCGGGCCGAGCAGAGCAGCCCAAGCAGGAAACAATCCCACCACAACAAGAACCATGTAAGGATATGTCTGCGGTTGATGCCGCCACCGCCGTCCCTCAAGATCGAGCCGCACACAATCCCACAACAAGAACAACCATGTAAGGACGTGTCTGCAGCTGATCATCGCCGCCATCGTCCCCCACATCGAAGGAAGATGTCGTCAAGACCCCCGACCGAGCAACGAGAGAGATGATCAAGGCCAATCAAAAATTGGACCAAACGGCTCGAAAAAGCTTTTTTATTCAAGAAGAAGAAATGGGTTGGCCTCGAGTCGTTTTAATAAATACGAGCAGGAGTCGATGAGGATCTTCCTCAACCGCTTCTATGGACTGGGTAAGTGTAAAGTTTTTTTATGATATTGTTTAAAGGTTTTTATTATAGTGTTTAACTATTACCTAATAGTGTTTAATACCT
Source organism: Dioscorea cayenensis subsp. rotundata (assembly GCF_009730915.1). Taxonomy (NCBI): domain Eukaryota; kingdom Viridiplantae; phylum Streptophyta; class Magnoliopsida; order Dioscoreales; family Dioscoreaceae; genus Dioscorea; species Dioscorea cayenensis. The sequence goes on from NC_052489.1 coordinate 5,531,289, forward strand.
TTTATGTTATCATTTAATTTGTCTACTTAACGCTTAATTATATATAATATCATGTAACAATTGATAATATCATTTAAATATTTACAATATGGTCTTATTATATCTCATATCGCTTTAACCTCGAAAGACTCGTCGTGTGGAAGAACGACTGCCGCAGACCACACGCGACAAATTATACATCACCGCTTGAGGGGAAGGAGATGGTCACCGATGATGTGATGGACGCTTTCGTATGCATAATACAAAAGTCGCTGAGCAAAGAGCCATATCCTTACAAGAAGCGCGCCTCCATCACCAGACCGCTTGCCATTGCTTTATGTCAAAGCGTGACGACGCACATGACACAATTATGGCTATGATCGAGGATGCTGTGCGCAAACTGCATGAAGTTCAAATTGTCATCCTCTCGATAATCATGAATGGCCACTTCCATGTCGTCATCCTGGACAATGATAAACAAGAATACAGGCATTATTCTTCATGTCCAGGGTACGATAAGGACGCGTTGGACATGGTAAGTTCTTTAATTATGTCCGATTAATATCCGCTTTGGTATTTAAATCGGTATTCTAATCTCGACTTGCATATCTCGACAATGAATCTATTCGACATTTGTGTCGATATGGAGTTCGCGAGTCGGCGACAAGCAAAGTACCCACTGCGCACGATATAGAAAACCCCACGCCAAAAACAAGGAAGCGTCAATCTGCGCCGCTCACGACATGCGGTTTATCGAGCAATTACTTTGGGGTGAGAAGTTACGGCCACCGCAGACGGACGTTCCCTTACCCTCGGGATCAAGGTATGTTACCCGCGATACTTAAGGAGGGAGGGCGCTAGCGTCCATGACAAAGGGGGGTCGTCACAAGCGGGTTAAATTTTTGTTTTTTGAAGAACATGTCCTCGTATATCCGAATGTCAATTTTGTTTTTCGAATGTAAACTCGGACAAATTCAATTCATTGTTTTTCGTATTCAAGAGCATGACTTGTATATCTTAATGTAAATTTTGTTTGTTTTGAATTGTAAAGCGTGTTAAATTCCATTCGGGCTTTCATTTCATTGTTTAATTTACGTTCTAATTGTGTACATTTCACTTTCATTGTTTAAATATACTATATATCGCTTAAAACATCAGCTTGAAATGTTTCAAATTACAGATGTATCCCTTTAAAATAACAATGTCTCGCTTTAAATACATTCAATTCGTAGAAAAGAGTAAGAGTTTAAATATAGAAAGTTTCCCATCAATACACAATGTTTCCCGCCATCGCTCGAGCTTATTTACAATGCCTAGTCGGCGACAGTTTCATCTGCAAGATCTCACGATTGTGACCGGATCCATGGCAGCGGTCGCAATGTAACTCGCTGGACATCAAACGCTATGCGACTCGATCTTCTTTTTCGCCTAGGTCGCCCAGTCGCCTTCTCACACAGCGGTCGCAAACGAAGCTCACGATTTTTCGCCCTCAAGGCCCCGCCATCGTCGGGTATGGGGAATATAGCTTCCTTGTACGCCCAGCTTTGTAATTGTCGACGGTGAAGTACCCGCTAATAAATCGATGTACGCTGGTGTCCCGCTCGCATTATTGCCGCGTAAGCGTGTTTCGCAAGGGATACCATAAACTTGCCACCTTCGACATGAACAAGTTCCGATGGCGAGATCCACAGTAGTTGTCGCGACTCGGTCGATCACTCGTGAACGATCATCGACACAACGACTCAACACGAAGATTTCGGCTGTCCTCAACAATGATCTCTACCTTCGAATGTATGTCTGGGCATAAATAGGTCTCCCATTTGTTCGCTTGTTCACTCCGGTTACATAACATGCGCATCAACTTGAACCTGGCAAATAAGGTTAAACAAAGACAGTTGATGGTTAAATAATTCGTAAACATGGTTAAACATTATTGTAAATATTTAAACGAAAAGGATTAATATTTAAAGTCGAAAAGTTTAATTAAACAAAGATTGAGAATGTTTAAAGGGTAACACTAAATGTTAAGTGTAAACCAACATTCGCAGACCTTATAGAGTCGACCATTTTCGCCACCCGGTAAATGACGAGCTTCCTTGATCCAAGCATTGAACGACTCGCCGACGCTTTGAATACATCTCACCCCAACGATCACCTCCGAATCAGATAATTCGACCAATGTGCCATATCCGATTTATTAATCAACCCAGTCGATGAGCTCGGTGATGTGGGCTCGCAGCTCATTCTACGAGTATCATCGAAATCTTTAGCCGTGGATGCCCACGCAATGCGGGAAGCATATAGACCAAGCACTCCTCCCTCAATGCCTTCCCAAGTCCGACATCGACTTTCATAAAATTGGCCTCCAAATGTCGAAGACAAGATGCATGTGGCGAAGAAGGGAAGACTCTCGCAATTGCGCTCACTAGGCCCCTCGACTCGTCTCAAACGAAGGTAATTATCTCATGATAATCTCCATCCTCGTATAAGGCATCGCCTAACTTAGATATGAACCAAGTCCAATTGGCATCGGTCTCGTTGTCGACTATACCAAGGCGACGTGGAAAAACCATTGTTTCCATCTTTCCTCGTGGCACCCAAAGAGTGTACCCCGATATTTTTCCAAGGAGGTGGGTACCATCGAGAAACAGTAGCCGCCCCGCAAGCCCTCTTGAATCCCACAATACACGCACCGAAAGAAAAAGAATGCACGCTTTAAAACGATCACCGCCTCTTTCCACGATCGCAACGCCGCCGGATTTGTCTCACCCACCTTATCCACATACCAAAGCAAACATGAGGCTGGAGATGTCACCGCCGCCGAGGACCACCCGGCATGCTCTTTTCCCAACCAAGCCTCGCTTGTATGGTATGTGGACACCATGTTCCCCGCAACATGTCCTTCCGAATGTCGATGGCCTCAGTACAAGGGACGGTCCTTGAGCTTCAATCGCCGCGCGCTAACCCATTTTTTTGACGCTTTTCGGATGCGACGCCAACCTATGCCACCACCGCAAGTGTGTGACGGGTTGATTGTCTTGATTCCGAAAGTATTTTTTTGTTATACTCTTTTGATGCATGAAGGCGCTAATGACAACCATCGGCAGCCAGATTCCACGATCACTCCGATGTTTTTTTCGCTCTTTATGAATTTGAAGTCAAAATTCCTTTTTGATTGCATGATTTCAAGTACATCCCTCGAAAATGTTCGACACTCACAAAATGTTGTCCAATATCCAACGAAAAGCACTTTCGTAATGATCCGACGAGGAAGGAAGACATCCCACGCCGCTCGTGGTCACTCATGGGAATGAACTCGAGCACTCGCAGAATCGAATTCCCTCGCCAACACTTCACCAAATGAAAAAGATCAATATGTTAAGCGGAGAATATAATGTTTAAGTGATAATGACAATATTTAAACGTTAAATTAAATACTTAAGCAGTTAACTAATAACGTAAACGGCTAGTACAAGATTTTAACTAGTAACGTACATATTTAAACACTAATGACCCCAGACAACTGGAACAATTAAAAGAGAAGGAACTTACAACGAGTAAAACTCGTTTTCATTAGGATTCGGAAATGGCACATTTTCTGTCTCGACGACAAGATCAACTACAACACATTTGAAGATGGAGTGCACGTGACACATCCGCTGGAAGTCAACATCGTTTTCTATTGGGCAAACCGTTTTATATCCATCTGGTGTGATGAACTTAACCCTGACAATAGAAACTTCGAGACCCCATCGCTCACAAATCTCAGCTAACACCAACTCCCAAGAAGTCTGAGCCGTGAACATTAGCACTCTTCCCTCCCCGCTGAATCTAGCAATACCACAAAAACTCTCCATAATATATCGACCGAAAAACCAAATCGTACTAAACCAAATGAAATGAAGAACAAAAAAATAAGTCAAGAAGAAGAAGAAGAAGAAGAAGAAGAAGAAGAAGATGTAAACAATAAAAGCAGCAATGGATAGGGCAAACAAAAAAATGCATATATATATATCGTCGCGATGAAGACAAAAAAAGTGCATAGAGGTTAGACTAGACGTGATGTGATTGGGCGGTATTTTTCCCTCCATCCCAAGGGCAAAAAAGTAAAAATATATGTCACTGTCGCGATGAAGACATATTGTCATCGCTCGACATGAGTATCTGTTTAAACGTACAGTATTTTATGTTTAAACGGATAGATATAGTGTTTAACATAACGATTACCGGTTTAAATAAAGTCTATATCATGTAAATAATACGTAAACCGTTTAAATAAAGTTATTTAACTGTTTAAAATATATGTTATTGTTTAAATTGAATGCTTTCACTAACATCGCGTTGAAGATGGGTACCTCCTGGGTCACTGTTTAAACATATTTACGTATTTTCTTAAAACACCGCTGTCATTGTTTAAAGAGTAACTAGAGTATTGTTTAACTTTTTCTATTGTTTACACCGTTGTCATTGTTTAAAGAGTAACTTTTTCTTAAACACCGTTGTCACTGTTTAAACATATTTACATATTTTCTATTGTTTACAATGACGTTCTTTTGTTTCCCACATTGTTTTTTTACTAGGTCTCGCTTTAAATTTCAAAAAGTTCACATTCAAATAAGCTTGTTTCGCTTTTATTTATAAAAAGATTTACAACATTTACAACATTTACAATGTCCTCTCGGACTTTGATAACTCACGACTCGACCCTCGTATAACGAAACAAGTGTCTGTACATTCGAATGCTCACGACGGTTGCATAACATGCGCATCAACTTGAACCCTCGCACAACGTATAACATTAAAAAGGTTAAACAAACACATTCATGAAACGACTATTAATCAATGTGTCATGGTCGGACTTAAGCGAAGATCCTGATAGTTAAACACAGAACGTAATAGTTGTACACTGACATAATGTTCTTAAACGGTAACGTGAAAAGTCTCAGTGATAAATATCAACCCAGTCTTAAAGGATGTTTTCACGATCTCCCTCCTCTAGAGAATCCTCCGCAATCATGAAATACGTGAAAACTTTCTTTTTCTTACCCAAGTCGAAATGCTCGCTAATTGCTTGCCCGTCATCCACTCGTCGAAGAATCCTCCGCATTCGTGTAATTATGAGAGCATTTCGACTTGGGCAGGGAAAAAGATAGTTTAACTTGTTGCGTGATTGCGGCTAAATGATTCTCAAGATAAGGGAAGAAGGTTCACGAAAACATCCTTTCGAGATAGAGTGGTTGTCCATGGGAAGAGGAGGGACGAGGAGGAGGAGGAGGATAATGAGGACTGACGAGGAGTGGTTGTCCATGGGGAGGGTTCTTCCCGGTTATTTATGGTGTGAATTCCACAGCGGTCGACTCTTCATATTCGAGAAAAAAAGTTAAACGACAGATGGGTCGACATCGATCGATGAGAACGAACGGGTGTTCGGATATTTATATTACGCGCATAAGAATTAATGACGGCATTAATTCTTATGCACGGGATACCATAACCTTGCCACCGCCCGTGCCACCGCCAACAATTCGGGATCAAAGCGAAAAAGATCTCCGCTTTTACGCAGAGACTTTGATAATTTACACGTTAATATTAATAGTTATACATGTAAAGATAATGTTAAACGGAGATGGCAAGTATTAAACGGATATGACAATTATTAAACATATTAGTAATATATTTAAACGGATAATAGCAAATAGTTGAACATTATTTAAACAATAGTTCTTCTCGTCGTAATACAACTTTACAACCATAAACGAGAAGACGACAATGGCACATGCTGTGCCTCGACAATAAAATCGACTACAGCTCATTTGAAGATGAAGTGCACTTGACCAATCCGATGGAAATCAATTTCATTTTCTGTTTGAGAAACCGATTTATATATTTCGGGTATGATAATGAGGAGAACAACAAGATGTAATGCAACTCCTTGGCATTGTCTATCAGAAACCAAGCAGAAAGCCCTTCAAAAGGTTGAACATGATGTTATTTGGCGCTTTTCTTTCCTACCATTTTCAAGGCCAAAAATTGGATTTCACAACATGGACCCATTTGAAGTGAACGGTAGGGGGTAAAAGGGAAGTTAAACACTAACGGAAGGGCTGTCCGGGGTGTGTAAAAGTAGGAGGGGGTTTTTGGGAAGTTTTGAAAATTACGAGGGGTGAACAATAATTTTCCCTTTTTTTTCTAATGTCTACTTTTTCTTTTTATTCTTGTGATTGTTTTTCGGGCTAATTTTTTTAATATTGTTCTTTTAAACTATTTACCAAATTATGTATTTTCATAATTATTTATGAAAATGTGCATTTTTTATTTTTTTTAATATTAATTTTTTTATTTTTTTAAAAAATTTATGGGTCCCACTAATTTTGTAATACTAAAATTTTATTTTATTTTTTTAAAAACCGGGAGTCCCACTAGTTTTTTAATATTAAAATTTTATTTTTTTTAATTGGGGTTCCACAAGTTTTCTAAATTAAAAAACAGTTTATATTAAAGCTCTTATAATTTCATAATATTTTCTTATAACTTATTTTTTTCCACTTCTACTCTTTTATTTCTACTTTCACTAATTCTAATAGACTATTAATAATTTAAATAATTTTATTTTTTCCCATAATATATTGAATAATTTAAATCATAAGATATTTTCAAGTAACCTACATTAAAAGCTACCCAAAAAAAATATTTTAAAAAAGAATAATAACAATGAGAGATTGAAATTATCAAAATTTAGATTTACAACTTACCAATGTTAACAACTATCCGTTGCATTTCTTTATTTTTGAAACGACGCATGAAGTTTGCATATATATGTTTGATATAATAAACATGATAGGCATGAGGAGCACTCATTTGACAGCCACTTGCTCTAAATGCTCCTTTGATAGCTCGGTGATGATCAGAAATAAAACATATGCCTTCCTGCGGTGTCAAGTCTGCTCGTAGATGCTGTAAGAAGAAACACCATGCATCTAACGTCTCTCCTTCCACAATGGTAAATGCAATTGGAAAAATATTTTTATTACCATCTTGTGCAATTGGCATCAACAAAAACTCTTTATATTTTCCATAAAGATGGGTACCATCTATTTGCACTACCGGCATACAATATTTGAAAGCCTCCACACATGAGGGGAAACTCCAAAAAAAACCTATGGAAAACATTAGTATCACATACCAGGTAATTTCCATCATATGCTAATTGAGTCTGGAGATCGATTATTGTCCCAGGAATAAATTGCTATAATGCTAATAGCCATTTCGGTAACTCTTTGTATGACTCCTCCCAAGTGTCAAATGCAGCTTCAATGGCTTTCTATTATGCAATCCATACCTTTCTATATAGTGAGGGGTATTCAAGAAATTCTAGTGCAGACATTGTTTCCAAATCAAGTGCCCTCATATGGCGGCATCGTTATTTCTACACTTTATCCCTGTCTGCTAGCATCTTCGGCATTATAGTCTTCTAAGTTAATATCTTCAGTGCTTGCTTTGCTATTGTCTATATAGTTATCCTCAATTTGGTCATCTACGCTTTAACTCCCATATTCACCAAATTCATTTTCATGACTGGCAATATCCTCTATTATATGGTGTGTCGATGTGCTTGATGGTTGTTATGAAGTAGTGAAATTGAAATTGTGTTGTAGATTATCCCATGCCCTCCATTCTGTTGAAAGTGTTTCTGGTAAAATGTTGTTATCTCTATTAATTTGGTGCTGAGAAAACCCACTAGTGGAAGTCACGACACCAAGCTCCACATACAATTGTATAACTTGAACATCATGAAATGCTTGGTGGCAACTAAACATCATCTGAACATCTCGGTCATTATGTAATTTGAAAGACCGATAGTAGATCTTCCCTCAACTTGAGGAAATAGGCATACGGTATTTGATATATGTAATTTTAACTTATTAAAATTATAACTATAATAATTTTTATTTGTTAAAATTTTGATCGAATATTACAACAATTTTTATCAATTAGAATTATTAAAAGTAGAAATAAGAGAGTAGAAGTAGGAGTAAAACAAGTTATAACAAAATATTATTAAAAAATATTATGAAATTACAATTCATGTTCAGGCCCTGTGGGAGTTTTGTACCCTCCAAAGTTGCATAACGGGGTATCCTTATTCCCTAGGACACCTCCGTACCTCTATACACGCTTATCCTTTACTTTGTCACTTGTCCACTTTATAAAAAAATAATAAATAAAAATAATTTTTAAAAAAATAATATTTAAAAAAAAGCCTTGTTCTTCATGTTATTGCTACTTTTTGTTCTTGAATCCATGGTTATTTTTCCTTTTGTCATAGCAAGTGCTTTTTTTTCTTCTATTCAAGTTTTTTTTGTATAATCTTAATGCGCATTATTGAGGTTTCTACAAATAATTCTTGAATATTGATTTGGGATATATATATACATATATTTGGACGTATATATATTTGGACGTGTGGCATAATTTGATCATAGCTGCATAACATGGTCTACATCAATTGATCCGACTTTGGGTGGCATGATTTTATCTTATCTATATTGCCTGCTGGTAATAAACATCTACTTTTCACTTACAAAAAATTGTTCGCAGAGAAGAGAAATCTCAAAACAAATGTTTCTGATAAGCAACATTCAATCATTAATGCAACTGTCTACAAAAAACGTTTTTCAACTATATCCAGAAAATGTCAATTACCTGTAATCAACCATTGGAAGTTTTTCCTTCTTCTTCTATCATAGTCTTTGCTTAAGTAATCGGTGGTAAAACACCCGAATGTGTGTGAGCTTCGATAAATCATCCAAATTTCACTGTAAAGAAGCTTACTTTTACTCCAAACGATTTTCCGATGCCCTGAAATAAAAAGAATGAAAAATACGAGGTAAAGGCATCGGAGTCATATAAAATATGCATGAAAGTGCATAAAATATGTACACTAAAAATGATGTATTTAGACACTTATCAAATATCCTCCCACTTAAGCGTTTGTTTGTCCCCAAGCAAACAAACATGAAGGACAAGAGAGATTGATAAATGGCTAAATACATAACCTCCAGTTAGGTGTAGGCATACAATAGTAAATGTATGAGAGTTTAAGAGTTGCTTTCACCTATGTAAACTTAAAAGTGGTGCTACTTCGATCGAAAGCTTAGGAGTTGCTTTTATAAAAGTTCATGTAAATAGATAGTACATGGCCATAATAAGTGCCAAGCTAGTGTTTGATTAGAATAAAATGATACAATATTTATGTATATAATGATACCGGTGTTATCACAAGGACTAACTGGTTCAATGTTTCATGCAACTAGAGATATCAATTACAATTTGTGTTATTATACTAAGGTAATGTTCAAATCGAAAGATACATTATTTTATGCATAAGCATGATATTTGATCTTCTTTAGAATAGAATTCAATTTTGAACAAGTGGGAGATTATTAAGAGATTTTATAATAATTAGGTTATTAATAAAATTATTATTATTATGTTGTTCAAATTTGAATATCTTATCTAATTAAAAAAAAATATCTTAAATACATCATTTATAAAAGAGTACATTTTATTAGGTAGTTATCGTATAAAATGACATATACTCTTGTTTGTCTATAACGGCTTACATCTCTTCGTTATTATTTAATTGATATGATACTTTGCATATTTTCAATGATAATTAACGGATAAGATATTTTTAAAAAATTATATTGTTTGAAAAACACATCCATTCATAAACTATTAATGTGAACGGATAAGGGTTGGTTTTCAGACATAACAAACAACCATCTTAAGTTTTTAAAATTAAGAAAAAGATCAATACCTACTTTCTTTTTTCCAATTATAGTTTTCTCTTCACTAGTGTTAGTGTAAAAAAACAAAGTCTTGTCTTATCCACTAAAGCTATTTACATTCAAATCCTATAGCAACCTCAGATGAGAGGGGCAAATAGCTCTTTTAGGAAAGCTTTCATCAACGACTTTCAAGCCTATCTATTATTTACATAGATTTCCAACAATCTAAAAGTGTTATTTATTAAATGGATTCCGAAACTATCAAAATGATGAATTAATATTTCATTCACCTGGATAGCTTTGATGGCGCAAACTTCACAAGATGGAAATACAAACTAAAGTTCATGGTTACTGCTTTGAAGGTTTTCTACATACTTGATCCAAATTTGACGCAAACTCCTCCATCAAATGATATGAATCTGATGATTTAATCACTCAAAGAAAAAAAAAAGAGAGAAAGACGAAGTTGTATGCAGAGGACTTATCCTTAATTCTCTGTATGATCGTCTTTATGATCTATATGCATCCGAGAAGTCCACACTTAATATAATATGGAATGCACTAGATTTTAAATACGAGGAGGAGGTAGGTACTAAAAAGTTTCTTGTTTCAAAATATTTCAATTTTAAGTTTGCAGATAATGTACCTATATATGCTGTAACAAGTACGTGAGTTACAAGTTACAGTAAATCAGTTAAGAATTGCCGAGATCGATCTTCCTGTTGCTTTTCAAGTTGGAGCAATTGTGGCCAAATTGAAAAGTTCTTGGAATTGGTATTAAAATAAATTGCTCCATGATTCCAAAGATTTTACTTTGGAAGAATTACAAAAGCAGCAGGAACATCTTTGGAAACAACAAGGCAAATGTTCTCAATCGATCATCTAAACCCAACAACTGCAAGCAAATCAAAGAAAGTTTTCTTGGTCCAAAAAAGGAACAAACCAAGTTAAAACACACACACACAAAAAAAAAAAGGAAGGATTGCATTGTGTGTGGAAAATATGATCATTATGCAAGAGACTGTAAGTTGAAGAAGGTGCATAAGTTAGAGACAAATTCTCAAGACTTGAAGTCAGATATTGTTGCAACTATTAGCGAAGTTAATTCAATACAAGGAAAAGTACCTAGTTGGTGGTACGACACATGTGTCATTGTTCATGTTTGCTATGATAAGTCTTTGTTTAAGATGCATATCGCTATTGATGATGGCCAAGAAGTACAAATAGGAAATGAAGTAAGATCCAAAGTAATTGGATAAGAAAATATATTATTGGTTTTTACTTTGGGTAAAAAAAGTTATTCTCACTAATGTAGTTCATGTTCCAGACATGAACATGAATCTAGTGAGTGGAGATTTGTTAAGTAGACCTGGAGTAAAATTTGTGTATGAATCGGAAAAGTTAATCTTATCCCAAAATAGTATTCTTGTTGGGAAAGGGTTTTCTTATAATGGGATGATTAAACTATCTGTTGTACTTATTGAGAATAATAATAATAAAATTGATTTTGTTTATATGGTTGATTGTTTATTTTTGTGCCATAAAAGACTTGCACATATTAATTTTGATACTATTAAAAGAATGGTAAAATGTGATATGATGTTAAACAGGGTGTGGTTTTGATGCTAATAAGGTTCTTTTACCCACTATTGCAGTAGTGGGTTCTCACGATCCGCACTAATGGGAGGTGGCATAATAAGCTCTGTTAATGTTTGGTACACCGACAACCCAGAGATCACCACAAGGGGGCTCGAAAAGTCAACGAATATGAAGACTTTGATGACTCTCAACTTAATCATGACGGTGGCTAATATCAAAGTTGTTTTCAGGCTCTAAAATTAGCAGATAATGTTATTGACTTCCGATGAAAGCTAGAATGTCTCAAAACTTGATAATAGAAGTCACTAATTAAAATAAAATTACTTTTATACCCTCACATAAAAGGGTAATCACTAATATACCCTTTTTAAAAAATCATATTTAACTTAATTTTCCACTAAAAAAAATCAAGATCTCATAAAATTTCTCTAAATATATTTGTTTCTCAAGCATACCAGGCAGCTTTTGATTACCTTTACTCCAAAATAGGAATATGCTGGGTATTATTTAAATTTTCTTCTTAAAATAGTGGATATAATATTTGAAAGATCTATTAGCAATTATTATTTTTATAAGATCTTTGTTTTCATTAGCATCAAATGCAAATCATCACGCTTCATACTTGATCGAACGGTTACTGTCCTCCACACTGCACTCCACTCATCTGGACCATCAACATCGCTGTCACTAGGGGTGTAATACCCTGAACCTTTGGATACCTGTTGGAAAATATATTCAGGGTATTACTACAGTTACAGTAAGAATTTTTCTACAGAGTAATCTTGTTGAGAAACCCCAAGTGGAAATAACAAGGACCTAAGTGTAAAAGTTTATAAAAGATTTTTGGGTTAAAGAGTAATAGAAAAAGGATTGATATAAAATGTTTACTGGCATCCAAGGACTGAAAGGTAAGATGGAAGGGATCTTTTTTTGAAATGTTGTACTATAATCCAAGGACCATTGGATAATTTAGAAGGATCTTTTGAGAATACTATTTTTGTAATTCAGGGACCATTCATGAGTTTTTTTCAGGGACTGTTTTGTAAGGAATTATGTTTTGAGGGACTAAATGTAAATTTCGGCTGAAAGTTAAATTTGGAGAAAAAAATCTAGAGCTTGAGTGTTGTTCATCTTCCTCCACCAGTTTTCTTCTAGATAGCTCGAGAGTTATGAAGAAAAATGAGAGAGAAATTAGAGGTTTTTAAAGAGAAAGACTTTGGAGATCGTGGGAGAGAGTTCATGGGAGTCCCTTGGTAAGGGTTATTTTTGGTTTGAATGATATATAAATTTTTAGTTAAAAGCTTGAGCAACAATGCTTGAATTTAACATGTTTTTTGTGAGGTTTGGCTTGGATTTAAGTCTTTGAAATCATGTTAGATTATTGTGGATGATTGTTTGATTGAAATTACTTTGAAAAACTTTTGTAAACATGATGAAATTGCTTGAAAATGGGGATGAGATTGCCGGAATTACTGTAGCGTTACTGTAGCACCGAGATTAAAATTTGGTTTAGTTAATTAAATTGATGATTATGATGATTAGGAGGTTAATGATAATGGTTAGATTGAAATGGGTTGAGTTAGCCAAGTTGAATTGGTTGGATCAAACCAAGTTGCATTAATTGATTGAGTTGAATTAATTTGGTTGAGTTGGGCTCGATCAAATCGAGGTTGAGATGGTTTTGGGTTTGGTTCAGTTGATTTGGGTTAAGGGTTTTGGACTGAACCAAGTTGGTTCAAAAGGATTTTTGAATAAAAAAATTGAGTTGGTTCAAAGCTGGTTCAGTTTGATTGAGTTTGGTTCGAGTACAATTGAGACTTGGTTCGATGGAATTGAGATTGGTTCGATTGGTTTTAAGCGTGTTTAGTCTAAATTGAGTTGGTTTAAGTGCAATTGAAAGCCGGTTTGATTATGCAATGTCGGATTTTTAACCGATTGGAGTGAGTGGGCCCAATAGAGAATTGATTATTATTTTTTTGTATTTTCTTTTGAGTTTAAATATATTATTTATTTTTTTATTATATTATTACATTAGGGTGTTGTTCGGTCTTGGGAGGGAGTTCAGGGTCTAGCAAGGAACCCAAGGACACCGAGTGAGTTGGTAGTGGCTATTATTTTAAATAATTGATTAATTATTATTATTTTTGAAATAATTATTTAATGGCTAGTATTTTGAAAAATAATTGTTTAAGTATTTCTTTTTATCATGTTTAATTGGCGTATAATGTTGAGGTATACGTATATTTATTTTGCCGATTGATGTTCCCTGACAATCGTATTGATACATCAATTTTCAGTATAATTATACGTGATTTATAAATAGTATAAATACATGTATATGTGATTTAATTATTCGGTTCATGAATTTATTTTTTTGGATGGTTATATATGCTTTGATTTGGAATGATTTGTGAAATCATATGCGTGTATTAAAAATATTTTACCGACAATATTTGTGGGGATCGGTTTTCATTCTCGGCGTAGGAATGGTATTTTGTATTTGGACTTTCATCGGTATTATGCATGTATCGATCTGTGAATGTTTGTCTCGGATAAGGACCATATGTTATGATTTATACGGTTTGTATTGTTCTCGCATCTACATGTTGGTTTTGGATGGTGACGGCGGGCTAAAAGCCCGACTCACTGCGATGAGTGGGTTCCCACGGGCCGCCTTTAGAGGTGGCGTGGTGGACTCGGGTGTTGATTTGTCCGGATCGGGGTGGGAGCGTAGAGCCCCGATTGGATGATACATCGGGATCCCGAGTCACCACAGGGACCGGTGGGCCAACGTCGAGGTTACGAAGACCTGACGGCTCCCAACCTAGTCGCGACGGCTAAAGCCGGGAGAGTTTTTCGAGCTATGGATTTGAGAATGGTTTTATATTATTAGTTATTTTTGACATTGATTTATGATGAATTTATGTTTCAAAAAGTTCTTTAAAAAAATGTATTTTGCTAGAATTCGGTATTTTTTGGAAAAGTTGGAAAATTATTTGAGAAATTGGTATTTATATACTTCATACTACTTTGTATTTAAGTATTTGGAATTATTAAGCCACTCTGACCAACTCGAATGTCTTTGTCAGACTGCAGGGAGGCGAGAACCCTAGATTACCCGATCGGGTTTAGAGCGAGTCGAGGGTTCGAGTCCAGGGACTGCAGTGGGTCCCTCATTTCTTTTTTTCTTGTTATTGGTGTCATGACCTTGTAGCGGTTGTACCCGCAAATTAGAGTAATTATATTTATTGTATTTATGTATTTGAACATGTACTTGGTGAAAAATTGTAAATTGTGATTTGTAGGTCTGCTTTTGTTTAAAACAGGGTGTCAGTTTCCAGTTAAAAGGGAATTTTAACTGATGGGTGCCACATTTACCTCGGTAGAAGGGGTGGGTGTGACATCTTTTGGTATCAGAGCTGTAGGTTGAGATATCCCTGGTTGGTAGAGATCACGGGTTGTGATCTGAGCCTAAGTTTAGAAGTCATGTCTAGACTTAGAGGTTTAGTAGGGATTAGACAGAAAGTTAAGGGCCCAGTAGAATTATTAAGAATCTCCAATCAGGTTAAAACCTAAGTTGCATATTTGGAATGAGAGCTGATCGTAGGTTTTGATATTTGAGGCAGAGAGCTGAGCAGTACACTGTGATCCTGATCACGGGTTGAGATATTTATTGGAATTGGTTTTATCCAAAATAAGTTAACTTAAAGTTGCCAAAGAAGGGTATTTGGCATTCTCTTTGTTGACTGGCACACAGTGATTTGCAGTTTGATTTGAAAGATACTTTGGACATACCTGTGCTTAAGAATATGGAGATTAGCCCGTGAGTAACCAGTCTTCTTTATCACCTTTCTGTTGATTCTTAAAAGGTGTGTTATGATGTGCCATTGATTCGAGTTTGATTTGTCGGACTTTGGATGAATTATGGCCAGCTCCTCTAAGTGTAGTTTAGTTGTGTTTAAATAGAGGAGAAGATCAGACTTGCATTTTTCATCAGTGGAATTTTGAGTGTCTTAAGGATTTTTGAGTAATGGAACCAAGGCGTTTGAGACGAGTCGAGGCGAGGACCTCCTCCAAGGTATAATAGAGAAAGAGAAGAGATATTTCCTGGAAGAGCGTGAAAGAGAGGAAGAAGAGCGAGAAGAGAAATGGAGGAGCAGGAGAAGGAGAGAGGAGGAGCGAGATGAGAGAAGAAGAGATGGAAACCCATATTCTTTGCTCAAGTACCCTCTAGCTCTACTCTTGTTGCCTCAAAGATCTTCTAGTTCTATTATTGCACTGGTAACCAAGAACAAGCGATGGCTGATGTTTATGTCCCCACAAGCTCGTTATGTGGTAACCATGAATACCGAGATTTTTAGCTCTATAGTTGCTTGAGTGAGGAATATCTACATGGAGCGTTTTCACCTGAGGCGAGAGTCGTATGCGAGTGAGAAGGAGGTATGGAGTTTTCGAGGAGTTTCTGCGGCGATATGATGATGCCCATGCGAGTCCTTAACTATGGTGCAACAGGTTGAAAGCAATGGAACCGGGAAAGGTTGAACCGCAGAAACCGTAGACAAGGATGAGGTTCAGTAAACGTATGAGGACTTGTGAATAGTAGAATAATCTGTTTGTATTATCGTTTGTGTGCTTGAGATGTTTTGTATTCTACATGTATTTCCGAGTATGATGTATTCCTACTTGTGAATAAGAAGTTGCTTTTTCTTCGGATTGTGGAAAATACAAGATTATTTTTATTGTATGAGTTTTTTGGAAGTGAGGAAGCCGAGTAACACATCAGAAGAGTGTTGTATACCGTGTATAACAGTATAAGAGGAATCAGGTTCACTTTGATCATCAGCAGATACTTGGACATCCTTTTACAGTATTGTTATTTACTGTTGAACAGATTTGGAACAAGAGAACAGGTCTTGGAACAAGTAATGAAATTCAGTGATATCAGATTGATGTATGCTAAGGAAATTTCGAGGACGAAATTTTCTTAAGGGGGAAGGATTGTAATACCCTGAACCTTTGGATACCTGTTGGAAAATATATTCGGGGAGTATTACTACGATTCTGATGAAGAATTTTTCTCTAGAGTAATCTTGTTGAGAAACCCCAAGTGGAAATAACAAGGACCTAAGTGTAAAAGTTTATAAAAGATTTTGGGTTAAAGAGTAATAGAAAAAGGATTGATATAAAATGTTTCTGGCATCCAAGGACTGAAAGGTAAGATGGAAGGGATCTTTTTGAAATGTTGTACTATAATCCAAGGACCATTGGATAATTTAGAAGGATCTTTTTGAGAATACTATTTTTGTAATTCAGGGACCATTCATGAGTTTTTTTCAGGGACTGTTTTTGTAAGGAATTATGTTTTTGAGGGACTAAATGTAAATTTCGGCTGAAAGTTAAATTTGGAGAAAAATCTAGAGACTTGAGTGTTGTTACATCTTTACTTCCACCATTTTGCTACGATGAACCCGAGAGTTAAAAATGAAGAAAATGAGAGAAATTAGAGGTTTTTAAAGAAAGACTTGGAGATCATGGGAGAGAGTTCAGGAGTCCCTGGTAAGGGTTATTTTGGTTTGAATGATATATAAATTTTTAGTTAAAAAGCTTGAGCAACAATGCTTGAATTTAACATGTTTTTGTGAGGTTTGGGCTTTGGATTTAAGTCTTTGAAATCGTGTTAGATTATTGTGGATGATTGTTTTGATTGAAATTACTTTGAAAAACTTTTTGTAAACATGATGAAATTGCTTGAAAAATGGGGATGAGATTAGGAATTCTGTGAGCGTTCTTGTAGCACCGAGATTAAAAATTTGGTTTAGTTAATTAAATTGATGATTATGATGATTAGGAGGTTAATGATAATGGTTAGATTGAAATGGGTTGAGTTAGCCAAGTTGAATTGGTTGGATCAAACCAAGTTGCATTGAATTGATTGAGTTGAATTAATTTGGTTGAGTTGGGCTTGATCAAATCAGGTTGAGATGGTTTGGGTTTGGTTCGAGTTGATTTGGGTTAAGGGTTTTGGACTGAACCAAGTTGGTTCAAAGGATTTTTGAATAAAAAAATTGAGTTGGTTCAAGCTGGTTCAGTTTGATTGAGTTTGGTTCAGTACAATTGAGCTTGGTTCGATGGAATTGAGATTGGTTCAGATTGGTTTTAAGCGTGTTTAGTCTAAATTGAGTTGGTTTTAAGTGCAATTGAAAGCCGGTTTGATTATGCGATGTCGGATTTTAACCGATTGGAGTGAGTGGGCCCAATAGAGAATTGATTATTATTTTTTTGTATTTTTCTTTTGAGTTTAAATATATTATTTATTTTTTTATTATATTATTACATTAGGTGTTGTTCGGTCTTGGGAGGGAGTTCAGTGTCTAGCAAGGAACCCAAGGACACCAGGTGAGTTGGTAGTGGCTATTATTTAAATAATTGTTTAATTATTATTATTTTGAAATAATTATTTAATGGCTAGTATTTTGAAAATAATTGTTTAAGTATTTCTTTTTTATCATGTTTAATTGGCGTATAATGTTGAGGGTATACGTATATTTATTTGCCGTTGATGTTCCCGACAATCGTATTGATACATCAATTTTCAGTATAATTATACGTATTTATAAATAGTATAAATACATGTATATGTGATTTAATTATTCGAGTTCATGAATTTATTTTTGGATGGTTATATATGCTTTGATTTGGAATGATTTGTGAAATCATATGCGTGTATTAAAATATTTTACTGACAATATTTGTGGGATTTGGTTTTCATTCTGGCGTAGGAATGGTATTTTTATGATTTGGACTTTCTTGGTATTATGCATGTATCGTCATCGTGAATGTTTGTCCCGGATAAGGACCATATGTTATGATTTATCTGAGTTTGTATTGTTCTTTGCATCTACATGTTGGTTTTGGATGGTGACGGGCGGGCTAAAAGCCCGACTCACTGCGATAGTGGGTTCCCAGGCGCCGACCTTTAGAGGTGGCGTGGTGGACCGGGTGTTGATTTGTCCGGATCGGTGGGAGCGTAGAGCCCACGATTGGATGATACATCGGGATCCCGGAGTCACCACACGGGGACCGGTGAGCCCAGCGTCGAGGTTACGAAGACCTTGACGGCTCCCAACCTAGTCGCGACAGGCCTAAGCCGGGAGAGTTTTCAAGCTGTGGATTTGAGAATGGTTTTATATTATTAGTTATTTTGACATTGATTTATGATGAATTTATGTTTCAAGAGTTCTTTAAAAATGTATTTTCTAGAATTACGGTATTTTTGGAAAAGTTGGAAAATTATTTGAGAAATTGGTATTTATATACTTCATATCTATCTGTATTTAAGTATTTGGAATTATTAAAGCCACTACCGACCAATCGAATGTCTCTGTAGGCTGGGGAGGCGGGAACCTAGATTACCCGATCGGGTTTAGAGCGAGTCGAGGGTTCGATCCGAGGCTGCGAGTGGGTCCCTCATTTCTTTTTTTCTTGTTATTGGTGTCACTGACCTTGTAGCGGTTGTACCATAAATTAGAGTAATTATATTTATTGTATTTATGTATTTGAACATGTACTTGGTGAAAAAATTGTAAATTGTGATTTGTAGGTCTGCTTTTGTTTAAAACAGGGTGTCAGTTTCCAGTTAAAAGGGAATTTTAACTGATGGGTGCCACATTTACCTCGGTAGAAGGGGTGGGTGTGACAAGGGGTGAGCAAAACCAAGTATCTAATTCAGTTTTTAAAACCGAATCGGGTACCCGGTTTTTTGGATCGGTAAAAACTCGACCCGTATCAGACCAGATTTAAATCGGATACCAAAAATCGGGTATCCAGTTTAAACCGGATCGGATATCGGATATCCGAATCCGAATTTAAGTTTATTTACTCTATAAATTTGCTTTATATAACAACATTACATAAATAAAACAAATATGAAAAACTTATAACTTATAAAGAGCATTAAACTCTTATATCATTCTCCACACAACAAAAGTCATAACAAAATAATAAAGAGTTTTATCAATCTTAGTCGTAAGAAAAAAATACCTTCGAAAGCATCAAATGTCTCATCAATAATGGTCATTAGTTGGTAGAGAGAAAAGATATGGATGGAGACTTAAGAGAAGAGGCAAGATGATGGCCGTTGGGGACTAGACGGTAGGGATTTGGGATTTTTATTCTTTTTACTTTTAATCTATGTAAAATTTAAATTTATTAATATATATATATATATACAAAACTATATAAATATATAACTCTTAAAGGGTTTAGATGTGAGGGATTTGGATATTTTTTTAGATCATATAAAATTTAAAATTATTATGTATCTATATATAAGAATATACCACAAAGTAAAAAACTGGATCGGATTAGGTTACTTGATTTTTAATTTCTCTCTATCCGGATCCGACCTAATTTTTATCTAAGAAATTCGGATCGGGTACTCGACCCCTTTTTTTTGGATCAGGTACCCAAAAAATTCAGGTCAAAAATTCGGATATCACATCAGATCATCGGATCCGGATTTTTTTGCTCACTCCTAGTTGTCACCATCATGCGCAGCCCAAAATTGAAAATAAAACAAAATTTATTAGTTCAATTTGATTCTAAATTTTTTTTAATTGCATTGTATGTTTAAAAAAAGAAATTTTTGATGTAATACTTCATTATATGGAATATTACAATGAAGTACTTTGTTAATATATAATTTTATTTTTTAAATATAAATTACATTGTTTAAATATATTTGGTTACTTAAAAAAACAATGCCATTGTTATTTTTGATAATTGCATAAACCCCTATGAATTTTTCTTTATATACACTTGGCCCTCTTAAATATGGGTATTCCCAAAAGGATTTTTGTCGATGAAAGCTTACTTTTCAGTAACTCAAACATAAAAATAGCTGATGTTAACAAGAATGACTGTTAGTTTTTTAAACAGAAATATATAATATTAAACGAGAAGGTCAAATATTAAATATAAAAAATAAATATTAAATGAAAAGCTAACATATTAAGTACAAACTTATATGGTTACATGTAAATACACAATATTAAACATAAACTATAATTATTAAGCAGCAAGTAAATGTTATAAAATTAAATAAATTGACGGAGTAAGCTACAGTGATAGACAGTGTATTGAAAAATGAGGCTTTGTGGGAAATTCAAATGTCAAATGGGTTGTTTAAAAAGTTTTGAAATTTTCAAGAGGCTAATTTTTTTTTTTTTGTTATTTTTTTAGAGTTTCTTTTTTTTGGAATATTTTATATAATATTTATAATATATTTATATATAACTATATAAATATCTCAAAGCAAAGGCCACTTCGTTATATGCGGAAAGAGGACCGACCCGCCCTACGTGCAACCATCCCGATTCCAGTTCTCGCCGACGGTGATCTTCTTTTGGTTCGTCTCCGACGAAGAGAAGCTTCAATAGGATCTCTTATAGTAGCTGTGGTATATATGAGAGTCGCTTGGTTAGAGGTTTGCCGGAATTGAGGATATATTGTGGTCTTTGCAAGCGAGGTCTGGACCGTGTGGTGAGATGCATTTGTTCATTTTCTTTTAACTAAGTGTTTGATTTGTGATTGTATAGGTTGATGCACCTTTTTTAATTAATTGCACAAGTTGGTAGCTTGATATGCTATGTGATTCTGATTAATTGCATGCAAGGTGTTTGAAGTTATGCCGCACTGAGGGACATTGTTTTTTTGCTTTGTTAATTCTGGTGGAATTGAGTTGAAAGAATGAGGGATTGTGGTTTGTGAGGGAGTGCTGGGATTCTTCTTAGGGAAAAGTGAGAGTTTTGGCGTTTGATGTGTGTGTGTGTGTGTGTGTGTGTGTGTGTGTGTGTGTGTGAGAGAGAGAGAGAGAGAGAGATTAACAATCTGAGAATTTTGTGAGAAAATTAATGGGTGGATATTTTAAAAACCCCTTCTTTGTTGGTTCTATTAAATTAACAAAGATTTTTGTGAGAATTTTGTGTGACCTGTCTTGGTTCGATTGTAGGGGAAACATATTTCCTCTTTATTTCTGTGATACTGTGTGAATTCATTGTTCTCTATTGTTGGCCTTTAGGGTTTTAGTTTAATTTAATCTAATGTGATGGATAGAGTAAATTAGGGTTGTATTTATTTCATGACATGTTATCGCTTGAAATAAATATGTGGCATGGAGTTTATGTGTTGAAGAGTCACAGAATTCCATGTCCCTGACCAGTAAAAAGTTTATGATTTGTGTTTAGGAACACAATGAATTCCAAGTCCATGTTCCCCATCTTACTGCTTGGGATTTGGATTAGGTTTTTCTCAGTTCGCCTAATTCTTATTGATTTCTTCTGATAAGTGAATGAATTCTTTAAGTGGCCAAGATCTCATGTGGTCTCAACTGCTGCTCTTTTCTGTATGTGTACAGTCAACAGTCATGATGGTTTTCAGGCAGATGGTCGGACAATATCTCTTCAAAGAATACAACCCTTCACCTATACATTTGAGGTTTTACAGTTCAAAGATAGATTGGGATAAACTTCGGCCTATGATTCTTAAAAGGATAAGAAACAGGGCCAAGGGGTATCCTGTGAGGGGCATGATTCCTGTGGTGAACGATGTTCTTAAAGCCAGAGCTCTTTTGATCGAAGGTGTTTCTTCTCTTCTCAAAGTTATTCCAATCAAATCATGCAAGTAAGCTCAAACTTTATTGGTTTCATTACAAATTATTTGCACATGCCTACTGATTGTTCTTTGACTATATTTTAAGTGAACCATTTAGTACCAAGAGTTAGCATGTTGAGATATAGTATGCTTACTATGCCATATTGTCCAAAGAAGGAATGAAGATCAAATTCTTGTGATAGTGATATCGGAATAGCAATTTTGAATAATATGAACCTTTGATGATGAAAGTTCTTACAGTCTAAGAGGGTTTTGAGGAATCTATGCCTTTTCTAGAGTACTAGGGTTAGTGAAATGTTCGCATAGAATCACAAATGTGTACAAAAACAGCTTCAACTTAATGCTCGCAACTTTTCTAAGAAATTTGATAGTTCATTGCGTTTGAGAAGAAAAATGGACTGAATTCTAGAATTTGTTTGACCAGTCTTTGTGGTGGCTGTATAATTAATGCAATTAACATGAGGAGCCTCAGGGTTCTTTTTCTCTTGAAGTTTGATGTACAACCTAATATTAGCCATCCCAGGTTTTGACTATTCTACATTATGTATCAGGAATTCAATTGCTCATTTATCTTTGGTTTTTAGCCAATTTATAACTTCTATTTTTTCCATCAGATCATTCACGACGCTTACTTGGTAATAAGCTTGTGTTTTAAACTCTCGATGGTGATCCATTACTTTTGTCATGTCTATTTGGGTCCATTCATTCATGTTTCATGCTTCGTATTTTTTTATGATAACTATCCCTTAGCCATGTCTACTTTTTTTATTTTTTCCCCTCTTTCATGCCATTTACTTTGAAGTGCTTATTCTGATCATTTTGATGCTCTTCCAGGTTTTGTCCTGAGGTGCACATTGGTGACACTGGACACCAAATAAAGACTTGTCATGGTTTCAAACGGATCATCAAAAACCAGGTTCACCAATGGATCAATGGCAGCTTGAATGACATCCTTGTCCCAGTGGAGTCCTTTCACCTTAGAAGCATGTCCCAAGAAGTCATTAAACATGAGCAAAGATTTGACTATGATCGTGTCCCTGCTGTCCTCGAGCTGTGCTATCAGGCAGGAGTCGAAATCCCAGAGGAATATCTCTCTAATTCCAGATTAGAAAGTACCAAAGGTGATGAAACTATTGCCACTCCTCTATCATCAGAAGAACTACATTCTATGGCACAGAGAACTTTGGATGCCTGGGAGAGCCTCAGGCTAGGAGTGCAGAAGCTGTTGCTAGTCTATCCAGCAAAGGTGTGCGAGCATTGTTCCGAAGTTCATGTTGGACCATCTGGGCACAAGGCTCGGCTATGTGGGATTTTCAAGTATGAGAGCTGGCGCGCTGCTCATAAATGGAAGAGAGCTGAGGTGGATGACCTAGTTCCTCCAAAGTTTGTGTGGCATCGCCGGCCACATGATCCTCAAGTTCTCTTGGACAGTGGTCGAGGTTATTATGGGCATGCACCTGCCGTGGTTGAACTGTGCTCGAAAGCTGGTGCTCGGGTGCCTAAAAAGTATTTCTGTATGATGAAAGTATACGGCTTAACGCATAGTTGAGTTTGGTGCATGATTCTTATACACTGCATCATAAGTTGGTTAACTCAGAGCCAATGTTCTTGCAGAATGAAGGCTCATAATTTTATTTTGCTTTCATAATTTCGATATGGTGAAATTGCACAATGCAACCAAATTTCTCTTCCAGCAAGCTTCGCGAAGGATCAATTACACATGTATGCGATCAGCAGTATCATATGATTTATTGTTATTCTTTTTAAATTTTGATTGATAGACATGTATGTATGTATGTATTCTTTTTCTCATACCTGAACAAAGAGTTTGAACTCTACAAATCTTGATGTATGTTCAGGAATTGGTTCAAAAACAGGGATCCGGATGAATGAGCAATGTTGCAATATAAATCATCATATTTTGGGTATTTATTGGAAATACTTTATTACAGATCCAATTAATTTGTTGCAGAATTAGATACACCATGCTATCTACTGTAAATTATTTGTCAACTTACCATCTATA
The DNA here is from genome assembly GCF_009730915.1 of Dioscorea cayenensis subsp. rotundata. NCBI lineage: Eukaryota > Viridiplantae > Streptophyta > Magnoliopsida > Dioscoreales > Dioscoreaceae > Dioscorea > Dioscorea cayenensis. Next base: position 5,555,355 of record NC_052489.1, read on the forward strand.
TATATATACACACACCCTTGAAAAATTATTGGTCATCTTCAAATATCTTTTGTTAAACCATCTTAAACATTAAAACATACCTAACTTAAAGGAATATTTAATGACATTAATAAGAGTTAGATAGAGCTTTATTCTAAAAACCCATTAAAAGAAAACATAATACTCCACTTAACAAGTTAATGATATTCTCAAAGGCATCAAGCAAAGTAGCAATTAACATATGCTTTGCTCCAAGTGCTGAGACATCCCAAAAGTTACAGAATTCTTTTCTATATATGTATATATATATAAACTCCCCATCCATTCACAAAGGATATTAATCCATAAACTCTCGCATTCTACTTACGTCCAATAGAAACATCATGGAAAACAAGGAAAAAAAGTTATTATGGTGGTTGTTTGTTTGTCTACTATTTTTATTGGGTGAAGGGCGTGAGTTTAGAGTTGGAGGATCAATGGGTTGGACCGTGCCAAACGACCTAAATTCAATTACATACAACCAATGGGCTGAGAGCCATCGTTTTCATTATGGAGACTCTTTGCGTGAGTTTTTTTTTTCACTTATTTAATTTTTTATTTTATTATTATCGTTTATTTAATCTTTGTAAATTTTTTTTACAAATATTTAATATTATTATTTCGATGATGTAAAATTTAAGCTTAGAGCAAACGTTAATGTAACATGACTAAATTGATCACAATTTGTGGTAGCAATAATATATGATAATGATTAGAATAAATTACCATTAATGGTATTACTTCTCAGGTAGAAAATTAAGGGGAAAAAGGAAATATATACATTAATACAAAATCATATTAAATATTTTCAAAATATTAATACTGATGAGTACATGCATAAACAAAAAATGCACTTCATCTTTCGGAAACTTTATAAGTGTACATTTGTTTTTTTTTTTAGTATGTACTGAAAACAAACCCTAAATAGTTCCATATATATATAGATACTAGGTATGAATTAGTATCTAGTACTAATTAATTAATTAATTAAAACCAAACATTTGTGGGCAATTGAGTCCTTTAAAAGTTAAACAAAGACAAAGGTTTAATACAGTACATCCCTTTTGATTATAAGTTCAAGCCTTTAATGACAAAATTAATGAGATGTTGATTTTGAGTTGGAGGATATAAACCCAATGGACTAATAAGAATAATATTAATTTATTTTGTACAAGTTGTAATTATTCCTTAAAAAATTGGTGCAGTGTTTGTATACCCACCTGAAAAAGACTCTGTGCTGAAAGTGAATAAGGAGTCCTACAACAGCTGCAACACAGCATCATACATAAAAAAATACAGTGATGGAAACACAGTGATATTGTTGGACAGATCAGGACCATTTTATTTCATAAGTGGGGTGCAGGAAAACTGCTTGAAAAATGAGTCCATGATTGTGGTGGTCATGGGTGAGAGAAGCTCATCTAATTCATCTCCTTCTTCATCACATGCTTCTTCTTTAATTAGGGTTTCTGGTTTCATGGCTAAGTTTGGAGCTTTTCTTGCAGCAATGCTACTTGGTTATGCTGTTTCTGTTTATAGTATTTAATTGCTTTGGTTGATCAGTTCTCAAGTTAGTAAGAGTGTTTTTTTTAGTTTGTTTATGGTGAGAGTGACTAGTGAGTTAATAAGAAGCTTTAGCTAGCTTTACTTGTTTGGCTTCAGAGTGTTTGGGTATTCAACAATGAATCTTAAAAGGCTCCTCTCTCTCTCTCTCTCTCTCTCTCTCTCTCTGTATATACATTATATATGGACATGTGATGATTAAATGAAGATCATAAAATTCTCAATGTATGGTGTATGATTTTGTTTTGTTTTTTTGTTTTTGTGATAAAAAGTTTAAAGCACCTAAAATATATTAAAATAAAAGAACGGAGATAGAGCAATAGGATAAGAAATTGAATTGTAATCTTTAACATTATACATGTCATAATAGATAATTTCTGGACCAATCGATATGAACCAAAAAATCTCATCCTTAGTGATATGTGTAACATATTTGATGGTAATTAGAGGCCAAACTTTTTCACTGAAAATTTAAAAATTTTAAAAATAAGAAAAAATACTAAGATTAACCATCGGAGATAGACAAAGCATTTACCTGCCCTTGAAAAGGTCAGCTAAAGCACCATTAGACTCGTGAATTATTCTCGATGCTTGAAAAAGTGCATAGGGATTAAAAGCTACATTTGACTGCGAACAATGAGTCTTTGAGTTTGTGTCTCTTCTAGTCTTGAGTTTTAGTTGATAAAAAAAATTAATTAATATATGGTCAATTTTTATGATAGTCATAATAAGAAAAACAAAAGTACATTAATTAAAAATTTAGTTATCTTTTTCCAACTAAATGTTCTAGAAAATGGCCTAGAGTTACCATGCATGGTTAATTAAGTATTAGGGTTGGGCATCCAAGATGCATTGAATATTTTACTTTGATCAAAGACATCATAAATACCACATCATAGTAAAACATAAGATCAATGACTTAATTATATTTTTATAAACATAAAAAGGTTATCCAACAGTTTCTATAGTATTCTTAATACAGATAAGATTTACTTTTGTAATATAACACTTCTAAACCTGCGTAGCACACATTAAATAAAAAAACAATGATTATTTGCCATGGGATAGTAAATTATAAAATTAAAAATTCAAATATATATGTGTATATCTTTTTATTAGCAAACACAATACACCCACACTAAACAAGACTTCTCTTTATGTATAAATAATAAGTGGGAGATAATTAAAAGCTTTTTTTCAATATATATATATATATATATATAAGAAAAGTTGTGGGGAGAGAGAGAAAGAGAAGAGTAGTTGGGAGGGAGAAATGAATGTAAGGATGGATGCAAGCAGAGCAGAATAGTCCTGAGTGATATTGACCATTCATAATGAATGGGTCTGCTTGGTCTCTCAGTCTAATTTCAGACCATTTCTCCTGCATTCCCTATTAATTATTCCCAATAATTATTATATCCATTGTATATACTTCTTCTTGCAAATTAAATTATTTTTTATCATCAATCTGACCTTAACTTTTAAAATTATTTATTGATATGATCTTGGGTTTAATTAGTCAATATATATTATTTGTGGCGTGCCTCTGATAAATAGTAAATGCTTAATTCATTATTTATTGCACTTATTATACTCTAAATAAAAAAAAATAAGTTAATATAAAGAATATAAATAAATTTAAACATATATTCAACCACTTACTAATTACATTCTACCTACTTCCAGTGAATAAACACAGGGATATTCTATTCAATCATCAAAAATTAAAAACGAAAGGTCTAAATTATACATCAATATGTGTTCATACTGAAAGGGAAATCTATCTTTCATACCAATAATTGGTACCTAATTTTGTACATACGAAGACAAATATATATGTACATACCAACAACCTAAATGATCCTATCTTTTTTTTGTGTGTGAGCATATCTATATACATACACAACATAAATGATTCCTTTTTTTTCTATTTCACGTATCTCAATTTTAAAAAATTATAATCAGATCTCTATCTTTAGTATTTATTATAATTTAGTCTCAAAAGCATACACCATTAATAACGATCACATGCAGCATACTATGTGACATTTTTTTTCCTCAAAACTAGCATCTGAGTTGTCATATACCACATATGGTCACCATTAACAATGTATGTTCAGATGACCAAATTATAACAAAAATTAAAAGTAGGGTCCAAATCGTAATTTAACCAAAATGGAAACAAATGAAAAAATAAGGGACTGTTTAGATTGTTTACCTTACCAAATATATTCTAAAAAACAATTAAAAAAAAAGAAAAATAGAGAATATTTGACAATTTTTTATATTTCCATCTAAAACATAATAGACAATTTTTTTTCTTCAATTTTTGTTTTGAAAAACAATAAAGGCTGTTTATTATGTGATTTTGTTAATATATATAGATATGTAGGCGTTACAATACACCATATCAACGTTTGCATTGTGTGGCATATTTTACAATACACCATATCAACGTTTGCATTGTGTGGCATATTAATGAAGAATATCATAAGATGGAGAAGAATCTAGCCAGTTTTCCTCATTCCTATGTCGAAACTATTTCGATAGATGACAATGAAATTGCTGACACTCTTGCCACTTTTCGTAGAATAAACACTCAACTTTCTCTTTTCTTCCAAGGATCAGACCGGCCCTCTTAGTTTGAAGACATTTGCTCCAGAAGACACTTTGTTTTTAAGTTTTTGTTGAGCTCTTTTGCTTTTTGTTAAAAAAAAACAATACACCGTATCAACGAAAAAAAGGAAGAAAAAAAATCTATTGTCGTATTTGAATATCGATAACGTTAAAGGATCCAAGCAAACAAAAACATCCATTACACTTGGATCATAATATAGATTTTACGGTACAAAGATAAAAATAAATATTGAGAGCATAATGCAATAACAATAAATGCAATTTGTCCTAAAAATACTAGATTCTCCCAATAATTAAGCACGTGTCTATTATACACGAGCGAATGCCACATCAGTATACTTCCTTGACTTTTAACTTTAAGTAGGGATGTTTATCGCCTAGTGTAAAAAATAAAAAATAAATAAATAAATAAACCATTGATTACACATGAATCATATCATACATTTTATAGCACAAAGATAAAAATTGAATATTGCAAGCATAATACAATAGCAACAAGTTCAATTTGCCCTTGAAAACTTGAGACTCTCGGGATAATTATGTTTGTCTATATAGATGTATATATGATAATTAAGGGTGCATGAGATAACTAATTAGCATGACATCTTTGCTATCAAAACTATAGCCATGCAATATTGATGGTTATATATCTTATACTGCCAGCTTTATATATATAATTATATATATAATCACTGGTATGACAATCAAAAGCCTTCCCAAATTCTCACTGTTTTTCTCAGTGAGCATTTCCCCAGATGTTCAAAACTTTGCCTCATTGACTATGATCATTCACTTAACTTTGCATTTACTTCATTTGAGCATTGCATTGTTCTTGCTGCCATTCTTGAACCTTCAGTTCCCATCTCTTTATCTTTCCCCCATCACATCCACACTGTTAATCAACTTGCAGAGCTTTACTTCTCCCCAAATTAAACAAACATTCCATATCAGGCATAAATATTAACTGCATGTGATTGTATGAATAATTTGCTTTCAATATATGTATCCAATATTCAAATCACTTTCATGTATGAATGTTATCCCTAGGAACATGCAAACCCTAATGAAAAGCGAAGAAGGTAACAAATTTTGTTATATGATATATGTAAGTTATAAAGAGATGAAGTTAAATTAATAATCTCTGGAAGTCTTGGGAGTAGAGAGGGCACTTCCCAAGCTTTCAAGTTGACCATCAAAAGTATATATATGATCACCTGAGAAATAAATGTTGGTTGGTCTTAACTTTTATGAACTTTGTAATATTGATGATAAAACTAAAAGTTCAAGCATGCATGGAAAGTGATGTACACTTACATAATTACGTTTATATATATATATATATATATATGTATATATATATATATACTAGACTATACTATTATGATCCAAAATTATGATCATTTGATGGCATTTAAAGAAGAGTTAAAGTAGGCTCTCAGTGTTGTGTTTCAGTTAATACTACAACCTTCTCTCCAACCGTACAATATTCCTCTATTTAATTTGTTACATACATAATTTAATATGAAATAAATGGCATCATTAAGATGCTTAATAAATTATAAAAATAGTTTTAATTCAATTAAAGGAAAGGCGATGAAGCTTGGAAATTAAATACTAAGGTATGTATTCATGTTTGTGCTGTTTTATAAGGACCCCAAGATGACAGGAATGAGACATCAAGCACAATAACTTCTCTAGAGAACATACTAATAAGTGCAACCATTTACTTATTCAATTAATGTGATTCTCAATGCAACAAGACTTAGAATATGCATTTAATCTTCTTATCCATTAAAGGTTTGTTTTGCTCATTTATTAATGAATGAATTAGAACACTCCATAACAACTTCTTTCTTTTTTTTATTCTAACAAAATTTAGCTTCTTATTAGTATGATTATTCTTGGCTTGGAAATAAATAATAACAGAAGGTTTAATTTTATGTACAATTAATGAACAAATCACATAGTATGAAACTTTTGACTATGGAAATGATGGAGATAATTTAACTAAAAGCTATGAATTGGAAACTAATTATAGAGTCATGGGTCTTTGAAGGTGGTTGGGTTGAGACAAGTGATGAAGTGATTGCAAATGTCATTCAATTAGATGGGGAATTGGTCAATCAATTTCCAATTCATTATTTGGTCGTTCTACCCATGGCCAACACCCACCCAATTGCATCAAATATTAATGTTCAATTCTCTTTTGATTGTAATTTGGCCATAGATCAATTTGGATGGTAATTAATTATTTAATTAATTAGCTTTGTTAGAAATATCTATTAATTAGGATTTTATATTATTATGATTCTTTTTATTATGCTTATATATAATTGGAGAATTTTACTGCCAAAAGATACAAGAGTATATATGAGATAACAAGTTTATATTATGGAGTTCATTCTTCCTTATTTATTCTATATAATATATATTAAAATTTAATAAATTTTCTAAACATATTCTAAACTCTTTTATAGTTGTTTATCATATCACAATAAATACTTACATTTTAAATTTATCTACTTGTCAAAATTGACAATACAAAAATAAATGTTTAAAATAGTGTGATAATAAATATTGACAAAGATGCAAAGAAAGTGAATCGGAATTTTTTTTTTTCACAAAACGTGGGGAACAATATAATTAATGAAAAGTGGAAGACTAAGAAAGTCTTATGGTTTCTACAATTTCATTAATAAAGTAAGAATGGTATGCGTATCAATTAATGTATAGGTTAATGTTAAGATAAGATGTTGACATTATTTAGAATAAAAATACATAAAATAATAGTATAATTAATACTTAAAAATCAATGTAATATAAAAGATATGTGCACACTATTATACATATAATAACACGATTTCATAATTTTTTAATTAATAAAAAATGAAATATATTTTACTTAGCAAAACTAATTTTAGATGATAATATAACATGTCTTGTACCTAACCATTGGATAGCCCAATGGTATGACATCAAAAGTATAAGGGGGAGGTCATGGGTTCAAATCTCTCACGACGATGATTGATCACCGATTGTTCATATCTTGTTCATCAGAGATTTTTATCTATTCATACATCTGTACATCCGGGTTTTCGATGTTGTTTGTATTCATATAAAAAGAGCGACTTTGTCGTCATTATTAAAAACAAAACATGTCTTGTACCTTTAAATTGTTCCCCCAATTTCCAACTATTAATTAAATATGAGTTAACACTTAATGAACACATAATCTTTGTAATGGGATTCACCCCTCCAAAGTTGAACCCAAGTCAAGTTGGTCATCAAGAATGGGCTTGGTTTTGGAATAAGATCTTTGGTTTGGGTCAAATAAGTTAAGAAAGGGGTACACTAGTGATATTACTATCTCATATAATTATTCTCCTCAATTTAATGTCAATTAATTATCATCTCTTATATCCTAATTTTATAACCAATTGCCATCCACTCTTAAGAATTAACACTAATCTTTTTAATTATTCTCCAAGTTTTCTAAAGCTTTAATCATATACAAAGATTATAAGATCATAAAGAAAAATATTTTATGAAGAAAGAGTCTGTTTTCAAACATGAAGTTGGAATTTAATAAATCAATTTAAATCTGTTTTAATTTTTGTATTTTAGCATTTTTTTAATTTACTATTTCATTTATTTAATATTATGGGTTGATCATCTATTAATTTTGTATAATATTTTATTTTCTTAAAAAAATATTTAATAAAGAAAGAGTTTGGTTTTCATCCATGAAGTTAAAGTTTAATAAATCAACTTAAATCAGTTTTAAGTTTTGTATTTTAGTTTTTTATTTACTATTTTATTTAATTTTGTGGGTATGATCAATCATTTTATGAATATTATAATATTTCATTTTCTTAGAAAAAAAACAAAAAACTAATTTCTCTTTCCATCAGTTTTGCTTAGATTGAAAGAAATTCTATTTTGAAATTTTTAATTCAAATTGGTTGACTTGGATATATATTTGCCAAAAGCCAAGTTGGGCAGCACAGTTATGACCTAACCCATTTTCCATATCAATTTGGTCCCCCTTTCAATTTTGTCCACAAACTGTTGAAGGTCTTTATGACATGTTTATTTTATTTTATTTTATTTTTTTTGCGAATTATTATTATTATTGATAAAATCATTTATAGATCCTTGAAAGACCAAATTTTTTTGTTTTGAGTCCTTTGTCTCAGTCTATATATTTTTAAAAAATATTATCGGATAATATATATATATATATATTAGCAATTTCTTTTTTATGAGATGTGAACAAATTAACCACATGTTAAGGTTAATCACATATTAAGTATGTACACATATTTGCTCTCACCTTGTATGAGCTGAAATTCAAATCAGCCTTTTCGATAAAACATAAACACTCTACAAAAGAATCAATGCAAATAGATCAAAAAGTCACACACCAACACCCTTCATCTTAGATACTCCCTCCGTTCCAAAATACATGTCGTTTTAAGAAACAAAAATTTATTCCAAAATAGTTGTCGTTTTACAATATCAAGGCAATATTTATTTATTTATTCTAATTTTACCCATATATCTTCAATTTCCTAAGTTATATAAATGAAGAGAATAATATTTACAGTCCCAAAGAAAATACATGGTTTCAAGAGAGGGATAGTTTAGTAATTTTGTTGTTTTTTATGTTAAAATTTAAATAATTTAATGTTATTTTTAATGCTTGTGCAACATCCTTAAACGACATGTATTTAGGAACGAAGAGCAATCACTAAATTTAAAACTAACATTAAATTTTGTGTGGATGTGTTTGTCTATATATATAATGAACCTAAAATTAGAGAAAATATGTATGTAACATTAATACTTGATATTTGATGAGTGTATAGCATTCATGTATTTTATATTATTTTGTATGCTCATTAGCTTGTATTAAAATCATATTGTGGAATTTGATGCTAATTCTAGTATGTTTCACATTCTCACGCTTCAGGCAGCAATTACAGACGAGAGAGAATCAAAAGAAGCATTCTAGACCATAAACAAAGAAGTTGGAACTCTCTCGGCATCATTTGACTAAGGATAAGGCAAACTGGGAGGTTTACGGACAGCTTACTATTTATCTTACGGCCGTAAGTACTTTCCAGAGAACCATGTTCGCATCTTATGCCTGTAAGGAGGAGTTAGAGCCAAACCCATGACCTTACGGGCAAGACTTACACTTGTAAGGATGCTTGTAAGAACCATCCAAAGGATAACCAAAACTTACTATCGTAAGGGTGGTCACAAGAAATAGCACAATAAAGTTTTCGGTCCAGCGCTTACAGCCATAAGCTGGACCGAAACACAAACAAAAGTCCTTACGGACATGACTTACAGTCGTAAGTGTTTTTGTAAGGCTTTTGAACATCTTCTCCAGTTCCCTTATAGCCATGTCCTTAATTACGCCTGTAAGCAACTCATAAGCAGATGGGTATAAATAGATATGATGAAGATTTTTAAGGTATTCTTTGGATTTCTTTTGTTCTTTTCTTGGAGGCGAAGTTATGGAAGAAAGGAGATGAAACTTCAAGGCTCAAGGGGTGATTCTAGAAGAAGGTTTGGATCCACATTCAATGGGCGATTCTAGAAGAAGATTTGGATCCACCTTGGCGGCGTGCGTGTGAAAGCTTTATTGGGGTTTCTCCGGCGACCCTCCTACGGTATGATTGAGAAGGGGGTTTCCATGGTTTCCATGTTTCCTCCCATATCTTGTATCTTGAATGCTTGCCCTCCATTAATAGAAAGCTAATTTGTTAAATGTTTAGGTATAGTTGAACTCTAGGATTTATATTTTGACATTTGTTGTTGGATCTTATGATTTAATTGTTTTTTTAATTGTAATCATCTCTATTTGAATCTAATTGTGTGTTTGAATGGTTGGTTGCTAACGAGGCGAAAACCCTAGCTATCATACTTGATGTGCTTTACGACGAGAAGAAATTTCCACCTAGCATAGACATGCCGTGATTAGAGGGAATTGTAAATGAGACTCCGTCTCCTCCTCAATTTTTAATGATTATCTTCGTGCTCTTTGCAATCATCTGGAGTAGATTTTAGGAGAAATCATATTTCTACTTTGTATTCGAATTAGGGGTAATCTCCCTTCATGAGGGAGATTATCTACTCAAGAGATTATCATTATCTCACAGTGAGATTTTATAAAATGTTAATGCGATTGTGTGGATGTTTGTATCAGCTCTGCACCAATTTAGTTACTTTTTACCTTCAAAAAGGGGATTTATTATAATTTTGGAAATCTCTCGGTTTAAATAAGATTGCATACTTAGGCAACCTTTGTCTGTATTTCATAATCCTAGACAGATATTATGCCCGGGCATCATTTCTTCTCTTGATTTCTCTTCAATTTTATTTCTGTACTTCTTACTTTTGCTTTCTTTTGTTCACACACATCATTTAATCAATTAGGTTAATTTTCATAATTATGGCTATTACTAATATTCTCTTTCTTTCCTATGGTCTGACACTTTGGTTTACGCACACTATTATTACGCAATTGGCATATACACTTGCGTCTTTATCAATATTAAAATATTAACGACTAAATTAGTGCAAAAATAAATAAATAAATAACTGGCTCCCTTTTGACACCAAATATACAAGTTGTTACCTATTTATCAACAAATAAATAAATAAGTCATTGCCCACAAAAACCAGATATATGATTGATACATGCGCCAGTGAGCATTCAAAATGATTTTTAAGTTAAATTATTTATTTTAGAATATCTTAAATTTTTTTAAGAACATCGAAACATAAAAGTTTCAATCGAAATTATGTCGACATGTATACCTGATATACCAGACAACTCATAATATTTGAACACACACACACACACACACATACATATATATATATATATATATAGTATAGCTGATTTATTGGGTATATAAAAACATATTATTAAATTGGAGTACATATATAGCTGGTTTTTATTTTATTTTATTTTTATTATATTTTTGTGAGTGTTAAAGCTTCCTCTAAATGCAATTATATACAATGAGAAAGAGTTCCGATAGTTATCTGTAAATACAAAATGAATTCGTAGAGGTAAATAAATTTGCACAATTAATATGGCCAGACAATGTATGCATATGTATTCCCATGATTTATTGGGATATTATATAAAAAAAATACTATTTCAAAAGAACTCATTAAATAAAGTAAAATGCAATAATTTTTTATCACCAAGGATTCCAATGTTAATACAAAATTCTAAAAGATTTGAGGGAGAAAAACATGTGAAATAACTCCAGATAAATATAATTTTTACATGCAAACTACTGAATGTGTATATATATATATATCATTTGTTATAAAAATACACTAAAAACATATAACTATGATTAAATTATACACAAGATGTATATATGCAATGCCCTAAATTCTTTGTGTTTGCCTAAAAAACACAATAGGTAGATGCAATCGTGTGCTATTACAAAGAATTATATATAAATATAAAAAACAAAATTTGAGAGATTGACCAATTTACACACACAAAAAGCAAATACCCCTCTTTCTCAATCAAAATCCACAAAATAAAATCTCTTTTCTGTAAAAAAAAATCACAAGAAATATTTTTTTCCTTTGACCAATAAGAGGTATGACTTATAATATTTTGACTGTTCCACACAATAATTGAAGTATTATGTAATAATTCAAATATAATATATTTAAAAATAAATTTTCATTTATTATATTTGTATTGTTTCATATAATAATCCAATTATCATCTAATAATTCAAATGTCATATGCAACAATGCATTTCAATTTTTTTTTAAACATTATCTCATGTTTACTCAAATAGTTAACTAAAAGTTTTTTTTAAAAATTTCCAAAATATAGAGATATTTTTTTTTTCATATTTTGAAGACGGCATTCATATCTATAGAAAAAATCACCCATACAATAGAATAATTATTATTTCAATCGTCTTCCATCTTAATTGGATTCCAATCCTACTTAATTAGCTTGTCCACGATTCTCAAATAAATAAATAAATAAATAATATAACTTTTAATAATATTGTCAAAGGACTTTTAGTCCAGCAGTATTGATCCCACTATGAAAAGTAATGACTTCAGAATTCATATAGCCCAAATTCAAAACATGCTAGACCTAATGCTGATCAAAGGGTCCTTAGTTATTGGAGCGGATTAGGGCACATAACAGGACGCTCATTGTCTACTGTGCACAACCACTTAATTATACATGTGTTTGTCACATTTTTTTTTTTTAATAAAAATAGATAAACCATTACTTTATTAAAAAGAGTGTTTGTTGCATTTTGAAAAAAAAAAAATTTCTAATAATATCACATATATTGCACCGAAACCTAATGCTTTTATGTATGTATATATATATATTTATATAGTTTTATACAGTGGTGAAAGATGCAAAACTTAGGAATGAAAAGGGAGTACTTGGTCTAAACGCACGCACGCGCTCAAAATGGTAACAAGAGGTCATCGCGCGCGGTCGAGCGCGGGCGCTTGGTTGCATGCGCGGCCGAGCTCGCGCGCACAGGGCATGAACGTAGTTAATGGGAGTGGGAGGGGGGGCTAGAACGATGGGTTTCTTGCTTCTCTCCCAGTCCTCATTTATTGCTGGAAGTTGGACACCTCGCTGTATACAAATGGAATACACTCACCCTCCTCAACCCTCATTTATTATGCCAACTTGTCACCCTCCCCCACCCTTTTCACCCTTTCACCCTCCCCCCACCCTTTCCTTTTCCTTTCTTTTATTTTCTAGCTCCTCATAGAATGGATCAATCCTAATACCAAAGACCAAGTTCTCTTCACAACCAAATTAAACCAGTTTTCCTTCTTCTTCTTCTTCTTCTTTTTGTTCTACTTATGTTTTATTTATAACAAAACTATACGAAAAACTTGGTTTTTCTTTTCATTCATATTGTAATTAATGCACCTCAAAAGAAGTTCTTTGAAGCATCTCTTGAAAGTCATACATGAAGACTTATAATAAACTCCACTAGTGTTGTAAGTTGATTTGTCAATGCATACTGTTGTAGTTATAAAAGTACATTTATACTTTTGCTTATTCAACTAAGCTATGTAGATATTTATATATATATATATATATATTTGCCAAGCCGTCATTGCTTTTCACCATATAAATAGATAGACTCTTTTCATTTTGTGGAGGAATTTATAACACATAAGTAACATATAAAAGATATAGCACTCTCTTTCTATCTCTTTATCTCTTTATCTCTCTATCTTTGTATTTTTCTCTCTCTAGAGCAATTACACCACCCTCTCAATTCTCAATAAATGCAATTGCACCCTCTCAATGCGCTCTGCAATAACTCCTCCTTTGCCACATCTTCTCCACCTGTTCCCCCTTTCTCCTTCCTCACCACTCACCTTCCTTCTTTGTCTTCTCTTCTTCACTCTCCTTCTCCTACCTCCCTTCCATGCTTTCTTCTTCTTCTTCTTCTTCACCACTTGCTCTTTATTCCTTCTCTTAAATAAATACACTTCATAGATCTGATTAAAACCTCTTCTTCTTCTTCTTCACTTTTTTTTGTCTTCTGAAAGGAAAAGAAAAAAGAAAGATCTAATAGAGAGGTGGTGTTGGGGGGGTTAAAAACTAGAGTTTGGTGGACAAAATATGCCAGCCGGGATCATGATTCCGGCAAGACATATGCCACCGATGATCGGTAGGAATGGTGGAACTGGTTTTGCTTCTTCTTCTGCACTATCTCTCGGTCAGGTGAGCTAGCTATAAGAGATACAAGAAAAAAAACTCATCCAACTTCACCTTCATCTTCTCTCCTTTATTCTTTCTTTCTTTTTTTAATTTTTAGTTTTCTTTAATTGTTGAAAAGGAGATGATAATGGTGTGGTGTAGTTATCTTGAGTGACTCTCTTTCTCATCAAAAAATGATGGGTTTCTATATATGGTTTAATTTGTGGGTTAAGTTAGAGTTAAGAGTTGGGGCTTGAAATGGTGTTGTTTAACCAAAGGTAGCTAAATCATCCTCGGTTTTTGAGAAACGCGTTGAAAGTTGAAAGGTCTCTCTAGTTTTCTCTCTTTTCTCTTATTTGATTTTTAATCTCTCTAGATCTTCCTTTCTTCTTCTTCTTGAGAGAGATCTATACGTCAATTGTTAGAATCTCTAAGGCTAGTTCTTCTACTTTGATTTTTAATTTTTTTTTATTTTAAGAATTGTTTGTTTGACTCTTGTTTTCCTCTTTCCCTTTGACTCATGATTTCTTAAATATTATATACATCTCTGTGATATCCATGCATAGATTTCAGTCATAATCTTTAGATCTAAGCTTGCAAACAAGGATTAAGACTTTATAGTTTATTTATATAGAGAGTTTTGATTGATTGAAGAGAGAGTTCTAAATGGCTTCCTATGTGTGTTCTTCACTCTATAAGTTACAGCCAAACATGTTGGAAGGACAACAACTCCCACTTCAACACCAGCTTGAGATGGCACAAACCACCGGAGAAAGTGAGATGATTAGAGTTAGAGAAGAAGACTTTGAGAGCAAATCAGGCAGTGAAAACATCGAGTGTGCCTCCGGTGACGATCAAGACCCAAACAATCGGCCGAAGAAGAAGAGATATCATCGTCACACTCAACATCAAATTCAAGAGATGGAAGCGTGAGAACTACAACTTTATTTTAATTTAATTTAATTTATTTTTTTTGGAGGTTTTGATCTGATTTTATTTTTTCTATTTATGAATTACTGGAATTTGTTTGTTGATTTTGATGCAGGTTTTTCAAGGAATGTCCTCATCCTGATGACAAGCAAAGGAAGGAGTTGAGCAGGGAGCTTGGACTTGAGCCACTGCAAGTCAAGTTTTGGTTCCAGAACAAGAGAACTCAGATGAAGGTCTTTGAAACCCTTGAAAACCCTAAAAATATTATAAACTCTTTTGAACTAATGTTTTCTAATGTTTTTTTCTTGTTCCATTCTCTTCTTCTTCTTCTTCTTCTTCTTCTTCTTCTGCTTTTCTTCTTCTTCTTCTTCTTCTTCTTCTTCTCCTCGGAAGAGACACAAAATGGAAGGCATGAGAGCCTTAGAAAACCCTAAAACCTGCAACTCTTTTCTATTTTGATCTAATCTCTCTTCTGATGAAAAGAGACACAAAATGAAAGCCATGAGAACTATAGAAAAACCTAAAAATTGTGCTTTGATCTGAGGTCTTCTTCTCAAAAGGGACGCTGGAGAACCCTTGAAAACCCTAAACTTCCAACTCTTATAAACTTTGTTCTGATCTATCTTCTTCTTGAAAGAGTTACAAAATGAAAGGCATGAGAACCCTAGAAAACCCTAAAACCAGCAACTCTTCTCTACTTTGTTCTGATCTTCCTCTTTCGAAGAGTCAAAACATGAAACTAATGCAAACCCAGGAAACCCTAAATTCTCCAACTCTTCTCTATTTTGTTCTGATCTACCTTCTTCTCATAAGAAGACCTAGAAAACCCTCAAACCTTCAACTCTTTCATGTCTTTGTGTGTGTGTGTGTATTCTTTTGCTGTTTTCTTAACTACTCTCTTCTTCTCCAAACAGACACAACATGAAAGGCATGAGAACACACAGCTCCGAACAGAGAACGAAAAGCTCCGGGCTGAGAACTTGAGGTACAAGGAAGCTCTCAGCAATGCCTCCTGCCCTAATTGCGGCGGTCCTGCAGCTCTCGGAGAGATGTCATTTGATGAACACCACCTCAGAATTGAGAATGCAAGGCTTAGAGAAGAGGTGATATATGTATACTTGCATTCTTTAATGTACACCAAGAGCAATTGATTTTATGTTAACTCAATGTTTTCTTTACATTTCTTGTTTGCTTCGTATATAGATTGATAGGATATCAGGAATAGCTGCGAAATATGTCGGCAAGCCAATGGTATCATACCCGCTGCTATCACCACCGATCCCTTCTCGGTCAGGATTAGATCTTGGTGTTGGAGGAGGATTTGGAGTTCAGCCAGGCATTGGAGGTGAGATGTTTGGTGGCGGTGAGCTACTAAGGTCTGTATCGGGACAGCCGGAGATTGAGAAGCCAATGGTTATTGAGCTCGCAGTTGCTGCCATGGAAGAGCTGATTAGAATGGCACAGCTTGGAGAACCACTCTGGACACCTGCAGGACTTGATAACTCCATGGAAACTCTGAATGAAGAGGAGTATGTGAGAACATTCCCAAGAGGGATTGGTCCCAAGCCATTTGGATTGAAATCAGAAGCATCAAGGGAGACTGCTGTTGTGATCATGAACCATATCAACCTTGTTGAAATACTAATGGATGTGGTATGAACCATATATATATATATATCTATATATATACATGAAAATTTTATTCTTTTGATTAATCTTAAATTGTTTTGGATCACTGAGGTTTTAAACTTTGAATCATTTTCTAGAATCAATGGTCTACTGTGTTCTCTGGCATTGTCTCGAGGGCAGTAACTTTGGAGGTCTTATCAACTGGAGTAGCAGGAAACTACAATGGAGCCTTGCAAGTGGTAAAAGGAACTTTCTCCCTGCTGTATATATTATTCAATGATTATATATATATATATATATAGTTTGTTGGGAACATATTTTATCATGAGATTATAACCGAAGAACAATTCCATCGCATAAAATTATAGTTATTTTGATTTGTATGTTACTTACCTTTCTCTTTGATACAAATATAACAAAAGGTAATCAAACTCAAGCCTATACATACATAAATTCTCACAGATGTCAGCTGAGTTCCAAGTGCCTTCACCTCTAGTTCCAACAAGAGAGAGTTTGTTTGTGAGGTATTGCAAGCAACATTCAGATGGAACTTGGGCAGTGGTTGATGTATCACTTGACAGCTTGCGCCCGAGTCCGGTCCTTCGATGCCGAAGAAGGCCATCAGGTTGTTTGATCCAAGAGATGCCCAATGGCTACTCAAAGGCAAGCAAACCATTAGCAATTTCCAATCTTCACTTTAATTCTTAAAGAAAGTAATAGCAAAACAATAACAATACACTGAACTCTTGATGTTTTGTGTGCATGAATAGGTTATATGGGTTGAACATGTAGAAGTGGATGATAGATCAGTTCACAATATATATAGATCACTGGTTAACTCAGGCCTTGCATTTGGTGCTAAAAGATGGGTGGCTACTTTGGATAGACAATGTGAACGCCTTGCAAGTGTGATGGCTAGCAACATTCCTTCCGGTGATATCGGAGGTAACTAATGAATGAATGAATGATTTGTTTGTTTATTCTCAATTTTCATAAGATTAATGAGCAAGATTTATACATCCCCTATTTTTTCTGAATGTTTTTATAGTGATAACAACACCAGAAGGGAGGAAAAGTATGTTGAAGTTGGCTGAGAGAATGGTTATAAGCTTTTGTGGGGGTGTCACTGCTTCAACAACTCATCAATGGACTACTCTCTCAGGAAGCAGTGCAGAAGATGTTAGAGTGATGACTCGAAAGAGTGTTGATGATCCCGGCCGCCCACCTGGGATCGTCTTGAATGCTGCTACTTCCTTCTGGCTGCCTGTTCCTCCAAAGCGGGTTTTCGATTTCCTTAGAGATGAGAGCTCTCGCAGCGAGGTACACCACCACCACCACCACCACCAGTGTTACTGCAACTATTACTATTCTTTATTGATCGATCAAGCTCCTTCTCTTATTGATTTATTTATGTATATATATATATATATATATTTGGTGCAGTGGGATATACTCTCAAATGGAGGTGTGGTACAAGAAATGGCGCACATAGCAAATGGCAGAGATCATGGAAATTGTGTATCTCTTCTTCGAGTAAACGTAAGTCATAGTTAATAATTAAGAAGCTTACAAAATCATCATGGTTATTATCTTGAGTGAGTTCATTCTGATAAGAAAAGCAAATTCAATTTTTTTTAATTCAATGACAGAGCGCGAACTCGAACCAAAGCAATATGCTGATACTGCAAGAGAGCTGCACCGATTCGACAGGCTCGTATGTGATATATGCACCGGTAGATGTCGTGGCGATGAATGTGGTATTGAATGGAGGGGATCCAGACTATGTGGCTCTTCTTCCATCAGGGTTTGCAATTCTGCCAGATGGTCCTCATGGAGTAGAAGCAGGAGGGATTGGTGAGGTTGGCTCTGGAGGTTCATTACTCACTGTTGCATTCCAAATCCTTGTGGATTCAGTGCCAACAGCCAAGCTCTCTCTTGGTTCAGTTGCTACTGTTAATAGCCTTATTGCTTGCACTGTGGAAAGGATCAAGGCTGCTGTTTCCGGGGAAACTGGAGGCCAGTGAATAACGACGGTATATATGTATATAATCTATTAGTATTTTAGTATATTATGATAGTTTGTATTCAGTGTGATTGGTATCGAAAAATATATGAACTGAGAATGAGAAGGTTTGGAATGCAGGAGATGGAAAAAGGAGGGACTGGGACTCTAGGGAGTGGTTTTTATTTGGTGTGGGAAGTCAAGAACGCACCTTAGATTCTTCTTGTTTTTGTGGTACTTTGCTTTCTTGTGGATCTCTCTGAAGAGGAGGATTTGGGAAGCAGAGGAAACTTCATGGCAAGGGTGTTGGTTCGGGTATTGACTTTCCCTCTTTGGAGCTTTGGTACTCTTTTATCTCTTTTCTCAATCTATCTATGTCTCTCTTCTGTTATTTTATTTTTATTTTTATTTTTCTTTTTATTACTTAGGGTTTTGTACTTTGATTGTGATAAGCAAAGACTGTTTCTATGTGGGTCTTGCTTTTTGTTGTTTGTTTGTTTGCTTGTCAACCTCAGTTCTACTTGATCATGTTGTTATGTATGTGTCTCTTTTATGTGAATTTCTTGTCATGGTATTTGGTGGATAGCAAGTGAACTAGTCCACAAGCTGTGACTTATATATATATATATGAAGGCTTCTCTTAGTTTAATAATGTTATCAGCTTCCTTCTTTCCATGTTTTCTGTGTTTGCTATTTGTTTATTTCTTTTTTTGTGTTTGTAATTAAGAAAAAAAGTTCTTGGAGACACAAAATTATAATGTGAATTTCTACTTGTAACTTTTCTTCAAGTCTAAACGGTTTGATTTATTTATATATGTATTATTATTATTATTATTAGTTAACATTATTTCCCACTGATATTAATTGTTGGTGGAAACAATAATAAAGATTGCTTGATGGATTGTGGTTGCAATTGGGTATATTCATTATCTTAAGAATTTTTCAAGCTCAAGGGTACAATGAAATCAAAATTTCCATGTTCTATCAATCAGATACCAGCTCAACAAAAACATTTCAGCTGCACTTGAACGCTCTTTTAACCATCAGTCTAAATATTATACATCCAATTACAACATTAAATATTCTGGGTATGAAATATTGCCATAAACAACTACTATTAATCCATCAACAAACAGCAGCGATTGGAAGCATAAACTGTTAACATTAAAAAAAGAAAAAAAGCCAACAATTTGAGAAATAAATGGATTTCAGAAACCCTGTAGAAATGCACTCAAAGCAAAATAGCTCCAGAGCTTAACTTTAAGATGCTGCATTGTCCAACTAGTGAACACAGAGATGTCAGATTACAAATGTAAAATAAAATGAAGGTGGCATTTCCCACAATTTTATTAGCAGTGCTGCCTGTTGTTGCACAAGCATCTGACTTTTCACAGACTGCAAAACCTAACAGAGAACTTTACTGTTAACAAAACCCAGAGTAGAACATCAAAGATAAACAAAAGAAAATATAAAAGATAAGCCAGAACTATGAGGCGATCATAGACAATTTCATAAAAAGATAATTGATTTGTTCTGCAGGCAGCAGCCGACCCTACCCACGGAAATCTCTCAGGAACACATCGACTAGAAAGGGCGGGCAAAATCCCATTGCTGCAAAGACAGAAAAGCAAGCGAAAATAGAGAGATGGGAGGATCATATAAACTTTGCTAATAGCACGCATGTTACAAAATTGAAAATCTCTTCTAACGCAGCACTACTCTGAATTTACATTTACAGTATGAAACATGATGCCAAAGCTACGCAAGCTGGAATATGATTAATTGGAAAACAAGAAGCTGGGTGTCTCATAAAAGGCAGTTACCATTGAAGTAACTTACAGATTAGATGTCATAAACTCTACTGTATAATTCTGTTTTGCACAGGATTTCCTGCATATAGAACAAAACAAAATCTTTTCAGCTGCTATGATATAACCAAACATGCTAACAAGGAACTAAGGTTATGGCAAATAAGAGAATATTAATCTCATTTAAGCATCCCAAAAAGTATATACAGTGACATGGTGCAAATTCTAAAACTCAAATTAGAAGGTCTTTTACCCTGTACAAGCACATAGCTAGGTGTTTGGCAATGCACTGCTGGTTCATATACCCTTGGTTAGTACTCAATGTAGAATGCCGATGAATACAACACAAACACAAACACTTCAAAATCAAATTTAAGCCCATCTTACTACCATGGGATCAAGTATAATATTTTATCATCTTGTGAGCTCTGTGAGTGGAGTTGACAATTCAAATGACACCCATTGCACAAAGTTATAACACCCAAATGTCTCCTATGCTTATCACACCACCTAATAAACAAATGTCCAGAATATGGATGCCACGTCACATAAAATGCACACATCAAAGGTTCAGCAAAACAGGAATCAGCTTTTGTAATTACAAAGAACTATGCTGAACTTTGAGACCAGCAACTATCTCAACAGTTCTACATGGACCAGATTACAAGATAATTAACTAACATGTGTTGTTCTGGCAGATATTATAAATCAGGTCACACTCAGTTAAGAACAAATTTGAATCCACAGATATATATAGATATATATATATATATTAAACATAAGATATTAGTTCATGAGTCAAATTTTAGTGTCCCTCTAAATGCATCATGCATGTTTGGAAAACATCATTAGCAATGAAAACCTTTAAAAATTTCATTAACAAATTCTCTAGAATGATGAAAGCAAATATTTTGGGAACAACACTATTCATGTTCCTAAGGTAATTAGACATCAACAAACACAACCTTCAGGCCTTGAATGGATAAGAGCATCGGAAAAAGGCTAGAGAGAGGCCACGCAAGTGTCTGGAAAAGGACATCCAACATAACCTAAACACTATTCCCCAACTCAAAAAACACATATCCGCTTTGTTTTGTTGATTTACAATATTGTAAAAAGTCTATTTATTTACATCCTATTTCTTGCATTCTTATAAATAAGCTTAAGTCTGAACAACAGATATAAGCATCTGATCCAGAAACACATAAAAATTGGGAGGGACTCCAAAAACCTTCTTTGCCTAATAGAAAGGAGTTCAAGACTCGCACCCTAGAGAAACCCAGAACCAAAATAGAGTGGACAAAGAATTGGTCGGACAGAAAAATATTCATAATCAGCAGATTGCAGGTGTCTGATCCTGGCACACCATTCATTCTACCAACGGTTTACATTTTGCATTAAAAGTTTAAAGGCAGCCAATAACTATACTAACTTCCAACGGAAGGATATCAAAAGTGAACTCACCTTAAGCTTCTGCAAACCCTTTGGCAGATTCAGACCTGCATTTAGCATGGACAATGGGACCCAACTGAGATCTATCGAAACCCTCTACATTTCCATCAGGTGCATTCAAGTATATAGCCCCCTTGTACATCCACTCCTCAGTCTCATCACTGTAAAAATCCTCAAATGGCTCTGCACACAATGCACAAACATTCTGATTTTCATCTGCCGGAACAGCCAATTCTTTGTCTTCTCCTTTTTCGGTAACTGTTTCAGTGGGCAAAAATCCAGGGACAAAATCAGTTCCCAATGCTTCTGCTCCACTGAGCCACTCCTTCGCACTCACAAACCATTTGCGTGAAGGTTTTTGTTTGCGGTTCTTTGATATTCGATTCTTAGTTACATGCCAATCCATGTGGGCACCATGTTCTTCTTGGCATCTAAACCGCATGCCACATGTCATACATTGTCTTGGAAGCTCAGTGTACAGGGCATTTATTGCAGACTCATGTCGCACCTTAAGAAGATCAGCATTAAATTCAACCCCCACAGGATCCTGCAAAATCATATCATGCAACTGAACAAGTAGAAACGTACATATAGAAAAAACCATATCTTGTGATCCAACTGAAGGGATATTTTTCATCAACGGATAAAAGTACCTGAGAAGAGCTTTGTGGCTGCAAAGAAATCAAACCTTTTTCCATCAGGGAACTGAGCAGTCCTGAGAAAGGATTTGCGGGTGAACTGGAAATATTGGAATTAATAGATGCAGGTCCAATCTGCACTGAAGGTGGAGGTGGCCCTGGAGGCAAAGGAGGCAAGTTGACTCCAAGAGCTTGTAAGGAGTTGTCATGTGTCTTGTATGTCACATGAGAGGAAGGTAAACCAGACAAAGAATTCTGTAAAACGGAGCCCAAAGGAACACCCATTTCTTGTGTGTGTGAGATGTTTAAAGGTGGAGCAACTAAATGAGATGAAAGCTGAACAGGTGCAGAGGATATTAAGTTTCCACGTGATTCATGAAGCTGAATTGGCATAGCTTCCCGGTGGTTTGATTGTACCGAACCAGAATGCTGATATGGTAAATGGTGCAGTGCCTCGGTGTCCGTAGCTTTTCTATCAGTGGCATCATATTGCTGAAGTGGTAATACTAAAGACGATTTTGGCCCCTGGCCAACTATAGGCTTGTGGGTTTCTATAAGATCAAATTGACTTTTAAACTGCTTCTGATGTAAAGGAAGAGGGTGCAAAGGCAATGGCTGTGATTTATGAGAAGAAGCCAACATTGTTGAAGGGTTAGGAGGAGAATATGGTCTCTCAGTCAAATGCTTCTCCAAAGTAGATGCATTGACTCTTGAAGAGTCAGAATTAAGGTTGGATAGCCTCTGAAAAGGTACCTCTGCTTCTGGTACTCTATGGCCAATTAAGGACTCCCTCCCACTTACTGATAACGGTACTGGAAGTTTGGGTATATCACAGGGCAGCTTCCATGAATCTTGAGCATGCTGAGAAGAACCCTGATAATGTAAAAAGGAAAATTTTCAGATAATTCAATTATCAAACATGGATCCATGAATAGACCGCAAAATCATAAAACATTCTAAACTGTAAGTTCAAAATTATGCATACTCATCTTGTTTGGAGTAAGAACAGAGACTTCTTAAGAAAAACAAAACAGCATAGGCCCAGGAAAGCATACACAAAACCATAAGATGTCAGATCATATACTAGACAAGGCGCAAAAAAACAAAATGCTGGTTCTAAGGTCCCACCACGATGGAACAAGTATAGAACTCCGTACTTTCTCCTTACATAGTATAGAATTGCCAGAACACGGCTGTATGATTGCAGAAGTTCAAAAAGAAAAGACATTATCCACAAATTATAAAAGAAAATCATATTATTTCCACATGTTTCAGTCATAAATAAAAACCAGCCTATTGAAAAACAAACAAGATACAGAATAGAGTTATACAAAACCTTGGCGAGAAACTGCATAGTTGAGAAGTTTCAAACTCCTATCAAAAGAATAATTTAACATGTGAGTTACAATAATTCAAATATTATATTAACTTATATATTCAACAAACACATCTCAGGAAAACATTAAAAAAATAAAGATTAAAACTGCATTGGATCCAATGGGAGAAGAGCAGAGCAAGCAATACCGTAAAAAGTAAAAAGAACAGAAAAGTTAGGTAATCTACAAGGTGGATCCTATCATCAAAAACCAAAAACAGGTTACAGAATTGAACGTGTTCCAGATTAGTAAGAGCATAAAATGTACCCAAAATTTCAAAGAGAAGAATCATACACTTATAAGGGGAATTCTGTCTTCAAACTTTAAAGCAGGATCATCAACATGAGAAGCCCTTGAATGGCTGGACCAATTCGCCCTTCTGAAATCAGATTCAACATACGCTCCACCCCATTTGCTTAAACCCGCCCTTGTCGTTAAGGGCTCAACAGGTGGTAGGCTATTTTCCCTTCTCTGGCTAGCTAATGTTGGGTTCATATCCTCCCAAACATACTCCTCTTCCTCAGTATTCTGCCACCTTCTTGTAGCCACATCACTATTCACACCATTTGACTCCAGTCGCATTATCTTTGGAACCTTCTCCTCAAAAGTACTTTTGCCTCTGTAATTTCCATAAGCATCTATCAGTTCCCTTGTCCGTTGCCTGTTAAAGTTATATACACTGAAATCTTCTGGCCGTTGATAGGCGTAATCAGAAGACCAGCTCTTACCCAGCCAACCATTCTGCTCACTCACTTTGCAAGGTCCAAACCCATGTCTGGAATCAGAAAGAGCAGCACCTGGAACAGCACAAACAGGTGAAATCTCCTTTTTCAGTCTATCACCTGATGGTGAAGTAGACCCTCTCAACCTAATAGTTGGTGCAGGTGTAGGTGCAGGTGCAGGTGCAGGTGAAGGTGCAGGCCTAAATCCCTTGATCTTTGAAGAAGCAATTCCTCCTTCCATCATAACCATTGAAGGTTCATGTCCACCAGCAGTTTGTGGAGAGCCTCTTCCAACTGATCCTTGATGAGGAGGGGTTACATCATTATGTTCAAAATCATACTCACCATAATGAGCAGAAGATTTCTGCCCAGCAGACTGG
This sequence comes from Dioscorea cayenensis subsp. rotundata, assembly GCF_009730915.1. Taxonomy (NCBI): domain Eukaryota; kingdom Viridiplantae; phylum Streptophyta; class Magnoliopsida; order Dioscoreales; family Dioscoreaceae; genus Dioscorea; species Dioscorea cayenensis. Next base: position 5,580,261 of record NC_052489.1, read on the forward strand.
AGACTTGAAGAAGTACCTCTAACATCTTGATAATCCTAGTGTTATCAAACCGAAAAGATTTATAATTTCAATAATTTTAAATGGGAAATAACAAGCATGAGTAATCTCAATGCACTTCAGAAGTGTAAGACGTATATCACTTCAGATTAGCACCCCAAACTGAGAATATAAAATCAAATTATGCAACAGTTAACTAGGTCTAGTCAGCAAGCAAAGGAATTGTTATTTGTGTTTCAAATGAACCTCTTTAAAATAAATATTAAATAAGAAACTAGAGAAATTTTAAACCAATATGTGGTCTGCATAATGTTATTCTGCGTAACAAAACCCAAGGTGGCCAGGTGACGAGTCACCTCGTCTTGTCAGTAAGAAAAAGATTAAGTCCATGCTTATTCTGAATAGTAAAAAAAAAAGCTTTATAGCCTTTATTATTCTTTCTTTATAAACAATCTCAATTTTTTTTTAAATCATTAACCATCAAAGAGTTTAGAAATTTGTAAGCACAATTCTAAAAGCTTGTACCAGTCATAAGTAATGGTCCACACATAAGTCAAAACAAGTGTCTCATAGATTAAATAGATTACTTTTATAGCTGAACAAATGACACAGAAGTTTAACATGGTGGAAATTGATCACAAGTTTTTCAATAAAGACTGAAAGCAAGCAATCATTATAATTGTGCCAGCAGTAAATACTGGTTTAGTTTAAGCAGAAATGTGATGTCAGACAAGAAAATTGTAAATTAAACCTCACCGCAGAAGAATGCTCAAGATGGCGTCGGGCCTCCAAATACTTTGGATTGATATGAATGCCATGAGATGGGCGAGAGGAAGGGGATTCAGAATGTCTGGTATTCGTCGAGCTGGTTGACTGCTGGCTATCAGGAGTAGAAAATTGCAGCTCCTCCTCAATTGTACGAAGCACATAATAAGGGAAGACCTGTGACCAAGTCCCAAAGAGGTGACGCATAGCAGGATGCAGACTGAAATGAACTTGATTGTATGCCTCGCAAAAAACCTGAAGGCATGCATGACAGTGAGACTTCAGCAGTAAGGCAAGGACACAGCATTTGCATACATGCTGATAAGCAAAAACATATTCCTCAAGAAATAAAGACTAGATAATTAACAGCTCAGAAAAGGAATTAAATGACAAGTGCAAAACTAAAAGAATATAAATAATGGTTGCACACTAGTGTGAAGGATAAGGACAATTTCTCAGTATAGTATGAGAAGGATGGTGCTTTTTATAACTAAAAGTTTTTCTCCAAAACTTAGGAAGTTAGCTTAAACCTCACATGCATGGTCCATGGAGGACAACATGACAAATAATCTAAAATTGTTATAAAAAGATGGGCAGTGGGTAAGATTAATGCTTTGAGGAAGCACTCACCTCAGCAAGCCGCTCCGCAAAATATCTCACATACTCGCGACCAATGTTCTTGACTATGCTATCTAGTAAGTACAATGAAGGAAGTTTTTGATCAATCGGTGCCTGTAACAACAACGTTTCCTCCAAATCACATGTGAATACATAATAATTAAAAGGACGGTAAATTAACACAAAGAAACAAGAAATCAATATGCAAATGCAAATAGCACATACTAATAATAGAAGTGGAGTAATTTTTTTTTATTCCTCTTCATTACCACCAGTGGGTATTTTATCATTATAATGCCAAGGGTTGTGCACAACCATACAGCATTTTCAAAATTTTGGAATATCAATTTTTCATGGCCAAGGGATCACCATGCATAAAAATTGACAGAAAGTAATAATATCATCACTTGATAAAGAGAGTTCACCAGTACCAAACCCCTCAGGGTAAATCAAAAGTGAATTCCAAAAAGTCAGAAAATTTAATTCCAATGAAATTAGAGCTTCTCTATCAGTCTTAAACTTTATTTATTTATTTATACTAGGTCTCTACAAAGAAACCAAACCCTTAGTCATGGAATTCAAAAATAAATTAAATACTACAACTATAAATGCAGCTCCAAATGCTAGATTTACGATTATATTCACTAAAATAACCGACTGAGAAATGATATTATGTTGAATTAGATTAAAGACCATAAACTATGGTAAATTGAATAAGACATCTCCAACCCTTTCCCTTTCTACTGTGCCTCAATAGATTAGCCAAAGTAAAAACTTGTATTTCCCTTTCATATCATTCAAAATACAAACCACCACCAACTACCTCATCAAAATCTCTGTTCAACAAAGCCACCGCTTCCACAATGTTATTTTGTTTCTATGATTTAGTTCGCTGCAATTGAGATTTTAGCCAAATGAACACAAAATGGTACTATAGATCCACTCTAAAATGTAATGCTAATCAAGAAATACAAGACAGAAATATAGATTCATAACCAAAATCAAGTAAAAAAACCCTAATTTGATCCAAGTACCACAATAAGAAACCCTAAAAAAGCATAACCAATGCACAGTCCAAGCAAATCAGTACCAAAGAACAGCCGCACCTCAAGAATCCGGGAGCAGATAGCATCAGCAATCCCCTCAGCAAATTCACGCTGTTCCCCGGCAAGGATGGTGAGTTCCGTGATAACCGGCTTCGAGTTGAAAACAAGCTCTGAAAGCACCTCCTCGTAAAGCCTCACGACCTCCTGCGCCGAGGGCAGCGGGGGCTCATCCTCACCGAGGGCTCTCAGCTCCTCCTCCCGCTCTCTAAGCAAGGCGCGGAAACGGTCCAGTATGGGTGGCGACGGCCGTTCCACCGGTGCAGCGCGCGGTGGCCGATCGTGGGCAAGCCCTAGGGCTCTGGGGTTGTCCCGCGACCCGGAGAACCTCTCGCTCTCCATTGATCTCTATGGAGATCGATGAGCTCTATCTAGGGTTAGGGTTAGGGTTAGGGTTAGGGTTACGAGTTTCGGATTCGAAGGAAGCCATGAGAAGAGAGAAAAGGGCATGGAGTTTGCGGTGGTCGGCGAGGCGCCTTTTCTGTGAAACGGAGCTTGCCCTTTCCGGCTTGATATGCTCACGCCGAGATTTCCAGAGTGTAACCTTTGTAGATTAGTAGCACGTGGGCCCCTAATCATGTGATGGTGAGTGAAGCGGTGAGAGACATATGGGAGTGGTTTATGAATAAACGGTAGTGGATTTAGAAATGCCTCAAGATTTGGATTTGGGTGATCATTGTGGGAATCTTGATGAGATTTGGGAAGTCCAGTGCCGCTGAATGTGGTTTGACTTGGAAAGTTGGTTTTTGTTTTGGACGGGAAAATTTATACTGAATTTTTTTTATATTTTTTTTTGTATAAATTATATTTTTACATTATTTTTTTTATTTCGTAAAATTTAGCACCGTATTTGGATTTAAGTAACACAGTATTTAGATCAAGGGCTCAAAAGGAAAAGTAAAGAAAATAAAAGATTAAGAAGGCTTAAGTTGAACCCTACATAGATAAATGCTTTTAATTTTTTTAATTAAAAATGATCATTTAGCGAAAATATCCTTTTTAATAAACTTTCTTAAGACAACAACATTTAAAAATCTAACACGATAATGTACACTTCTATTTGTTTCTTTAAAAATATGATAAACATTTGCACATCTCAATTGAAGACCAAAATTGCTTGTGTCCATAGAGCATAGGTGTTCAAAGATCTCTAAGTTTAATCACACTAAATTCAATGAGAGCTTTTTGTCAACTCTTAGCAATAGACGATTGCCACGTTATTATAATAGCATCCAGTTCAAAGTTGACCTTTTTTTTTTTCTTCATTAATTTAAAACGTTTATTTGAGCAAGAGGAATGTTTAATCCAACCATTCTTCACCCTCAATAAACATTTCAAAATAAATAAATAAAATTACAATTAGTATGCTAAAAAAAATAATAATAATAATAATTGTGATATCTTGTTCTCCTTTTTTTGTTTCATCCCTTTTCTTTGTTTCTTAAGGGATAGGCTTTTTCTTATTTTTTTATTTTAAACTGGAAGGGCATTCTCGTTTTTTTTATGTGTGTAATGATATTTTAGTGATTTATTTGAAGTGACGAGAGTAAAAGGGTTATTTTGCCTCAAACCTTATCAATTATCATTATTATCTTATTTTCTCCCATAGCTAGACTTAAAGAGAACTCTTTTTTTTCTAACTCTTGGCCATTCATCTCTTCTTTAAAGTTTCCATCAAATTCTCAAGCTTCTTTGGAAATTACGAGCTAAACTTCTCTAATTGAAGTTGATTAGAGTGAGTCTCTTTGCAAGTTAGTGTTTTTATTATCTTGTTCATGTTCTTTGGCATGTTGCAGTGATTCTTTAAGTTTTCTAAGTGTTAGTCTTTGTATGGAGGTTATTGGGTCCTTGTTTTGAGTAGAGTTTATCTTGTTCTTCATTCTATCTTGTTCTTGTTTATTTGGAGAGTTGTGAATGTCTTCTTTGGATGGAATTTTGGATTGAAAGTATGAGCTTTGGATGCTCTAGACATTGTTTATACATCCCTTTATTATTTTGCTTGAAAACCCTAGTGGATGAGGGATGTATTCTAAGGAGATTTGTAAAGTTTTTACTCTCTGTTATTGTAGCTCACCTGGAATTACTGTAGACCCGAGAGTTTGTTTTCTGATATTGTAGCAATCGTGTGTTGGCACATGTTGTTTTGAAATCTTTGAAGTTAGGGCTTTAATCTCTATAGAGTCGTCATTCTACCATCTTATATGTAGGCCAAAATTCTTAGTTTTTAACTTCTAATTTGATTCATTTCATTTGTTGCGGTTGTTTTCCATTTTTTGTATTTTGTTCCTATGTTCCATATTTGGAATGCTTTCATATTTGTAGGAGGAGAGCCTTCGAGCAAAAGCAAGGCCTTGGAGAGAGCTTGACCACATTTTGGCCTTTATTGTGAGTGAACTTTTGTTGTTAAAACACATAATCGAGTAGAATTTGAATGATAACTAATAGAAGTATTTAGCATGGCTTTGGAATATAATTCTTCTTGAGATTTTATTTGATGTCTTTTGATCCTTATTCTTCTTTGATCCTTATTCTCTTTGTGAAAGGAAAGGTTATATTAATGAAAATGTGATACTTCTTGTGAAATGAAAGTCTTGTGCTTTAATATGCAAATGTTGTGCGAATGCTTTTATGTTATTTGATGGTGACAAGCTTTGCCCTATTCACTGCAGTGGAGGTCCCCACTGTTGGCATGTAGAGGTAGTGTGGTTGATCATATGGTCCATATTAGGAGGCACGTAGAAAGCATTAATGGAATAAATGCTAACTGAAACATTCGGGGTCACCACGCAAGGTTCTCAATGGCCAATGCTGAGGAGGGCTACCTACTTGATTATGTTATATTTAAAATTAACCTTAGTGGGTTTAAACCCTAGTTGTGGCCACAATTAGGGTGAACATTCTTTGAGACGAGCTCAATGAGTTTTAAAAAGAATGATTTTTTGGTGAACACTACAGCATTATAGGGTTTTAGCGGCATTATATTGGTGGTGTTATATATAAATGCCGTCGCATTTACTCCGTTTTTATTGTAAAATGCCATAAAGCTCTTTCGAAGATGGAAGAATTAGACATTAGTGGCATTTAAGAAAACAATGCCGGTGAAATACCATGAATGCTCTTTCGAAAAGGGAAGGGTTCCAGAGAAGGTTTCGTCATTAGAGTCATTGATTTAAGAAACACCGGCAATGATTTTGACATTCATGGCGTGTATCATATAAAAACCAGCAATGTCCACTCGCGCTATAGCTAGAAAAGATGGCACGAAGAATTTTAGAACATCAACGGGGTTTTCTGTAAAATGCTAGGAGAAATGCCGGGACACATTTTGTTTTAGCGGCGTTTATGTCGTAAAACATCGGGAAGTTATGGTTTTAGCTGGGTTTGTCGATGAAGGCCGGGAAAATGCAATTGCAATAATTTTTATTTAAATACACAGCCCTTGATTTGGTGGCATTATGTGTGGAAAACACCGACAAGGATTATTATTTTGCTCCCCTGCAAGTCGACTTCTCCATCGGCTGCCCAACTCCCAAATTTCAGCTTCTCCCCTACCATGCATCCTCTCTTGTTAGCCGCCTCCTGCAAATCTCCATCGGCCGCGCATCCTCTTTTGTTAGCCGCCACCTCCACATCCCCATCAGCCGCGTATCTCGCTGCTCATCTTTGACAATCCGATCCTAAGTTTGCTTGCTTATGATGTTTTCCCTGGTGATTCTTGATCTGTTTGATTGATGAATTTCACATGTGTTAGCAAATTTCCTTAGTGATACTTTGATGTGAATGCTAATATGTGTTAAATGTATAGCTAATGATTGCCTCAATTAATGCTTGATTTATACATGTTTGGATCACTAGCAAAGTAACTTGATGTACTTTAAACAATTGCTACCTTGTTACTTATAATTTGGTATTCATTATCATTTAAATTTATACAGTTATGCTCCAAGATTGTTTTAGCTTGGTCCTATCAGAACTTCATCACCTCACTCTCTATTTGCCTATCCTGCTTTGTCACAGAACTTTCATTCAAAATCAAATCTAACTTATACCCCTTATAATCCCAGGGAGGAAAAGCTTTAAAATTATTGGCAACATCTGCAAGGCATGATATTGAAGATTTTCTTGAGAAGAAAGTCTATCTAGAGGTACCAAATAAAATCCAATGTTTTTCCTTTCTTCACTAAAATTATTAATTCCTTTAATTATTCTAAAGTTTGTTTTTAGATAGTTTAACTTGAAAGCCTTATGTTTACTTGAGAAGTTGATATTCAAATTATTACATGCAATGAGTTTGCCAGAAAGGAAAATATAAATTTCTATCAAGATATTTAGATAATGAAACTAATTAAAAGGGTGAACCAAATGAATCTTAAAGTTTTAGTGTTTTATTATGTAAGTGTGGATCATTCATTTCAACTCAATCACCATAGGTGCTTACAATAAAATTGTGAAGCAAGGACAATTTCCAATTAGGATAATTAAAGACATATTTAATTTATATTTATAGATTTGTGCCTATTTTGACTAATATGACCCTTCTTCTTACACTCATTCTTATATTATTTCATCAAGCTCTCATTCAAATTCTAAAAGCAATGTTATAAAAGGTATGCAAATATTAGAAAAGAAAGATGGTTAGACAAAGATAGCGCCGAAGAACTTATTGACAAATAATATATAAGTGGTAACAATTTTTTCAAATCCTTTTGTTTTTCCAAATAATTGAGTTTTCTAAATAAGTTGTTTGGTTAATTTGAATATGACACTCATGTATTGTACTTTGTTTCTAGGAAGAGTTGATTCAGTTTAGTAACCTAAACCAATCGAAATATAGAGAGAGAAAGGAGACCATCACATTTGTCTAATCATATATACGGGTTATTAAGATATTTGAAAACTTCTAATTGATTTTTTTTTAAATGACATACCTCACAATTCATAAACTAATTATTTTGCATTTAAATTCAACAAAGTTTTTGGGTATTATTTTATAAAAGATAAAAAAAAATATATAATGAAGTGCATCTTGAGATGTACAATGAAAACCACAATCTTTGAACTTGTGGCTTGATATGATAATGAAAACCCCAAACTTTGAACTTGTTTGCTCTTTTAATTAATGACTTCAAACTGATTGATGATGACCAACATTAGAAATAATTTCATGGAAGGCATTTTAGTTTTACTTATCATCAAACTTTTAACATAATACTACTAATTTATGGCTTTTAATGTTCATGTGACTCTAATATATTCAATTTTATAATTGAGCATAATTTTTTGACATTTTCCCCATAATTAAGTTAGCTAATAATCCTAACTTACTTCATAAATTTCTAAGTTTATTGTGATCCCTTTAATTTATAAATAACTTATACATCCCATGAATTAGTAATTTATAAATAAGACAGTACATGAAACGGCCTATGATATATTTTATTAATTCCAACTTTAATTATATAATGTATTTGTGACAAATTAAAATGAAAAACACATTACAGTTTGTAAGCATTGTATTAACTTCATTGATAGTAAACAGTGATGGATAAGAGTTAGATGCATAAGTCAAGATTATCTGACGAGTATGTAGAAAGAGTGGAGGTGTTTCTTGATTTTGCATTTGATAAGTCAAGTGAAGACAACATGATTGTTTGTCCTTGTGTAAAATGTGGGAACGTTCATTGACACAAGCGAGAAGTAGTGGAAGAATATTTAATGTGTGTTGGAATTCTACGGGGTTACACTTGTTAGTTCTTCGATGGGGATCATGTTCTTTCTTCAACATCTAATTTAGATGACACATTTACAGTGCCTCTGAGCTCCACTCATTCTACTTCAACCTTTCATAGTAGCCACAGTGCCATGGGAGAATTGTTACATTATGCTTTTAACATTCGTCATGATGTTCATGGGGGCATTGAACCTAATAGTGGCAATGTTGTGAATGATGAAGGCGAAGGCCAGGATGGGGCAGGCGAGGAAGAACCTTCTACAGAAGCGACAAAGTTCTACAAGTTACTTAAAGATATGAATGAAAAACTTTATGATGGATCGAAACATTCCAAGTTGTATTTTTACATTCGCCTCTTTCATCTGAAATGCATGTGTGGGATGACTAGAAAAAGCGCTCGATTACCTAATTGAGTTTTTGAAAGAATTTTTCCCAGTTGCTGCCATTCCTATAAATAGTCATGAATCTAAGAAGGTCATCAAAAATTTAGGACTTGGTTATGAAAAAATTCATGCTTGCCCTAATGATTGTATGCTTTATTAGGATGATAAATAAAATCAACAAGCTTGTCTTGTGTGCAGCACTTCTTGTTGGTTGTCTACTGAATCTAACCACTCTTCCAATGATGATGATGAAATGGTTCACAAAAGAGCAGCGAAGGTTTTGCGTTATTTTCCCGTCATCCCAAGATTACAGAGAATGTTCATGTCATCAAGGACTTATGGTGATATGACTTGACATGCTGATAGTCGTACAAAAGATGGGTGTTTGAGGCATCTTGTTGACACTGAAGCATGGAAAACGTTTGACACGAGATGTCCAGACTTCACTTCTGATCCTCAAAATATCAGGCTCAGACTTTCCTCTGATGGTTTTAACATATTCAAGTTACTAAGTACTTCTTATAGTACTTGGTCGGTAGTGTTGATCCCTTACAATTTGCCACCGTGGAAAGGGATGAAGCAATCTTCTTTCCTCTTATCCATGATTATCTCTAGAGGTAATGGTCCAGGAAATAACATTGATATCTACTTGCAACTTCTAATCAAGGAGCTAAAGCAACTATGGGTTGGTGTTCAAACATATGACACATAAAAAAAACAGAATTTCAATTTGCGAGCTGCTCTAATGTGGACAATAAATGATTTCCCTACTTATGCAATTTTATCTGGTTGGAGCAGAAGGGGAAGTACGCTTGCCCTTGTTGTGTTGCACAAACTTCGTCAAGATGGTTATCTAATGGACAAAAGTTTTGTTATATGAGACATCGGGGGTGGTTAGCAAAAATCATCCATATAGGCTCCAAAACCATCCATTTGATGGTACCTTAGAGGTACGTGAGGCTCCTCTATCTACAAGTGGGTCAGACATCTTGTTAATGTTAAACGATGTGCAATATAGTTATGGGAAACGAATGAAACAAAGCCTAAGAAAATTAAAGACTTACAGCAACTCGAGGAGAAGACAAAGGCAAGAATCCAATTTTTAAGAAGATAGTGACATGGACAAGGAGGAAAACGAATCACAAGAAGCAGATTTATGGAAAAAGAGAAGTATATTTTTTGATTTACCATTTTGGGAGCATATCCTTCTGCGGCATAATCTAGATGTAATGCATAATGCACATCGAGAAGAATATTTATGAAAATATTATTTGAACCATTCTTAATGTTGATGGCAAATCAAAGGATAACTTGAAAGCCAGGCTTGATTTGGTAGATATGGGAATTCATCATGGTCTTCATCCTGAATATCTTCCTAATTGAAGAACAAGGTTGCCTCCTGCTGTTTATTCAATGACAAAAGAGGAGAGGGATGTGTTTTGCCAAGTCTTGAAGGACATTAAAGTTTCAGATGGTTATTCCTCAAATATATCAAGATGCATGAACAAAAAAGAACGGAAGCTGCATTCTCTAAAATCACATGATCATCATATATTTCTCCATGATTTGCTTCCAATTACTTTACGCTTATCATCGCCAAAACAAGTGATGTGTTCCATTTTCGAGCTTTGCAATATATTCAAAATTCTTTGTGGTAAGGTTCTCAAGGTTGAAGAGCTCGAAAAACTTCAATATCGAATAGCGATGGTTTTATGTCAATTAGAGAAGATTTTTCCACCATCTTTATTCACTATAATGGTCCATTTGGTTATTCACCTTCTATTGCAAGCCAAACTTGGTGGACTTGTCCATTACCGATGGATGTATCTAATTGAACAGTAATATTTTCTGCTATAGACTTTGTAATAATTAATAAGAATTAAATTTATTTTTTTGTTGACACGACAAACCTGTTTTAGGTTCTTGTTGAAGTTAAAAAATTATGTGCGCAATAAATGATATCCTAAAGGTTCTATTGTCGAAGGTTATTTACTAGAGGAATGTGTGACGTTTTGTTCCCGATATCTAGAGAATGTTGAAACAATATTTGATAAACTTAACCCTCAAGGAATTTGGGAGAAGTTCATGATGACGTACTTGTGCCACCATGGGGGGAGCCTTATTTATTTTATAGTCATGGAGGACCAATAGACAAATTTGAAATAACAAAATTAGATGCTAAATCATTGCCACAAGCACATTGATATGTCTTACTTAGGGGTGGCAATAATCTGTCCGGACCCGCCGGCCCGGTTTTGTCCAGCCCGGAATAAAAAGGGTTTGGACATAAGGTTTGCAAATGCGGGCCGGGTCCGGACATGGCTTGGTTGTCCGGATTTAAATCCGGGCCGGGTCCGGACATAGAAATTCGGACAACCGGGTCCTTTTAACTCATAAAACTTTAAAAGCCCACAACCTTAGGCCCATTTGTTTTAAGTCCATTCTTCTAAAAACTTTAAACATCTATTGTTTTCTATTAAGACTTAGATTTTTCTATAATTTGAGTTGAGTTTTGGATTATTAATGTTTTTTTTTTTTGCATTTAATGTGAATTAAATTATTTTTGTATAATTTAATATTTGAGCGAACTTAAAAATAACTTATAGAATTCGGACAAATTTGGACATCCGGACAACCCGGTTTTAAAATAAACCGGGTTTGGACATACCAAGTTTGTCCGGATTTAAAACCGGGCCGGGTCCGGACACAAGTTTTTCTATTTATATTAGTAGTTGTCCGGACCCGGTTTTGTCCGGACCCGAATTTTTGCCACCCCTAGTCTTACTCCACCATGACACTATGTCACACTACAATCGTAAGTGAAGCATTTTCATGTCTTTTACTTTGTATGGCATAAGTTAACAATTTTTATTGCAATTACTTGTAGTGAGTATAAGAATATCCTGAGACAGTAAATGTGTGGTCGCCGTTCAACTGCTCGTGATGTTGATATGCAATTTACTAGGACTTTTCATGAATAGTTGGAGGAAGTTGTAAGTGCTAAAAATTAGAAGCATAGTTCTCTATAAATTCCTGAAGTTTTATTTCCATAAGTATATTGACACAATTTCCTAGGTTTCTCATGGAAGAGATGTGACATAAGAAGTTAGGTTCCTTGCAGAAGAACCAAACCAAATTGTTAAGTGATACAAAGGATATATCATCAATGGATTTCGCTTCCATACCAAATCCCGTGAGAGATCATGGAGAACACAAAATTCCAGATGCCTTGTTAATTCTTCAATAATGTTTTATGCTAGCGCAAGTGATGCTAATCACGTGCAAGGAAATGTTAACTATTACGGGATTTTGAATGACATTATTGAGCTAGATTACTTTCAAAAATTCAAAAATTGTGTTGTTTCGATGTGATTGGGCTGATGTTAGTAATAGTCAAGGTATCAAGAAAGATAAATATGGATTTACCATGGTGAATTTTTCTAGATTAGTCCACACGGGTACTCATGTCATTGATGAGCCTTATATATTTTCATCACAAGTGAAGCAAGTATTCTATAGTGAAGATCTCACTGAATCTAGATGGTATGTTATGATACGCAATCAAATTAGGGAAGTGTATGACATGGGTGATGAATCTACAGAAAGTGGTCCTCGAACTGATTGTTTTCCTACTAGTAGTGAAAGGGTTGTATCTTCTAATGACGATGAGCAATGGATTCGTGAAGATGTCAATGAGGATGTATATGCAGCTTAATGAGTAAATTACTTCATATTTGTATGATGAGTTACAATTTGCCAAATTCAGAATTTCTAGTGTAAGTTTTATGTTCTCTTCTGTCACCAATAATTTATTTGCCAATCCATCTCATATTTATAGTTTATATGTGTTGATTAGCTTTCTTGTATGTGAAATAATAAATATGTTGATAAATTAGAAATATTAGTAACATATTACTCTAAATGTGTTCCTTGCTTTTGTTTTGATTTTAATGCTTTCAACTAGCAATTAGCATATAGAAAGCATGTTGGTATATAAGATGGTTTTCTTCTCTTGGTCTTGCAGTTGCAGCTTCTTACCAAAGGTTTCATATTGTAAAAAGCTGGCTGCGCGAGTGTATACAATACCTGCAAGTGAATAGTTTAGTTTGTTTAAGTTTTTGTTTTTTTAGTAGAGTAATGTGGGAGGGAAAGAATTCAAGTTGCACGTGCATATGCATTGATGATGGTGTTCTTTGTTATCGTGGGAATGTTGTTCCTTAATGATGTGGATTTATTTGGAAAAAGATGCATTTTGAAATTCTGTTACCAGACTATCATGGGAATGTTGTTCCTTAATGATACGGATTTATGTGGAAAATGATGCATTTTGAACTTACTAGGGCTTATGCACAATGTTGTTATTAGTGATAATAATAATAATAATTATTATTATTATTATTTTGTGGCAGTTTAATTAGGTTTTAGAAATCACAATGTGTGTGTTTTGACCTTAGGGGAAGCTTATGTTTATAGTTACTACTTGCTTAGACTAATTTCAGGTTGGGAGGTTGTGGAGCTTCTTTTGGTGACAGAGTATGGTGATATATTTCATTTGATTGCTAAAAGTTGTGACCATTTTGGAATGATAGGTAATGGGGAACCAACTAGCTAAAACTGTTGTATTTATTGGTTGGAAGTGTTTACTTATGTTTGCTTTTTCACCAACAATGAAAAAGAAAAAGCTTTGCTTTTGCTTGTTTTGGTTTGGTTCTCAGATAATTGTTTGTGTTCTGTTATGCTATTCATGAACTTCATCTTCACAGGGATTCTGTTAAAGGATTGACAGTTGTATCCACTAAAGAAATAAAAATTTTAGACGCTTTGCCGTTTCATAGTGTACCTCCCTTCATCTGAATGAAAATATTTTTTTGCTTATTCTTGTGAATTATACAAATCAGTTTCTATAAACATTAATTGTGTTTAGGGTTCCCAGGATTTCTTTCTTTTCACTCTTCCTCTGGGTGTATGTAGTGTAGTGTAGTGAAGTGTCTTTTTGCAACTGCAAGTGTGTCAGACCCTTTCTTCAGTCACTTTGGAATCTTTTTATGTGTTCTCCTCCTCTTCCCATGTTGTTAACTAACTCAGACACCTCTTTGTTAAGCAGGCGTTCTAAGCAGCAAAGAAAAACCATCTCAGTACTAGGTGTGCAAAAGTTTACTCTCCAGATTCCATACCGGTGAGTTCCTTTTCTCATCAACTGTTTGATGATATGCCTCACTCACACTCACTGAATTTATAAACAACTCTTTAAAGAATTTTGTAGAAAATTAAATTTTGAGAAGTTTGGGATTTTCTAACATTGTTGTTTTGAGTTGATTTTTTTTTTCTCGTGAAAAGTCTATGAAATTTTTAAGAACACCCACACAATTAATACAAACTAAACTCCTAAATCTAATACCCAAATAAATATATATGGATAGATTGATTTTTTCACCCTAGCTTTTGTTTCTCTCCTAACTTTCTATCTACTTGGATCTTAGAATATGGTTTTGAAGATGCTACCCCTCAGTTCCATGGTGTTACTATGAAACTGAGTTCATTGGATCATTATTAATAAAAAGATGGATTCTTTTCAAGCAGTACTTTTTACATACATAAGTATTTAAATTTACTTTTGTTTTTTGCCAATATTCCAATGCTATCCTTTTGCAAAAACTGATTCATATAAACTGATTCACTTTTACAGCGCCTAAACATGAATTTCATACTTTATCATTATATAGATGACTGAGTTATATCAATTTACTTCTAAATTGGTATAACTCAGTCATGTTATCAACATTAAGTTAACAGCTTGGTATAGTATTTTATTAGCTTACAACATATCATGAATCATGGTTGTTGATACGAGACTTGCTAAATAATCTTTCTAATACTTGTACTTATTTTGATGTTGACAATATACTTCATCAAACATTTATAATTTTCCTTTCTTCAGGTGTACTGTGCATTTTCCATCTGTTTGGAGCCTAATTCATGTTTCTCGAAATCGTTGAGTGTTTCCCTTCTGACATTGGAGTTAAAAGGCTTGAGACTATTTCATTGAAATAAGAGGTAAGACACCGTTTTACCTACTTATCATGCCTCCTCAAGCAAGATATTTGAATATACCCTTGTCCTATTAGGATTTTAACAAGCTTCAAGCTTAGCTTAATGAAAGTGGGTTATTAAACTTTATCAGAAAGAGAGACATTGATATGAAAGTGGTTTATAAACATATAGTTATGACAAACAAGAAGTCTTTGGTGAACTTTTGGCTCAACAAAGTTCACCGAAGACTTCAAAGAAATACATTGATAAGAGTGGAGGATAATACTGTGTCTAATGTACCTGATTTACCTAACTTGGCTATATCAGATCTTTTTGGTATTCATTCAAGTTTTACTCAATACCTATTTTCATTTTCTTTTGAATCACATCAATGTTTCTTTTGAAGACTTTGCCTCTGTAGCAACTTGTTTGTTTCTTATGTATTATTGTCCAATGGCAAGAGATCAGTACTCTCTAATATGCATGCACACTTGTATGGACACAATTCTTTCATCCCCATAAAATTGTTATCATTTTATCACTAAATAATTCATTAGACAAAGAATAAATGAATGTATATTGCATATGTCTAGAGATTTCACCTAGTGATATTTCCATTGGAATATACATATACATACATACATATACATATACATATATATACAGCTAAAATGGACTTTTAATATTTGTTGGTCTATTTGTTTGCATCATGAACCCAGAATAGTCAAAAGTCTATGAATTTTTTATTTCTTGGCTGTAATAATATGTGGATGCCATTGAGTTTATACTAAATTTAAATTGTTTTATTCTACATCTGTATGTTCATCATGAAAAATTCAACCAGCCAATCTTTTTTTTGCAACAATATATCTATTATTGAATAGATAAAATTATTCTAAAACTATTTAGTTGATAGTCTTCGGTGAATATTCATCTATTATTTAAGAGATTTTTTTGTCTAGAAATACATTGATCAAAGTTTTCCCTATAATTAATTTCTGCTAATTCTTTTGCTGCTAATGAAACCAGTTACCATTTTACATGACCTGTTATTGAGAATATAAGGTTTAAGAAATTTTTAGCATGGAGGAATTGTCCATTAATCTTATGTCTTATCAGAAAGGAAGATGATGAGGGTGAGGATTGTCTTTTCATTCTTCCCATTGCCACCTCTGGCTTTGCCATTGTCTTTTCATTCGTTTCTAGTAGAAATCTATTCCATTTTGCACAACATGCTAATGGTCAAATCATATGCACATCATTCATTTAGAGATAACAGAGAACCATCATAAACAAGAATTGCAAAAATAGCTATTGAACTTGATACTCAAATTGCTGCTAACTTAGAATATAATATATATATATATATATATTCATATTTATAATGCAGGTCAAAAAGTGAAAACAATATCAAAATCAGAATTAGTTCTAGTATTTCCTGGGGTTCCTGCATGGATCAACTAAAGAAACATGTTTCTATGTGCAACTCTTATGCAATACAAGGTGCAGAAAAATCAGAATCAAAATATAGTGTTATAACAAAAATGGTAACTTGTCCATGTGATATTTTCGATGAGAATTAATAGCAAACATGCTTGGCTTCACCAGTTTTACAGTGTTAATGCATGAGATAAACAACATCAAAATCAGAATTATTTCATGCATAGACTGATTTAAACAGTATATTAATGAAATCTTCAAATTAAATTGATATCAAGTAAACATCAAAACTGCAGTTATTCTTCAAATTTTGAAGTTGTAATATATATGGCTAGCATGCAACTTTATTTGGAGACCTTATTACTTCTTCATTCATGTTTTTCTTGCCTTCTACATAGTTGTGAAGGGCTAGAAAAAGTATTGTAGTAATAGGTGCTGAACTACACAAACATCATTTGAACTTCTTGGTAAGGAAAATTCAGATCAAGAAAACGGTAATTTCCTTGATCACAACAACATGATCAGTTATCTACTTTTTTTTTTCCCTCTAAACATCAACTTATTAGCACAATTGAACTTCTTGTTTGATGTATACCTATCATTATGATGTCATGTAGACAACATCAAGATGCCGAGATTAAAATTGAAGGCTATGCAAGTAATCTGATCTGAAACAACTACCAGTAGCAATGCTGCAACATCAAATAAAGTTGAGATTTCATCTGCTCCAATGCCTGATGCTCAACCTTGCACCTCAACTCATTCATTAGATACTGATTCAAATTGCAATGGAGATGATGAAAACCAAGACTATGGTAACATAATCGAAAATGCAACACTTACCACTATAGTGGTTAATGTAAACACAGGTATTTTGTGTAATTGATCTCTGAATCCAACTTTTTGAATAATGGATTAAACCATTTTGTCTTGACGAATGGGCAAATTAATTGTTGCAGTTGACAATGTTGGCCGGCGTAAAGGAAGAGGACGAACAACTTTGAAGGAGTTGTGGGCATTGCCTCTGGGAGAAACCGGCTTGGACAACCAACTGAGCCTGAGGCACAATTGTTTTCTTCATTTTTAGGTATGCTCGCTTGCTCTAGCTAGAAGATTGGTCTTCAATATGAGAGTTGGCATAAAGTGCCGAAAACATTGAAGGATGAAGTATTAAACTTCATCGAGGTATACTTTTATACTTAAATTTGTGTTATACATAAGGTGCTCTTCATTTACAAAACAATCTTATTAAGGTCATAATATTTGGTTGAAATTATTTTTGGTGGTCAAATAGATGCGCTTTGTTCTTAAAATTTCAAAAGACTATGTGCTTAAGTCTTTGGGAAAGGAATTGTGGGACTACAAACATGATTTGAAGAAAAATAATATTTCAAAAGAGAGGATAGACTGCAAGCAAATAAAGAGAAGCATCCAAAAGGGACCATTAGCTAGCAATGGGAAGAGTTAGTTGACTTTTGGTACTCGAGGAAAGGAGAGGTTGGAATAATATATTGTTTCTTTTAAATGTAATAATCATGGTATCTTACATATGTAATTTAATGTACATGTTATTATGCAAGAATCAAAACAAGTTGGGGTTTCCTCAAGAAAGCAACAAAGTACACACACACCTATGGTTCAAAAAGTTTCACGAGAAAAGAAAAAGAAATAGTAACAAATTGCTAAGTCTTTCAAAATTCAATATTTGGTTACATATGAAGTTTTCCCAAGAGTATGCTTTGTTGTTAAACATTACTAATCTATGTTTTCTTAATTTAGGAGCTTAGAAGTGGAAAGAAAATGGGATGTTTTGAGATTTCAAAGCGACCCATACTAAAAAAGATTGATCATATTTGAATAAAGAGACAGAAGACATTATGGAATTAAGTCTTTGGCCATTATTCTTCTTTTTATTACTTTCTTCACAAATGACATTTGTTAAAAGCCTTTTACCTAAATGTAGGAAAGGGAAAATGGAAAACTAGCTGAATATAAATCAATTGATGGGGATGAGAGAATGGTTAAAACAAAAATTTTGACTTAAGTGATTGGAAAAGAGTAACATGGCCGATTAAGAGGGCTTGGATTGGGTCCTAATTACAACGCTTTTTATACTTTCTTGCAACAACAATTCCCAAGAGCGACTATCCCCATGCCTAGCATAGGTGGATCATCTTCTCAATCGTAGGTATTTCAAACTTGTAAACTATATTATTATTTTCATTTATATATTTTAAACATGTAATTGTAGTTATTGCATAATCAATGCATCGGATCTCAGGCCCCGAGACTAACACAGTTGGGTCTAGTGTGCATGTTCAGGTAATTGTACATTAAATGTATAATGGTGTGTTTGTCAACACCATCTTATACTGTAAATTATTCTTGCAGAATCAAGCTTCTCGAGAGCAGTGATGCACTTCTAGGAGGTTCGATGATCAAGATCGATGAATATTTTATTCTTTTTCCCCCTTTTTTATGTAATTGTATGTGAACTTTGAATGGTCTTGGTGTCTTTATGAGATTTTCTAACAATTTTACCTATCATATTTGGTTAAATACTTGTGATTGTCAATGAGATTCAAGATCTCTAAGTTGATTTATATATCTGTATGGCATTTAAATACATGAATGTACATTATTTATTGCTTTCATATTACCTTGAGGTTTAATTTGGGTTTTAGGTAATATTCAAGTTTATCACAGGTGTTAAGTGCAAAAAATATGACAAAACTATTACAAGATTTATCAAATTACTGGTATTTATTTAAAAACACCGGCATAATCAACAGAGAGTATATCAAACACCGGTTATTTTTGTGGTGTTTTCTTCAAAACACGCCGCCCCATTGCAGGAAATTTTTTACTAAAAACGCCGCAAATAAAACAAAAGTAATTTATTACACACAGTTCTTGTACCGGTGTTTATAAATAAAAACGCCGGGAATTTGGTGGCATTTATAGTTAGAACGCCGGTAAATCCTAGTTTTTCTCTGAGAATCGCCTACAACATTGGTGGCGTGCTATGTTCAAACGCCGCTGAAGTTACATCCATTTTAAGACAAAAATGCCACTAAATGCCGACATTGTTCTAGAAAACGCCGCCCCTTCAGTGACGTTAGATTTCCCGGCGTTTGCGCCTATGTTTTTCAAAATCGCCATGGAGTGATTTGGTGGCATTTCTAAATGCTGCCAGAGATCAATAAAAACACTGGGGAAAACCTAATATGTTGTAGTGGAATTATGCATTCTCAAAATAACTATTTTTTTTCTTAAGCTATTAGTTTATTGGTTATTCTTGCTATCATATTTATTAGGTGCATTTCGATCCTATTCGAACTATGTGGCTAATTCACTTACTGAGTAATAGCATCACTCATCACTTTTCTTTTCCCTCCTCAGGTTGAGTAGTGCGTGCATTTCCTTGTGTTGGGAAGCTGCTTGTGCGTGTTGTTTTGGGTTGTAGGTCTTGTCATGCCTCGACCCACAAGCTCACTGGATGCGACAACCCGAAGAGGGATACCCTGCCACTCAACCCTCAAGTCGTCGCAAAGCTTACCAAACAAACCTGGAATCATCAATAATAAACAGAAGTACAGAGCGGAGGAATACAAAGACATGCAGTGAAAATAACAACAACATCGAACAACGAATACAAAAAGGGAGATTCACAAACACGCAGGGAAGCAACAATAACAACAGAAAATACTTATACACAAGAGTTTAGGAAGTGTTCAAACACATAACCATGCAACAGAGTTTTAAACATACTAGTGGATCCAAGACTCATAAAACATGTTCATGACCAAAACAAACAACATACATGAACAGAAGGATGAATGCAAAAGGTAGGAGACTAGCAAATGTCCTGCACATTGGCATACTACTGGCTGCAATAACCTAGGAAGAAGAAAGAGGGGTGAGCAACCTAAGTCACTCAGTGAGTGGGTTAGCACAGCTCTGCAAGAATATACCAAAATACACGGTATAAATCATCCAGATAAGGTTTTATCGATATACAAATAGTTTAGTAAATAAATACATATTATAGTAATCCTTAACACAATAGATAGTGCCAAGAAAGTCTTTTATCCAAACTAGGGTTTTTCAACAATAAATCCGAGAAATACCAAATACGGGCTTTATACTATAAACCAAGATGATCATTAAGCCAAGCCTTTTACAATAATACATATAGATTAGCATAGTTCCATATATATGTGTGTGTGTGTGTGTGTGTGTGTGTGTGTGTGTGTGTATTTATAGCAAACTATATAATACGCGTTTCAAAATCCATAAAACATAAAATTCATTGTCAAATCAAATTTATGGGAGACTGTTTTCCTAAGAGCAACAGCTAGGATTCATCCCCCACCACAAACTCAAGATAATTAAACAAAAGAAACGCAACAAATTACTTCTCAAAACTCAACTGTTTAAAAAGCACACAAACTCTTTCTACCCAAATTGCAACGCACCCAGCAAGTAGTGGTTTAGAAAACTCTCTAAACTTTCGCCATGGTCATGGCTAGGTTCAGAGTTGTTAAGGTACTCATGCCCTTGACTATGACCCATCGGTCACCGTATGGTGACTCCGGTTCCCTGATGACTGTCCAATCAGGATCCTACACCCCTCCTGAATTGGTCGAAAGGATTAGCCGATCTTTCGTGCCACCTTAAAAGGCTGGCCATTACTGTAGTAGGGTAACACCATCTAAGCCAAGTAATACAAGTATAACAACACACATAGTCCAATAGCTAGTACAATAATCAATATCCAAGAATAACTACTATTTCCATAAGGAAATGATGAAAACACAAGCATATCCAAGTTTGTAAAGCAAATCAATTAACAATTTACAAAACAAGTATCATCCTGAAAATCCTTTCCTTTGAACAACAATATTTTGCAAATATGAAGCATCAATAAATAAACTCATTTCAAGTCAATCAAAGCCTCGATTCAACTATAAAAGCCAATAGAATTTAACTCAAGTAATAAAATATAATTATAGGTATTCTCCTAGTAGAATTATGCATAATTAATCCCACTCACAAAATAAATTGCCTAGGCTTTGTACACTATTACTCCTCGGCGATCTCTTTCCCTTTGAAAGAGGTTTCACCACCTAATTAAAAGAATGCAAAGTTTGAATAAAATAAGAAGTAAAAGGATGGAAGCTTAGAATGCAAGAATGCATGCCCTGATACACTAACCCTAAAACTATAAGGAAATGACACAAATTTTGGACCCAAAAGACCTCAAAATTAACAACAAACAATACCAAGGAAGTCCAGGCATCAAGATTTATACTTTGGAACAAGAATTTCAAGAAAAAGACAATTTGCTCTCGGTGCTACAAAAACCCCAAAATTCTAAGCATAAGGTCATTCAAGATTCAACAAATTTTGGGAAACAAACAAAAGAAACATACTCCAACAACCTTCTATACAACAATAAGAAGATAGTGCAAGAATCAAATCTCAAACATGCTTATTTAGCACAAGCACTAGGTTCATCTATCAGTGATGAAGAAAACAAGTAGAAAACATGAAGGAAATGGGGTGTTTACCTTGTTAGCTTCAATAGAGAAAGAGAAAGGAAAAAAAATGGAGCTTTAATCTATCAAGGAAAGAAACATCATCCAAGGCTTCTTTTTTCTCCAAGAGAAAAACAAAAAGGAAATGAAAGGACAAGTATGACCTTGAAAAGGAAAGTATGATTTTTTGAAAGAACAAACATGGTGTTTGAAAGGACAAGCATAGCCTTGAAAAGGCAAGAAGCATGGCCTCTCATTTTAGCCCTTGGGGTTACTTTCGAAAAGCTCCTACACAAGAAATATACGCAAGAAAATAAGTCAGACATGATGGAGAAGTAAGGAGTCGAAATACCACAGGTATGTACACATCTTTTGAAGCATGTTGTGTACGATACCCCCTTGTATAGACCGGATTTGTTGGGTTGTATGTTAGAGCTATATGTATCACCTTGCGTACTCATGTTATGGTTATATAAATATATTTATTGGGTTGTATGTTAGAGCTATATATATCACCTTGTGCACTCACGTTTTGGTTATATAAATATATCTATAACTATGGTGTTCTTTCCAGGTTTTATTTTTGTTTGGTGTATTTCCTAACTGTAATTACATATAGGTTTGCTCAGGTCTTGCCTTGCTCTAATTCAGGGGAGGGCAGGGCGTGACGATGATGACGACAATAACACCACCACCAACAACAACAATAATAATAATAATGATAAGTGGAGAGAGAATATATGAAACTTTTCTATTATTAATTTCTCAAAATAATTCTTATATTTTATATATCATTCTCACACTCTCACACTTTCTCTCACTATGCACTACTTCTCTCTCTTGATGCCTACACTCACTCACTCAAGTTGCTTAGTGACTAGCTTGGCTTACACTCACACTTGCATGGTTGCCTAATGCTTTAACCCTTATTTATACCCATCATGAGGCGGTTAATGAAGACTCTAGACACTAAATCGGTTGATGAACCCATTATTCAAGAAGCTTCAAAGAAAGTGCTGCATTCTAGAAGTCAAAGTCGGTGGCTTCATTACTCCCCCTCAGCACCATCTTACTTGAATTGCTGATTTACTATGTACTCCGAGTTGGGCACGCATTTCTTCAAACTTCTTTGTGTTGAGACCTTTAGTGAAGATATCAACAACTTGCTCTTCTGTGGGTGTTAGCTTCATGTGGATCTCACCTTGTAGCACTTTTTCTCTTAGGAAGTGGTAGTGCACCTCAATATGCTTGGTTCTAGCATGAAACATTGGATTTTCTGCTAGACACACTGCTGACCTGTTATCACAATGAAGTATTATCTGTTCAATCGGTTGGTGAAGACCTCTCAGTAATTGCATTAACCACATGCTTTATTGTGCTGCCATAGCTGCTGCTCTGATACCAAAATTGATAAGTGGAGAGACAATATATGAAACTTTTCTATTATTAATTTCTCAAAATAATTCTTATATTTTACATATCATTCTCACACTCTTACACTTTCTCTCACTATGCACTACTTCTCTCTCTTGATGCCTACATTCACTCTCTTGCTCTCACTCAAGTTGCTTAGTGGCTAGCTTAGCTTACACTGACACTTGCATGGTTGCCTAATGCTTTAACCCTTATTTATACCCATCATGAGGCGATTAATGAAGACTCTAGATACTAAGTTGGTTGATGAACCCATTATTCAAGAAGCTTCAAAGAAGGTGCTGCATTCTAGAAGTCAAAGTCGGTGGCTTCATTAAATAATAATAATAATAATAATAATCAGGGGATTACAATGAGTGTTTGCCTCACCATTGAGAAGATCTTTAGCCTTTTTGTTAATTAAAAAAATGAAAATACTTTTAATTTCACAACAATGTAGAAAAAAAAGTCAAAACATTGTAGATTGGATATAAATTATATAAAAAAAATTCAAATTCAAATTATATCTCTAAAGTAATATTTTTTTTGGCATTATTTATTTCAAATGTCTTCACAAATAATATTTTAAAGTAATAATTCTCTAATTTATATAACTTTTAATGAATATAAACTATTAAAAAATTATTTAAAGCCAAACAGAAAACTTTGTTTTCCATCCTCAAGATAAAGTTTCAAGAAAAAAAAATCGTCATATCTCATAATTGTTTGGAGTTAATATTATTGGTTGGAATGAAACTATTTAATAATACATATTCTTATTTAATTCTTTTTTACTTTTTCGTACCCTTGAAAGTAATTTTAATGATAAAAAAATGTTTAATAATTTTAATTCAAAAGCAGATGATATCAACACTTTTTTTTAATAAATAATCAAACAACAAAATTATCTGGTAAAAAATATTTCATAAGCCTAACAAAATATTTCACCTTAACAAAATAAAATCTTTTTCAAGGGTGAATATGCAATCTTGAGTTTTCGGGGGCTTATATGAAAAAAAAAAACAGAAAGCAAAACCCTGGTGATGGTGATCGGTGGAATCTGGAGAGGCCAAAACTCTCGTCTTGGCTCTCGACGATCAACAAGGGAACCAGATCCAAGTAGCGATCTCTTCACGATTGGTAAATCCTGATCTTTTCTTCGATTCATTGGAGCAATCTGTCATCTATTGTGATCGATTCCTTTGATTTCATAATCCTAGACATGTATGATTGGAATTGATTGTTAAATTTGTTTGGAATGTATGAAATCTTTGTTTGTTGTTGATGTGGATTTGTTGGATTAGAATGAGTAGGCCGGTGCCGAGGAGGGAGAGCCCATGGGGGTTGCCGGAGGGTGACACAAGGCAGCCTCAACCTCATCGGTGCAATGACCGGGCTGAGGATGTCATTCAGGTTTGGTTTGATAAGATCTTTGTGAAGTTGTTTGATGCTATTTATAACATGTTTTTTCTATCATTGAAACAGTAATTAGTACTTGTTGCTCAAATTTCATTCTTGCAAACTTTCAAGGTTTACTAGTAGTCACTTCACTTTATTGATCAAATTGATTATATAGTTTGTGACATTTGATGTTGTTCATAACATGTTTTTCTATCATTGAAAGAGTCATTAGTAGTTGTTGCTCGAATTTCATCCTTGCAAACTTTCAATGCTTATTAGTAGACACTTTACTGATCAAATTGATTATATATTTTGTGACAGTTGATGTTATTCATAATATGCTTTTCTATCATTGAAAGAGTCATTAGTAGTTGTTGCTCGAGTTTCATGCTTGCAAACTTTCAATGCTTGCCAGTAGTCACTTGATTGATCAAGTACAGTCGAGAGATCCCTCTTATGGCAATTGTTAAAATTTTGTATCGTTTGGTTTTTTTTCCCTGAACTTTGTGGTTGGGGCATCCTATCCAGGGATCATGAATTGGTTTTATTACTGGGTGGATACTTTTATGCAAATAATGAAGAGATTGAGTAAATTGGTTGTCATTTTTTCACTGTATATGAGATAGAATGTTTGTAGAACAATGTATTGCAATTTGAACAAAACAAGTGAAATTGGCTGCGAGGGCTTATTTCGCCCTCAACCCTTGGTACCCAAAAGAATGTACGAATAACCCCAAGGATACAATGAAACCATCATTTAATTTTGTCTTGCACTTAATGAGTTTTGTTTCATATCGCAATATGGTTTATAATAAGTTCTTATATAAATTTGCTAGTGTCTTTCAATTCTAGGACACAACCTTAATGTTTTTTTTCATCATTAGACACAACCTTTGGTTAAGTTTTTTAAAGACACAACATTAACTTTAGTGTCTATTCATCATTAGACACAACATTTAGTTAAGTGTCTTTCATAACTTTCATTTTGAAAATGCACTGACAATGTTTTCTATGATCAATAAATGTGTGGTAGTGTGCATTTGTATATGTGCATGATATGTAGGAAGGACTAGATAGATGATTTATACTTTAGACAAAAAATCTCACTAAGATGATATAGAGCTTGTACTTAAGGCAAATTTCCTTGAGCACCTCACCAACAAGATATTAGTCCTGTTGTTGCACCATTGCACTGTATGTTAATATTGTATGCCTAGTTCATGTACACAACACTCACTAACTATCTTGGGTTTTGTCTTTCTGTGGTATTTTTATGATTAATCCACATATTAATGGAAAGTTTTTTTTTTTCACATTTTTAATTTTATGTAGCACAGCACTTTTTGTCTATCTTGACAGTCACAAAATGTTCAGTTTCGGTGAAAAGGCTAGAAGAATATTATATAAGGTGTGACAGCTAAATTTCGATGCAAAGAGATTGTTTTTAATTCAAGAATTATTTTGACAGTTTGATTTTAAAGCTTTGCTTATTTTTTTTTCTAGGTTCACTGCATTTATCTTAATTTATTTTAATAAGCTTTGTTTGTTGTAAATTTTGTTGAGAAGTCATTTACTTTCATTTGCCTTAAGACTTTCAGATTGGTGCCCTAATAGATTTCACCTTCTTATATTGCCACAGGCTTGTTTTGAAGGAAATCCATTTAAAACAGTCCCAGGCCCTTTCAAACTCTTTTGGCGATGCATGCGTTCCAAGCCAGGGTATGTTAGCCTGTTAATTCATATCAGGTTTGAAGATTTTAACTGGTGAAAGTAGATGCTCTAAATAAATAATCCTTGTTCAGTTGATTGTTACCTGATAGGCATATCAAACTTTAGATTTGGGTCTTGAATATAAATTTTAGATGTGGGTCTCTCTCTATTTGTTAGCTGCAGGAGTAGGTGCACTTGACTTTCTGGCCAGATAGCCAACATCATTATAATCACATATGGATAATCAAAATTTGGTTGTTATAAACTCATTTTAAGGAAGCCTGGTTGCATTCTTTATTTCCAATTTATTTTTGACCCAAAAACTGTGTAAATGTAGGTTATATAATTAAATTTGAATAAATAAAGGCATGAGAGGTGATCTTTTTCCACACATACCTGTGCTCTGTTAATCAATCTTGTGTTTTGCAGGGAAGAGCCAACGGAACCTTTCTATTACTTGGAGCTGGAGCCGCCAATAAGGCAAGAGGTCAAACTTGAATAGCCGAGGAAGAGGAAAATTTCATGAATAAGCGGGCTAGTTTTTAGTGTGGTCTCAGCTGTTGATCTATGTTCATAGTCACAACTTTGAGCAATGCTTTTGTGTTAGTATCTGTCAAAACATTCCTGAAAGAACACCAATTCTGATTAGTACTGTTCAACAAAAGGGAAAAAAAAAGAATCTGGGCTCTTTACTGCATGCACTTTTTTGCCAATCATTGAGGCTAAATCTTGAAATATGATTGAATATTTTAAACAATTCATGAACCATAACAAACTGTAGTCTAAGGAAATTCATTGCTTATGTAACTTCTTTGAAGCAGAGGACTTCTGCCATATGACATGCTATGCAGAAGATAAATTAGCTTAGTTGCTTGGATAGGTGGGGTTTTTATTCATATTCCTGATAGGTGGCTTTTGTGTAAGTATTATCATTTGTGTTACAAGGCGTTCATTTTGGAGGGAGTTATCTGAAGTGGGAAAATAGAAGAAGTGTCACTTCTCTAAAGTGAGGGGAAGTGATATCACTTTCAGTATTTTCTAGTGTTCATTTGTCGAAAAGTAAAAATAGAATCGGAGAATTCAAGTGTTGCATGGAGTTGTATGAGTTTAAAAAAAAATTTGGAAGTGAGAGGAAGTGAGTGTTTATAAATCGACTAACTTTTTTCATTTCAGTAAAAAAATATTAAAGTGGGTTTAGTTCAAAATCCATTTCAGTGAGGAAAGTGTTACTTTAGACAGAAGTAGGAGAAGTGATATTTTCCCACTCCAGAACAAAATGAACATAAAAAATTGAAGAGAAACCAGACAACTTTCTCCCACTTCCCCCGAAATAAAAGTTCATTTGGGAAAAATACCATTCTCCTGAAGTGAGGGAAATTGATATTTTTATAGATTGGTTCACTCCCCCCATTTCAATAAAAAAAAATTCTGAAACAAGTTTAGTTCAAAATTCCCATTTAGTGTTAGTTTGGAGAGTTCCAAGGTTAACGTTTCAAAATTATGATGACGATTAATTCTTGGAATAATTGAAACTTCATAGTTCTTCAGAGAATATAGCAATAATAATCTTGTGGAGTTTATCATGCAATGACAATTTCATTAATACTAAAAAGCAAATTTACAGGAACATGAAGCTATGGAGAAGGAACACAACACCGAAATTGTACTTTTCTTCACAAGATAAGTACTTAAAATATAGACTTGCAAACTTGGATATAAAATTGGAAACAAACAGCTTTCTTTCAGCCCCTTCATTTTTACCCTCTTAAGAAAATTTGATCTCACTCCTGCTCATCATCCTGCTTGTTAACAAGAGTTCCACATCCTGTGCTCTTTCTCCACAAAAAACTTAATCGAGTAAAATACCTTACAGCACAATGCTGAACTGCTTCATCAGAGTAACAGAAGCCTGTGTTTGATCATGAGAATTTTCGTTGTCGTCTTTTGGTTGATTAGCATATATCAATCAACTTCGTCAGATTTATGCTATTCCATGCCTCCACCATGGAGCCCCGGCCTCATAGGAACACTCACCGTTGTCCCATGAGATTTGTGATGCTTGAAGTCCGATAGCTGCACTTGGTTCTTTACCGTACTGAGAAATCCACTCTTCGACAGCTGCCATTTTATCTTCATGACTTGTATATTCTTTTCTATACTCACCAAAGGGATTGATGAGAGGATTGGCCTTTTCTGATATCACAGCAGGCATGTACATAGAGTCACCGATGAGTGGTGCACCGATTGCAGCTAACTGAGCTCTGACCTGCATCGAATGGCCATATTTGATTAAATGATATAATGCTCAAGCTCCCCTTAATTTGATCAAAACTTGAAATGCTTGTATGCTTGGAAACTCAAACATCCTTGTCATTAAATAGTAATTGGCCTGTTGAAATATTAACATCCATCTTAACAGCGGAAGGGACTTCCACAATCTTAAATGCAAATCAAACACATTTGATTCAACCCTAAAGCTTGAGCTTATAGGATGAGAGAACGAAACCCATGTATTCATATCCATATTTAATAACTTCACCGACGTGAGATTATTAGTTACTATAATAGCCTGCCTTTATAAGCTAGTCTTGTTGCTTAAAAATCAATTAGCCAAGCTCTTTATATTATGTTAGACTCAAACCACGCACGTTATCATTCAACCCAAAAACATAATATGATCAAATGAGAGACCTAAACTTGTATATTTATATCCATATTTATTAACTTAATCCATGAGTGACTTTAAGTAGTCTCACACATTATACTCTGAAGCTGAGCAAAGGCGGCAATGTTAGGATTATGCCCTCGAATGCCAATGAGGATGCTTGTATTAGGGCATTTCACTTGTATTATGCATTCTTATTATTAATAATAGAATTTATTTTGATGTTCATAAAAATATTGTTATGGCATTTTTAATTAGTTTTTTTTTTTTTTGGGAAAGAGGAGCGGGGCGAACCCACGAGAGACCCAAGAACGTGCACAAGCCTCGGTGGAACAAGTGGGAACGGGGCCGCGCTCACATGGGCGCTGAAACCACCCGTACACAACCACTATTCACAACTCCCAGAAATGTATCCTCAGCCGAGAATCGAACTCTCACCACTCGGTGAGAACTCTATCGGCGACCCGTGTACCAATAGACCCGAAGGTCGTTGGCTGCATTTTTAATTAGTTTTGAACATCATAGTCCATGTGTATTAAGTTAAACCTTCTACTCTTTGTGGGATAAAGAGGAGGCACTAGAAGAGTTTAGTATTTGTACATTTAAATAGTTTGCAAATCGGAGAATCTTTAATTGGGAGTTAAAGATTCGTAAGGATTTGTACGACATATACTTTGACAA
This sequence comes from Dioscorea cayenensis subsp. rotundata, assembly GCF_009730915.1. NCBI lineage: Eukaryota > Viridiplantae > Streptophyta > Magnoliopsida > Dioscoreales > Dioscoreaceae > Dioscorea > Dioscorea cayenensis. Next base: position 5,609,738 of record NC_052489.1, read on the forward strand.
AGAGTGCTAGTTGAACACTATAGATCGTGGGAGCATATGTCATAAATACATCACTGGGATTTTTGTATTCGAATATGACTCGCAACAATCCAATGGCAGGTTTTACTCTTTGACAGTCAATGATTGGGATTGTTGGTTTTTATCATATAAGTGGACCTTAGACCTAAAGTATTATGATCACAATGTGCTTGTGACATCTAGTCTGTTACTAGAGTCATTAGGCTCAGTTTACCTTTTGGTAGGGCCGACCTCGAACTGCGGTTATGTCAGTCAAGTAGCAATTGTGAGTGATCACCAAGAAGGAATTCGTTCTCTAAGAAGTAACCGAGTTAGTATCCTGTGCGGTCATAAGTATGTGAGATTAGAAGACCTCGATCAAGGTAGTTAAACTAATCGTGTGGGATACAAAGGATAGTTTGGTAATCTTATTCTACTATGGTTATTTGCATATGATCGACTTCAGTGAGTTTGACAATTACCATGACTCACTCAATTGAGATACAAGAACGAAAGGGTTTATACACATATGGTAATCATAATCGAAAAGGTTCGTAATGATCTACTCATTAATGTTCAATTGGGCTATAACGTGGGGCCATGGACTAGCTAAATGTCACCCACGTCCTTTGGTATTCTCCCATTGCCAATCGAAACGAACTTAGGGAGTCACGCTTAAAAGGATTAAGAATCAGTCTCATTTTAAGTACAAGGATAAAATTATCAATTTATAATTTTACTTCATGGGATAAATGAAATTGTAAATTACTCTAAGGTTTGTCTTACGTTTAAATTTTGATTCAAATTAGATGGAGTCGAATAATTAATCAAAATTATATGGACTTAAAAGACAAAAGTGGTTTTAGTTACATTATGACTCATATTTGTAATAGAACTTTAATAATAATATTTATCATGCTATGATGTTTCATATTTGAATCGGACTTCATAATAAAATAATATTTATCATGTTTTATGAAGTCTCTATAAATAAATATAACTTCTCCTAACCTTAGAGGGAATCAATTAATTCTCTGGTGAGAAAAATCCACAAGCTCTCTCCCTCTCTAACCTTAGCTGCTATTTGGAGAAGAAGAGATTGTTTCTCAATTCCGACATGTGATCTAGAGACATGGGATTTTCGTTCGATGCTAGGAGATCTACGATAATCCGAGGGACAAATTAGGAACATTAAAGGAAAGGTTTTCGAACATCCAGAGGTAATTTTCTAAACCTTTCAATTAAAATATAGTGTTCATTAAAACAATTAGATTCTATCGCAATTTCATTCTTGTTTCCGCATGCCTCTGATGGTGATATATAATTTTGCGATATTTATTAACAGTGGTATCAGAATCAGGTTAATTGTTTTAATGAACACTAGGTTAAATCATATAATTTCATTGGTATTTAATCGGAAGGAAACATGATATAATTAAAATTATGTATGTTTTCTTGATTTCTTAAATTAGGGTTTTATTAATGTTATATTTTATAATAATATGTGTGATAAAATCCTTACAATATAGATTAATAATAATAACAATTAATATAATAATTAATTTAAAAAATAATAATTTGAACGGGCCCGGCGTAGCCCCGCCCAAAGTACGCTACGCAGCACTGCTAGGCCATGCGCAGAGGCAGTATTGCGTGTAGCCACTGCGGGCCCGGTTGGCTCATGTGCAGAGTTGCATAGTGCCACGCAACCCCTGCGAGGCCGGCGCAAGTGCACAGTGTGACACTGTGCATAGGGCCCCGCATGGGCACTATATGTATTAATTTTAATTTTTTTTAATTAATATTATTTATTTATTTATTAGTTATTATTGTTATTGTTTATTTATTTATTTTGTTTAAAAAAACAAATTGAATTGACAACAATGTGGAATATATGATTGTTATACTTTTTGCTTTGATGTGTGGAATGGATGGATGTCATACAATCATGAATTTTAGGATTTTTTATATTTCTTTTATTTTGCATTTATGTATTTGGGTTATGTATTTTAGGGCATTTTATATTTATTTTATATTGTGTTCAACGTACATAAACGCAAAATAAAATAAATATAAAAAGCCCTAAAATCCATTATCGTATGCCATCCATCCTTTCAACACATCAAAGCAAACATAAAACAACCATATATTCCACATTGGTGTAAATTCAATTAATTTTTTTAAATAAAATAAATAAATAAATAAACAAAAATAATAATAACAACAATAATAATAACTAATAAATAAATAAATATTATTTATTAAAAAAATAAAAAATTAAAACATGTAGCACCCACACCCTATTATGCATTGTGCGGTACTGTGCGCCTGCACCGGCCTCACAGGGGCTACACGGCACTGTGCAGCTCTACACATACCCAACTGGGCCCCACAAGGGCTGTGCAGCACTGTGCACCTGTGCCGAGTTTGTAAGGGCTGCACGCATTGCGCGGGGCCACTCCGGGCCGCTCAAATTATTATTTTTTAAATTAATTTATTATATTAATTGTTATTATTATTAATCCATATTCTAAGGATTTTATCACATGTAATATTATAAAATATAACATTAATAAAACCCTAATTTAAGAAATCAAGAAAACATACATAATTTTAATTATATCATGTTTTCAGCCGATTAAACACCAATGAAATTATATGATTTAACCTAATGTTCATTAAAACAATTAACCTAGCTCTGATGCCACTGTTAGTAAATATCACAAAATTATATATCACCATCAGAGTCATGCAGAAATAAAAATAAAATTGCGATATGATCTAATTGTTTTAATGAACACTATATTTTAATTGAAAAGTTTTGAAAATTACCTCTGGATGTTCAAAAACCTTTTCTTTGATGTTCCTAATTTGTCCCTCTGATTGTTGTAGATCTTCTAGCGCCGAACAAAAGTTCCACGCCTCTAGATGGAATTAAGAAACAACCTTTTCTTCTTTTCCAAATAGTGGCTAGGGTTAGAAAAGGAGAGAGCTTATTTCTCAATTCCGGCGTGTAATCTAGAGGCGTGGGATTTTTGTTCGGTGCTAGGAGATCTACAACAATCCGAGGGACAAATCAGGAACATCAAAGAAAAAGGTTTCGAACATCCAAAGTAATTTTCTGAACTTTTCAATTAAAATACAATGTTCATTAAAATAATTAGATCATATCGCAATTTTATTATTGCTTCCGCATGCCTCTAATGGTAATATATAATTTTGCAATATTTACCAACAAGCAAGGTATATAATAAAAAAGCAAATCAAAAATACCTGATGTGTTTTTCCTGTCAAGAGGTTGATTTTACATTCATAGGCAACGGACCACGAGGGCCATCCACAACCCTCGATGTTGTACCTTCTCTCAACATCCGAACTTGGCCATGGGACCTCCTTGCATTCTAGAACCTCCAATTGGCAAAGATGCCATCCTTCAATAAAATCTATGATTGCAAAAACATTTACATGAAGATTACTAAGGAAATGGAGAAAAGAAACTCATACGAAAGAGCAGGATGTACAGTTTTAATCTCTACTAATCAACAGGCTGATGATAATTGCTGATGGAAAATACGTTTCCACAAATGGATGTCAAGAATGAAGGAATTCACATGAGAATTAGAAGTAACAGCAACGTGTTGATATGGTGTGACAAAGTTTGAATCTGAAGGAAATTTCTTATAAACTAAAGTTTATTGTTTCAATCTCAACAAGTCAACAAGTTGATGATAATTACTAATGGAAAATGCGTTTTCACAAGTGGATGTCAAAAATGAAGGAATTCACATGAGAATTAGAAGTAATAGCAACGTGTTGATATGGTGTGACAAAGTTTGGATCTGAAGGAAATTTCTTATAAACCAAAGTTTATTTGCCAAGTCCAGAATCGGGTTACAAGAAGTTGCAGAAAAGGTAAATAGCAATGAACATTGCAATTACCTTCTGAAACTAATCTTGGAGCAATGTTCACAGGACGCATGTAGTGAGAAATTATTCCCAATGGCACAGGTGCAGCAGCGAGACCAAGATAAAGCTTTTTCACCTGTTTTTCCTGATTTTCATAATTAGATTTCCATCAGCAAAGATGAAAAGGAATTCAAGCACATTGTAGGAAATTGTAAATTGAAATGAAATCAAAGAAGGTAAACAAGGAGAGCATAAAATCCAATATCAGCATGCCACAATGAGTTGCAAAAGTATTACAATTACCCTAATCATTCCATGGAAAATGGCACAGAACTCCTTTGTTTTGGCCAACACAACACTGCATGAGCATACCAATCAGTGTTATTGAAATTTCAGGATGTCAATAAGTATATACATTAGTTGACTTGAGGAATAAGTAAAGACAAACCAGCCTTCGGTACAGTTATCTATCTGATGTGTGGTCCTCAGAGGAGTTTCTAATCCCAAAGCACGTGAAGTAAAAGTTGCACAACTTTCTTCAATGTTATCAGTTGTTCCTCCTACCTACCAAAGCAAGCGTTAATGCAATCTGAAATGATATTAATGCTGTGCAAAAAAAAAGTAGTTGACAGCAAACATTTAATGAGAAACTTTCATTCTGAAAGATAAATCAGCAAAATAGCAAAGATATCTCTAGCACTCATATGAAAACCTATACATAGTTCTGAACTAGAAAGTGATCCAAAAGTCAGCAAAATCAGGGTTCCTCATCCATAACTATGATAGTCTAATGTGCGGATGACAAACCGTCTGAGTCGAGGCATTAAATTCAAATAAAATGGCCTCTTAAAAGGCACACGGTGATCATCCAGCTTAAAGTTGGTTAAGGGATTCTAATATGAATATTAGTTAATTATTTGATATAGATTCATGTCACTAACCTAAAACTTGCATTAACTGAGTTCAAAGAGATCAAATCAAGTACATGCATCTTATCATCAACATCCTTATGAAAATGCAGTTCTGAATAAGGAAAATATCATATCGTATATGACGAAACAAATAACAAATGGAAATAGGCATACGATATCCGACTACAATATAAATCATATCTTCATGGATATAGTGATACTGGCTAATTATATTAGGATTTGGTTGATGAGAGACTATGGAATAAAAAATGCGAGCATAAGCATACATACTGAAGTAGCAGCTGGTTTGTCAAGAACAACATATGAAGCAGTAACAGCTATAATTCTGGACTTCCAATCAACCTCATAGCACCTGGTTATACCATGTCAATTAGAATGGGAAACTGAAATCGCAAGATAAAAAATATATATATTTTGAGGAAGCATTTTTTAATATAATCTCTTATTGAAGAATCTAGACAGTGGAAGAAAATACAGACATAGACCTCATGGGCTTCATACAGAAATCAAGGAAATAAAGTCTACCTTGGAAAGCGTTTTGGGTGTACATGTACACGTAAGTAGGTCCCAGCTTCAACAAATTCATTAACATGAGTTATCCTATAAGTTTTTTGAGCTTCTCTCACAGTTTTCCCTCTGAGAGATGACCTCTTCTGCAGAACTGATGGTTCTGTCACTTCTTTAAACAGCCGAACTTGTTCAGGAGTTGCACTTGGTGGAGGTTTTGGGCAGACAAGTGCATAATGCACAGCTCCAAAATGAATAAGATCTGCAACAAACCTTTATATATAAAATATTAATTTTTTCAAGTGTATGACATGCAATATGCAGGTTTGCACGTTACACTGTTAAACTATTTATGCAGTTGACAACTTTAATGCTCTTTAAATCAAGAGCATAATTTAGTGTAAATCCAGAAGGGCATTTTGGTTTCTGAACCAGGAGTTTCTTACACAGAGGGAACTCATTAGTCTCTGGTGAATCCTGTAATGATCTAGGTTGTAACTAGTTTGCATTAAAAGGTAATAACTTGGGAAATTCGTTAAAAGAACATACAGAATGCCACTCCCATCATCCTCTCATTCTAATAATATGAATAAAAACACACATCTCAATTATCTCATTATTTCTACATGTTTGAGATAAAAAAACATAATGGTGTTAAGATGATCAGAAACTTTTAATCATATTCCAAAAAGGTTGTCATAAATCCAATAACATTCCTTATTCACAGCAAACCACTTCAAAGTGCAAACTATCGATCAAACAAATTATATTGAGTTCACTTCAAAGTCGAGCACCAAAAACTGTATGTACTTGTCAATCTAATTACCATTTACCACTGAAACTTAATTCCCTCACCTACACGGTATTTGATTCAGTAACCAAATATCATGTTATGAGATAGGACCATATATAGTACACCAAGGAACAATTCCTAGATTGAAGGTATAATCCTATTTATCCTTTCATGTAATGTTCAAATGTTTCCATGCCTTGGATTGAATTTTCTTTCTCTTATTAACACATTTTTCCACTGTAACTAAACAATTGGACATAAAGCCACTTCTTGATCCATTATGCAAGAAGTACATGGTCACATTTCTGAACCTAGACATTCTCTATTGTCAATATAGTTGGCATATCAAAAATTAAAGTTCAAAAAGAAGGAAAAAAAAACAAAAAGGTTTAGACTTACAATGAGGGAAGATCCAAAGCTTTGGAAATATAGTCAACTACTATGCCTCCTTCAGAAACTACAAGGTGCTCAATTCTTGGAGGTTGATTTTGCTGTGGGCACGGGAGTAAACGATTGTATTCAGGATACCTATGTAAAAATGATTAATCTGTTAGATCAACTGTAATGAAAGGAATCACAAACAAACCCACACCTTCAGAAGAAGCAAACATGTCAAAGCAAAAAAGAAGTGAATCAGAAATGAGAATCACAGCAAAAAGAAAAACATAAAGCACAATCATACCAAGCAAAACAGAATCTAGTTCAAATTTCTTTCAAATGAATGAGCAGAGTCACCAAACAATAAACTAGAGAACAATAACATAAGTTGAACACATATTCATGTCATGTAAGAATTATACTGTTATGTGATTTATATAGTTTAAAAAGAGCACATCAAATTCTGACAATGGTATATATAGCCTTTGGGTGTGAAATGTTGATGCCCGTCAAGATTACGCTACCAAGTTAGAACCTAATATTATATACTTAAGTAGTCATACATGCAATGCATGCATTTGCTTATGGCAACCATGCAACCTAACCAAATTAATTCCATCTACATGTTAAAAAAAAATGACACAAGGTGAATGCAAAAATTAATTTGCCTCCTGGTAGAGTAAAAAGTTACTTCTTTCCAGCTGTAGATACTCTCATGCAATATCATCAATGAGGAAATAAAAAAAATTCATCAGATCTTAATGGAGCACTCATTGTCAGCAACACAGAACGAAGGATGGATTTCCTTGTAATTTCTTGCTAACTTTCAAAGACAACAATACTTCTCAGGAAACTACTGCAGAGTCAAACGCCGAGAAAATTTTATTCATTATACATTAAGACAAAGAAAAAACACAGTGGGACGTTAGGCCTAACTTCGGCTACTTATTTTTCACTAACCAGAACTTATTATTGACTAAAGCCAGCTCATTTACCAAGCCTTAGCTTCAGTGAAATCACGCCACAATTAACAGAGATTTCAACTCTAAACTTATCAACTTGCTGATTTCTCTTTATAAACTCGCTTATAAATCTTCAAGCCCAATCAAAAACACAACTTGGAAACTGTGAATGAATCACCTATATACTAAAATTCCATATTAACACGGAGAGATAATCACAAACAAAAAACGGAGAGTGTTACCGACCTAGGATACACACTGCTTTCACTGGATAGAAAGGCATCCGCTTTGGCAGCAGAGACCTGAGCCAAGGGCTTCTTCTTTGCGACCCACCAAAGCTCTTTATTGCTACGGCGGGTCCTGGAACGAGGAGAGGTGGACAGAGCACGAAGGAGAACTCCAGGCGGCACCATTAGGCCCTTTGGATTGGAAGCCCGTAGCGAGGAAAGGAGGACATTAGAGAAGAAGGAAGCGAGAGGAGCGAGAGCCGCCATTACTGCGTCTCTAGTGGAACACTTGGTTGAGTTGGTTCGTTCGACGAACGAATCGCGAAGGATTAGCCTCTTTTAAACGGGTGCGGGCGATGAAACTAGCAAACCCGAATCCGTTTGTTTATATGCAAATATAACCCTGGTGAAAATCGTAATTTTCATTGCAATAGATCTGATCCCATCTTGGAGTTGTATAATTACTCGTAGACACGATAAAAATAAAATTCTTACAATTAAACCCCCTTAGGTATATATCTTAATATCTGCATGCATATAATGTACGTTGCTGAAGGGGCAGAGTGGCATTAACTATTGGAAAGGGTACTTTGATAAAAATATTATTGTGGAAATATTTTAGAAATACACCACGGGAGTGTTTGTGAAAAAAATATATATATATTTCCCTATTTAAAATACATCTAAATAATCATTTTTTTTATAAAAATATATACAATACATATTTATGCTTCTTAAAAAACAAATAAATGCAGCAAAATGCGATGAAAACTCATAAATTTTTTTACTTCTTATAATATACATATCTATATTTCTAAAAAAATTTTCAGTATATTCGCATTTGGTCCTTTACTTCGATTCACTCTTTAAGAAGATAGGTTTGAATCCCAATTTATATGAGAGGATAACACAAATGTTATAGAGCTTAGCTTTCTGTGTGTGGACGTCTTTAACATATAGTTTATCCATATTTGTCAAAAAAAAAATTTATAATATTTTTAAAAACAATGCAAGAAAAAAAATATAGGTTATACCAAGAGTAAAGATGCACAATCAACTGGTTTTCAATATTTTTTAGAATTAAAAAAAATGCAAATAAGTAAACGTGATGTGTATCATATAAACCATCTTCAAACAGAATTCCATATAATTTAAATTTTTGATCTTCTCTTTGACATTATAATTATCTTATACCAAGCAAACTAATTTTAATTTAAATAAAATCTTTTAAACCAAGTAGTGTTACTTAAGGGATATGTGTAGATTTTTTTTTTCGAAAAAAGTGGATAAACAACAAATTTATTAAAAAGAAGCGAACATGGAGAAACAAAGTACAAAAGATAAGACAACAAATAAAGAAACAAAGTAGGAAAGTGCTATCCTCACCAGGGATGAGGAGAACAGAGTACATAGAAGTTAAAAAGGTGGAGAAAAGAGAAGAGCAATCTGAAGCCGGCGAAGTCAGCCATCTGGAGACATAGGCCAGCTCAGCGAAGAAAGAAACGAACTACTCCTGTGGTCAGTAGATCTGGAACTGAGAAAGTTTAGAGAACGCTTGATCTTCTGAGTACCCTCTAAGGCTTCCAATTGGTGGGAGGGAGTAGGCATATCATGTTAATGAAAAATTAAATAAAAATTGAGGTAAATAAATAAATAAATATTATTTTGGAAGTAAAAAAAAAATTCCTGAAAAAGGCCTCCAATTCAGAAATGGAGGGAGTAGGCATATCATAGTGTTACTAGATTCACTGATTGACATGTAGATCGATAATTATTTATTAGTCAAACTTTTAACTGTTTGAAAGACCTCATAAGTTCAAAACGTGCATGATGTTTTGTGTGCCGAGATGCATCACAGATTCACATGTACATCACATTCACAATTTTTTTTAATATTATGTTTGGATTTTTCTTTTACATATTGACCCTGTACAAACATGAATTTACACATTCTCAGGAAAAAAAATCTTTATATTTGTTATGTTTCTTTTTATTTGTCACATTTTATATATTTTTTATTTTTTTACTTGTCTATTTAAAAATTTTGTGCAATATTAAATATTATTATTTTTAATTTATTCTTTATATTTAATATATTTCTACAACTTTCAATAAATTATATTCAACTTTACATTTTAAATAGTTAATATACTACTTTTTCTAAACATATTTTAAATAAAAATAATATTAAAAAATTAGTATAATTTTATAAATTGTAAATTAAAAACCAACTTCAACTGATTTTTCTTAATCGTTATCAATTAGGTAAAATTAGTAAATAAAAAAAAAGAAAAAATATGTCTTTAAAATTTTGAAATGGTTCGATACCTTTGCTCAATGAAAGGTATGAGATACCAATTTTCCAATATTGGTAATATCTAACATTTCATAAGTTGACAGAATTATAAGGGAATTAAAAAATGTATAGATCAGGAAATATTTATGAAAATGATTTTTTATGAGGATCAAGATAGAGAGTTGAGCCTGATTATTTTAAAAAAAAAACTTATTCATTTTTGGTTTAAATATCAAAATGGTCCCTCTATTTTGCGTTTTCCGCCCTTTTAGTCCCTCTAATATAAAATCCGTCCTTTTGACTCTTGTATTTCCACATTTCTATCTTTTTGCTCCCTCTAATTGACGAATCTGCCCTTTTAGTCCTCGTATTTACACATTTTAATCCTTTTTGGTCCATCCAATTCATCAGCTGGAAGGATCAAAAGGGCAGATCCATCAATTAGAGGGACCAAAAAGATAGAAATGTGAAAATACGATGACCAAAAAGGTGGATTTTATATTAGAGGGACCATTTTGATATTTTGACCTTTATTTTTCATAATGCCGGTAATGGGGCAGGGATGGGGAGGGCCGGGGAGATCCCTATGATCCTTTGAAAAAATATATTAACTATTATTATTATTTTTTAACTACTCAAAATCCTTTATACTATTTCAGATCATATTTATTTCTCCTTGTAATCAATTCACATGAATTAAAAAAGTCGATTAAAGTTAGATGGTAATGTAAAATTTAAAAAAAATTATATTAATTTTAAAAAAATATTTTTATTTAAAATATGATTTAATAAAATGTCACGCCCCGAATCCGGCCCGACCAGATCCGACAAGCAGACAAACAGTCGCAGACTCACAGGGCGTGAACCTAGTAGACCTGCAAAGCCTTAGAACCTGATTCAGGACAGATAAAACTATAACAAACCAATTGAGGTACAAGATTACAGACTCTACAGAGTATATAATTCAGGGATACAATAAGTCCAAAATACAAAATACAAGGATATAGGGACAGACAATGACAATAACTCAAATTTTACAACATAACAAGACAACATCTACAGACAATTTTTTAAGGTCCACACCAGTCTACCACTCTTGATCTGAAAAGGATTTAAAGGAAATCCATGAGCTCTCTAACCCAATAAGTAATCCATAAATTGTTTAAAAACAACAGGGTTTATAAATCTTTATCTCAAAAATGGAGAATAATTCAAAGTTTAAAGAAAGTTTAAAAAAATACAAAATAAATAATTCACAAGAGGTATGGTTCCAAAGTAATACCATTATCTAAAAAATATTGCAAGCAAAGAAATACTAGATTTCAAAGTTGTAAATAAGTAAATTACCAAATATGAGCATAGTCTCCAAAGCATGGTTATACTAAACCAAAAATTACAGAAATGTGTTTCAAGTATACCGGATTTTCAGAATAATATAAATCCCCGAAATCATAATTGAAACAAAATACAGAGTATAATATTCTTATAAAAGAATATTTCCAAATATGTCATTCACCAAAATTTGAAACCCAGAAATGCGATATCAGAAATACAAAAACTTTAAGACAAGAAAATTTTTTTGTGTCTTTGCAGAAAATCAAAATCCAAAGGGCAAAGTAGAAAGTAACAGATTCCAGTGTATGTCTCCAAATTCACTATAGATGCCAAAGGTCATTTATTTACCCTCGGTGACCCGAGACTGAATATCAGATGACCATTAATTATTTCACCGAACACACACAGTGCGAAACTGTAGTCTCATTTTTCCATAATTTCTTCGACAAGGTCAGGGTTTAATCTCCTACTGACAAGGTTGCATATTGCTCATTTGGAGACCAAAACACTCAAATACAAAATATTTGCAAAGTACAAGCTCAGAAGTTTCTAAATTCTTCAAGTTCATATATACTCGAAAATACTGATAAATATCAAGGTCTCATTTTAGAGAAAATAAATAGATAACTAGAAATGAAATATAAAAATTTAAGCAACCAAATTATTTACATTTATTCAAAATACCAGCTCTTTTAAAACTAAAGTAAAATGATTATATAAATAGATAAATAAATAAATAATGAAAATAACTAAATCAATCTAAATTATAGCAAAATCACCAACCCACACATGCAAACAAACAAATTTTGAAAATGTGAAGTAATCATTTAAATGCAATCACACACTTGGTATAAATAATAAATCAATAACCAAGTTAAAATGAAGGGGTTTTTACTTGCATACCCCTATAAAATCATTAATTTCTTAAATACCTCATAAAAATGATATTTGCTTGTATACCCCTACAAATCAATTATATTTGCTTATATGCCCCTATGGTTAAGTTGACTCTTAATGGTGCTAAATCAACGGATGGAATAAGGGTAAATTACCAAAATGGGTTTGCTTATATACCCCTCCAAATTTTTTTTTCTTATTTTGTAAACATTACTTATTTCATTCAACAAATGACCATTATGGGTTTGTTAATATACCCATCAAATTTTTTTTATTATATTTTATAGACTTTAAATTATTTAAATTATAGATAACCAATGTAATTTTTTTGTACGCTTTCATTATTTTTTAAAATTATTAAAAATATGAATTTTTGAGTAAATTCATATTTTTAAGGTTTTTACAAACATCTCTAAAAAATTTTACATTATCACATGCTCTTTACAAACACAACCTAAAAATAGGTAAAAATTAAGACATATAACAATATATAACAAATAATTTCATACACCTACTCAAAATATAATCACATATGAAATTTATAAGAAAGAAGTCCAATAATTGGTGTTTGGCCTGCCGACAATAAACACAATTGGGAGATTCTCTGAGTAAGCTCCGGCGACGACGTTGATCACGCTGAGACCTCCAACGGTGAAGGTAATGACACATGCGCAGATGTCACGACGTCAAGTGTAGCCGGCATTGAGTTGGTCTAGTAAGGTTAGGTTGAAACCTCCGGCGATGGCGTAGACATCTCTGACGCTGATTTGAAAGAGCCAGCAAGTGAGATGGCGTGACTTGAAGGGATTTGTGAGAAGGAACCTCAAAAGATGGCGCCTGAGTGGTTGAGAAGTTTGGAAATTTTTCTCAGATGGCTTAGGTTGGATGATGTTAAGGGTAATTGGATAATTTTGTTAAGTTGGGTTAAGTGGGAACTATGATTAATTCCATAAACCCTAACGGTGGCTAACGGTAACTAACGGCAGGGATATATAAGTTAAAAAGTTAGTTTTATGGGGGTATGCATGCAAATAGTATTTTTATGGGGGTATTTAAGCAATTTCATGGTTTTGCATGTGTATGCAAGCAATTTTCCTTAAAATGAATAGCAATCATTTAATTAACATCACACCAAGGTAGATTTACTAATTCAAAAACTAAATAAAAATAATTAATTAAGTAAAATACCTCAAAATACATAATCGAGATAAATAATTTCAATATTAACAGAAATAACAGATATTCAAAATAATAACAAAATACTAGATAATTATTTTACCGAATAAAATAATTTCTCAAATCCTGAATATACAAAGTTATTGGTGGATTACTTACCTGGTATTGGCCTAAGTCCAAAATGAGATCCAAGGTCATTCCCTAAAACAATCCTAAAACCCAATGATTTATCATAGTTAAAACAAAACCACTCTAATGCAAGTTTAAACACTAACCAAATATTACTTTAAGCATTCTCTTGAGAGCAACGAAAATAAAATAAATGGCTCGCAGGTATTCCAGTAGGAACTCGATCATCACGCAGGAAATTAAACACATCTCAAAGGCTTAACCAATTAACATGATTAAAATTAAAGTGATCCAATGCTTAACCTCCACTCATTTGACATTTGCCTTGAACTAGTACTTTAACTTGATGAGAATTCTCCACCATCCAATCTAAACACATTCCACTACAATGCTTCCCTTATTCTCTTAAACTATCACTACTAATAATCGCAAGAATTTGCAATAATTAAACTCACAAACCCAACACAATAAACAAAATATTTCTGTAGACCCTCATCAACTCCGGTACGTCCTCAATCACACGAAATATACATTGCTTTTAGCTTTGCATAATCATTCCACCAACTCAACAAATGTTGTACAACTAGACCTACAAAATAAGGGTATATATCTACTTATATATATATATATATATAATTTACATCTTCTATGAACGTTCATAGATAAGAAATCTATGGACGTCCAATTATCAACCATTGGATCAAAATCCAACGGCTGACATTAATGAACAGTATTACTGTTCTGAACAGTAATTACTGTATATATCACTGTAGTAACTACTGCTTATCAATGTTAGCCGTTGGATCAAAATCCAACGGTTGATAATAGACATCCATAGATTTCTTATCTATGGACGTCCATAGAAGATTGGTCCTCATATATATATATATATATATCCAACATATGAAAATAAAAATTCAAATGAAGGATGAGGAATGCAGTCAACTTAGATTTTCCTATACTACTATAAACACTAATGTGTGCACAAGCTAAAACCTAAATAAGCTTGGAAGAATGCATGCATAACAATAGATCATGAAACTTTCACACTAATCCTTCTATAGAGCTATACACACTCATGAAGTTCTCATCATCTCATGGTGGCAAGCTAAACAAAGATAGAAGTCCAATAACCATCAGAAATTCCATGCACTAAAGGCATACCAAACTTATGCAAAGCATGGTTAAGGACTTACTTCGATGGCCGGAAAAGTGAGAGGTGAAAGGAGAAACCATGTGAATTCCAAGCTCCAAAACCTCCCAGAGCTAGCAACCACTCTCACAAACAATAGAAAGAAGAAGAAGCAAATGTAGAAGAAAACAGTGAAGTTAAAAGGCTCGGTTATCAAAGGCATAGATGTGATGGAATTCCTCATTACAACTAGGTTTGAGAGCAACCTGACAAGAAGAAGAGAGATTAAGGAAGAAAATCAAATGCTTTTTTAGTATTCTAATCAAGTTTAGTGTTGGGCAGGATCCACATAAAATGTGTAGTTGAATGTAATTTATTAAAAATTATAAAAATATATTAAATGTAAAGAAAACATAAATTTAGAAAACTAAATTTTTTCAATCATAATTTTTTAAATAAATAAATTAATTAAAATTAAAATAGGACAAGAAAAATCGAATACTTTATTCTAACACTTCAATAATTTAAGTTATTAAATATGTGTAGTAATAAAAATGAGTTAAATGGTAGAGAAGGTGAACCACATGACATTTAATAAATGAGGCATTGATGGGATAGAGTAAGAAAATACACAAGATAATAGAGTTAATGAGGCTCTCCTCTTAGTCAATTCTCAAAAAGGCTCATAAATACAAGGCTTTAGACACCAGGCAAGAGGTAACACTGTGGCTGATCTTGTTGGGACTTGCCCACACGTAAGTGGACATCCTTTCAGGACCAATTCATCACCCATAAACTTAATTAATGTTTCCTGCAAGTCCCTTACCAACCCACAAACTCCAAAACTCAGAAGATCATTCATCCACCTCTTGTGCAATAAAAGAGTTCTATTTTATTTATTAATTAATTTATTTTCTAAAAAGAGTTCGAGGATTCAAAGTGTGACTTACACATATTTTTCTTAAAAAACATCATAAGTTCCTAGACTAATTTAAAATAGTCACCTCAGTAGTTAACTAATGAGCAAATTGGTCAAAGGATCAAAACAAATAATTTTATTAAAATCAGAAGTTAAAATAAATAATTTCCAATTTTTGATATCACAAAACTTTCTTAATCCTAAAGTAAGTGTTGGATTTAATTTATTTAAGTTCTATTAACTACTCTAAAATAATTATTTGTTAAACTCTATAAAATAATTATTTTTATTAAAATTCGTTCACTCTATAAAATAATTATTTTTATTAAAATTCGTTCAAGTGGTAAAAATTTGAATTATTTAAACAAAATTTAATTCTTCATTAACAAGATTGAAAATACTTTACTTCAGTCTTTTGATTAATGATCAGAAAAACTATCTTTATAACAAAAGAGTCGAAATTTTTGTTCCTCTTGACGCAAAAGTTAAAATTATATCGGTGATTTATCCACATTTATAAAAAAATATATAAATAAAATTGAAAAATAATGTATTATAAAAAGCCTAAAGAATTTATGTAGTTTAATACATTGAAAAATTTATGTATTGCTTAAAATAATACATTGAAAAAAAAATCTCAACATAGAATTATATGATTTTCAATATTTTTCTAAACTAGAAAAATATCACAATAATATTTCAAGACTACCATTTTGATTGTATTTTTAGTATTGTAATTTTGAAACATTTTATAAATAAGAAAAAAGTCTATATTAACATCATTTTCATATTTTTTAACATTTAATCTTATATTTTCCAAAAAAAAAAAAAAATCAACAAGTCTAAATTTAAAACAAGCCGAAAGTAATACCATATGCCTCCAAACTTTTCAAAATCTTTAAATACCCCTTCAAAATTTTCATGTAAACACATATGCTTTAAAAAATTTTCATTTTTAACTCCAAAATTAGTTGAAATTATAATTTTGTTTTTGGACAAAGCTTACAAGCCCAGCATGGGAGCAAGCTCACTTTGATGCTGGCTAGTATAGAGATATTTTTTATATTTTAAAATTACATATGTTCAATTATGAAATAGAAAATAATTAAAAGATTGAAAAGTATGAGAAAATGTTAGTTCTCTTGTTAGAAAAATTGAAAAACATACAGAATTAAAAAGATAACTTCATTAAAAATAATGTATGTATCAACTAGTGAATAACCCAATGTTATGACACAAAATTGTGAGCTTTATGACACAAGATTGCGAGGGGTGGGCAAAATTTTAAATTTTTCCCCCGTCTAATACTCTTCTTTGTACTGTTTATGCATTTACACTTGAACCCAAACATTATTTATTAGGTTATGGTGTGGGTTTTATGTGGAAAGAACAGTAATTTCACCCTTCAGAGTTGCATAGTAGGAGATTTTTCGAAGAGATCTATAAATCACAGTAATTAGTACATCTCTGTATTTATCTATCTCTCTAACAATTCTTTAAATTGGAGACACTTGTCCCTATCTATTAAAAATAAATAAATAAATAAATAAATAAAATAATGCGTGGGACCTCTGCCATAAAAATAGACACCTATCCAATTTAATTAATCACAGCCTTTAATTGAAGACACAACAACATCAAGTTTAGGAGGAGGTTACAATTATGCAGATCAAAGATGGCTTCTTGTACAAGAGGAAGGGCAGGGCTGGCTGATAAAGAGGCTATCGAAGCAAGAGAAAGATACTTTCAGATTCTAAACCAGCAAGAAATACATTGGAAGTAGAGGGCCAAACTATTTTGGCTTCGAGGAGGAGATCAGAATTCCAGATATTTTCATGCTCAAGCTTCTGGTAGAAGAAGACGTAACAACCTCACAGGATTAAAACTTATGGTGGAAGACTTGGGATAATGGGCTTTAGGAGTCCATTACATCTTATTGAGTTATTTTCAGGATGTTTATAAATCTAGCCTTTCTCATCCAGAGTTGATAACCACAGGGATAGAGAATCGAGTCACAGTGGAAGATAAAGCTTATATGTTGGCAGATTTCACCCCAAGTAAAGTTAAAACTGCTGTGTTGGCATATACCCAGATAAGGCGCCTGGCAGTGATGACCTCAATTTGGTATTTTTCTCAATAATATTGGGACATAATTAGTTCGGAGATTACTGAGGCTTGCATTGGATGGCCTAGAGAGCGATCATTTCCAACGGAAATTAATGATATGATTCTGGTCCTTATCCCAAAGGTCAGTGCTCCTACATCTCTTGTTGATCTCCGTCCAATTACCCTGTGTAACGCACTTTACAAAATTATTAGTTAGATGCTTTCAAGTCGATTAAAGACTATCATCCATAGAATTGTTTCTGACAATCAAAGCGCTTTTATTCCAAATCGCTCCATCTCTGATAATGTTATTATTGCAGCAGAACTAATGCACTTCATCCATTGTAAAACTCAAGGTAAGATCGAGATAGCATCTTTGAAACTTGATATACGCAAGGCATACGACTGACTTGAATGGCCATTCATTGAGGCTATGCTTCTGGCGCTTGGTTTTCCTCCAAGATGGGTTCAATTGGTGATGTATTGTGTATCCACAGTTAGATTGCATGTCATGGTGGGTTCCTTTTTTGTCTGAACCGATCATCCAACCAAGGGCATTCGTCAAGGTGACCCACTGTCACTGTACATATCTATCTTATGTGCTAAAGGTTTTTCTTACCTTCTTCGTCCCACGAAACCATGGGGGTATTGCATGGATGTAAAGTAGCACGAGAAGCACCTGTTATTTCTAGCCTACTTTTTGCCGATGACAGCATGGTATTTTTCAGAGCTACGGAAGTTGAAACTGAAACTATTCATGATATCATGTACACTTATGGTCAAGCATCCTGTACACTTTTGCTGTTATGTTTAGCCCAAACACTCCTTTGAATGTGTGCAGAAGAATGTGCGACATTCTCCAGATCGTTGAAGCCGCCCAACAATTTAAATATTTGGGTCTTCTGCTATGGATTGGGAGGAAACAGAGGGCAACTTTTAATTTCATCCCTGACAAAGTCTGGGGACATTTGTAGAGCTGGAATTCAAACTTTCTCTCTTGTGCAGGTAAATAGATTTTAATCAAGTTAATTATTTATGCTATCCCAAATTATTGTATGAGTGTGTACCTTCTGCCGCGAGGGCTATGTCATGAACTAGAACGGATGATGAACTCTTTTTGGTGGGGAAAAAAAAGGAACAACGATAAGAGCATCAATTGGATGAAATGGGCTCGGATATGTCAAGGGGAAAAAACAAGGTGGTTTGGGCTTTAGGCAATTTCATGAGTTTAATTTGGCACCACTGGGTAAACATGCATGGTGTCTTGTATCAAGGCCTACATCTTTGGTTGGCAGGTTCTCAAAGCCCGATATATCCTGAATGTCTCTTTTCTTGAAACGAGTTTGGGCAACAATCCGAGTTATATATGGCGTAGTCTGCTGTCTACTTAGGAGTTGATACGAAAATGGACGAGATGCCGGATTGGGAACAGAAAGTCAATAGGGGTATGGAACTCAGCTTGGCTTCCGGATGTGCAATGTCCAAAAATTACCTCATCGCAAGATGCATGAAGTGAGAATTTGACGGTGGATGACTTAATCAAGGAAGATGGAATGAGCTGGGATAGTGCCAAATTGACACAATTCAATAGGCGGGATGTTGATATGATTCTTAAATTCAGTTAAGTATTCAAAATATGGAGGATGCCATATGCTGGTGGGCGAATAAGTTCGGCCATTACAAGGCCAAAGATGCCTAACTCTTGTTGACAAATCAGGACCTACAGGGCGATAATCATGAGATGGCAGAGGTATGAAGGAAATTATGGAAAGTTAACGTACCTCCAAGAGTGAAGGAGACGTTGTAGTGAGCTTTGTCCAAATGTCTGCCAACAAAGATAAGGCTAAGTAACAGACATATCCTGGAAGAAACAACCTACTGCTTATGCCATGAGAATGCAGAAATGGATATTCACTTATTTTTGGGATTGTACCTATGCTCAGAAATGTTGGTCGTTGGTGGGGCTGCCTTTTCATGCATCATCATCGTCCTCGCTTAGAGAGCTATGCTCTTTGATCTTTCAGCTGGCCAGCAAACCACAATGTGAACTCTTTTCCATGACATGTTGGGCTATCTGGCGGTGTCATAATAAAGCTGTATGGCAGGGAATGTCCACACCGACAGCAACTACAGTACTCACAGCCAACAATTTTCTCTGTCGATGGCAAGATGCAACGGAGATAGAAGCCAACTACTATCCACATCCCCAGATACATCCACAACAAGCATAGACTCCACCACCATAGGGCTAGTTGAAAATAAACACTGATGCGGAGGTGAAGCATGCCAGGAACCGAGCAAGTTTAGCTTGGATCTTGAGGGAACCTGATGATTTGGTGGTAACAGCTGAAGGCATTCCAATCCATTGAGGGTTAGATGTCATGTTGGCAGAGGCTATGGCAATCAGAGGGGCCTTATCATGGTTGGCAAAAGTCAGGTATATTAATATCTTGGTAGAATCTGATGCTGAAGTAGTTGTTAAAGCTATCAACAGTGGTGACATTTTGCATTCTAACCTAGGCCTAATTGTTGACGATTGTACTGCTTTACTAGCACTGTTGCACAATGTTAGTTGTACTCATGTTCGACGCTCAGCGAACTATGGTGCCAATGCTTTAGCTAAGGCAGCATGTTCCATGTCTGAACGCAGGTTTTGGGAGGGCTGTCTCCTTAGCCACTTGGATGTCATGATGCATAATTAATAGTAATCGAAGTATTGGCTTAAAAAAAAAAAAACAATCAAGTTGCCTTTCCTCCTTATGCATGGCCCATTTAAACCATATTTATTTATTTAACATTAACCACCCTTTTTGTTGTTGTTCCTTAAATCTATCAAAACCTGAAGTCTCATGCATTATATTTTAAGAGCACTAGGCAAACTCCCGGCTTTGCATCGAAATTATTAAAATTTTGGGAAAAATTTTAAAGCAATATCATATATAAAAAATAATATAATTAAACAACTCCTATAATTAGAACTGTTGTATACTTTGGATTTTAAAAGTCTTATAGACATTTATTGAATAAATAAATAAGTGCAATTAAACTCTTTTAATTATTAATATCATAATTAATATAAATAAAAAATTTAAACGTAATATAAAAAAGTTTAAATTTGTTTCTTGAAACACTCTGGAAGTAAATTATATATCAAACTTTAATAGTACGTATAGATAGTAATTGATCATTAAAATATAGTGGAAATTACCAAAAACACCCTTTAAGTTTGCAATATTGCCAAAAACACCCAGTTAGTTTTGCACTCCCCAAAAACCCCTTCCTTTTTAATTCCATGTTTTTCAACCCCCCAAAGCATGTAACGGATGTCAACGGAGTGATTTTCAAATTTTATGGATGAAAATGCCCTTGCATGGGGAGTCGTGACTGCAGCCATTTCGGCGATATGAGAGGAAGTGGGGGGGTTTTCCGTAGGATAACCCCAAGAGACGAATTTACTGGAGCCTTTTAGTTATTTTTTCTCAACTAGCGTCTTCAGTTTTTTCATTTCCGAAGCTGTCTCTGAAGTTGTCTCTGTAATTGTAGCTTTTCCCTTTTCACCGGTATCTCGAAGGAGAAGTCTCGCACAAGTAGTTGGCATTTCATCAGTTTGCAATATAAGGTATTGAGTATGGTTTTATGGTTTCGGTTTCGTTTTGTGCTCCTGTTTTTGTTGGAAGATATTGAAGTCTGCAGGGGATTTCTCGCCTTGGGTTTTGTTAGTATGCAGGGCAATTTCTCGGCTAGGGTTTTTGTGTTATTTTGCTCTTTCGTCTGTATACACTATCGAAATAGTTTTTTTCGATTGTTATGATTTGTGTAATATTTATAATGTACATTTCCCCTTTCATTTGATATGGTTGCAGTTTTACAAATGAGGTTTACGTTTAAGAAATGAGATATTACAGTTTAAATTTTGTTGTCTCTGTTTAAGTATTGTTGTCTCTGTTTAATGAACGAGTTCTCTGTTTAACCATTGATATCTCTGTTTAAGAACTGAAGGTTACCGTTTAAAATCTTATATTTCCGCTTAAACATTTGTCAATACTGCATGTTGAATGTGTTGTTATTGTCGCAGGCTTGTGACTATAGCGGTCAACCTAGTTAATGGGCGATGCTATTTGACACCGGTAGTGGAGACCTTAGCTGAATTAAAAGATAACATGACCCCTCGACACTGGAAGATCATCCGAAGGACACCGTTTGCAGCATTCACTGAGCTGGAAGCTATATACCAAGAGAGGGCTCTTCTTGATTCTCTACTACAAAGGTACGATGGCCGCAACAATAAATTCAGGATCGGGGAAAGCCTGCTGAGTTTCAGGCCTCAGAATGTGGCCCTCGTTCTTGGTCTGCGTTGCGATGGTGACGCAGTCGTGTTTCAGAAGAAGAAAACCCGCTCAGCGTTCGAAGGGAGGTATTTATCAAAAACCTACGAGAGACACAGAGACTCCATCAAGAGCACTCTTGCGCAACTTGTTCGACAGAGGGGGGAAGAAGATAATTTTGTCAAACTCCTGATGGTGTACCTCATGGGTACAGTCATCTTCCCAAATACATCATGCTCGGTTCCGAACTGGATCATTGATTATGTCGATGATCTACCCACCATGGGGCGATACGCATGGGCGCAGGCGACGCACAAGTGGCTGATGGAGGACATTCCACAAGCAGCCGCTCGAGTGTAAGATAGATGCGCCGGGAAGAAGACCAACACAGGATATATTAAGGGTAGGGATGGCAACGGGTCGGGTCGGGTGCGGGTATTACCATACCCGATACCCCACTAATATACCCGAACCCGAACCCGAACCCGACGGGTTTTAAAAACCCAAACCCACACCCGCACCCGACGGGTAATCGGGTACCCGCGGGTATACCCGCCCCCCGCCCCAATATTAAAAAAATTAATAAAAAATATATTATTTTTATAAAAAAAATAACTTAAAAGTAATTATAATTTTTTATAAAATAAAATAAAATAAAATAAAATAATTATATAATTACAAGACCAAACAAAGAGGAAAAATAAAAAACCCTAAATTGTGAAGTTGTAGAACATATTAGTATATATATATGTATATATACATATATATATATTATATAAATATTTTAGTAATTTTAATTTCGGGTCGGGTACGGGTTCGGGTACGGGTCGGGTATTAGAATTCCCATACCCGCACCCGCACCCGTTTCATACAAGTCGGGTTTTACCTGAACCCGACCCGAAACCCGGTCAAATCGGGTTTTATCCGTCAAACTCGGGTCGGGTCGGGTCGGGTTGGGTCGGGTATGGGTATTATTGTCATCCCTAATTAAGGGGTGCTCGGTCGCGCTTAACGTATGGTTTTACGAGCTGACCGGAACGGGAAAGAAAGTCCGTTTCGGCAAAATCCCAAGGATGCTGTGCTACGGTGAAAGTAGTTACCGGAAGCAAGCGACGGTAGAAACCAGCTTGTCATCGCTCGAAGGAAAAGAGGTAATAAATCATGGACAATGTTTAACAGAAGTATTTAATGTTTAAATATTTTATTTAGCGTTTAACTTTATTATTTACAGTTTAAAATTTATTCATAAAGGTTTAAATATTTTGTTCTCTGTTTAAATATATTCTATACTGTTTAATATATAAAAACTTTGTTTAAATATAGTTGTTATAGTTTAAACTGAATGATTTCGCTGAAATTGTTTGGTTTATATATATTAGTTTCCTGAGCTGGTTCCGGCAAGTGCTGAAGAAGAAATATTTGTTGGGGTCAACCGACGGATGGATGCTATTGCTCCGGAACCACTTGCTCGAAGGCAGGATGAGAGGGCAGCCTCTATCGTGCGCGCTCAACGCCGTTCTCCTACTTCAACTCTTATGCAGGCGTGCCAGATATTGATGACCGAGTTTCCTTGGCTTGTCGCTCGTGTTGAGGCACTGGAAGGACGTTCACAACCAACTACGCCGTCCCTCCAAAGAAATGAACCACCCGGGACGGACGAGCCGTCGAAATTTGACGACGACGACATCATCGGGGTGGCCATTCCAAGACGGCCACATTCGAATAGACTTGCGAAAAAGAGGAGAATAATACTGCCTCTGTCTCCACCGCCGGCGGACGATGAAACAATAGCAACACCATCGGCGGCTGATGATGTTACTGAGTCTGTCGCCGTAGATGACATGGCCATGACGGTGGAGGACATCGTAGATGATGTGGCCGTTGCCGCGGTTGAGAAGATCGTTTAATCCCTTGTTAACGAAATCCCCGACCCGGTGGAACCGGCTGCCGAGATTGCGGCATCAAAGATGGACACAATCCCTGAAGAACAAGAACAAGCTAAGGGTGTGTCTCCCGTTGATGTTGTTGCCGTGGCCACGCTGAGAAGATCGTTGAATCTGTTGCCGTGGCCATGGCCGACAGTACCGCATCGAAGCAGGACACAATCTCACAACAAAAAGAAGCATGTAAGGATGTGTCTGCGGTTGATGTTGTCGTCGTCGTCCTCGCATCGAAGCCAGACACAATCCAACAACAACAACAACCATGTAAGGATGTGTCTGCGGTTGATGCTGTCGCCGTCCCCGCATCGAAGGAAGATGCTGCTGGTTCTGAACACCGTCAAGGCTCAACGACAGTGCCCCATGAAGACCCCGACCGAGCAACGAGGGAGATGATCAAGGCCAATCAAAATTGGGACAAGACGGCTCGGCAAGTCTTCGTTCCGAAGAAGAAAAAATGGGTTGGCCAATCGCGTCTTAACAAATACGAGCAGGAGTTGATGAGGATCTTCCTTAACTGCCGTATGAACAGGTAAGCTTAAAGTTTTCATGATAGTGTTTAAAGTTTTTATGATAGTGTTTAACTTTTTTGTGATAGTGTTTAAATGTTTATATGTTATCATTTAATTTATCTACTTAATGTTTAATTATTTATAATATCATTTGAACATTGATAATATCATTTAAATATTTAGAATATGGTCTAATTATATCTGTTATCGTTTAATCTCAGCACTGTTGAGTGGAAGAATGACGCTGTCAGCACCACACGGGACAAATTATACACTCTGCTTGAGGGTAAGGAGATGGTCACAGATGATGTGATGGACGCTTTTGTATGCATAATACAAAAGTCGCTGAGCAAAGTGCCATATCCCTACAAGAAGCGTGCCTCCATCACAAGACCGCTGGCGCTGTTTATGTCAAAGCAGGATGACGCACATGAAACAACTATGGCTATGATCGGAGATGCTGTGCGCAGCTTACATGAAGTTCAAATTGTCATCCTCCCGATAATAATGAATGGCCACTTCCATATCGTCGTCCTTGACAATGACAAACAAGAATACAGGCATTATTATTCATGCACGGGGTACGAAAAAGATGCGCTGGACATGGTAAGTTCTTTAATTATGTCCGATTGATAGTGTTTGTTATTTAATCGGTATCTTAATCTCAACTTGCATATCTCAACAGCGGAATCTATTCGACACGGTTGTCGATATGCAGTTTGGCGAGTCGGCGACCGCAAAGTACCCACTCGTTTACGACATGGAAACCCTACGACAAAAACAAAGAAGCGTCGATTGCGCCGTCTATGTCATGCAGTTTATCGAGCAATTAATTTGGGGTGAGAAGCTACGGCTACCGCAGACAGACGTTGCTTACCTGAGATTAAAGTATGTTACCCGCATACTTAAGGAGGGGAGGGCAACCAGCGTCCATGAGAAAGGGGGGTCGTCCGAAGCGGGTTAAATTTTGTTTTCGCAGAACAGGACTTGTATATGTTAATGTCAATTTTGTTTTCCAATGTAAACCAGGACAAATTCAATTCATTGTTTTCATTTTCGAAGAACCTGACTCGTATATGTCAATGTAAATTTTGTTTGTTTTCAATTGTAAAGCATGTTAAATTCCATTCAGTTTCATTTCATTGTTTAATTTACAGTGTCATTGTTTACATTTCAGTTTAATTGTTTAACTTTACCATCTATCGTTGAAATATCAGTTTCAAACATTTAAAATTACAGTTTCTCTGTTTAACATAACACTGTCTCTGTTTAAATAACTGATAACACTGTAAAGAATAAGAGTTTAAATATGAAAAATTTCCAGTTAATTCAGATTATTTCTCTTTAGAAGTCAGCTATTTACAATGCCTAGTCGGCGATAGTTTCATTACAAGATCTACGATTGTGACCGGATCCATGGCAGCGGCTGTAATGTAACTCGCGGACATCAAACGCTTGCGACTCGATCCTCTTTCGTCTAGGACGCCCAGGCTGCCTTCTCATCACAAGCGGTCGCAAACGAAGCTCACGATTTCCGTCTGAAGACCTGTCATCGTTGGGCATGGGGAATATAGCTTCCTTATACGCCAGTTTGTAATTGTCGACGGTGAAGTAGTCGCTAATAAATCGATGAACGTTGGTGTCTGTTTGCATTACAAGGGATACCATAAACTTGCCACTTTCGACATGAACAAGTTCTGATGGCAAGATCTACTGAGTTGCTGCACTGGTCGATCACTTCGTAACGATCATCGACACAATGACCAACACGAAGATTTCGGCTATCCTCAACAATTATCTCTACCTTCGAATGTATGTCTGGGCATAAGTAGGTCTCCCATTTGTTCGCTTGCTCACGCCGGTTACATAACATGCGCATCAACTTGAACCTGGCAAATAAGGTTAAACAAAAACAGTGATGGTTAAATAATTCGTAAACATGTTTAAACATTATTGTAAATAGTTAAACGAAAGGATTAATATTTCAAGTCAGACAAGTCTAATTAAACAAAGATGGAAAATTTTTAAAGGGTAACACTAAATGTTAAGTGTAAATCAACATTCGCAGACCTTATGGAGTCAACCATTTTCGTCACCGGTAAATGACGAGCTTCTTTGATCCAAGCATTGAACGACTCCGCAACATTTGAATATATCTCACCCCAACGATCACCTCTGAACAGATAATTCGACCAATGTGCCATATCCGATTTATTAATCAACTAGTGATGAGCTTCGGGTGATGTGACCTGCAGTTCATTCACGGTATCATCGAAATCTTTGGCCGTGGATGCCCACGCAATGCGGAAACATATAGACCAGCACTCCTCCCTCAATGCCTTCCCAAGTCTGACATTGGCTTTCATAAAATTGGCCTCCAAATATCGAAGACAGTATGCATATGGCGAAGAAGGGAAGACTCTCGCAATTGCGTTCACAAGGCCCTTGGACCTGTCCGACACGAAGGTAATTATCTCATGATAATCTCCTTCCTCGTATAAAGCATCGCCTAACTTAGATATGAACCAAGTCCAATTGGCATCGGTCTCGTTATCGACTATACCGAAGGCGACGTGGAATAAACCATTGTTTCCATCTTTCCCTGTGGCACCCAGTAGTGTACCCCGATATTTTCCAAGGAGGAGGGTACCATCGAGAAATAGCAGCGGCCTGCAAGCCTTCTTGAATCCCATAATACACGTGCTGAAAGAAAAGAATGCACGTTTAAAACGATCACCGTCTTTTTCCACGATCGTAACGCTGCCGGGATTTGTCTCAGCGACCTTATCCACATACCAAAGCAAACAGTCATAGCTGGAGATGTCACTGCCGTCGAGGACCACCCGGGCATGCTCTTTCCCCAACCAAGCCTGCTTGTATGGTATGTGCACACCATGTTCCCGCAACATGTCTTTCTGAATGTCGATGGCCTTGTACAAGGGCCGGTCCTTGAGCTTCTGAATCACTCGTGCGCTTACCCATTTTTTGGACGCTTTCGGATGTGACGCCGAACCTATGCCACCACTGCAAGTGTGTGACATGTCGATTATCTTCATTCTGAAAATATTTTTATTATACTCTTTTGATGCATGATGGCGCCAACGATAACCATCGGCAGCGCATTCCACAGTCACCCGATGTTTTTCGTTCTTTATGAATTTGAAGTCAAAATTCCGTTTGATTGCATGATTTCGAAGTACGTCCTTGAAATGTTCAACACCGTCAAAACGTTGTCCAATATCCAACGACAGCACTTTAGAATGATCTGACGAGGAAGGAAGACATCCCACACCGTCAGGGTCACCATAGGGTTGAATGGGAGCACTCGCAGAATCTGAATTCCTGCCAACACTTCAGTCAAATGAAAAGATCAACATGTTAAGCGAAGAATATAATGTTTAAGTGATAATGCCAATATTTAAACGTTAAATTAAATACTTAAGCAGTTACCAAATAACGTAAACGATTAGTACAAGATGTTAACCAGTGACTGACATATTTAAACAATAATGAACCCATACAACTGGATCAAATAAAAGAGAAGGAACTTACAACGAGTAAAACTCGTTTTCATTAGGATTCGGCAATGGCACATTATCTGTCTCGACAACAAGATCAACTACAGCGCATTTGAAGATGGAGTGCACGTGACACATCCGCTGGAAGTCAACATCGTTTTCTATTGGACAAACCATTTTATATCCATCTGGTGTGATAAACTTCACCCTAACAAGGGAAACTTCGAGACCCCATCGCTCACATATCTCAGCTAACACCAACTCCCAAGAAGTCTGAGCCATGAACATTAGCACTCTTCCCTCCCCGTTGAATCTAGCAATACCACAAAAATTCTCCATAATATATCGGCCGAAAACCAAATCGTACAAACCAAATGAAATGAAGAACAAAAAGAAGACAAAGAAGAAGAAGAAGATGTAAACAACAAACAACAGTCAGATAGGCAAACAAAAAAAGTGCACAGTTGTATGCATAGAGATTAGACTAGACGTGATGTGATTGGGCGGTATTTTTCCCTCCATCCCAAGGGCAAAAATGGAAATATATGTCACTGTCGCGATGAAGACATATTGTCATCGCTCGAATGAAAGTTCTCACCTCAACATGAGTCTCTGTTTAAACGTCAAGCTTTTTATGTTTAAACAGATACATATAGTGTTTAAAATAACCGTTACCTGTTTAACTAAAGTCTATATCATGTAAATAATATGTAAACCGTTTATATATAGTGATTTAACTATTTTAAAATATATGTTATTGTTTAAATTGAATGCTTTCAACGACATCGCATTGAAGATGGGTACCTCGTGGGTCACTGTTTAAACATTTTTATGTATTTGCTTAAACACCGTTGTCATTGTTTAAAGAGTAAATCGATTATTGTTTAACTTTTTTTGTATTGTTTACAATGCCGTTCTTTTGTTTCTCAAATTGTTTTTTTACTATGTATCTATTTAAATTTCACAAGTTATCACAAGGAGACACTCAAATAGGTTTGTTTGTTTAAAATATTTAAACGTTTACAATGGAGAATCTGATTAAATATCATAAGTTCACATTCAAATAAGCTTGTTTCATTTAAAATAAAACATTTACAACATTTACAACATTTACAACGACTTCTCGGACCTTGGACACTCGCGACTCGACCCTCGTAGAATGAAACAAGTGTCTGTACATTCGAATGCTCACGGCGGTTGCATAACATGTGCATCAACTTGAACCTGGACAATGTAGAACAAAACACATTAAAAAAGGTTAAGCAAACACATTCATGAAAACATCTATTAATCAATGTGTCATGGTCTGACTTAAGCAAAGATCCTGATAGTTAAACACAGAAAGTAATATTTGTACACTGACATAAGGTTCTTAAATGGTAACAAAAAGTCTCAAGTGATAAATATCAACTCCTTCTTAAAGGATGTTTCCTGATCTCCCTCCTCTAGAGAATCCTCCGCAATCACGCAATAAGCGAAAACTTTCTTTTCTTACCCAAGTCGAAATGCCCGCTTAATTGCTTGCCCGTCATCCACCGTTGGAGAATCCTCTGCATTCAGGCAATTATGCGAGAATTTTGACTTGGGCAAGAAAAGATAGTTTAACTTGTTGCATGATTACGGCTGATTGATTCTCAAGATGAGAAGGATCACGAGACATCCTTCCAGATAGAGTTGATCTTCGAATTTTCGTCTGACTCCAACGAATATCATACACAGGAAACAGATGAGGAGGAGGAAGAGGAGGATGATGAGGACGACGAGGAGTGGTTGTCCATGGCAAGGGTTCTTCCTTGTCATTTATGGTGTGAAGTCCACAAGCAGGTTGACGCTTCATATCCAAGAAAAAAGTGAAACGCACAGTGGACCGAGATTGACTGATGACAACGAACGGATGTTCGGATATTTATGTTACCATGCACAAGAATTAATGCCGTCATTAATTCTTATGAACGGGATACCATAACCTTGCCACCTGCCACCTGCCAACACTTCAGTTCAAACGAAAAATATCAATATTTTACGCAGAGACTTTGAGAATTTACACGTTAATATGAATAGTTAAACAAGTAAAGATAAAGTTAAACGGAGATGACAATTATTAAACATATTGGTAATATATTTAAACAGATAATAGCAAATAGTTAAACAATATTTAAAATATACAAATAGATAACCATAAACGAGAAGAACTTTACAACGAAATGAACTCGTTTTCAGTATGTCTCGACAATGGCACATGCTCTGTCTCGACAAGAAAATCGACTACAGCTCATTTGAAGATGGAGTGCACTTGACCAATCCGATGGAAATCAACTTCATTTTCTGTTGGAAAAACCGATTTATATATTTCAGGTATGATAAACTTTACCCAGACTACCACAAATGAGCTGCCATAATAAACACCCGTAGAATGGTCAAACTGATAGCAATGAAGAGATTCTTACCGTATTACGAAACCGGCAGAACTGAAGTCGAACAAACCAAATGAGGAGAAATGAGGAGAAGAACAAGATATAATGTAACTTCTAGGCATTGTCTATCAGAAACCAAGCAGAAAACCCTTGAAAAGGTTGGACATGATGTGATTTGGCGCTTTTTTTCCCACCATTTTCAAGGGCAAAAATGGGATTTCACAACATGGACCCATTTGAAGTGAACGGTAGGGGGTAAAATGGAAGTTAAACACTAACGGAAGGGCTGTCCGGGGTGTGTAAAAGTAGGAGGGGGTTTTTGGGAAGTTTTGAAAATTACGAGGGGTGAACAGTAATTTTCCCTAAAATATATATAGGGAAAATAAATAAATAAATTTGATATTTAAATATATATTTGGTGAATTTATGTTTAGTAATATTGTTATTTAAATTTTTATATGTAGATAATAGTATTACTAGAAAATAAAAATTCTACACAATAAACAATCAAATGTTTCAAGAATAAGAGGACTCATTATAATAATTTTGTTAGTGCAAAAGCACTTTAATTGGCATAATTTGACCCCAAGTCAAAGTGACTTGGCAAGGAGTCTTGGATTGGAGGCAAATATCTTGGAGATCTTGGTGGAGCTATTTTCGGTATATGTTACAACTTGAAGGCAAGATCACATCAAGACCATAGTTAGAGAGGTTTGATTTGGAGAATAAATATGGATGGAGCTTAATTGAAGAAATACATATCAATGGTATGATTAAAGGCTATTGAAGGTATGATTTGAAGAACCTTAATGAGAATGATTGAAGTTTATTAAGTGTATGATTGGAGATATGCCTATTGTTGGTATGATTGCATAATTGATTACAGATCTATTCTTGGGAAGATTTGAAGGCCAAACTTGGGTAAAGTGAAGATCAAGTTTGGATAGTTTCATGAAGACACACAAAGTCGTGCGCCCTTTGCGAGGAGACTGCGTGGTGAGGAATTGAGGAGATAAGCTAGTTGCCTATAGTCAGGATCGGGAGATCTGGCTGCATCGACTCAGACTAAGTATGACCGGGAGGTTGATGGGTCTTGAGGCATTTCGTAATGAAACCATAACTTAGTCAAGTCAGTAGCCAAGACCATGTTGCAAGTTGAGTTTCAACAGGAGTTGCAACAGCTAATTTTGAAAGGTTCTAAAGTTAGTAGCCACGGAGATTTTAAAAGAGGTATGGGCTATTTTTGGGACATTGAGGTATCTATATAAGCTATCTTGCTCTGAGGTTGGGTGTGACACTTGAGTAAGAGATTGTGAGGACACTAGACAATCTAGAGAAGGTAGTGATCTTTATTTATTAATGTGAGTGATAATGTGTTTGTACTCATGTACTTTCACCTCTTTTAGTGGATTATTTATCTCTGGGCTTGACTCCCCAGAAGTAGGTAAGTAGATGCCGAACTAGGTTACCAATTTCGTGTGTCTCATTTTTTGTTTGGTTTGTGTGAGTTTTCTAAGAGTGTTTGAGTGTTCTCTAAACCACAAACCACACCAGCGAAACTAACAAGTGATATCAAAGTGGGGTCGCTGTGTCCGCTTTGGTTTTAAAGTCAACGAGGTCCTAGTAAGTTTTATTAATGGCTAGAAGGGAAGGAGCCTCCGTCACACGACTACCATTGATTAGTGGATCCAATTATCCATATTGGAAGACACATATGAAGGTTTTCATCAAATCAATTGATGAGAGTGCATAGATAGCCATGGAAGAAGGTTGGTCTTCTCTAATTCAAGTTGATGAAGATAAAAATGAGACCCTGAAGAAAAGAAGTAACTAGAATGTCGAAGATATATGTAAAGCTAATGCCAATGAGAAGGCTCAATGCAATCTTTAGAGAGGTTGATGAAAACCAGTTTAAATATGTTGCAACTTGCGAGTGCGCCAAAGAAGCTTGGGAGATTCTTCAAACTATCCATGAAGATACAAACTTGGTAAGAACCTCTAAACTTCAAATGCTGACAACTATGTTCGAGAATCTCAGGATGGGAGAAGATGAGACGATAGCCATATTCAAAACCAAGTTGATGGACATTACAAATCAAGCTTTTCAACTCAGTAAGAAGTACTCAAATAAAAAGCTAATACGGAAGACACTTAGATCTCTTCCAAGAAGGTTTGATGGAAAAGTTTCCGCAATAGAAGAGGCAAGAGATATCACAACCATGAGACTTGACGAGTTGATGGGGTCTTTACAAGCATATGAGATGAATCTCAATCCTGAAAGAAAAATGGAAGATTTGGCTTTGAAGGTAGAAGCAACTAGGCCGAAGGAGTTACAATAGGCTGTTGTAACTGAAGATGAATACGAAGGAGAGTGAAATTGTTTTGCTGTCAAAAAAGCTGTACAACATGATAAAAAAACACAAGACAGAAGACAAGAAATTTTATAGGAAAGATCATCTTAGTGAAGAAAAGAAAGAAGCTGAAGATCATCAAAAGAAGATCAAGTGTAGAGAATGCGGTGGCTTTGGATATTATCAAGCCGAGTGTGCTAACACTCTTAAGAAGAAAGGAAACATGGGTGGCTCAAGGCTTATAAAGGCCTAAAGCCCAAGCATAAAACTGACCCTAATTAGTTAATAAAAAAATTATTAAAAAAAATATTGAAGCTACATTTTTTTGAACTAGATTTGTTTGTTGGGATAAGAAGAGAATGAATTATGTATTGAAGCTACATTTATTTTTTGTGGAAATAGATTTGTTGTTGGGAGAAAAACATAATTAATTATACATTAAAGTAAAAAAAAAATTAAGAACTTAATTTATTAGTTTTTATTTTGAAAAAGCTAGTTAATGGAATATTTGAAATTGGTGCAGTATTAAATAAAAAGGTTTAAATATTAATTAATTATACAACAAATAATTATTATGATTTCAAGGATAATATTTTAAAAATTTTAAAAATTTAAAGTTAATAATGAGGCCACAAATTAAATTTTAAAGTTATTATTTACCCAGTACATAGTTATTATTATAACCATAGTGATAAGATTTTAAAAACTATATTGATTTAAACTTAGATGATGTCCCCAATTTTCGGGGGCCTAAAGCGGTTGCTTAATTGGCTTTACCCTTGAGCCGCCCCTGAAAGAAAAGTTACTCAATGCCAGATGGAGTGATGATTTAGATGGTAGCATGGAGGAAGAAGATGAAGAAAATCTGAGCAACCATCATACCTCTTTCCTAGCTGTGATGAATGGAGTAGTAGACTTTAACAAATCTAAGCCTGTTGCAGAATATGTTGCAATATCAGTTACAACTTCTGATGAAGCTGATAGTGAGTATGATGAGGTAACTAAAAAAGATCTTTTCATGGATTATAAACTCATGATGACCAAATTTAATGAGATGATCTTGCAAAACAACGCTTGGAAGAAGAGTTAGGTGAATGCAAAGGAAAGTTGAACTATGCTGAGAAGATTTTAGATTCTATGAACAAAGGTAAAGCCAAACTTGATGAATTCCTATTAGTCGGAAGACCAAGTAAAGCCTGACAAGGTATTGGGTATGTTGGTAAAACTTCAAGTGTCAAGACAAAAAAATTGAGGAATTATTTTTTTCAAGTCAACTGCTCAACAAAAAGACAAGCAAGTCAAAGCTAGGGAAGAGCACAAAAGAGAAGTGCCTACATGCTTTCATTGTGGAGAGACTGCCCACATAAGACCCAAGTGCAACAAATTGAAACAAGATTTGAAGAGTGGAAGAGTGGTTGGACATGAACAGATAATCATCAAAAGGAAAGTCAGAGAAAAGACTATTGTGATCAAGAAGCTGTGGATCCAAAAGATGAAGTGCATAGAAAAGATGTAGAGTGCTCCAGTTTAGATTAGAAGATGGCAGAAATGATGAAGAATCAGAGGATTGCAACACCATGTTACAACTAGCAATATATTGATAGAGGACATGGTAAGTCAACAAGTAAAACACCTCAATGGGTAAAAATCTCTTGATATCTTTTGAAGATTTAAAAAAAAGAATTTTAAAAATAGAGAGGGAAATTTTTTTTTGAGAAGTTTTTTTTTTTAAAACATGAAAGGTTGCCAAGGAAGTTGTAACTAATTATAGATAGGGGCGGCTCATTAAAAACCCTAAATTCTAATTTATTCCCAAATTTTTTTAAAAGGAAGGAGTCTCTCTTAGAAGAAATTGCTATCTCTCTCAAAGAAGGACAAATTCAAGAAAAATATGAGAACCAAAACGATTGCCCACCTTGCTTGTATGACCCCAGAAAAGATTGCGACTGAGGTTGAAGAGGAAGAAAAGCTGGAAAAAACCAACACTGGTGGAAGCCCGTCAGTAGGAGAATAACCTGAAGATCTTTCAAAAGCAATCATTTCTTACTCTGCTCCTCAAGATGCTAGTACATCTTATAAAGCAGAAGTTGAAGCAGGTACATCTTCAAAGGGTGTATCCACAGGCATTGATGCCCTAAATGATCTTCTCAGATGGGTGCGAAAGTCATTTATAGGTGCTTACATTGATCAAAGGTCTGAGGAAGATGAAAAGGTTGTTCCAACAGCAGAAGCAATGGAAGTGAGTTTAGATGATAAACAAGCTGTAGGAAAAGATGTACCAAAGGATCACAGAGAATAATCCGCTCCAATTGATGTTGAAAAAGCTCTTGAGAGTTAAGAGAGTTCATTTAGGGGGCGTTTGGTTGGATGTAATTCTAAATGCAGTGGATTTCTAATTACAATGTAATTAGAAATACTTGGTTTTCAAAATACAGTGCAATCAAATCTTGTGTTTGGTTAGATGTAACTGAAATTACTGTATTATAAAATTTTATGTTTGTTTGAAAGGATTTGTAAATCTGTAATTGGAAAATGCATGTGTATGTGTGTATATATGCATATATGTATATATGTATATGAGTATATATATGTATAAATATACATATATATATATATGTGTGTGTGTATATATACATATATGTATATGAGTATATATATATTTGTATAAGTACATGTATATGTGTGTGTATATATGTATATAGATATATATCGGTATAAGTACATGTATATGTATATACATATACATATATAAGTATATATATAGCTGTATAAGTATATGTATATACATATACATATATGTATACAAGTATATGCATATGTATAAATATATGTATACATATATGTATGTGCATATATACATATACATATATGGATATATATGTATATGTGTAAAAATATGTATATGAGTATATATATATATGTATGTGTATATATACGTATATGAATACATATGTATGTATATATGTATGTATGTATAAGTATATGTATATATACATATATGTATATGAGTATGTATATGTATATGTGTAAAAGTACCTGTATATGTTTATATAAATATATAAATGTATATGTATGTGTACATGTATGTGTATGTATGCATGTATTTATATATATACATTGGTTTTCAACTCACAGGATTTGGTTTTACGCCCAATTTGGGCGTAAAACCAAATACACCAAAAAAGCTATTGTGATGTAATCTCAATTACATCAAGATTTGCAAATACACTCAAACAAACAATGAATTTCATAAAGTAAAGTATTTGATTTTACATGTAAAACCAAATACACCCAAACAAACACACCCTTAGAGGTATTTCCACATGATGTGAAGAAAAGGCTGCTGCCATATTAAGTGAAGTTCTGTGAGATATTTATAGACATGCAGATGTATTTAAAGAATCAAGACATGTCGTAACACCAGTTATAACACTTGCTGCAACATCAGACAGTTCACATAGCTCTGATAATATTCCTCTCCAAAATTGTCTTTCCAAGATTATTGGAAAAGGCAAGGTTGTCAGACCCCGCCCGGGCAATGACCCAGCTAAGCCCAAGGGTCAGGGGTCAATGGGTTCGACCGGATCGAACCGAGGTTGAACCGGGGTCAACAATAAAATATAAAAAAAATATTATAATAATTAATAATTAACAAATATAATATTAAAACTATAATTATAATATAAAAAACTACTCAAATTTGATATTTAAATTGATAAATGACCTTATATACAGTAGTGTTTTCTAATTATGTCATTTAGTTTTATATTTTTTTAAATATTTACAAATTTAATATATTAATATATAATTATCGAACTTCTCTCGGCATTATTTATTTATTTGTTTGTGTATTGGTTGATTTTGTTAAAATAAATAAGAAATTTAATTTACTACATTCTTATATCTCAATTGAGTTTTTATTTTTATTTTGTTTTAAATTTTGTTATATTTTTTATTTAATTAGAATACTTTATTTTTATATTTTATAATAAAATTACACTCATTTATTGTTTTATTTTCTTAATAAATTTAAATTTTAGAAAGTATATACATAACATATTAATAGATTTTATTTTAAAATGTTAATTTTTGTTGGTATGTTTATGATATATATATATATTGTAATTCTATTTATTGATTATAAATTATAAATTAATATTAATAAATATACACGATTTTGTGGTTTTTAATGAAAAAATAATAATAAATTATTAAATATTGTAAAAAAAAATTTAAACATTATGACTAGATTGACCCGGCCGGGTCAACCGGTTCCCGGTTGAACCGCCAGGGTCACCGAGTTAACACCGGGTTTTTTCATACCCGGTTCAATGGGGTAAACCCGAGCCGGCCACATGGCCGGTTCCCGGTTTTTCCGGTTGAACCGGCTAGGCCGATCCGGGTCTGACAACCTTGGGAAAAGGAAGACAGTGTCTGAAAATATTTCCCAGAAGAAGAAGGCTACAAAGAAGTCCAAGAGAAAGTCTTTCTCTGATCCGAAAGTTGAAGTTTCCCTAAGGCCAAAAATAAAAAAGACTAAAGCTGTAAAACAGGGGGAGAGAAAGTCATCAACCTCTGGAAAGGGCAAAAATAAGATAGAAAGTCAAGCTTCTAAACTCAGAGATGAAGATAAATTTCCTAATAAGGCTTCCAAGAAAATGTTCAAGACAATTGATGGTAGAGGAGTTATTGCTGAAAGAGTGATTGATGAAGTAGCTTTTAAGAAGTATGGGTTGTCTGAATTGCTCAAAGGAAGAAGCCTATACAAGTCAGCAACTTTTGCTCAAAGCTATAGTTTGTCTCTAGTTCATGAGTTCTACAGTAAAGGGATCTCCAAAGTATACATTCTAGGAAAGTGGATTCCTTTCACTCCAACCAGTCTGAACAGATTTCTGGATTTTAAATCTGAAGTGAAAGGAAACTATGAAGAAGGGCTTGAGCTGAATGAGGATGTTTTAAAAGAAATCGTAGGAAGAAGAACTGAGTCATGGGAAGTAGAATTAAGACTGTCAGCCTCCTTACTCACAGCTAAGTATAATGTGTTGTTTAGATTTGGTATTCTCAACTGGCTACCCACTCCACATAATTCAAGCATATTGAAGGAGTTGGCACTTTTACGGTTTGCTGTTGTGATTGGGAAGAAGTTTAATCTGGGAAGACTAATCTTCCAGAACATTGTGAAAGAGCTGATTGTATAAGCTCCTCAACATCACTTGGGTATCCTGCTCTGTTATCGCAGTATCTGTTGCAACATGGGGTATAACCCATGAAGGAAGAATCAATCACAACAGTAGAGAAGCTAAAGATTTCTCAAAAACTGTTTACCCCAGGTAAGAAAATTAATTTACCTGTAGGAAGAATGTCACCACCACCACCAATAGTCGAAGATGCTAAAAAGGCATGTTTGTTGGTCGAAGAAGAATTTGAAAAGCTTTTGAAGGAGCAAATTAAAGACTTGGAGAGAA
Organism: Dioscorea cayenensis subsp. rotundata; assembly: GCF_009730915.1. Lineage (NCBI taxonomy): Eukaryota > Viridiplantae > Streptophyta > Magnoliopsida > Dioscoreales > Dioscoreaceae > Dioscorea > Dioscorea cayenensis. Next base: position 5,647,955 of record NC_052489.1, read on the forward strand.
GGTAAGCTCACTTTCTGCAGAATTATTCATCATTGCTAGGCAGAAGCAGAAGAATCTATCTCACCTCGAAGCTCTTGAGAAATAGGCAGGAGGAGTTGATAGCCACGAGTCACGAAGACAGGGGGAGCTGATGACCAAGAGCCTTGAAGATAGGGGGAGTTGTAGAAGCAGTTATAACAAGACTTACAACAACCAGTGAAGACTTTGGCATCAATTTTGTTACAAAGGGGGAGAAACTTGCTACACCAGACTGTTTATCTGTTTTTTCTTTATCATTTTTAGACTTATTGTTCTTTTGGACAAATTTTATGTTCGTCAGTTCCTTATGCTTAATCGTGTTTGTCTCACTAGTTGTAGTATGTAAAATGTTTCAGTACTCTATAAGCAACTAAGAAGATGTACTTATGTAAGTCCTGTTTTATGTACTCCAATTAATGTTGTAACTTTAAGTTGTAACAGTATTAGTCTAGTCTGTATCTCAGTTAATATTGTAACTGGAAGTTGTAACAGGAGTCACTATGAGAGGAGAAGCAGTTGTGTCAAATTATGTCAAAAGGGGAGATTGTTAGTGTAAAAGCACTTTAATTGGCATAATTTGACACCAAGTCAAGGTGACGTGGAAAGGCAAGATCATATCAAGACTATATTTAGAGAGATTTGATTGGAGACTAAATATGGATGGAGCTTAACTAAAGAAATACCTATCAATGGTATGATTGAAGGCTTATTGAAGGTATGATTTAAAGAACCTTGATGAGTATGATTGAAGATTATTAAGGGTATGCTTGGAGACATGCCTATTGTTCGTATGATTGCAAAATTGCTTGAAGACCTATTCTTGGGAAGATTTAAAGGCCAAACTTGGGTAAATTGAAGATCAAGTTTGGATAGTTTCATGAAGACGCACAAAGCCATGCGCCCCTTGCGAGGGGACTGCATAGTGAGGAATTGAGAAGGTAGACTAGTTGTCGGTTGTTGGGATCTGGAGACCTGGCTGCATCGACTTGGACTAAGCATGACCGGGAGGTTGATGGGTTTTGAGGTCACTTCGCAATAAAACCATAACTTAGTCAAGTCAGCAATCAAGTCAGAATTTTGAAAGGTTCTAAAGTTAGTAGCCGCAGAAATTCTAAAAGAGGTATGGGCTATCTTTGGGGCGTTGAGGCATCTTTATAAGCTGCCTTGCTCTGAGATTGGGTGTGACACTTGAGTAAGAGATTGTGCGAACACTAGACAAGTTAGAGAGGGTAGTGATCTTTATTTGTGAGTGTGAGTGACAATGTGTTTGTACTCATGTATTTTCACCTTTTTTTAGTGGATTATTTATCTCCAAGCTTGGCCCCCAGACGTAAGCGAGTGGACGCCGAACTAGGTTACCAATTTTGTGTCTCCTTTTTTGTTTGGTTTGTGTGAGTTTTCTATGAGTGTTTGAGTGTTCTCTAAACCACAAACCACACCGGCGGAACTAAACATTTTTATTTATTTTAATTTGTTATTATCTCCTATGTGGATCATGAATTTTCTTTTCTTTTTCTTTTTTAATATATTCCAATGAGTTTAGTATGGAGAGAAAAGAATGCTACATGTATGTTTCCAGATCCAAAATTTTCTTTCCATTTTTATTCTAATACATGAGCATGGGTGGAGTTCTATTATGATTATGTAAATTTATTTTAATATTACTGGAGTTATATATTATAATTGTTGTTCTAGTTATTATATTTTTCAACCAGAGATAAGATAACACTATTCCACAATTCATCACTATGGCAGTTAATGGCGGAAATGTGGTACTAGAGGGATCTTCAACCCCTTGGCGCTGGTAAAGTCGCCCTTTGCGATGTTTATATGAGAAGTTTTGTAGAGTTTGTTTAATAGAAAAGCCCCTTTGGGGGAAAAATCAATTTGAGGTGGCTTGTAAGTAGAAGAGATCGGAGACGCACCCTCGTCATGAGGAGATCGGAGACACAGATCATTGCAACCGGAGAAGAAGACTGGCGGCGGCTATCTCATTTAATAAAACCAAACCCTAGAGCCTTCCATTTAATCTAGACCATCCATCATTGTTTACATGAAATTGATGGTTGATAGGACCTTTCAATCTTGACCATTCATCTTTAATATTTAAATAAAATCAATTGTTTATAGAACCTTTCAATCTGGATCATTCATTAGTAATGTTTAAATAAAATCAATGGTTGATAGAACATTTCAATCTGAACAAGTCATCATTAATTTGTATTGAAATTAACAATTGAAATGAACATTAGATTTATGTTAGTTTTGAAGATAAATCTCAACCATTTATTCAAAACTCAAGCCTTTTAATGAGAAGCTTGAAAGAAAGTTCAAAAACCCCCAAATCTCAGTATGCAGCTTCCCCCTTTTAAGGGTTGTTTGGTTGGCAGTAAGTTAAATTATATATAAGTGGACTTATGGTATAAGTGAAAATCCTGTATTTCTCAAGGTTGTCAGATCCGACCAAGTCCAGGGATCAGGGGTCAATGGGTTCAACCGGGTCGAACCGGGGTCAATAATAAAATATTAAAAATTTTATAATAATAATGAATAATGATAAAAAAACAATATAACTTATATTTTAATAATTAAAAAACACAATTAATTAATATGAGATTTAAAATTTAAATTATATATATTTTTTATTTTAAAAATATCTAAAAGATAATTTTAATATTTAAAATTTTAGTTTTATTATATACTATCATTTATCATTGGTTTTTAAAAAATATAAAACATTTAAAAAAAATACATCTCTTTTAGGGTTACATTGAAATTCACAAAAAACATAAATAATAAAAATAATAACATTTCGTCTCTTAGCCGCCAGCTTTCCCTAAGTTTCTCTCTCTCAGCCGCCCCTCTCTTTGGTCTTCTCCACTTCCTCTCTCTCAGCCCCTCTCTCTTCTCCCTGGCTTCCTCTCTCTCTCACACAACCACCCTCTTTGAGTCTCTCTTGTCTTCTCCTTGCCTGTTTTTTTGTTTTTTTTTCCTTAAAAATTGTTTTTTCCAGCCCGTTAACCGGCCGGGTTCACCGGTTTCCGGGTCAACCGGCAGGATCACCCGACTTTTGGCCGGTTTTCTTCACAGGCGAGTTAATAGGTATGACTGGATCGGCCTCATAGCCGGTTCCCGGTTTTTCCAGTTGAACCGGCCGGGTCGGTCAGGGTTTAACAACCTGGGTATTTCTACTTACATCATTGTTGTTTAGTTTGATGTAAGTAACAATGCTGTATTTACTTTTCATGTGTTTGGTTTGATGTAATGTGAAAGGTATGATCACCATGTTTCTGGTATGGTGAGATTACCTCCATTAGTTTTTATTACTAATTATTTAATAATTGTCATACAAACTAATTTTAGTTAAAATAATTAATTAACTTAAATACATTATTTATTTGATGTAAAAATATTAATAATTATTTATTTAAAAAAATTAGCATTATATTTAATTAACAAATAATATTTTTTTACCTAAACTTACATTACAAAATATTTAAATCAAAATATAAGACCATTGCTTGTGTTTGAGAGGTCTCGAGTTCGAAACCTCTCAAGCATAATGTAAAAAAATAAATAATAAAAAGGCTTTTGTCACCAATTTGTCAAATATATATATATATATATATATTTAAGACCATTACAATTCATTCGAATATAGCATTCAACATTAATATTAACCACATTTTTTTGTATACGGCAACACCTAACACACATCCAAAACATAAGAACATTAAAAATCCATAAAAAAAAAATATTGTTTAAAATTACATCATCTAAAATCCATCAAAGTAAAAAAAATAGAACATACCAAACAATGTAATAAAAGACAATACAATGTTTGTCTCACCAACAAAATAAAATACAACATGACACCCATCCATACAACAAATAAAAACACAACATGGTACTTGTCTCATGAACAACAAAATAAAAAACAACATGATATAATACTTGTCTCAACAACAAACTAAAATACAACAATACATTTGTGCAAACAATAAAATAAAATACAATATAACTTGTCCAAATGACAAAATACAATGCCACATGATATTGTCTAAACAACAAACAAAGCATAATACGATATTTGTCCAATTTAAATAAAGTCATCCATTAAAGTCATGCTCGGTAATCATCCCTCCAACGATCAAGAAAGTCATCCATCCAAATGCACCAAAGAGAATGGGTTTTATTCATAAATCCATTTGCTAAAGGGAGATTTTGGAGCAAATAGCTATATATTGGTCCAAGGTTGTATTCACTATAGTAAGCACTCAATGTCAGGATTTCATCAAGCAATTCTTTACTAATAAATTTGTTCTTGTTCGCCTCTAATGCATTTGCAATTCTTCCTAGTTCAAACTTTACATATCGTATGATTTTCTTCATCCGGGTTAGCATGCTTCACTCGTTTTTTTTACCTTTTTTGGCTATGGAAGTGGCGGTTATAGGTGTGCCATTAAGAGGAGTTTCACTTGGTGCAAAGTCATCAAAATCATCAAATCCTTGGGGTTGGTTACCAAGATCAATTACCAGTGATGTTAGTGGTTGATCAATGCGTGCATCTAGGGTCCTAGAGCTTTGAGCACCCGTTCTTGCAAAAGACCCCGTTGCTTGATCATTTTCACATACAATAGCCATTTCATCATAATCTTGTATTGGTTTATTGATATAAATCTCCTCTCCAGGGTGCGCCTGTATAATAAATATTACATTCTACAATTAGGGTTAATGTGCAAAATGTAATATGAACTATTAATTGTTAATCACAACTTATGACTTACTTGTATGTTTATTTTGTATTCCACATGTCATTCATGATTGCTTCTCGTATTGCTAATCATTCTCTTGTTTCTTCACAGACTTGGGATTGTGTTCTTATTTTTCACGCACATTTGGATTAGGTTCCGACTCTTGAAGGTTTGGTACGTACATGTCACTACCTCCTTGTAGAATATAATTATGTAGAATGCAACATGTGATCACAAATATATATTTGTATTTCAAAAGGAAAAATGGCCTAGACGTCAAGATCTTGAAACAATTTTTCAACGCTCCAAAGGCTTGTTCCACCGACATACGCAAAGAAGAATGTCTATAGTTAAACAATTCTTTGCTATTTGATGGAGAATATGCACTACATTCTTTAAGATGGTATTAGACACCACGAAAAAGTGATATAAAACCAAGTCATGTGGAATACCCGGCATCAACAAGGTAATATTTCCCTATAACAAAAAAGTTACAAGTTATTACATAATTGTAATAGGTTAAATATTTTAATTTTTATAGAATGGTATGATATCTTTAGGCACTATAAGCCCGTCTTCTCTTTCAAAGGCATTCCGAAGGACAAATGCATCATGAACTGAGCCCTCCCAACTGGCTAGCACATATGTAAATCATAATTCAAAATTAAATGTAGCTAATACATTTTGAGTGGCATAAGGTTTTATCCCCCGAAAATGTGCCACAATATCATTAGGAACAAAGGCATGAATATGTGTGCCATCAAGTGCTCCAATACAATCCTAATTGGTAACAAAAAATTAGTAGGTGTAGCAATTCTTTTGTCCAATGTAATTATAATTAATTGTATTTTTTTTTTTACCTTAAAATATGGCATGAATCTTGAATCTTGTGCTCTAGTAGCTATGTTAGGTGGTACGATTAACTCACTATGAAGTTCTCTAATAGCATGCAACACATGGTGGAAATATCGGCTAACAGTTTCTCCCGATCGTAAAAAATCCATTCCAACGACTCTATTTCTCACATTATGTCCAACAACGTGAAGGAACACTGCCATTTGCTCTTCAACATTTACATGTAAAGTGCTAGATAATAATCCTTTCATTTTTAATATATCACATAGTCCAAAAAATGATGCTCGTCTCATTCTTAGCATTGATATACTAGCCGCATTAGAGCTATCTATAATTCTTGAAATATAATTTGTGGATTGTTCATCTCTATTGTAGTAAGGCTCCCATGGCAAATTAAGTCTTCTTCCTCCATACCACGTTAAAACTAAAATATTAACAAACACAGCGGAGGCAACTGTAGCATATTTATCTTGAAAATTTGTATCCATCTATAAATCATGTTGTGGTAGTCAATATGTAAGACAAGTAAAAATAAATAAATAAATAACGTATAAAAATATCAGAGAAACAAAGAAGTAAAAGATGTAATGATCACGTAATTCATTATCAATGTCAATTAAATGTTAAAAACACAGTATGGTTTACCATGCATATCAATTGTTAATAATATCAAAGTTTTCTTATGTATTTCATGTCACTACCTACTTGCAGGTTCCAAAAGCAGGGGAAAATAGTTTGATGATGTTCTCAAAGCAACGTGTTGAGCTAATATTTGATTGTATGCCTCAATGTATCGTGTTGAGCTAACAAGGATGTCATGTAGTGTAATAATGTTTGACTTGTCATCATGTGTGACTCATTCACAATGTCAATTGCTTTACATCCGCCATATATATAGTTGGTTTCCACTAATTTTGGCTTTGAACAGGCCCACATCCATTATATATATATATAATAAGCCCCACATAACTATCATGGTTGAATTAAGGAAACAATGATAACTGAACCTAAAATGGTTAAATAAAACAATGGTTGAATTTAGGAAACAATGGTTAAATAAAACAATCCTATCAAAACAAAATTGAAATACCTAAAATGCTTATATTTGTCTTCTTTGCTTAAGCTTTTTGAAATCTATGCAACCTTCAATGGATTGTATTAAACTGAAAGAAAACAATGAACTTATATCATCTGAAGATATAAAAAAATGATGCTTCTTTGAATGAAAATCCAAAGCTTGAGGTATATGACTTTATTTTGGTGAATTGACAGCTAATGGGAAGAAATAACAAGAACTTATTCATTTCAAATTGCTTTTAATTGCAGATAAACAAACACACTTTTTTAGTTTTATTTGTCCTTTTATAACTCAATATTTTTTTCTGAAACAAAATTGTTGGCTTCTTTGCAGATCAAGCTTTCGAAAAAATAAAGCTTGAAAGAAATGGTCAACTTCATCAATGAAAAGGTCAACATCGAAGACCAACATGGTCCTTTGACTATTGATTAGGTAAAGAAAGATGAGCTTTGAGAAAAAAATGTGAAACCTATGAAATTCATAAGAAACAACCTGAGTTGAGTCATAGTTTTTGTTGCTCATCATAGAAACTATAGATATAGTTCAAATTATCTCACAAAGTTAGAGACAAGGCTTTAAACTTGTGCCAGTTTTCGTCACATGTGATGCTTTACCATGTTGTATTTTATATCAAGTTATTGTGAATTGTATACTCATTGTGATTTTATTTAAATAAGAAAGGGAGTATATTGAAAGTCATCATTTTGCCGCAAATTGGAGTTAACTTTAGATTGAAATTTCTGATAACTATCTGTTTTCCATGGTCTTCAAAGACAATAAAAGCAAACCAATTGTTTTTTTTAAAAAAAATTTGATGTATCAGCATGTCTTAAAGATTTATGTTAACCATTTAGTACAAGCTACACATGGTATGTGAACAAGTGAATTTAATCTATCCAAAAAGCTAACATGAGCGACTCATGCTTTTTGAATCTATGCAACCTTCAGTGGATTCTATTAAACAGAAAGAAAAATAGTGAACTTATATCATCTGTCTATACATGGATATGCTGAAAATTTTCATTGAAGATTAAAAAAACCTAAAAAAAAAATGCACATTTTGCTGGTTTGCAATTTAAACAAAACAAAAGCTACAGTTAGATTGGTAAGTAACTAAACCTTGTCAAACGTGTCAAAAATAAAAACATTTACACATCAACTCTAAATGTCACTCATTTCTTTTCTAAATCATAAGACTTAAAAACTTTATTCTTCAACATTTTATTCATTTACCCTTTTTTTTAGTCGTTGCAAATGTTTCTCAACAAGTTCATAAAAAGATAAAATTGTTCCAATCTCTTTCTATATGATAAGTTTACTCTTACACTGAAATAAGGAATAGATTGGAATCTGCAAGGCTTAATTGACTAAATTCAGGATCTAGGATAAAACTGAAGTCACACATCAACATTCAAAGGAATACTATCTCTGTGCTTGAATTCATCTTGCAATGAATGGAAAGCAAGAAAAGAGAAGGCAAAAAAGTTGATCCCCAAATGTATAATTATTTTACAAAAAGTCGATGGAGAGAGAGTGAGAGAAAGGGAGATCCCGTCGAAGTTTGCAGGCTTCACTAATAGATAGATAGATAGATAGAGAGAGAGAGAGAGAGAGAGAGAGAAATCTATCCACCTTCTCGTCACCGGTAGTGGAGGGTGTCGCCTGTGCTGGACAATATCACCTGATGGTGAGGTTTGAAGGTGGAAATTGCTTGCTTTTAGAGTATTCCAATGGGAGTGGTGATGTTACTTCAAACAAAGTTACAATATTTCAACTCATAACAACTTTTGCTGTGAGTTAAAATACTGTAAAATGAGGGTCTAGTGTAAAAAGCTTTATAGGTAAAAGTTACTTTTACATCAAACCAAACACCAAAAAACAACTTTCACATGTAAAACTTTTTACATCACACCTACTTACATCTACTTCTAAACAAACAGCCCCTTAGTCACATGCCTTGCAAGTCCGACCCTAGCACTGACGACAGCTCTAGTTCAAGTGTGCATAAATAGTTGATTAAAAATTATATTATCATAGTATTTTACATTAGAAATAGTTGTTTTTGTTGGATGAAAATTATTTTTAGACTTGGTCAACTTCATCAATGAAAAGGTCAACATCGAAGACCAACATGGTCCTTTGACTATTGATTAGGTAAAGAAAGATGAGCTTTGAGAAAAAAATGTGAAACCTATGAAATTCATAAGAAACAACCTGAGTTGAGTCATAGTTTTTGTTGCTCATCATAGAAACTATAGATATAGTTCAAATTATCTCACAAAGTTAGAGACAAGGCTTTAAACTTGTGCCAGTTTTCGTCACATGTGATGCTTTACCATGTTGTATTTTATATCAAGTTATTGTGAATTGTATACTCATTGTGATTTTATTTAAATAAGAAAGGGAGTATATTGAAAGTCATCATTTTGCGCAAATTGGAGTTAACTTTAGATTGAAATTTCGATAACTATCTGCTTTTTCCATGGTCTTCAAAGACAATAAAAAGCAAAACCAATTGTTTTTTTAAAAAAATTTGATGTATCAGCATGTCTTAAAGATTTATGTTAACCATTTAGTACAAGCTACACATGGTATGTGAACAAGTGAATTTAATCTATCCAAAAAGCTAACATGAGCGACTCATGCTTTTTTTGAATCTATGCAACCTTCAGTGGATTCTATTAAAGCGAGAAAGAAAAAAATAGTGAACTTATATCATCTGTCTATACATGGATATGCTGAAAATTTTCATTGAAGATTAAAAAAACCTAAAAAAAAAAATGCACATTTTGCTGGTTTGCAATTTAAACAAAACAAAAGCTACAGTTAGATTGGTAAGTAACTAAACCTTGTCAAACGTGTCAAAAATAAAAACATTTACACATCAACTCTAAATGTCACTCATTTCTTTTCTAAATCATAAGACTTAAAAACTTTATTCTTCAACATTTTATTCATTTACCCTTTTTTTTAGTCGTTGCAAATGTATCTCAACAAGTTCATAAAAAGATAAAATTGTTCCAATCTCTTTCTATATGATAAGTTTACTCTTACACTGAAATAAGGAATAGATTGGAATCTGCAAGGCTTAATTGACTAAATTCAGGATCTAGGATAAAACTGAAGTCACACATCAACATTCAAAAGAATACTATCTCTGTGCTTGAATTCATCTTGCAATGAATGGAAAGCAAGAAAAGAGAAGGCAAAAAAGTTGATCCCCAAATGTATAATTATTTTACAAAAAGTCGATGGAGAGAGAGTGAGAGAAAGGGAGATCCCGTCGAAGTTTGCAGGCTTCACTAATAGATAGATAGATAGAGAGAGAGAGAGAGAGAGAGAGAGAGAGAGAGAGAGAAATCTATCCACCTTCTCGTCACCGGTAGTGGAGGGTGTCGCCTGTGCTGGACAATATCACCTGATGGTGAGGTTTGAAGGTGGAAATTGCTTGCTTTTAGAGTATTCCAATGGGAGTGGTGATGTTACTTCAAACAAAGTTACAATATTTCAACTCATAACAACTTTTGCTGTGAGTTAAAATACTGTAAAATGAGGGTCTAGTGTAAAAAGCTTTATAGGTAAAAGTTACTTTTACATCAAACCAAACACCAAAAAACAATTTTCACATGTAAAACTTTTTACATCACACCTACTTACATCTACTTCTAAACAAACGACCCTCTTAGTCACATGCCTTGCAAGTCCGACCCCTAGCATCGGACGAGTTCTAGTTCAAGTGTGCATAAATAGTTGATTAAAAAAATTATATTATCATAGTATTTTTACATTAGAAATAGTTGTTTTTTTGTTGGATGAAAAATTATTTTTTTAGACTTGGTCTTTAGCGCCCCAACCCAAAAAAAGTTTTTTTGGTTCCACTGATTCTGATTGAGAGTTGGAAGTATATTTTCTTTGAAAGCTTTCAATATCATGTTAAAAACATTAAAAAATAATAATACTTTTATCAAACTCTTAAATATTATTTTAAAAATAACATTTAAAAATAATATAATCACATTTGCCAATAGATTTTTTGCCTATTGGCACCAAGTCTTTTGCGTTGAGCTTGCTTCAAGGCTATGCATGTCCTTAACTTCTTCTTTTTAAATGGGGGCACTTGTCAAAAAAATTATCACCTCTACAATAGGAAAGTGATAGTTGATTTTTCTCAAAATCGAAATTTCAACTCTCTTCCACCTGTATTAAGGGTTTGGTTTGTCCCAAAAAAAAAACTTTCAATCAGTTTTTTGGAAAATAAATTTCTAGATTGAGCAACATCGTAAAGTGTTGTCTTTGTCTAAGCATCATGAAAGAGATGCATAACAAGAATTGATGTTATATCTCATTATAACTTAAATGTAGAACTTCTCTAATACTTCATCCCAATAAATGTGACATAAAGAAACAAACATTTATATATAAACCCATATGGTATATTAGATAGAGATACATAACAATAATTGATCCTGTATTTCATTCTAATATGATGTAACTTTTCTCTATTTATCTTATTCTAGTAACTCTAATTACAAGTTACAAATATAAAAAAAAAGATTAAAGGGTCTTTCACGTAATACCCATTTTTACAAACATACTGATGAAGGGTAAATTTATAATTTTACAACTCAAACATTTGATTAAATTTAGATAATAAAATAATTTGATGACTTTTTCCCCTCACAAAGAATTACACGTGACTTCCTTACAAACAAGGTCAAAGTTTTAATATAATAAAGCTTTCTTTTATTTTATGATTTTCATTTTTTACTTCCAATCATGTTTTGGAATAAATTAATAGATTGAGAACAATATAATGTGATAGAGCTAGAGATGCATAATCCAATTAAACATTGAGATAGAGATGCATAACAATATTTGAGAACATTATAATGCAATCATTATCTAATTAAACATTGATACAAAGATGAGTAACAATATTTGATTTTATATTTAATTATACCATGATATAAAGATTCTCTAATATGTCATCCCCGTAAATGCAACATAAAAAACTAAAACTACATCTAGATATATACCCACCCATTTTGGTTTATAAAATAAAAATCTATGATAAGAATTTGATTTTATATCTCATTATAATGACTTCTTTTTTTACAACAAGGCATATTTGGGGTGTTTTCTTATGCTGCATGAGTTGAGATTTAAATTCATCTCATCGGTGAGCACATGATCATCTTACTCAAAAATATAATGTCAATAGATTACAAGGTCGTTAACTAATGATTTTCTCAGGAACAGACTCCACAAAAAACATATATATACCCACCCATTTTGGCATATCAGATAGTAATTTGGTGTAAATCTTCTTTATTTATTTTATCCCAATAAATCTACTCACAATTCATAATTACATGAAAACTCACAACATTTTCCACACACACCCTTTCTCACTAGGAATGGGGTGGGGCGGGGAATCCCCGTTCCCCACGGGGATCCCCGCACCGCTTTCCGCGGGGATTCCCCAAAATAATATATTATATATTTTTAATATATTTATTAAAGATTATTTCAACATTAACATAATATTATATATATATAATCAATAAATATTTATTTGTTAATATTTTTAGTTATTATTATGGAACTCACAATTATTTCATACAACTTATTAACTATTTAAATTTATATATTTCATTAAAACATATTTATTTAATAAAAATCTTAAATTATTTTTAATAAAATTATTATATAATATATCTACAAAATTAAAATTCAAACTTCTAATTTTTCAAATTTTTTTAATATTCATAAAAAAACTAATTATTTATTTAATTTAAATGAATTGGATAATTAGGTAATTGTAATTTGTCTAGATTTTTTTATTCAAATTTCCATGTGTTGCTACATATAAAGCATTATATTTTTTTATTCAAATATCCATTTGTCTCAAAAATTTTTTTCATCATACATTATATTTTTTTATTTTTCAATCAGTATATAAGCATCTTTAGATGCTGTAATATAAACGTCATTAAAAAAATACTATAGTTATTTATAGAAAAATTTTTTTATATTAATGTTTTTGGGCGGGCGGGGATTCCCGTGGGATGGAATCTCATGAAGTGAGCTGGGAGGATTTTTTTCCGCAGTGAATTTTTAACCGAATTCGCCCCGTGGAGAAACGAGGGATGGAGACAGGGGATCCCATTCTCCGCCCCGCCCCGCCCCGCCCCACCTCCATTGCTATTCCTCACATATACACCAATCAAGGGTAAATATGAAATTTTATAATTAAAAATTAATTTTTTTTTAAAAAAAATATTTCGATGACATTTGACTCTCGCATGAATGAAGTCGTCTTCCCTGTTCCAGAACCACGGAAATTTCTTATTTTATGCACCATACTATTATATTCATATATATTCAGCACTGTATACATATAAACAAACATCCAAACATTCTGAATCCTAACTCTAAGTCTCTAACACTTGTAAAACATAATTTTGTCACAGTGTAAACAGTAAAAAATAAGGTACTTCTTTAATTGAAGAGCCATGCAAATTCACTCACGCAACAATTACTTGTGAAAAAAAAAAAATAATAAATAATAGACACACACACTGCCCAAAGAACCACTAGTGGTCTACTACATAGGTACTGGCTACTCTCCACCGCCAACACCCACCAACCACCACCACCACCACCACCACCACCACGACCACGACCACAAACCCTTCTCCAAGTCCACTCTTATCCCCTAACTTGGCTTCATCTCCATCAATCCCCCATTTCCCCCCTACTTAATTCCGCATTCATTCTCTACTGTTATCAGTTGGCCAGCATACTCATCCCACTCTCTCTCTCTCTCTATATATATATATATACATATACATCTCCCCCATTCTCCTTCACTGCACTCAGCACTACTGCACCATACCATACTTAGCTTCTCTTAATCAATGGATCTCTTAGACTTGCTTCTCCTTCTGTCCATCCCCATTCTCACCACCTTATGGTGGCGCCACTGCTCCAAGCCCAACTCCTCCGCCAACCTCCCTCCTGGCCCTCCCGGCTGGCCCATCGTTGGCAACCTCTTCCAAGTCCTCCTCCAACGCCGTCCTTTCATGTACATCGTCCGTGATCTCCGCACCAAATACGGCCCCATCTTCACCATGCACATGGGCCAACGCACTCTCATCATCGTCACCAGCTCCGAACTCATCCACCAAGCCCTCGTCCAAAAGGGCCCATTGTTCGCCAGCCGCCCTGCTGACTCTCCCACTCGCCTCCTCTTCAGCTCCGGCAAGTGCACTGTCAACTCCGCCGAGTACGGCCCTCTCTGGCGAGCTCTCCGCCGTAACTTCGTCGGAGAACTTGTCTCCCCTTCCCGTGTCCGTTCATTCTCTTGGATCCGCAACTGGGCCATTACCAACCACTTGAACCGTCTCCACTCCGAGCAAAACACTCAGGGGTTCATCCACATGATGAGCAACTGCCGTCTCACCATTTGCAGTATCTTGGTCTGCGTTTGCTTCGGCGCTAAAGTCTCTGAAGATCTCGTCAAAGAGATCGAAGCCGTGCTCAAAGACGTCATGCTGATGACCACCTTGAAACTCCCAGACTTCCTCCCAGCGTTGACCCCATTGTTCCGGAGTCAACTCAAACAAGCCAAAGATCTAAGGAAACGCCAGATGAATTGTTTGCTCCCACTGGTTCGAGCTCGCAAAGCCTTCGTGGAATCCAACGGATCACCAAACTCACCATCCATGTTTGAGATGGTGAGTGGTGTGGGAGAAGCGTACATAGACTCATTGTTTACTCTAGAACCACCAGGACGTGGAAAGCTCGGAGAGGACGAGTTGGTGACGCTGTGCTCGGAGGTGATGAGTGCCGGAACTGACACCAGCGCGACAGCGCTGGAATGGGCTATGGCTCATTTGGTTCTCGATCAAGAAGCGCAGGAGAGAGTGTATAAAGAGGTTGTATCCATGGTTGGATATGATAAAGAGAAGGAGATCACGGAGAGTGATGTGGAGGGATTGAAGTACTTGGTTGCAGTGGTGAAGGAGACGTTGAGACGCCATCCGCCGAGCCATTTCGTGCTGTCTCATGCGCCGACGAGGGAGACGGAGTTAGGAGGGTATAGAATTCCGGCAGGGGTGAACGTGGAGTTTTATACGGCGTGGGTGACGGAGGACCCGACGGCGTGGACGGATCCCGGTGAGTGGTGGCCGGAGAGGTTCTTGGAAGGAGGAGAAGGGTGGGAGGTTGATGTGACTGGGACTAGAGGAGTTCATATGATGCCGTTTGGAGTTGGGAGGAGGATTTGCCCGGCGGCGAGCTTAGGTATGTTGCATGTGCAGTTGTTGCTGGCGAGGATGGTGAGGGAGTTCCGGTGGGTTCCGGTCGCCGGAGAGAAGCCGGACATGAAGGAGACGTTTGCTTTCACTGTGGTGATGAAAGAGCCTCTCAAGGCTGTCGCCATTGAGAGAGCTTGATTGATTGATTTAGTGTGTTAACGTGTTCATTAATTGATTGTGTTTACGTTGGGGAAAAAGAAATTTTTACTTTGAATAATTTGTTTTTTTTTTAATTATTATCATTGATTTTCTTTTATGTATATTTTGAGTGGTGTTGTTGTTGGTGTTTCTGTGGTTTTATTTTTCTTTTAATTGTTTTATTTTATTTTTATTTTTATTTTTACTTTTACAGTGGATGTCATTTCAATAAAATGTTCACATTTATAATAAAAGACTTGAATTGATTATTTCATAAAACGAGGTTGGTGAGATGTTTACAGGAGTACTATTTCTGGAAAGTTGAAGTATTTATACGCCAATTGAATTATAGCCAATCAAGTTGTTGGAAAAATATATATATAATTTAATTTTGAGGATGAAAATGGAAGTATTAATGAAGAAGGTGGTGGGCAAGGTCAATGAAAATATATGCCAATTTATTTAATTACTCGATCCCCCACGCTGTACTGCGAGTGGAAGTAAATGTGTTACATTACTGCACTGCAAGAGTCTTCACGTAAGCCTCTCGATGAGACAGACATCTCACTGCCGCATGCATTCATGGTGAGAGCCTTTGCATTTAACACGCTCTGCATACACTAATAAATTGGAGCATCAAAGAATAAAAAACAAAACTAAAACACTTCTTCTAATTACATTTAACGGGCTCTGCATGTACTAATAAATTGGAGCCACGAAGAATAAAATACAAAAATAAACACTACTTTTAATTGCATTTAACAGGCTCTGCATATATATATATATATATATATTAATAAAATTGGAGCATCAAAGAATAAAAAAACAAAAATAAGCATGACTTATTAGAAGTACCAATAATGATATTAATAATTTCTTTATTATTAGATTTTCAATAGTTTAACATAAAAATGGTATGTATCAAAAGAAAAAAATGGCATTAAGGTTTCTAAATGCATGAGATGAGTCCTGAGGTCGATTCTCTGGAAGCGTATATGAAAAATTAATTTTATGTGTATGTTTTACTTTAGGTGAAAGCACGTGTAATATATGTGAGGGATTTAAATTAGCACTTATGTGTGCAAATTTTTTTATTAAGATGACTTGTAGATGTATCATTAGTGTAGCTAGTTAGACGAGTATTGAAATTATTAAACTCTGCCGTATTATTACTGAATGAGCTTTTTGTGCCACCGTGATTTATTCATATAGTAAAAGATAAAAAAAAATCAAAAGTGTACATTTAACTAGCCTATTTTAATTTTAATATTACTTCTGAAAAAAATTTAAAAAGGGCAGGTTGAACAATAAAAAAGTTTTTAGACATACATATATAAAACAATTAAAAACATCTGGAGGAAAAAGATTTGTAGGTATGGAGGAGGGCATGCATGATTCCGCGGCTATTCATAGTTCTTCATAAATTCCACCATTTCTTTGGCTGTGAGAGCATTTAACAACCACATGATCTTTGGAGTGTTTTCCGATTTTAGAACACATTATTTATAGAAGTTTTTTAAATAACTTTATAAAAGTTAAATATATTGCTTCCCGGTATGGCTGGCTAAATAAGGCCATGTTATTTACAGATGCCTTTAGATTTTATATTTGGAGATGTCCTGTAGTAACTATTAAATTTGTATCTAATGATAATTGTTTATTTATGCATAGTATCAAATGATGCCTAATAATACTTAACACCTCTTGAAGTGTTCAAGCATAAAACTAACAGTAGCTTTTAGATCACCCATACAAATAACAACCATTATATCATAATCTAATGACTACTATCTGTTGTGTCCAGCCCATTTGGTGGGTGGATGTAATAATGGTTGGGCTTCAAGGCCCAAGTTAACATAAAAAAAAAAAACACAAAGCTATGTCAATAATGACAAAGTGGAGGGCATGAAGGTAATTTCACAGAGTGAAATTCTCTCATTCTTCTGTGAATGAGAATGAGTCATTTTTTGTATATGTGTGTGGGTGTGTGTGCAGCATGTGATGAAGTGAGAGAGAGAGAGAGAGAGAGAGAGAGCGCTACCACCAAGAATCAAAAAGAAAGAAAGGGAGAAAGGGAAGAGAGGGAGCTAGGGCAAGGAGATCGGACGGCCAAACATCACCGGATCTCACTCAAACTCCGGGAGGAGATTCTTTACAAGAAGCCCTACCAACTGATTAGGTTTGATCCTTCCTTTACCTCTATTTGTTGTTTGTTATCCAACCTTGGTGATGATGATGGTGGTAATGTCATATAAAACCCTCTCTATGAATGTTGTTGCCCTCATGCATGTAAACCTCTAGTTAGCTGAGAGGACCATTGTAACCCGTTGTTGACATAGTGGATGCATGTTTAAGAGTCTCTAAGGAGTTCCGTAGTTTTTTTCTCGATTCGTAGGGTAATCACACTAGAATTGTATTCTTGCATTGTTGTATATTTGTTCATCTCATTCTAACAAGAATTGAGGGGTTTGGTAGTGTTTTATGCTTGTTTTTGAAACATTGAGGGTTGTAGAAGACTTGGGAAGACATTTGAAGCCTCTCTACAAGGTTGTTTGTAGAGTATGCTGGCAGCATACGGGCCGCACAAGATCAGCAGTGAAGTTTGCGGGCGATTTGTGGCTGCATGAGCCAGCACATGAACAGTGATTTGATACAGTATGGTGAACAGTGCCTGTGAACAGAAAATTTTTAACAATACCTTTGTTGGCTGAAGAGTGTGCGGGCAGCATACCGGCCGCACAACACGGGCAAGTGTGCGATCGAAAAACCTCACCCCAATCAAAGGTCTTTAGATTTTGGAAAAGCTAAGGACATCTTGAAAAAAAGTATAATCTTATCAAATAGAACATTTTGCTACATCTGACATTCAACCAACATCAATGCATATATATATATATATATATATTGTTTTAAAGCATTGTTTTTGTTTACCTTTTGTTATCCTCAAAGGAGAATTTAAAACCACTTACTCAAATGACCAAAATATCTATCACTTGGACCAACATGTTAATAAGCACTATGTTTTTGTTGAGATAAACTATCAAACAATTACAAATTTTATCCTTTTATGCATTAAAATGCGATCATAAGTAAAATATTAATATATCCAAGCAACTGAATGAACAACAACTGCATAAAACCTACGCATAATAATCCATAACTGCTAGACCCAATTTTAGCATGAAAACCCTCTCATATTGGGAAGAAAAGCTAGGCGACCGTAAATGTGTAAACTACTTAAAACTTCTATTATACCAACAATAAGATTATAAGGTTCCATCTAGTCACAAACTGCAGGCTCACATTAGCATTAATATCAGCTATAATCAATATTTTTTGCTCACCAATACCATAGGCATCATCATCATTTATGAATAATCATCGAGAATACTTAATTTCACCAAACAGATCCAAAAGGAAACTAAATGAGAAAATAAGATAGATGAGAAAAGCAATTGTAATACTTAGAACTTTTCTTTAGTTTTATTCCCTACTTTGGGTGTGCTCAGTAGGGTTTTGTTTGGTCTGAAAGTTCTCGATTGTAGAATAGTCTTTGAAATAGGTGAATTGGCACAACATGTGCCATCTCCAGTCTTAAAATTTTTTGTTTGGCTAAAATTCAAGCACCCTATGTGAAATGGCACAGCTTGTGCCAATTCTAGCCTACAAGCTTTTGTTAAAACTGAAATGCGCACAACCTATGTGAAACCACACAACCTGTATGAATCAGTATAACCTGTGCTAATTCTAGCCCAAAAGCTTTTGTCAAGACTGAAATCCGCACATGCTGTGCAAAACAACATAGCCTGTGCGAGTCCCAGTCTTAAGCATTTTGTTGAGCTGAGATCCGCACAGGCTGTGCAAAATGGTATAGCATGTAAGAATCAACATGGCTTGTGTGAAACAACACAAGCTGGGCCATTCTTAGCTGCAAGTCTTTTTTCAAGACTAAGATCGGCACAGGCTGTACGAAATAGTACAACCTATTTGAAGTTTTCCTACACCATTTTTTTCTTGTGTCACAAGGGTATTTTTGTTATTTTTAAACCCTAACCTCTTTTATCTTTCTTTCTTCTCATTTGTTCCTCTTTTTATCCTCAAAGATCCCTCCTCTTTGGTTGAATATCAAGGCCCGAATCTTTTCACCCTCCATCCGAAATGAAGTCTCCTTGGTTTCTTCTTCTTCCCCTTAGAGTTTGCCAAGGTAAGCCATAATCTTTCTCCTTGTTTCTCCATGTTTTCATCATCTTTGTAGACAGATCTAGGATTTTGTGGTGAATAATAATTTTTGAACCTTCACTCTTGCATTGTCTTCTTGTTTGGTGTGAGGAATCTGGTTGTTGTATTATCCTTTTGTATTATGTTGAAATCTTGAGTAACCTTCATGCTTGAAATCTCAAGTCACTATAGAATTATTGTAGCACCGAGGAGTTCACTTCACTTCCATTGTTTTCTTCGCCTAGAATAGAGATCCCTCCTAAGGAAATTCATAGGAATTATTTAGGCTCGAGGTTGAGCCCTATCGGAGCCTCGATTGGACTTATGTTGCATTTTTGGGTTAGAAGTGCATTCTTGTACAGTACCTTATTTTCAATCATTCTTTTATTATATTGAGTTCTTTGCATTGTGTTGGTGGGGTCTTAGGTTGTTAAGCTTCGGCTAAAGGCAAGGAGGCAGTGGAGGACCCCGACTTCTTAAGTTTGTGAGTGGGATAATATTGTGATACATAAGACTATTAGCTTCCTAATGAATTCAATTACTTGTATTATCATGTTTATGTTACCATATTGCTTTCGTATGTTTCCAAATGATGTTTGCGATGGTTTTACCCGGATTAATATCCTACCAGTAATTGTATTACACATGATGAACTTTATGATTAAATGTATACTTATATTTATATGTATTTATATATCTATATTTCCTGATGCAAATTGATTACAAATTTGTCTTTGATGGACACATTTGAATTGAACTTTCATGATTAAAGAATGACTTCTCTATAAAACTTGAATTCCCTGAATTTTATGTTAGAAAATGTTTAAACTTCTAAATATTATTGACACTTGATGTTATTTGTGATGCTAAGGACTTTTCTTTAGTTTTGTCCTTCATTCTAAGTGTGTTTTGTAGTGTTTTGTTCGGTGTGGGGAGTGCACGTTGTAAAACAATCATTTTAACATTTTCTGTGGAATGAATGATAAATGAATTACATGAAGCGTGTATACGGCCATGTACTTGACCATGTAACTGTCACGCCTCGTCCCTAGCCAGGCACTTGGCAATCTCCATGACAACAAGGAGTGGACCCTACATCATCTCACCTCCTAGTCACCATAAGGCTAAAAAAAAACTGCTAACACAACTTATTAAAAAAAGGAGACAATATCCACATCAGAACCGGCCATGGTTCCAAATACAACCAGAAAATACAGATACAGGAACATTACACAAAAGTTAAGTCTATTGGATCCATAAAGTTTACATGCATATTGCAACTAACCTAGACAAGAGGAATAGATAAGTCAGTCTATTGCCTACCCATCACAACCCAGTCCAACATCGTGGTCTGAGAAAGAAGAAAGGAGAGTGGTGAGGAACAGATATTACCCAGTGAGTGGTGACAACATAGGTATAACAGAGTAATAAAGCATTTCAAATAGTAATTACCATGATAATAATATAAAAAAAGGTATCTCCAAGTGTTCAATAGATTAACAGTTAACACAATGATTTATAAATAGTACAAGTAAGTAACATTTTCCAACACATTGAGCACAGCTCAAAATACATGTTGACCTCAAACTATTCCCAAGCTAATCATGGCTGCAACTAGCTATGAAACCACCAAGGTGTTTTAAAACTTTTAAAATTCAAAATTCTGCCTTCCTTGGTGTTGGCTACTGAGATCCCTGTGTGGTGACCCTGGGATTCTCACATAGAAGAACCCCCTGTCAATAGCTCCATGCACCTCTTGACCAGGGTAAACTCAGGGTTGACCACGTCGCCTCCCATTAGGCCGGACCGTGGAACCTCCACTGCAGTGTCGGACTAAAGTCCGTAGTCACCATCAAAACCAAAAGCCACAATGTAATTCTTTCCAATTCCAACTCAAGAAATCCACCATGCGATGTTTGAATATGAAAATGCACATCAAACCATATTCCATTTGTATATAAATACATATACATGTAAACATGCTTCTTTCAAAATAAATATGTATAAGTATACTAGAATCAACCATTCCAAATAAGTTCATGCTCAAAGTATCTATATATATATATCAAATGAAATATGATTTGTCATCAAGTTTACATTTTGAAACACATAAAGAAATACTATAATACTATTATTAAATCTATGTAATTATGAATTAAACCACTCACAAAACCAGTCATCTCGTCTTGAGACGTGCTCATTGGTCGGCAATTCCCTTCCCTTTCGAAGATGCTTTGCCACCTACAAACAAGCAGGGAATCCAAGAACCAATGAACACAAGAATGGAAACTAAAATGCATGCGCAAATGCAATGTTACATGTCGAGCATGTAACTCTAGGGTTTTTAGGGGAAAATGACGTCATTTTGGACCCGAGCATCGTCAAATTGGAGTAAACCTAGTTGCAATGATTTTCAAATAAGAAAGACTTCAATTTGGACCAGAAATACAAGAAAAGGTCAAAGTTTTTCGATGCTACAGTAACCTCGGGATTGCTACAGTGCCCAGAAAATTTCTACTGTAAACCTGCCCTTATACAACGATCTGTCGATGTACAATATCAAATCAAGAATTTTTCTCACAAGTATTCACACAAATGAATAACCACGAAACTGGCTTCGATTTGAGCCTAAAAATAACCCAATCCATGGGGTATTTCTAGGTTTTCCAAGATTTTTAAAAATGATTAAATACGAGGAAAATACAAAAAAAACCTTGGATCGAAGCCTTCCTAAGCTCAGGAGGATGAGAGGAAGAGAATAGAAGCTTTGATTCTCCGGAAACGCTCGCAGGAGAAATTTTTTTTCAAGGTTGGTGCTCAATCGAAATGAAAGAAAGAATGAAAACAAAAAAAAAGAAAGGAAGGATGAGAGAAAGAGCAGCAGCCACGTTACTTTTTATCTTCTCACCTTTTTTTTTTTAGAAAAAAAAGGAAAACACCAAAATGCCCTTCTAATAAAAGAATAAAAGAAAATAGTTCCAAATGACGGAATTACCTCCAGTTTTTGCTTAGTTTTCACACAAAAGCTACTATGCAAACATGCAAGGATGCCACTAGTGCTAAATGATGATTTTACCGCTAATGCATGCACAAAAATCAAAGAAGGCCCGAGGTCAAAAATCAGGATAGGGTACAATAGTAACTCTCTAGAAATATCAGGGGAAATGAACTATAGTAGTACAAAAACTCCGGTGCAGCAATAAACCTCTTGTTTCTCTGTTGATCAACATTCCCCTTGATGAGCTTCATCTATAACACCGGGGGGGTGGGGGGAGCGGGCTTGGCCCCTTGCGGCGATGGAGGAAGAACCCCGAGACCAATACTAAGGCTAATGTTGTGATTTCAATGAAGACGCCTACGGAGACCTTGGAGGTAAGGGAATGGTGAGCAATGGGGTGAGAGGAGGCAGAGACGTTGGGCGCAATGGGGTTTTGGAAGGAGGCTGGGTTTGGCGAGGGATTGGGGAAGAAGTTGTCGGAGTGGAGTCGCGGGAGAGCAGCATGACGTTTGTTCCTGGAGTCAGCAGCCAATGGTGGGGGTGGTGCAGTCCAATTATTGGGGAAGAGGGACTCGTGGAGGAGCCGACGTTGTCCACCATCCGATGAGGGATGGATAGTGGAGACGAGAGAGCACGAGCATGATGATGACATGGCAACTATTCGTGGTATTAGGCATCGCTGGTGGTTCCGATCTCTCTCTCTCTCTCTCTCTCTCTCTCTCTTTCACTTAACAACTTTTAGGTTTTTTTTTATGTTTGTTTACTCATATTTTGACCTGGAAAAAGTCATATTAGTAATTTTTAATATTGTGGACTAAGATTTCTCAATCCAAAAAATAAAGGGACTTCTAGAGGCCAAATTAGAATAGAGGGAGTAAAAGGGCATGTTGACCAAGTTAGAGGAATTAATTAGGGGATTAAACTTTTATTTATTTTCTTTTGCTTTTAAACTTAAAGCCCAATTATTCGAGCTCATGAAACAGGTAGAATGTAATTTTTTTTCCTTAAACCTATCCATTATCATTTTTGTTGTTGAGTTAGCATAAATATTATATATATATATATATGCAATTTTTTTATAAAGATTATTTTGAATTTTGATAGACCTCACTTGAATTTCACAACTACTTCCAGAAATTTATGATAATTTCAATTAAAACAAGAAAAAACACATTGCCTCATCATAACATCAATTTTATTTTATTTTTCAAAAATACTCATATTTCCTAAAGAGAAGTAATATATTTCCATCATGTTTATTCCTTTCTTATATATAAATATATATTAAGAATATATATATATATATATATAAATTTGAGCTGCTAGGCCGCTAAGAAAGGTAAGGACGTGCATAAGTCTCGGCGGAGCAAATGGGGGCGGGTCCATGCACATTTGGGCGTTGGACCACCCATACACAATTACTACTCATACTCCCATAAATGTGTATTCACTCATGATTCGAACTCTCACCACTTGTGAAGAGTTTTAATGGAGACTCGACTACTAATAGAGTACTTGATTGTTGGTTTAAGAAAAAGTAATTTAATGAGAAATTTAATATATATATATATATATATAACATCTCTGTAGGGTGAAAAGTAGTCTAAAGATAATTTATTTAAATTCCAAGAATTTAAGGAGACCAAATGGAAGGAATGTTAGGGATATTGGAAATGGTACAAGGGTCCTTATATATAATTTCCTCTGAATCTTAAGCTTACAGGTGCCTTTTTGCAAGAGTAATGCTATTCGTTCCTACCAAACTTCCTGAATTGTTAAACCGAATGAGATGGCATCATATATTCTATTTCCTAGTCAGCCGAATTAAAAAATAATAATAATAAAAATAACAAAAAGTCTACAAATAGCCCGAGATTAGCTCCCTTTAGCTCCTCTCTCACGGTCGTGGGCCTGTCTGCCCTTCTTGTGTTTACCATCGCCATTCCGACTCACATCGTCACCGTTGTTGTCGCCATCATGGTCCTGGTCTCCCTCATGCCATTGCCATTCTGACTCACGCCGAAATGCCCATACGTCGTTGCCGTCTCGGCTCACGCCCACCTAACGTCGTTGTCTCGGCTCCTCCTCTCGCCATCCTGTCCCGGCTCACGGTGTTGTCATCCTGTCCCAACTCTCCCTCTCACCGTTTCTGAGTCATCTCATTGAATTCATTTAACCCTCTAGTTCCTAGTAGACACCGAGGAAAAACATCTTACCTTTTATCTCCAAATTTAATTAATCTTTTATTCTTCTTGTCCTAGAGGAAGAAGTACTGCTCTTGAGCTTCAATTGGGTCTAATTTGCACACTTGGTGTTGATTAAAAACAATTAATACCCTTTAATATTAGAGAACTAGTGATTTTCTTAATGGTTTCCTTTTGTCCATTAGAAGTTATTAGGTCATTGTTGTATCTTTGTTTTCACATTGAATGAGATTTTGAGTGATATAAGGATTGTTGATTGTTTGTGTTATTTTTGAGGATTTGGTACTGTATATGTTACTTGGATTGATCTTTGGTTTATGGAACCATGTTCTTCTATTTTATTTGAATGAAGTAGGCAAGAAAATAAAAACTTTGATGGGGATGTTTTTGGATCTTTTTAACCTCCATTTCATTAACTACTTTTTCAGCTTCACCCTTTAAGTAAATCTAAATTCTTGTAAAATATGTGTGCTTATTTTAAGGAAATGTTTCTTCAAAGTTTTGTAGTCTTTAAGAAAGCATATGCAAGCACTTGACATCGTTTTGGTTGAAAGTTATGGAACAATAAAGTTATGATAGTATATTTAATTATATTACACTTATTATATATATATATATATATAATCAATATAATTCTAAATCAAGAACAATATGGTGGAGTTTGAACATGTGTCTTCTGAACTGAGCAAAAATAGGACAGAGCTGGATCTTCTAGTCTGGAGGATTTACTACATGGAAAAGTTGTTCCAAAGACAGGAATGATACTTACTTTCGAAGAAGAAGTTTACAATCTCTACATTGAGTTTGCTCGGCAAGAAGGTTTTGGCATTACAAAATGAAGCATAAGATCGCACTACAACAAATTGTATTTTTAGTGATAACAAAAGTTATCACTAAAAGCGACAATTTTAGTCACAATTAGTAATAGTAGCAAATTTTAGAAGTCGTCACCAGTGGCAGAGCCACGTGGTGGAGAAGAGGGGCAATTGCCCCTTATAATTTAAGAATAAGTTAATTTAATATTAATTTAATTAATTGATGTCCTAATTACCCACATCTATTTTACAATTGACCCCCTTGGCTTTTTATTAACTAAAAATAAAAGGAGACTAATCTCATCTTATCCAATGATGAAGCTGTAACTTCTGTTTGATTAGAAATTAAATTTATTTAATTTTTATTTATTTATGTATTTATTTAATGTCTTAAATTTATTTCTAATTTTACCAATTTTAACTGCATTTGTGGAGAGGTTTTTCTCTACAATGAAGATTGTGAAAACTCAATTACGTAATAGAATTAGTGATCAATTGTTGCTTAGTGACATACATCAAGGAAAATATCTTTTATTATATTGATATATAATGAAACAATCATTCATTATTTTCAAAATATTAAAACTTGGAGGGATAATTGTGAATTTGTTTTGCTGATGATTTGTAGTACTTGTTTATGTAAAAGACTTATTTAAAAAATGATTATTAATTTTGATTATAGTTGAACTTTTATTTATTAAGTTTCATTTGTCCCCCTTGTTTATGATTTCTAGCTCCGCCACTGGTCGTCACCTCCCGTCACAAATACCTCCGATGCTAATACAAGAGTGACCATTTTAGAAAAATGGTCACAATTACTCCATATTTTTGTGACCAATTTCACAACACTAACAAATTTAATATTTGTGACAAAGCTATATGGCTACAATAACATTATTTATTTATGCCGGTTTTGTTGACACAAAATTTTTTTAATTGTAACGAATAAAGTGCTCACAATAATTTGTTCTGTTGTGTCAATTTTGATGACACATGAAAAATGCTAAATTGTGACGAAGAAGCCATCACAATAATCTATTTTATCGTGACAATATTGTTAACACAGAAAATACAATAGTGACAAAATATTTTCATCAATAGTAATATTTTTATTGGTGACCAATACTTGGTCACTAATATTATTTTGAGATATTGCCATGTGTTTATTGTTGTCACAAAAAAATTATTAATTTAAAAATAATATTGTCACTAAAATAAAAATTATGTTACTGTAATTTTGTCACTAATATAATAAATTATTTGTAATAGATATAAAGTTATATTTTAAATACTTTGTGAAGACAAATTTTTAGTAGCAAAAATATTGTCATACAAGAAAATAAAGTATTTAATATTATATGAAAAATAAATAAATAAATATCATCAAAATATACAAAATTTAAATTTTGAATATATAAAATTGGAAATTTTAATATCCAAAATAAAATTATAAAATTATCCTTTTAAAAAAAATATTATAAAATTATCCTAAATTTCAAGATAAAGTACTCATTTATGCATTTGAATCTTTTTGTTTTTTCTTTTTGCCTCAACTTTTTGCTTTTCATGTTATACCATTTCCTTGATACTTATTCTACACATTAGGGAAAAAAATAAGAATATAATGAAATGATTTTAAAAATTAAAAAATTCCAATTTAATTACAACTTTCATGCTGTTATTTCTTCTCAACAGAGACAAGTTCCATGTTGCATTTGGCTTTTGTGATTTTCAATAGATAAAAAAGCATCACAAAAAAAAGGGGAAAAAAAAGAAAAAAAATCACATAATCAAAATCTAAATAACATATTCCTATGATGTACTTGATCCTAAGATTCAAATTATCGAAAAAGAAAACACTAATAAACAGTCATCTTTGAAAAAGAAAATTAATAAACCTAACTTTGAAGATTAAAAAAGATAAAGCAAAAAAATAATTATTTCTTATCCATTGCATAAACTAAGCAAAAGAATTTATAAAAAGAAAAATAAGCAAATCTTGTGACCATCAATAACTTGTACATTTACATTTAGAGTTAGTTGAGTCATTTTAATTCTCCAAATCAAATGAAGCAGAATCGTTGCCATCTATCTCTATATGCACATAATTGCTCAAGACTTCACTCTTTTTATATGCTAAGTTAATTGAGGATATATATCTTTTAAAATTTTAATTTTTTTGAAAAAAATTATATTATCTAGATTTTGCTTTGTGAGATTTGATAAATCTCCATTTAATTTTAATTTTTAAAATTTTTCTATTATACTTTAAATCCTAGGTATAAACTAAATTAAAAGGTTGTTTTCTATCCCTTAAAATATCAATTTTGAATATTGGGTAAGCAATTACAACTTGCAAAACAATAAATTTGGAGAGTATTTTTTTTACATCGATTATTATCTCATATTTTTACAAATATTTTTAAAATTTGAAAACTTTTTCTTTTAAAAAACGTTTATATATATAGACACACATATCGAATTTGATCCTAAATTATGTTAAACATACTTTAGGGTTTTTTTTGACAACATTTAGTGGACATTAATATTTTAATTTTTTGTGACAAAAAATGTGAACACAAAAATAAAATAAAATGACCAGTGGCGAAGAACACTTTTGCCACAACAAATGAAAATATTATTTACGACACTATATATATATATTAATGGTAATAACGTAATTGTGAGAGATCCTAAATCATCACAATTATAATAGTTTTAGTGATAAAAAAAATCATCACAATTAACTTAAATAATAGTGTTAATTAATTTTTTTATCACAAAAATTTCATATTTGTGACAAAATGATTGAGTGTTATAGGAAAAAAATTCAAAATGTCATAATTCTTATATGGTATATTAAAACTAGATTGGAGAAAGTCAGGCCTATATTTTTACCTTTTTTAAATATATTTTGGATACTTTGGTATTTTTATGCGAAAAATAGTTGTTTATTTGGTAAATGATTGATGAATATATATGTATATATATGAAATATTCTTCTTCGCATTGTAGATACCGGGTGTACACCAATGTGATGATGATGATTTAGTATTTGGGCATAGTTACTTTTAAATGTTTTAATAGGTTAATATTTTGGTGTAATAGAACAAAAAATTTTAATATCTAATAGGTTATTTTGAAGAATTTATAAATAATAATTTTGTTTGATAAAATCATGTTAAATTTTAATTTTAAAAACTTTTTTAAATTTTATCTATAATTACTTAAAAAATCTATACATAACCTTTGAAATTGGGTAGGAAAAGATATACTTATTAATATTTTATTAACAATATAATTTGATAACTATATATATACTACGTATTTTAATTATTTTTGTATAATTGTGATGGATACTAAATTATTACAATTGAAATTGTAATAGTGACAAAATAATTAGATGTCATAACTAATTCAAACTATTATGTCAATTAACTTTTTTAGTATAAAAAACCCAATAACATGATTAAAAAATTTAATTTTTGTAGCAATATTTAGTGGGCACTAAGGAGAACACTTTCGTCACAATTAATAAAAAAATTATAGTGACGACAATATTTTTTGTCACAATTTCACATCATTCTCATCAAAAAAATTTTGACATAAAATCTTGTATGCTTTTAGTAACGAACATTGGACACAAAAGAAATTTCGCCATTGTAAGTATATTAATAGTAACAATATAATTGTGACATATACTAAATTGTCATAATTACCACTATAATAGTGACAAAAACATAAGTTATCACAATTAAGTTAAACAATAGTGTATATTACTTTTTTGACACAAAAAACCTAATATTTGTGCTATAATAACCAGGTGACACAAAAACGTTGTCACTAAAAATCTTAACTCTTGTAGTGTTGGGGGAAGATGAAAAATTGAAGTATCACACATTTTCATGTGTAAGAGATGGCAAAAGGATATCCACCCCCAAAAATACTTTCAACCCAAGGCTATCCACCAAAACGAATTGTCAAGCCAAGATCAATGTTATAATCAGTAATGATGGGTGATGTATTATATCCTGTGTCAATTTGGAGCATAACCATGCACTTAGTCGACATAAATCTCATTTTCAAAAGTGTAATAAAAAAAAATGGAGGGATATGTGAAAATGAGGCTTGATTTAAATGATTAAGTGGGTATAGGCTTGAGCAAGAATTTTCATTCTTTAGCTATTGAAAGTGACTGTTATGAGAACTTAACATACACTGAGAAGGACTGCAGGAACTATATTGCAAAAGCAAGGCAGCTTAGGCTTGGAGTTGGGGACGCTGAAGCACTTGGGAATTATTTCTCTCGTATGCACCAAAGAAATTCAAATTTTTTTATATGATTGATATGGATGAGGAAGGTCATTTGAGAAATGTTTTTTTGGGCAGATGTAAGGTCCAAAGTAGCTTACGAGGCTTTTGGTGATGTGGTATCATTTAACACTACTTAATAAATAAGTATGACATGCCTTTTTCTTCTTCTGTTAGTGTAAACCATCATAGACAAACAATATTATTTGGATGTGGTTTGTTATTAAAGAAAAATATGATGACTTATATTTGGCTATTTAAGACATGGTTAGAATGTATGTCTGGTATGGCCCCAAAAGCAATAATTACAGATCAATGCATGGCAATTCAAGGTGCGATTAAGATTGTTTTTCCGAATTCTCATCACCAGCTTTGTCTCTAGTATATAATGAAGAAGGTTCTTGAGAAGCTTGGAGGATTCAATGAGTACAAGGCAATAAAGAAGATTTTAAAGAGCATTGTTTATGAGGCAGTGGATACACAAGAATTCGAAGACATTTGGCTAAAGATGATAAAAGACTACAATATTGAAAAAAATGAATTGTTGATTTTTTTATATCAAAATCGACAACGCTGGGCTCCAGTTTATGTCAAAGGAGTTTTTTGGGCAGAAATGTCTACCACTCAAAGAAGTGAAAGCATAAATGCTTTATTTGATGGCTACGTTGGCCCTATAACATCATTAAAACAATTTGTGGAGCAATATGACAATGCATTGAAAAGTAAGATTGAAGAGAAAAACAAGGCTGATTTTGCTTCTTTTAACACATGCTTTCCAATGTTAGCAGATTGTTATTTTGAGAGGCAATTACAAGAAGCTTATACAAATGAAATTTTCAAGTTGTTTCAATATGAATTGAGAGGAATGCTATATTGTGATCTTGCACTTGTCAATTCAAATGGGCCAATATCTACATTCCAGGTATAGACATTTTCAGAGAAAAAGAAGGCAAATTTAGAAAAGAAGTTATATTCATTGTATACCATAATGAAATTGAACTTGACACCAAGTGCTCATGCCGTATATTTGAGTTTAGAGGAATTATTTGCAGGCATATATGTAAGGCTTTTATCAAGAGGAATGTAAAAGACATTTCATCTCAATATATTTTACCCCGTTGGAGAAAGGATATAAAGTGTATGCATACTTATCTGATGAATTTCTATGATAACACAAAAACTTGTAAGCTTATGTGCTCATTTTTCTAAAGCTGTTAAAATTGGAATACAATCCATTTGGAGATATAATTTTTTAATGAAATGTGTTGATTGGGCGATAGAGAAGCTGATGGATAATATAATTTCTTGGGAGAGTCATTCAGAGCAACTTATACTACCGATTTTGTGGGAAGAAAATCATAACCAACACTAAACAACCTCTTCAACTACAAAAATTCTAACTCCTTTAAAAGTGCAGAGTAATGGCCGACCACCATAAAAAAGAAAGAAGTCAAAAGTTGAGAAAATTATCACAAGAAATAAGAGAAAGGTAGCCATATTTTACATTAAATTTTTTCACTTGTGTAATAATTTCTTGGCTCTAATGTAAATTTTAATTTTTCAGAAAAAAAAAGCAAACAAAGGGATATGCACAAACTCCAAATGGCACTCATGTTCAACTTTATACTTAAGAAAATGTGGTAATGTTTGTTATTTAACATTTATATTGGTTATGGTATTTTGCATAATTTTTTAATACAATATAATTAAAATTTTGCCCCTTAGGTGATTTCGAATACTCTTCCAAGCATATTGAATATTCATGTTGATAGATTCATTTTGCAAAATCTAGGCATTTATACTTCGTTGCAGGTAACTAAAAAGGAACCCTACATGATATCATGATATGTGATTTAGTTGTATAATACCCTTCTTTTAATTTGACAAGAGGTACTTAATCATGTATTGTTATATTATATCCACATCTGAAGTAGTGGAGGAAAGTTTAAAGAACTTATTGTAATGTTTAAGCTTGACATGTAGTGTGGATTTTGTTTTGAAGAGTTGTTAAGCTTGAGATGTAGTGTGGGTTTTGTTGTGTTTAATTTCCTTTATGTTCACCAACAAGAGAATTATATCTTTGGGTAGTATTTAGGAGAATTATATCTTTGGGTAGAATTATATCTCATGGATCAAGGTCTGATTTTTTTCTCTTTTTTTGTGTGCAGTGGATGAACATTTGAAGGATACATTCCAAGTTTTGGGATTGTTGATATACATTGATTTGATTTACAAGTTGGAGTTTTGGGATTGCTGATGTTGGAATTGGGATTTGGAGTTCTATTTCATTGTAGATGTTGTGATTGTGTCTTGATTTCTTGTGGTTTGTTGGGAATGAATTTTATTGTTTAATTTTTTTTTTACAAATTTAATGTTGTGTGAGTGATTGAATTCAGTCTCTGAGTTTGATTTGAATGTTTTTGATGTGGATTATTGTCAACGTAGTACTTTGATTAATTGTTTTAGGGTAAGAATTTGCCCCATTTTTTAGGGTTTATGTGATTTGTAGATTCTTCATCAAGGTTATCCAAGTGAGTCATTGTTTTGTTTTTGGGTTTATGTGAATGTACAACAGATATCAATGCATAGAACAAGTTTTGAAGATATTTCCTTGTTTTTTATTTAGTGATCCTAGGAACCAACCAACATAGACAACAAGGGAAGATGAATTACGATCTTTTCTTCTTCTTTTTTTCACATTCAACTTTAATTCTCACACAAATACACGCATTTCCAATTGTTGTACAACATTATGTGTGAAATAATTTGCAAAAAACTTCATGAACAAAGTCTTGGGAATGATCTTCCTATAGTTGAAGAACTGGATAAATTTGTTTTCTTGGCTTGTGTCAGATGTGTCTGCATTTTTTGGCAAACTTTATCCAGCTTCATTACTCTACATTGCATCCCTTGAAGATGTGATTTTAGCTTCTCATTTTCCATTACGAGATTCAATTTGTTTGCATGAAGAATGACACGCTTCTTCAGCTATGCAATCAAAAGCCCAAACATGAAGAAAGACATCAGCGAATTAATAACAACCAATCAAGTTGCTGGAATACCAAATAGCCGAATCAGAACAAATGGTAGAGGATACCAACATGATTTAATAGGTTGATAATTAAATTATGTATTAGAATCACAAATGTTTGAACTAATATAGGAGAAAGAAACAAGTCAGGAATATTGTCTTTTCTCTAGATCAAACATGCATATGCATATTAGTAGTAACCTATAACAATTAACACCAAATTAAACTGTATTATCATTTCCAAAATTCAGAGCTCAAATTCAATTACATAAGTGGTCTAGCTATAAGTTATCAATTAATACAATCAATCAATTATTTATTCACACAATGACAAAGTAGAGTTTATCTTCTGTTCATATTGAACATAAAACTGAGGAAACTTGTAGGATATGCTTGCAATCGGATTGACTGAAAATAGAGGAAAAAACAACGAGCAGAAAATTCTAGCAATGCATTCTTTTCGATGCAACAGAACAACCTCAATTCTTTTCTTCAAAAAATTCTACACAGAACTTCACTCCATTAATCACTCATCCCATGGTTTCAAGTTAAAACTATTTCTTGTATAACTAACATAATCAGATATCCAAGCTATGCATAAATACTACCAATTCATACAGTATTACAGAATGCCAAACAACTCAATCCTAGAGGCACACTGCAAGTAGTACTTATCTTCGATTTCATATTACACACAAAACCAAGGAAGCACTTAGACTATGTTCAAGATTGGATTATATGAAAATAGAGGAAACTTCAAGAACTGAAAATTCTAGCATGCATTCTTTCAAACACAAAAGAACAATCACTTCACTTTTCTCTCCTCATTCTAGCAATTCTAACAATGCAGCATTATTGACAAATGAAGCCATAGAACTTAACAATCTTAGAGAAATACTCATGAAAACAGAGAAAGATAAGCAGGTCATCATACCTTATTTTTGAATGCTAAAAATTCAATACAGTACCATCTTCCAAATAAAAAAGAATGCCAACTTGTAGAACAAAGCGCACCAGCTAGCCAATGGTGCCACTAACATTGAAAATCCTTCCGTAAACCGTCTAAAATAACTAGCTAGCCCCAGAAAACTGTGAATCTTTGTCACACTGGTAGGCCTTTTCCACTCAACCAATGCCTCAATCTTCTAGGGATCAACAAAAATCCTATCCTTGGTTATTACATGACCAAGGAAATCTACCATATCCAACCAGAATTCACAGTTAGAGAATTTTGCAAACAATTTCTTCTCTCTCAAGATGCCTAGTACATTCCTTAAATGTTGTTCATGCTCTTCTTAGCTCTTTGAATACACCAGAATATCATCAATAAATACCACCACGAACCTATCCAAAAAAGAATAAAAGTTTCGATTCATCAAATCCATAAAAGTTGCCGGAGCATTCGTTAACCTGAAAGGCATCACAAGAAACTCATAATGCCCATAACGAGTGCAAAATGTAGATTTAGAAGCATCTTCTGGCTTAATCTTCAACTGGTGGTATTCTGATCGAAGATCAATCTTCGAAAATATCTGAGAGCCTTGCAACTGATCAAAAAGATCATCAATCCATGGTAATGGATATCTGTTCTTCATTGTCACTTTGTTCAACTCTCGGTAGTCGATGCACAATTGTAACGTGCCATCTTTTTTATTCACAAATAACACTGGAGCACCCCAAGGAGAAACACTGGTCCAGATAAAGCCCTTCTCCAAAAATTCCTCAAGTTACTTTTTTAGCTCCTTTAGTTCAGCAGGTGCTTTCATGTAAGGAGCTTTAGAGATGGGGCTGGTTCCCGGAACTAAATCAATAACAAACTCCACTTCTCTATCTGAAGGCATACCAGGGAGATCTTTAGAAAAAACATCAGAAAACTCGCTGACCACAGGAATATCCTGTAACATTGGCCCTTCTAGTTTTTCTTCAACCACTATTGCAAGAAATCCCGAGCATCCATCTAAGAGTAATTTCCGAGCTTGTTAGGTGGAAATTACACGAGGTGGTGATGCGGACTCACTCCCATGAAGGGTGAACTCTGCTCCTTCAGGGATTTTAAAGACTACCCTTTTTGTATGCCAATTAACTACAACATGGAAAGCAAACAGAAAATCCATTCCCAAAATAATATCATAATCACTCATGCTCATAACATGCAGATGAGCTAGCAACTCATGACCGACAATAATAATAGGGCAATTCTCACAAGCTCTATCAAGAACAACATCAACTCCCAAAAGGGTGGCAGCACACAAATCATAATCCACAGTTATAACATGCAATGCATGCTTATGAATAAATACAGACAAGATAAAGAATACATAGCTCCAGAATCAAATAATGCGCAAGCATATGCAGAATAAACTGATAAGGTACTTGACACCACTGCATTAGAGGCGTGTGCATCCTCCTGAGTCATCGCATAAACACGCCCTTGGGTCTTCAGCCTTCCTGCCTTCTGCAGAGTCGAGGAAGTCGGTTACTCACTAGCTACCTGCTTTCCGACATGTGGACCTGAAGATACTTGAGGCTTAGGTGCTGACACATATCTCGAATCCTGCACACTAGATGTCCTCTGTGCTTTAGAAGACTGTTGTGGATACTCGACAATACAATGATCCAAACTACACACCTAAAACAAGCTCCAGTTGTACGTCTACAATCTGCGGTCGCATGTGCACCTCCACAAGTAGCACATCTCTAGCTAGAACGGGAAGGAACATGTGTCAACCCTCGAGATCACTGTGCTAGTGGACAGTTAACAATCTGAGATGCATCTTGTCCCACCTCTAACCTAGGCTTCTCCACTTCCAGACTGACGAGTCTTCTGATTATCAAAGCTTCTATCCCTTTTTTCTGAAACTTTCTATTCTGATCTCTAGTGTCATCCCATACAGTGTCCAAGGAATTGGAATGACTCACAACCTTTGCATAACTGGTCAAGTGTATTAGGCGGCCAACCCCCTACAAATATGTGCCGGGTAAGCCTCCCTCAATGCGTCGAGCCTCCTCTGATCATCATCTATTAACTTTGAAGCATACCTGGAAAGTAGGTCGAACTTCATTTCACACTCATCAACAGTCATACTTCCCTGAGTCAAATTAATAAATTTTCTCTCAAACTGAACCATCTTGTCTCGAGTGAAGTACTTGCAAAAGAGGGCTTCCCTCAATTTCTCCCACGATTCAAACTCT
Source organism: Dioscorea cayenensis subsp. rotundata (assembly GCF_009730915.1). Lineage (NCBI taxonomy): Eukaryota > Viridiplantae > Streptophyta > Magnoliopsida > Dioscoreales > Dioscoreaceae > Dioscorea > Dioscorea cayenensis. Next base: position 5,683,888 of record NC_052489.1, read on the forward strand.
TGCCCCTGATGAATATGAAGCTCTCCTTGGTACCAGTAGTTCGTCGGGCCCTTGAGCATGTACACCCCAAACCTAAGCTTTTCTTCTTCTATATACTTAATCACTGTGAATGCCTTCTCCATTTCCTTTACCCAAATTTCCACTTCATCAGGATTACTAGTGCCTTCGAACAATGGTGGACTGGATCTCTTGAATTCCATCACGGTTTTCTCCTTTGGCGCTGTAGCCAGAGGAGAACATTATAACTTCATGGTTACCCGCTGTATTCGTCCTCCCTTCAACAGGAGCTTCCCTAGCCTCTTCAGCGGGGACTTCCCTGGCAGCAGATGCATGTCCAAGCAATTTGGGAACACTTCTGCTAGCAACTCTACGAGGCGGTATTCTGCGAGGTATACCCAATTGGAGTTAAACAAAAAAAAAGAGTGTCAAATTAACTAGCTTATAAGGATATTCATGCTAAACTAAAGTCAGATCCCCTTAACGTTCTAAATCAGAAGGTTTTGTTCGAAATACTAGGATCAAAATTAATTGAGATCTTTGATACCACTTAGATTTGTCATGCCCCGAACCCGGCTCATCGGACTTAATGCGTCGACAAACGGGTGAATACCCACAAGGTAGAGACCAAGTGGGTAGGCAATGCCTCAATATTTGTCTCACAAACATAAAGTATAACAAAGTACCAACTTCACAAAAGCAAAAGAATTCAAGGGGTATATTAACCAGGTTTACAACTATGATCAGCGGAAAACTAAAAGTGCAAGAGTCAAAGCTTTAAACAAATAACAAGTTCCAGGTTCACAGACAGAAGAACTATTTACATGATAACCAACTAGTGTTCACTTGACGGCCCCGCTAAGCTGTCCACCACACACTTACTCTTGATCTAAAAAGGAGGAAACAACATTTATGAGCTTGATAGCCAGTAAGCACCCACTAAAAAGAAAAATATCGGGATCACATAACTCAAAACTTTAAAAAACAAGCTTAAGGATAACGGTAAGACAATAAATATTAGAAATAAAACCCAAAATTCAGAATATTTCAAACAAATATAATTTTCCAAATAAACAAGTATATATGTCACCTAAATAACTAATACTGAAAACAAAACATCAGAATTCATATATTTAAACTCGGTGACCCGAGTCAGATTTTTCAGAATTCATTTATTTATCCTCGGTGACCCGAGTAAGATTATCAGAGGCTATTATTCTTCACCAACGGAACAATGCCAAACTATAGTTACTTATCAGAGTCAGAGTTCATATCGACATGGTCAATGTTTAACCCCCAATGACAGAGTTATCGCAAGTTAGCTTGGGGATTACAAGTTACTGTATCAAAATATGTCGGGTCGAAAATAATTGTCAACCAGAAATAGTGAAATTCGGTGATCCAGTTTTTCTAATGAAAATAATTCCAATTAATGCTAATATGTGACAAGAATAATTAGAATTTAATCAAGCATGTAAAAACAATAATTAAAATATAAGTAATCAATAAGGGAACATACAATCCGAAATTACGTAAAGTAGTAGAATCAAATGATTAAATAAACAATTAAATAGATAAAAATCTATAAGTTCTGAAATGAATGAAAGGAATATTATTTAAAACCCCAAAACATTTAAATATTATATCACAAATGGTTTAAACATTAAAACCCAAAATAATTAAATAATTATGTAAATCATTACCGATAACCAGAATTTTTATATATACATATATATAGGTTTATATGTGGTTTACTTACCTGATGCTCACTGATTTTCCCAAATCCAATTTGAAACCAAATTCGTAAAAACCCGACTCGAACACTAAGTTCAAAGCTTTGAGATAGTTCATATGATCATAAAATAGATTCCAAATTTTCAATATTTCTCTAATATTCAACTATCTATAAACCATGTCAATTTAAATATGCAGAATGCTTGCCAGGAATTTTCTAACATAACAATAACACTCTAACTAGGTCAATGTAACAATAAATAGATGCCACCTTTAAAAAATCACCAGCAACAGACTATTCAGCCATGAAGAACCGGCCCCACCTATTAAGCCCAAACATTCAAAAGAACTAACAACATTCATAAATGAGATCAAGTTTGAAAAGGCTACACTTAAGGCTCACCAATTATTTAAGAATATACGAAGGCTTGGAGTATCATTCAAAGTAAAAATAAGACACATGTTTAAACAACAAAAATATCACCATTAAGGCATACAATTAAAGCACCGAGATGTTGAACAAAACTAAGCCCAAAAGTGCCTACTCCTTTCACTGTAGAGATATAAATAATATCCTCTCAAATTGGAAACCCCAAAGTACTCACTAACCCTACTTGAAGAGAACATGGATTTGGTATAATTGTGCTAGTCAATGTTTGATAATCAGAAATAATATACAATGCTCTGAACATAGAAATGAAGAGATGATATTAAAAGCTATGCAAGATTAGCAATTTAACCTCTCTCTATCTACCCAAAAAATATCAAATTGCCCTAGATAAGTTTGAGAGAAAATTTTATGCAGATGACCACAAGCTTCAGCTAGCTAGCCTTAATCCAACATGGTACACAAGTAGAGACAATCACACAAGGCATGGATCAAGAACAACTAGATCGTATCTAATGAATTACAACCCATACCACCCTAAACCTAAGAGATATAACTACGAATTTAATAGCAAAAATGCAGAGCATACACATATGACACATGTGATTCCTTTCCTTAGAATAAATTTGTGGAGAAAAATCCAATGCTACGAACGAAGAAACTCCTCTCTTCCTTAATGCATATAGGATCATGAAACCAGAGGTAGGGTAATGGTTATAAGTGCTTCTTTCTTAACCCAAGGCGTGGTCATCAAAGCGAGAGGCTTGCGGGACGTGGCTGGAATTTGAATTAACAAAATAAAAATTTTAAAACCGTTTTTTTTTTTAAAAAGATGCTAAGGATAAGGTATAACATGTTATTTAAAATTATAATAACATGGTGGGGTCCACACTCTCCTCCAGAGCCACCTCCCTGATGTATTGTTGCATTGCCATGGCATATGGCGCCACTATCTTTAGTTTATCAGACTTATATTTCTCTTCCACCCATAATAGATGAAGCTCAAAAAATCACAACGAAGAGAGGCCAAAGGAGTAGGAGAGAAAAGGCACTAGATTGTCATTGGGAGGCATATGCTCAGAGGGGGAGACAACGACGGCGATAGGGTGTGACGTGCCGGCGACCATGAGAGAAGAGCTAATATTGGGCTGGGCTTCATTTCGGGAGAGTTTATCTTGTTTTATTTTTATTTTTTAAACTTGGCTGACTAGGATATAGAATATATGTTGATGTTGACGCCACATATGCTGCCATCTCATTCGATTTAACAATTTAGGAAATTGGGTAGGAATGAGTAGCATTAGGGCTTGTTTGGATTAGTTTTGGAAAACAGAAAAGTGTTTTTTTATAAGTTAAGCACTTCTGAGTTCAAATTACTCTTTTTGCAAAGCCAAGGGGGGACTGAGAAATTTTGACATTGTCAAGGGGGCAGCATGTAAAATAACATCAAGAGTGGAGTGAAGGCAGGCCCATTGCGGATAGCGAAGGGAAGGATAAGAGAGAAGGCATTCGATCAGGCCAGCAGAGCTGTGAAGCTAAAGCGAAGCCATGGCGTCGCTCTCCGCTTCAATCCCTTCTTGGTAAGCCATTCGTGGACTCTCCTTCTTCTCTTTGCGTTCATATGCTATATACATTTGGGAGTTGTTTGTTCTATGCTTGTTAAGATCTTGGTCTGTGGATTTCTCTTAGGTTTTTTGGATTTCAGTGGATAAATAAGGCTTATTGTTGCAATTTTTCTTTGTGTTTTGATTTCCACTTGGATAGAATGAATGCATGCTTTTGGTTAGTGAGAATTTTGTTTCATTGTTGCTATTTGTTAGGGTTTTCCTTCTCTTGATGTGGATTTTTAAATGTTCATTAGGTGCTGGAAATATTGAGGATTTGGCAGTGAAAGATGGACCTTGGCTTGTTTCCTGTTTGCTGCTTTTTCTTTTGAGTTTGCTTGATTTTGTTTAGCAAAGTAACTCTATTGCTGATTTATTCTGCAAAAAAGATGAAAAGAAGATCAAGCAGATAGTTTTTTCTTTTTCTTTTTTTTTTTAAATTGATAAAGCAAGTTGTGAATGTGAGGAAATTTGTTGTTTTTTTATTGAATTTTGTCCACGAGAGTGAGTGAGGGTTAGTTGATTAGAGCAAGTTGTTTTTCTAGAAAGTTATTCAACTTTGATTAGAAAAACTATGCCATTAATTGTTTGGGCTTAACCCTTGATGAATGCAGGTTTTTTGTCCAATAATTTTTGTTTCGGCTTAACTTGTACTTCATTGTTGGATTTCTACTTTTGATATTGCAGCTATATGAAGTCTGGTTTTCCTGGTGAAATGCAAGCCATTCAACCTATCTTGTGCTATATTATAAAAACATGTTCTCCTGTTGTTTGCTAAGGCTTAATCCAAGAAAACAGTAATGATAGTTTTGTTATGCATCATTGAGGAGGCTAGGGTTCAATTCACTAGTTTTGATATTGATACTAACTTAATTCATTATTGGATTTCTATTTTTTATATTGCAGCAACTTGAAATCTGGTTTTCTTGGTGAAATGCGTGGGATTCGCATTCCAAGCAGTTCAACAAGTAGAGTTGGTTTTTGGAAGAAGCCAGTGGAGTGCAAGGAGTCTAGGATTGGGAAGCAGCCCATTGAAGTGCCATCGAATGTGACTATTATGTTGGAGGGCCAGGATTTGAAGGTTAAAGGTCCTTTGGGGGAGCTTTCAAGGACATATCCACGCGAAGTGAAAGTAGATAGAGAGGATTCTGGATTGCTGAGGGTCTCAAAAGCTTTGGATACCAGAAGAGTCAATCAGATGCATGGACTTTTCAGGTGAACTCTTGAAAGAATGTAATTTGTGGTAGCTATCTGGTCATTATCTTTAGTCTTTACTATATGATTTTTCTGCTTTAAAAGAATTCAATTTGTCATTCAAGTAAGAGTTCTCAATCCAATTTCCTTTATTGCAATTATCTTATCTTTGAATTGAATGTGTTGTATTTGCTCTTTTTTTTTTTGCCCTTGTACATGCTCGTGTATATACAACTATGCAAAAAGAAAAACTCAAAAGTCAAAACTGTCTGAAGTTCTAGGCCAAGTGGTTAAGGTAATCCATTTGTTATGCTGCAGAGGTTCTAAAAGTTTTTGCTAGTCAGAGTTGTTTTCACTATATGAACGACAACAATAAGTAACTTGTATTCTCAAATTTGACCTATTTGGTTTGAATATAAGATGTGTTTGCAACCAGAGAATTATGTGAAATTCTGAAGAGCTGCAAATTATGTTATCATGCATGTAGCAAGCCAAGTTTATCAGCTTAAAAATAAGCCCAATATGAAACAGGTGACTCATATTAGGACCAGTTTAGGCCATGATGTATACTTCAATGTTTCTGCATGGTTCGGGGCTGTTATCCTTGCGATCCACATAATTCCTGAGACTTTCTTGTGTACTACCCATATAACCACCTTGTGTAAGGATTCTGCCACTGATCTTATTAATAAGTCATCCTTATTATAGAGATCTTGTTTGGTTGGTGTTGGGGACAAGAAACTGTCAGTGTGTTAAAAGCTGCATTATTGTTACCCCAAGGTAAATGGTCCAATACATTTGTCTGTCAACCGAAAGAAAATGGTATAATGATCTCTTGCTTATCATTTATTTAAATATCAAGTTAGATAGAAGCCACTTTCATTATTCTCTTTGAGTGTACTTTCAGCAGGCAGATTATTTGCTCTGGCTGAATACATTATTCTTAAAGTCCAGTTTGATTTAATTTTTTCAGAAAAACATGATGCTTATATGTTCCCTTTGGCTCACATCGATTCACTTGGATGCAGAACCCTAACTGACAACATGGTTGTTGGAGTTTCAAAAGGTTTTGAGAAGAGACTTCAGATGGTAGGGGTTGGATATCGTGCCGTGTTAGAAGGCAATAACTTGGTTTTAAATCTTGGTTTCTCCCATCCAGTTCGAATGGCCATCCCAGATGGATTAAAAGTTAAGGTTGAAGAGAATACTAAAATTGTAGTAAGTGGATATGATAAGTGCTCGATCGGCGAGTTTGCTGCTTCGATCAGAAAGTGGAGGCCCCCTGAGCCATACAAAGGGAAGGGTGTTAGATACGCAGATGAAGTGGTGAGGAGAAAGGAAGGAAAGGCTGGGAAAAAGAAATAGGATTTAGGACTCTGTTTGTTGTTCATCCTATTTTAGATTTATGTGCATGTAACTGATGAACTAATTTTTTCCATTAAACTCTTTGTATTTTATAACTAAAATTTGAGGCAATGCTTCTCAGGATTTATTTGGTAGAAGAAATTCCACAGCAATTGTAAATTAAGATCACAATGTGTATTTTTGTTGTGTGTGTGTGTGTGTGTGTGTTTTTTTTTTGTTAAAGTTTCTTATATATCATGAAGTTCTCTTGTGTTCCAGACTAGAAAGCCCTTTTTAAGTTTGATAAATTTATAAAAAAAAATTTTACGCTCTTTATGTTTTTGAAAGCGAATTTGACAGTAGAGGCAGGTTTCATGAAATCGTTATCTAATTCTTAACAAATAAGATGGCACTCTTTTTTCCTATCATAACCGAAGGTTAGGAAAAATACCTTTTTTCACAAAATTAACAAAGTTGATGGTCAATAAAACTGAGTTTTTTTTTTTTTTTAGTGTTTATATTTTTATTGAAAATATGGATGTGTAAGATAGTAACTTCACAAGGTAGTAATTTCACCAGTATGCATATGCTTGTCTATTTTTGTTATAAAAACAATGAGTGGTTAGAAATAAAAAAATAAAAATAAAAAAACAGTTACGCAATGTATTAAATTGTACTTTAGTTGAAATTTTAATATTCTCATCATCTATTTTGTACATGATGGAGGGTATTTTAATGTAAGCCTAAATTAATAATGTTTTTTTACTTGTAGTAATTTCTTTTTATTTTAGTCCATTGAGATAATTGCTTAAGAAATGAATTTTCGTATATATATATATATATTATATTTGCAGCTAAACCCCTTAAAAGTTTCAGATTTACAAATATCCTTTTCAGTTTTTCATTTCCTCTCTGAGTCTCGCGCTTGGAGATCTGAAGCTCACCATCAATGGCGTCTCCCCGGATCCTCCCTTCTTCTCCGCTTCAGAAGCTCGCCACCTTCAAAGACCCCGCCCCGATTCCTCCGATCTCATCGTCCTCCTCCTCCCCTCTCGACGCCTTCGCCTCCGATCCCATCTTCTCCGCCTTCCTCTCTCCGGATTTTGACTCCGCTCGCTTCTCCTCCCAGGCTCTCAGCTCCGGATCCGCGGCTGCTCGCGCCGAGTCTCTTCACGAAGCCATCCGCCTCCTCCAGCGCCATCTCCGATCCGAGGTCCTTTCTCGCCACCCCGCCCTCCTCTCCTCCCTCTCCTCCCTTCGCTCCTCCTCCTCTTCGCTTTCCTCCCTCCGAGCCTCACTCCAGGCCCTCCACGCTTCCCTTCACCGTGCCCGCCTCGACCTCGCCTCCCCCCTTCGCCAGGCCCGCCACCATGCCCTCCAGCTCTCCAACCTTCACTCTGCCGCCGACCTCCTCCACCACTCGGCCCGCCTCCTTCGCCTATCCTCCCGCCTCCGATCCCTCCTCTCCCTCCCCTCCGACCGCCGCGACCCGGCCAAGGCCGCCGAGCTGCACCACGAGATCTGCCAGCTCTACGACGAGCGGGGCCTCGAAGGCATCTCCGCCGTCGAGGCCGAGATGAAGTGGCTCTTGGAGACCGGTGATCAACTCCGCTCCGAGGCCATGAGAGCTGTTGAGAAGGGGATGGATGAAGGCAACCAGAACGATATCTGGTGCGGGCTCCAGGTATTCTTCAACCTCGGTGAGCTAGGTCCTACGGTGGATGCCCTGTTGAACAAGTACAAAGGAATTGGGGTGAAGAGTGTTGGTGCGGCGCTTGATATGAAAGCTATATCTGCAGCATCATCAGCTGGGATTGGGGGCCCGGGTGGCATTCAGAGGAGCGGAACGCCACAGATAGGCGGCCGGAGGAGGGCCGGAGAGGCACTTTGGGAGAGGATGGGAAGGTGCATGGATGAGTTGCACAAGGTTGTCACTGCAGTTTGGCAGCTTCAGACTGTTCTATCAAAGAAGAGGGTGCCATTCACGCAGGTCTTGTTCCTTCATGAAGTCTGGCAGGTGCGTTACCAGTTCCTCTTCTTGGTAGTAGTTTGCTTTATTTTATTGAGACTTTCATGCGTGCATATTGTGTTAAGATACTAGATGAATTTGAAAGCTGTAGACTTTATATAACTTCATATATCATTCTAAGTGCACCAAGCTTTTAGATATCAGTTGTGTTGGTACGTCTATGGATTTGTTTGCCAATCTTGCATCTTTCTTTCATGAAAAATGAAAGGTCTTGTGCGGTGAGGTGATCCACTGTTGATTGATTGTCTCTGGGAGGCATATGTGAATTTCTCATGTCTTCACTATGGTGCTAAGGTTTTCGATGAATTTTGAATCTATATTTAATATAACTTTGTATATTTTTCTAATTGCTCTAAGTTTATAGATTTTGATTGGCATTGCCGCATTGGTACTTGTATATGGATTTGTTTACCAATTTTGTATCTTTCTTCCATTAAAGATCAAAGTTATACTGTAGGAAGGTGATCCACTGCTCACTGATCGCGTCTGGGAGGCACTTGTGAAATCTTTTGCTAGCCAAATGAAAGCCGCCTTCACTACGTCAAGCTTTGTTAAGGAGATTTTTACTCATGGATACCCGAAGCTCTTCTCTACGGTAGAGAATCTTCTTGAAAGGATTTCACGTGATACTGAAGTAAAAGGGGTTCTTCCGGCCCTGACCCCTGAAGGGAAAGATCAATTGGTTATGGCCATTGATATGTTTCAGACAGCCTTTCTGGGAGCCTGCTTAAGTCGTCTATCAGATTATGTTAATTCCATATTTACTGTCTCTGGCAGGGGAAGTATCCCTTCTAAAGATCAGATTTCAAGAGTTATATTGCGCATACAGGAGGAAATCGAGGCTGTTAAACTGCATGGGCATTTGATGCTTCTCGTCTTACGTGAAATTGGCAAAGTCTTGATTTTGCTAGCTGAAAGAGCTGAATACCAGGTAGACTTCTTTAAATTATTTTCACAATTGTCATAGTAGTAATGGTTGCTACCTTGTCCTTGCCTTCAATTTTGATCCTGATTTGGTGGCCAAGTCTTTGGCAATATTTAGAGTGTTTCACGTATGCCATCAGTTAATCTTTTTAAGCTATTGGTGCATAACTTTGAAAGCAACTCTCTACGCTGACAATTTTCACAATTCTTGTATTGGTTTTAGTGGAAATTCTTTTCTATCGATTGTCTTATCAACAAGCCTATGCTTCTATTGTAGATATCCACTGGTCCTGAAGCTCGTCAAGTCACAGGTCCTGCTACTCCATCTCAACTTAAGAACTTTGCGCTGTGCCAACACCTTCAAGAAATTCATGCACGCATATCTAGTGCAATTATATCTCTACCACCAGTAGCAGCTGAAATCCTATCTCCTTCTCTTGGTGTCATCTATGGAGTTGCCTGTGACTCGGTGACTTCCCTTTTCCAAGCTATGCTTGATCGCCTTGAGGCTTGTATTTTACAAATCCATGACCAGGACTTTGGAACCCATGGAATGGATTCTGCAGTTGACAATAATGCATCTGTTTACATGGAGGAGTTTCAAAAATTTACAGTTCACTTCAGAACTGAATTCCTGTCTAAGCTTTTGCCCTCATCTGCTTCTCGGTCAGAGACCATATGCACAAGACTAGTTCAGAGAATGGCTTCTCGGGTCTTGATTTTCTTCATTCGGCATGCCTCTCTTGTTAGGCCACTTTCAGAGTCTGGCAAGCTGAGGATGGCAAGGGACATGGCTGAGTTGGAGCTTGCTGTTGGCCAGAATTTATTTCCTGTTGAGCAGCTTGGTGCACCATACCGAGCACTTCGTGCTTTCCGACCTGTTATATTCTTGGAAACATCTCAACTTGGAGGATCTCCACTCATTCAAGATCTGCCACCAAGTGTGATTCTTCACCACCTTTATTCTCGGGGTCCTGATGAGTTGCAATCACCACTTCAAAGGAACAAGCTCACACCTCTTCAGTATTCCTTGTGGCTTGACTCACAAGGCGAGGATCAGATCTGGAAAGGAATTAAAGCTACTCTTGATGACTATGTGATGCAAGTTAGGACTAGAGGAGATAAGGAGTACAGTGCGGTGTATCCTCTCATGCTTCAGATCGGATCATCACTGTCTGATACAAGTTCATCTCAATAATCTTATGCTGTGCCAACTTTTGATTCACCAAGGAATTTGCATTGTTCTCAATGGATTTCTTGTCTTACCAGTGGAAGTTTTGCTAAGTGGCGTTTACCATCAGAAGGTACACACTTTGTTCTTCCATTAGTTGTTTTGCCTGATGATTTTACTAAGATCTTTTGGCTTTTAAATTGCTTTTCATTTTATGTATTTGATTCTTTGTATCTTCTGATCTATAAGAGCTTTGCTTGATTTTAGCTCCTTTTACAATATGGACAACAAGAATACCACCCCTTTTATTTTTTATTGTCAGATTTTTGTGCAGTCAGAGAATTTATACAGTGATAGTGTTCATGATAATGAAATAGATATCCTGTTTTTGATATGCTGTTTATTATTTAAAAAAAAAAAAAGGAAATGCAAATGACCTCTTGGTTTGAGCAAGGATGTTATTTTACAATCCTCTTGATGTGATTTGAGGTTAGATTTTTCCTGATGTCCATGTTTGGTGGAAATAAAATTTAAGTGGTGGACTTCTAGACTAGTGGTAAACAAACTTTTTTTCGTCTTTCTGCTGATGTTACCATGCAGTGTAGCAAGTTTTTGTTAATTTGTTTAATTGGATGGAAAATAAATGAAAATGGAAGAAAATTCAGTATGCTGTTCACCCACACCTGTTGTTGATTTCAGCTTTTGTCTATTTTCGTTATTCCTTTTGTTTTAGTCATTTACTCAATGGACCAAATCTGTTTGAGAAATTGGAAGTTTACCCTTCTAAACATTAGTTTAAGTCACACTTTCATGAGAATAATAAATATATGATTTTGTAGCACTCATATACATGGCATGAAAGCAGAACACAATATTAATGTAAAATATCTAGTTAAATAGTCCAGTTAAATTAACTGAACAATCTCTTCTTCATCTTCCTTTTTAACCTTGAATCTGTGTTGTAGGGGGAAAGTTTGAAACTATTTATTTATTATCAATAGTTTGTCCTTTATTTGTGTTTTGCAATTTATTGATTCTTTGTTGCTGTTTTAATTTAAAAAAAAAAACTATTATTTATGAAAATTTGATTTGTTGGATTGTCCTTTATTTTTGTTTTGCAATTTATTGATTCTTTTATGAAAATTTGATTTGTTGGATTGTTAAACAACTTTATATGTAATATTTTTACATTTTGCATTTTTAAAAATTTGAAAATTATATCTTTGTTATTGCACTTTCTTATCATTTGACTTATATTTCTGACAACAGGAAATTGTATTGTTTTATTTTTATAAATTGACGCAAAATGAAAATAATATAAATAATAGTAAATAGATGAAATAAGTAGGACATTGATTAACTTAAAAATTAATGATGACGTATTCTTTACCCAAATAGAATAAAGAAATATAGTTCGTTTGTGGAGTCATGTTTCACAATGTATGTTGCTAGTATTTTATTGGTGTTGCATCCTCAAGGATAATTTCATACTTAAATATTTAGATATTATTAATTGAAAAATATGGAATCATCTTGAATTATTTGAACTACATTCGATCTAACTCCTTGGATTTTTTGGCATGCATTACTTGTGACATTATTTTCCATTAATTATTTGTATCAATTTTAAATAAGCATAAGCCTATTAATTTGGGAAATTACTGTGATTAGGGTTTTCCTTTTTGTTTGTATATACATTCATGTGGTTGCATATCTGGAATAATCTCAATTTTTGAGAAGGCTATTTAATGAAGACTAATTTAAAAAAATAAAAACTCCTATGTGGTGTAGCAGATATATTACATAGCCCAAATAAATTACATTAATGCGAGACTATTAGTTATGCTAAAACTCTTCACTTGAGTCAGAAATCATTAGGTTTAAGGTAAAACAAAATAAATGGCAAACCAAGCAATGAAATATGAATTTCCTCATCAGGACTTTGGAGCTAACATGCTGACAATTTCAGGCTTTAAGAAACATTAGTTCTCCAACCATAACTACAAACAGATCAAACAAACCACTTCAGCTGCTCAAAATATCAAAACCCAGAATCTACACATAAAATAACAGGTTTTGGCACTTGAAATAAGAACATAAAAATACTGATCTACATTCTAAATGAGCAATACTTATTGATACAGACAAGCTAATAATTAAGCACAAAAAAAAAAGCGGGCTAAATTAACAAAACCATGAATCATGCATTCTTGACAGAAAACCCGAGAATGAATTCCTTGATCTCATCACTTGCTGCCCTATCCAAGGCTGTCCTTCCATCGCTATCCTTAACATCATAATTGGCACCAGCCCTTAAGAGTTCCTCAATTTTCGGTTTATCACCTTCGGATGAGGCCATCATCAACAGGATATCTACGGGATGAATGTTTTGATTTAGAAGAATCTCCATCTTATCGTATGAGCCTTCAACCGCTAGCATTCCCATGTAATTAAAATACTGTAAAGCAAAATTAAGCACTCTTAGGTATCTAAACAATGAAAAACAATAAATTTCTAAATAAAAAAAAAGGTTGTTTCTGGTGAATGTTACACCTGATTTTTCTTTGAAGGTCATTTTAAAGAGAAATTTTCATCTGGAAAACTTGACAAACATATAATTCTAGTGACAGATTTACTGTTTTCTAATTTGCAGCAAACTGTGAAATTCCATTCCTTCTTTGCAAAAAAGATGCACATGTTACATTCAACCATGAATAATATGGCAGCATACTATATTTGCGGTAACTTTTGTTCTTAATTACACCTGCTATAATAGCCTTGATGATTTCCATAGCACAAATCAACCATGAGGAGGATTGGGATCAAGGAGGAATGAGTTATTATTCAGCTTATTTGTGGTTCTTGTTTCGATAATAAACTAGTATTTCCCTGGTAGTGATGCCTTATTCCAGAATAAGCTTAAGGCAGTGTTTGGCAACCATTTATTTAATCCCAGAGTACTGTAAATTTTGGGATTCTATTCAAAATTATTCTCAAGTTATTTCATTGTACATTTATTTCAATTTGGTGTTAGAGATGTAAGAAGGTGTCACTTACTCTACTTGTCAACTGTAAGATTTTGGTTAGATAAATGAAACCATGAAACAACGTTTTACAGTGTATTAATCCAAACATTCTTTAACTTCAAATTGTTATTTGGCAGCTTATTCTAGAATTAAGACATAAAAAAAGTGGAGTTTAGCTCTTAATCATAATTTGTTCTCTATCCAATCACACCTGCGGCAAGCTATCAAGAATTATGAACATAAAAGGCAACCAAGCATATTATTTGGATTCGATCCAGATTCCAGCCTGAGTTGATATTGATATCAATGTAAGCCGGACATATTATTTACCAGCCCATATTTTACCCAAAAATGTAAGCTAACAGAAGGGTAAACCTAAGTTATACATGCAAATCCATTAATATCCCCACTTGCCATATTAATTGATGTGGGACTTAATCACTCTACTACATCTAAATTCCCAAAAATTTCACTTGATGAATTAACATGCACAAACAGTGATAGAACACTTTTGCCCATCCATAGAAAAACATGTTCTTCTTCCATTCCAGTTTGGTAGCATTCAATCCAATAAATAAGTAAAATTTTCTTTTTCCAAAGGAAAAAAAAAAGTGTAATGTGAATAGGTTTGTTCAAAGTCTACATGAAAATTCACAAATTAAAACAAAACAAAAACACTAGACTAGTTATGCAGTACTAATTCCATTCTATAAATTCAATCCAAAATTCCCAAAAATAAGTAAAATTTTCTTTTTTCCAAAGAAAAAATAAAAATAATAACAGTGTAATGTGAATAGATTTGTTCAAAGTCTGCATAAAAACCCACAAATTTAAACAAAACAAAAACACTAGAGTTGTGCATCATTAATTCCATCCTTCAAATTCAATCCAAAATTCCCAAATTGAAAAAAAAGGGGACAAAAAAAGAACACTAAATTATGGAGAAAACAAAACCTAACCTGCTCGACATCATCACGGTCGAAATCATCGCGAGATTGGCTGCCATAGATGCCGGCGCCCTCAGAGTCCTTGCGGAAGTTGAACCAGCTGGTGGCTCTGAAGCCGGAGGAGGCGTGCCCTAGCTTGGACCTCAAGCTAGAAGGGCGGAGCCATCCAAGCCTCCTCGTGGCGGAGATGAATGGAGATCTCAGCGTCTCCACCGAGCTCGAAGAAGAACTCACCGCACGCCAAGAGATTGGGAGATTGAAGCCGCAAGGGATGGACGCCATTGCCACTGCGAACCCTTCTCTCTCTCTCTCTCTCTCTCTCTCTCTCTCTCTCTTCAATGGAGCAATGGAGCAATGGAGAGGGAGAAGAGCGAGGGCTTCTCTTCTCAGTGGGTACACATGGAATGGAGAGGATGGTGATAATTGGTCGGACTTTATCCATTTTCATCCGTGAGACAGGGATTAATATGTAATTTTTGTTTGAAATGGATATATGTGATGATTTCAGGGATTTATTTGTAAATTTGAGAAGAGTAAATTATTTATTAATCTTTGGGAATGTTTATATGTCTTAAAAAGAAGACCTTAGTCTCTGTAGATGTTTCACTTGACTTCATGTACCGAAAACGTCCTGGTCTGTAACATTTTAATCCTTTATTGTTTTTCAAATTTAATTATTCTTACTAAAATTACTTCTTTGCTTTTTCACTTTTTTTTTTTTTTCTTTTTTCTCAAGCTTAGAGGATTGGGATTAGCTAAGACGGGTGATCAGTTCAATTTGACCCTAAAAGGACCATTTTGATTACGGTTGAGCTTGAGTGTTGGTTAGGTGAGTTCTAAGGTCTGAAGCGAACCCGCTTTGCTTGATATACCCCGGGATTGGGGCTAGGGGTAGCCTTGCCAGTCTCAAGAAGCTCCTCGATGCAGGGTCGAGTTTGGCTGGGCTCAGCAAGTTTCTAGTTCTTTGGTGAGGATTCTTTACCTTAGAGAATTTCTCGGGACCCTGGTGTAAACTTGCTGAGATTGGTAGGGTGCATTTGTTTGTCCTCATGCTTGAGTTTGCCAAGGCCGATGGAGGGGGAGAGCTAATTGTAGTCTTGCATGGGTTCCCACAATCATTGGGAGCTCACACATGATTAGGTGAGTCTCGCCAAGCTCATCGGCTTGGCCACTACGTGTTCACAAACTAGATGAAGAAAACAAAATAAAAAAAAAAGTAACTTTATTTAAAGAGGGATATTTGAGGTAGATATATGGGGTGTGTTTGTTTGAATGGACTTCAATGTCACTGAATTTCTAAATATCATGAGTTCAAAAATCCCTTATTTTTTTCAAAGGATTTTAATTTCATTTTATCTTTCAAATTCCATCGATAAGGGGTTTTGATTTTTACAGCCAAAACGATTGTAAAACAAAATTTGGAATTTCAAATCCCTCACATGACTGACACAGAAGGGATTCACGAGTTCATCCGAGAGGGTGAGATGACCTCCTTGCCACCTTGCTTCTTCTCATCTCTAGCCATTTAACAGATCCGACGAACGATCTTTTTTTCATGAAGTGTTATTTGGGAACCTTTTTTAAATTCCCATGAAGCTTTGACTTGATTCTAAGGTGCTTGAAAAACCTCCACCTTCTCATGACCAGGTCTTGGAAATGCTTGTTTGAAGCCTTCTATGGTATGTTTCCTTTCTTTGTTAGTTTAAAAAAAAAAAATATATATCAATTTTAGTTAGTAGCTTTTTTATAGTAATTATGTGAAACTAGCTCACAAAGGTGGCTAGTCCGTATATTAGTGAATACCCAATGGTTTCTTATTGTAGTGCACACATGCATGCCTAACTATTGTAGACTTTCTATCCAAACGATACATAGATCAATTGCTTTATGTGGCTATTGAATGTGATCCAAAATGTTAAAGAGTCCTGTAAGATTATGCAGACCCTTGGTTTAAATACCTGGTGAGAAAGTGTGGATGTTGGCCGGTTTCTATAGACTAAAGTTTGACAATTGTTGAATATGTTTCAGAAAAGGAGATCATGTAAGAATTTTGAGAGTGCATGTGGAAGGAATTTTAATTATGCTAGTCATTTAAAGTTTTAATGGGTGGAGACATCAGTGCTTCTATAATTAGTGTAAACATAGATGGGTACAACTTGACAACTTGATTTTATATAAGCTAAAATTGTAGCTCCATAGAGAGCTTTGGATCACATATGCATAATTTATACCGGTAGAACTATACTAGTAAGTTTATAGCTGCTTATCAATATTAAAGACATAATTTGTACTAAGAAATTCAGACACTTGCTCCAATGTTTTAGTGGGTTGGTCAGCATAGTTTAATGGTGAGAGTAGATCTAAAATGATGGAAAACTATTTTAGGCGAATATATTTAGCTATACAATTTGAAGCTTATAAAGAATTTTAATGGCTAGTGCACTTTTAAACTCTAGTTAACTATGTTGAACTCAAAAGCCATAAATGGTAGTTGGCAGCAAGTGGAGGCAGAGCTAAGATTTTTTTCAAGGGGGCAAACAAATCACTATAATTATAATGAAACTAGTAAAAAAAAATTTGGAGGGAAATATGAGATCATCAAATAGTAATTAAGTAGATCATGTACTTAGAATTATTATCTTTTAAACAAATTGTGTAGTGTTTGCTTGTGTATATGTCTTAACTTTGTTTGTTGTTTGGTGTCTCCTAAACTAGAAATAAATATACCACAAAAAAAGGATGAAGTTAGGATTACTCACATGAATGCCTTAAACCTTAACTTTGTTTGTTGTTTAGTGTTTACTCTTATACAAGTCTTAAATATATCATGAATGCAGATTTACTTTTTATTGTTTGCTTCTATACATGCCTTAACTTTGTCTGTTGTATAGTGTATTATATCCAGTATATTTCGTTGTTATCAAGATGATTGCTTTTCTTATGTAATTTTTAATGATGACACCATGCATATGGTCTTCACTTTTGTTAGTTCCAGTGGGTGTAGTGTGGGTTAGATTTCACTCAATCTCTTATGCAAACACTCACACAATCACACAAACCAAGAGAAAAGATGCACATGAAATTAATAATCCAGTTCGGCACAACACTTGTCTACATCTAGGGGTCAAGCCAAGAGATAAAATCCACTAAAATAGGGGAATAAAAGTGAGTATAACTCTCACACTCATTCTCACAAAGGTAAACAAGAACCCTTTCTAGATTGCCCAATGCCATGCGGCCCACCTGATGGCCTTGACTGAGTCATAGCTTCCGTTGCAACACGACCTGTAGACACCTATAGTCTTCCTGACTGTGTCCAAGTCTAAGTCGATGTAGTTGAATCCTCCTGATCTCCATCTACCAGAAATTAACTCGCCTTCTCACATCCTTATCAACAATACCCTTGCAAGGGTCGCACCCACACAATGCGTCTCTATCATACCGAAGATAATCTTCAAAGGATCTTCAAATCTTTCTTTCCAAACTTGGCCTTCATTCATTCAAGTTTGGTCTTCACACTCTTCTTTGTTACCTAAATTGATCTTCTAATTATCCAAGCTTAGTCTTCAATCTTCTCTTTATATAGTTTTGTCTTCATTTAGCTCTGCCCATAAATAGTTTCAATGAAATCTTGGCCTCCAAGTTGATCTCCCAAGCTTGATTCACTAGCCAAATATAGATGTGTCTATATATGGTCATTGCTTGTACTTCAAGAGTGATCCTCCAAGTTGATTGTCTAGCTAAAATAGCTCCTCCAAAGAGAGCTTCATATATTCATGTCATCTCTTGCCATATCATCATGCTACCTCATCATATTTGCCACCTCATCACGCTTTGCTATGTTACCATTGACACGTGTCAAATGATGCCAAACATAGAGCCTATCTCTAACAACTTTAATTCTCAAAAACCATTTATTTTTTCTCACCTCAAAGATTATAATGCTTTTATATCATTTTATATGTTAAAAGCTAATTTATTTCTTAATAATCTTGTATTAGATGGATCAATTTGAGGAAGATGATGAACTATACCTTATGCAAATAATAGTTTTAGTTGTGGCCTACATCATATTATTAATGGTACATAACAAAGATGTAGAATTCATAGAGAACTATCAAAAATAAAGTTAGAAATAAGGGGAAAATATTTGTTTAGGTTGATAGATGGGAATGATGCCACTACTATCAACATGGTTTGAATGAAGATGTCATTTTTTCAACTATGTTTAATACTAGGTGGAAAAAGGGCTTCTAAAGATACCATACATATGAGTGTGAAGGAGCATTTATTAATGTTTTCACACCATAATCCATACCCAATGCAACCGTGTTATTGTACATAGTTTCTTGAAGTCTGGTGAGACTGTTAGTAGATGCTTCAACACGTACTATTTGCAATTAGTAAATTGTAACATGAGTATGTATTGCCACAAAGTACTCAAATTCCACCACATATGACAGGAAGACGCACAAGATATCCTTATTTCAAGATATTGTTATGTTAGATTTCAAATAATTATATTTTTGGAATGATTAATTTTGGCATATAACATTCAATATTATTACTAAGATTGTATAGAGGCCCTAAATGGGGCATATATACATACTTCTGTCGCAGCATTTGAAGTAGTTGTATTTGAAGAAAGAAAACCTTCCCAATGCAGAACTTCTTGGTAGTTGTAGATTTTGACCTTCGTTTCACTTCTGTTCTAGCTGGTTAAGAAGGATCATCACATGATTCTTTAGTTCTTCGTGATGTATTAGAAAGTCCTTGAAAATAGCATGGAGTTATTAGGTGTCAAAAAAGTACAATAGTGGGCAACCTTTTAAATGTTTTGTTTTTCCTTGTATTTATTATTTCATGTATGATAGGTGTTTTATAAATCATTTTGAATTGAAACTTTGAATATTTTTTTTTTTTTTTGACAAATGCAACAAGTGCATATATAATCAGGGGTGTGCACGCAACTAGAAATTGATCATTCGGCCATGCGCTCTCACTCGACGGTATGGGGATTAGGTTGCAAGCCCGCTCCCACACCAGAGACCTTTTGGTACCATTACGTTCAATACGTTTTGAACATGGTCAATGAAAGTCCCGTAAACCAAACCTTATGCAGTGGGGTTCGTATTGCTAGACCTAAGGCCTTTGGCCTTGATATAATTTTTTTTTTTAATTCTTTATTAATTTAGGAGTTACACGGTACTTTTTTTTTATATATATAATTAATTTATTTAGTTGGCATAAAAAATTGCAAATATGAGAAAGGGTTTTATGTAAATGCCCATATACAATTAGCTTATTATGTGTGAATATATATTGTATAGACATACCCCTCACGTCCACTTAATTGAATATTTAACATTTCGTGTGTATATATGTATATATGTATGTGTATATATATGTGTGTGTGTGAAGACCATATATGTATTCTTTTACATTATTTATTTTCTCCGTTTTGAATTACAACTTCATAGAATTTCTTTATATTTTAAGAACATGTTTATTCATATAATTAATATATTTATAAACTGAGCACACTTAAGCAGAGTGCTGGTGTGAGCCCTTGATACTTGCACCCAAAGGTGATGCCTTATGATTCTAATATCCAGCATAGTGACCTTGTCAATATTCTTTGATGGTTTATTCATTTTTATTAATAATGGGCAAAAAAATTTTGCAGTGATTTAGTGTACTAAACATGTCAACTTTTAAAGGGAACCGTGAATATATGTTAATCTCAATTTTTTAGGAAATATAAATGAAAAGGAAAAACTTTACAAAGTCATATTTGCAATTACAAGTTTTTCAAGGGGCGCACATTTAAAACCATAATACTTCATCTCCATAGAGAAGCAGCTTCCATCACAACACACAATTCACAAAACAAAAACATCAGCAGAAAACTTGAAATTTTAAAACATAAACATCTCATACATCATTCTTTAAAAACCCTAATTTCAAATCACGACTTCGGGACAAATAGATATAATTGTGTATTTAGTTACACTATCATCCAGGTCAAATGTCGGTGTCGTATCCACTTGGCTGAAATGTTGATTCCAATTGCAAGTGCAGCAAGCAGAAGTGGCAGCGGCGGCCTTCTTCTGGTCGATGTAATTTCTGCAGTAACACTTTCTTTGGAAGACCTAGAATGCTGAATGACGGCGAGAGTTAAATAGGAAGCAATAGTTATGAATCTCACCAATGGCTCTCCAACTGCAGTCAGTACTGCCACTGATGGCAAAGCAGCTGAAACATCATCTCTCTTCTTGAAAAAGCGTGAGTAACAGAACATACAGGGGAGAAGCAAGAAAAACAGAAATTCTGGAACGAAGCCCTTGATAACTCCAACCCCGATCAAGCCTGAAAACATGAGAAGGTATGGTTGGCTGTCAACAGAATCAGGAACAGTGGCTTCAGCAATGGCTAGTACTGTTGATGTGAACAAGATTATTCTTGTGAGCTCAGGAACAGGAGTGAATGCTACTATGTTTAGATAAGTGGAGCGGATAAAAAAGAGGGTGAACTCGATGCATGTTATGAGGCCTGTGATTGGACCGCCAATGAACTGATATATGAAGGCGAAGACAAGCTTGAACGGGTACCCCACAAAATGAAAGATGGCTAGAGTTGCTTTCTTCCAGTTTGAGAGCTCCCAAAGAACAGTACGCCAAGTGTAAACAAGAAATGCCAATGCTGTAAACCATTTCAAAGCAGAAGAAAAAGAGCAAAATAAGTGTCTTACCAATGCTAATAATTGCATAGCAAAATCTCAACTGATATAAGGACTAGAACCACAATTTCAAAGAAAATGAATACTGATCATGGAGTTCAGAAATTATTGAAAATTATGTTGATATACAAAAGTTAGTTTAAAAGCTGAAGAACAAAAAGGGTTGATATGACCATATAATTTGAACATAACCTTGTAGAAGCTACCCGCTACAATTCTTGTGTACTGCTGCAGATTGTGACATGTTACTCCCAGCTACTTTAAGGGAGAACTAAGAATTACAACTTGGGCTATTTTCTTTGTAATCACCAGTAGTGGTGAAGCACCAATGTAGCTTACTTGGGTTAAAGTATCATTTACACAAAAGGGTGAAGTAAGCTGTTCTCTGGTAAAGGCAGAATCAGCATCCATAAATGGAGGAGGTAGAGAGTAACTAAGTACAATCCATGCCCCATTATCAGGGAATGCCACTAACTTTCTCCCTGGAGTTCTTGAAAAGAAAAAATATATATTTGCATTTTAAATTAATAGCAAAAAGAGATGCCTGAGAAACTTGCATCTCATGAAAAGTTGGTATTATCAGTAAAACAAGAGAGCACATGTCAAAGAGCTCAAAATTAGCTAGAGATTAATGAAAATCAAATCACATGCGGCTCAAAATTTTCTATTAGTGATGTTTCAAATAATAAATGAACTAATTAGACATCAAGTTTCAATTTCTAAATGACAAAATTGTTGGTTATCAAAGAGAAACTAACAATATAGCAGGATTCAAATGCAATATTAGGACCCAAAATGTTGTCAAAATCTTCTAGGAGTATATCAACCAGACAACCACAATAATCCATAATAGTCCATCAATCCTTCCAAAATAAGAGCTTCACAAATTTAGTAAGCATAACTGAAACACCACAGGCTGCTACTCAAAATCATGATCTGAACTTTGAACTAATCTTCAGTATTCCCACAGTAAAACTCTAGGCAACACACGAGACTACATTCAATATTGTATATAGAGAAGGGTAAATACACACAGCTTCATCCATAGTAGTCTAGGCTGTTTCGTCAAGTCTTACTTACACATGTTACATATAGATAAGCATCATGTGACAATAAAGATACAACAGAATCATTCATTCTAGAGTGAACTAACTCAGGTTCCACATGAAATGCACTGGGTTTAGGCAGAAATTTGCCCATGGCAGTCAAGTTTCTGTTAAGAAACACTTATTACTATATCAAAGACCATTTTTTCAGTAACATTAAATGTGTTCATACCAAACAGGATAAAAATAGATCCTAAGAGTCAAACTAAATGGACCGAAAAAAAAAGAATCCTTGAGTTATGCCCTAGCATAAAGAAACAAACAAGAGCCTAATTTGTGACATTATAAACTATAAAAGCCACCAGTTCATATATTCTAAAGAATCATCAAACTGCAGCTTTTCAATAATCAAACAAGGCATCCAAAGTTTTTCAATTTGACCATGTAGCACGTACCATCAACTCAAGACAATTTGAAACGAAACAGCAAAAATTGGAAAAACTATGACTCAGATTCCAAATCGAATTTCTTCAGCAAGTTTCCCCAGCGCATTCATAGCAAAAAGCAAGTTTTTTCATACCGATAAACCATGGCCACCGAATAGGCCGATCAGGAACCTCCTTAGTAAGATAGCGAAATCTATCCGGCATCGTGCTCCGCCCCCTCAGCTCGTCCTCCTTCTCCTCTCCTCCTCCACTATTCTCGGCACCAGAATCCACTGCATTCACTCGAGGGAACCTGGACGCCAGTGGAGAACGGAGACGAGGAATTGCGAGAGCCAAAGGAGGGAGAAGAGGCCTGAGAAGCAGGGCACGGCGAGGAGGAATGGGGCTAGGCTTTATGAAAGGAAGGGGATGGAGGCGCATAGCCATGGCCGCCATGGCCCCCCAGGGCGCAGCGGATGAAGGGAAGGGAATGGAATGGCTTCAGTGAAACCAGAGGAGAGAAAAAGCTGAGGTTTTGGGGTTGGGCTTTTTTACATATAACCCCCTGAAATTGTAAAAATGTTACTTTTCAAAGAACTACCATAAATCTACTATAATTATTTACTAGTCTATATCACTTTCCTCACTCTCCTCCTAATTTCATTAAATTTTACTCCTCTGCTCCTTTACTCCCTTTGTTCCTTTTTATCTGTCCTGAATAATCGAATCTCACAAAAATATCACATAATTTAATAAAAAAACTAGTTATCTTTCCAAAATTACCCTTAATTTATATCTTCATATTTCTCTCTTATATTAAATTTCAAAAAGAGAATTGAATAGAGTTTTAGGGTAATTTAAAAAAAAAATAATAAATACTCCTTGATGTTTAAAAATGACTGATAAAAAAAACACGGGTTTATGACAGATAAAAAAGAACGGAGGGAGTACCTCCTAAACAATCTTTTCAAAGTTAAAAAGATACTCATGTAGGACATGATTGCATGAATTTGTTCATCTTGGACACTCATAGTTTATGGGCTAAAATTAACATTTTTCAAAAGCTTTAAATCATTTGAAGTATGGACAAATGCCGAAAATGTCGAACAAATATAAGCACAAAACATTCCATTTTAATTCAATAGTATCAATAATAACTGTAATTCTTGAATCACAACATCTAAAAAGCATCATACTTCTCAACTGTGAACTTTATCAGAATGTTGCTGCTCTAGTTCCATGCTACCACCTTGATGATTAACTTCATCTTTTTCATCTTTACTTTCAGACAAATGACACTCTTCTTCTTCTTCTTCTTCTTCAATTTGTTGAGAAGATATTGCATCTTTCTCTTCATTTGTTTCATTGATGACATTCTCTTCTGAACTGGCACAAGATAAACTCCTCGGCAAGCTTTCTTCCATGCCGAGTGTGGATTTATTATGCGAAATAGTAAGATATTCTAGTGCGGTAACAACATCGCCTATCAATGGTCGAGTGCTAGCTTCTTGTTGCAGGCACATTGCTGCAACTGCAAGAGCTTGATACAAACCCTTTACAGGGTAGTTTCCTTCTAGTAGGGGATCAGCCATTTCTATAAATCTCTTCTTGTCTTTGAACAATGGTTCTGCCTGCATTTATAGTATTATGTGTCAGTATAGAGTGAATATAAATCACAGTACAATATGATAAATATTGTCTTTCCATAGAACTTAGTTTGATGTTTCATAGACTTGTTCATCAACTTCCCCATATGAAACAGTGCTCAATCATGGTGTTTACTGTCGAAAAAAATACATAAATAAAATTCATGTAACTAAATTTATCTTTGATGTTAGTTTTAGTAACATATAATTCAATGCAATAGATATGAACACAAGAACATACCCATTCAACAAGATTTTGCTCGCCTGATGACCTTGCAGTATCGATTGCTCTTCTCCCTGTAATTATTTCCAAAAACACAACTCCGAAACTGTACACATCCGACATTGTTGTTAACTGACCAGTGAGTGCATACTCCGGAGCACAATAACCATAAGTGCCCATCACTCTAGTAGACACATGACTCTTATCTCCGACCGGACCAACCTTCGCTAAACCAAAATCAGATAATTTCGGGTTGAATCCTTTGTCAAGAAGTATATTAGATGCCTTGAAATCTCGATATATCACCGGTGGATTGGCTACATCATGTAAATACTCTAGTCCTTTTGCTGCACCTTCAGCTATTCTCATTCTTGTATTCCAATCTAACGGTTTCTTATTTGGCGGTAGATCTGTTATACATAAATAATTTCCTTGATACTATTAGAAATATTTAGATATTATAATATATGTATCAATATTAGATTTTGACTTTATATAGTCATACCGAGAAGATGATCCTCTAAAGAGCCCAAGGGCATGTACTCATAAACTAGAACTCTCTGATTGCCATCAGCACAATAGCCAAGCAAATTGACAAGATTTTGGTGATGTAACAGGCTAAGCATGAGTACTTCGACGAGGAACTCTCTATTCCCTTGTAATCCATTCCTGTCTAACTGCTTAACAGCTATATCCTGCAGAAATACACCGAAATTTCATACTAAGATTAATGTTTGTTGAGATTTAACACTGAAACACAATTGAATAAAAATTTCAAGTTACTTGATTTAAGTCTTCCAGATGTCCTTTGTACACTCTTCCGAATCCTCCTTCTCCCAGCAAACATTCATCTGCAAAGTTTTCAGTTGCAGCTTCCAACTCACTGAATGTGAATACCCGAGTCGCTGTATCGCCACTGCCAATCTGCAGAATCTCTTCGGCTATTGTTCTATGCCTCTGGTTTGCTGTACATGTATAATTCTTGCATTCTTTAGTAATAGAACATTAAATTTATAGAAGTCACACTATGTATCTCTTCAGATTTCATTCAAGCAAAAGAAGCAGTAATTCTCTACTAATTACAATTGAGAATAAAAGAGGTATAAATATATAGGAAAAACTGTGATCAAAACATTCAAGAACATTCCCAAATGTGTAATCAAAGATCACAATTAATAAGCAGTAAATTTCCCCCTCATTAAGTTAGAGCATAAATCATAAACCTTCAATTTAGCTAATGAAGCTGTTATTAAACATTCAATCCAACCACAAAGGTCTCTTAAAATTTAAATAAAGAAAATAAAAATACTAAAATTAATTTCATCTGTAACTATCTCCCATAAAGAATCAATAAATCACAAAAACCTTGTCTTCAACCAACAACAACGCATACAACCACTGAAATCAAATATGTTTTAATCCTATGAAAACTAATTAATCATAAATAATGCATTTAAGAAGAAGAAGAAGAAGAAGAAGAAGAAGAAGAAGAAGAAGATCAATATAACAAAGTAATGATACCTGATTCAATGGAAATGTTATGAATTAGAGAATGGAGTGTCTTCCCTTCCCTTCTAACCTTTGCACTTCTTCTTGAACTCCTCTCCTCCTTTGCATCAGAATTAAAACAACAACAAAAGAAGCCCATCACCTTTTGCCCTCCCACTTTATTACTAAAAATTTCACAACTAAAAAAACAAAAGAAATCTAAGGATGATGGCAACTTCTAATCATAAAGGAAGAAGAATTTCAAGGAGGGAGGAGCATGATCCATGTATGAACAACAATTTGTTGTTAATTTTGATGGAAGGATTCCTCTTCTTGTTGGATTGAGGTGTTTGACAGAGCATTGAAGGCTAAATTGGGATTTTGATGTAAGTTTATGCAATTTTTGGGGTTTGGTTTCCCGGGAAATTCGGTTGGAAATGAGAGAAGAGTTTACATGTGGACAAAGTGACCGTTAGTTGTTATGGTTGTAAGGGTCTTTCTTAAGAGCGAGTTTAAAGGACAAACTTAATTTATAAGATTTCTTTTAATAATACAGTCTATTAGTAAATACATTTTACAAACCATCCAAAATATTGTTTTGGACATTCTCTCAAAATTAGAAAAAAATAATAGATATACTCTACAATGACAAATCAATTGGAATTGCAGCAAAGTATTGCACCTCAACAGTCTAATTTCAATAATACAAATTAAACAGAATACACCTAAAGCCAAATTTGTAGCATACAAAGCATTGAATTTTCTTAAATATTATCATGGAATCAAAGTCAACAATTTAAAAGAGACCAAAAAAAAAACCCCCCGAAATTAAGAAACTTAAAATAAGAGAGAGAAACAGAAGAAAAGAAAGAATGAAAGCTGTCAGGGTTGGGGTTCCTATATATATACTGGTATTTGTTTGTTTGGAAAAAAGAAATTAATATTAAAAAAAAAATATATAAATATATATAGGGGTGGTTGTCTGTGAATAATAATATATATATATATATATACCTTTAATGGTTTTTTCCCCTTTTTTTTAAAAAAAATTGTGATACTCAGTGAAGCGAATGCAACTCTGTAATAATTTAAAAAATATAATAACATTAATAATATGAATTAGTTTTTTTAAAAAAAATTCATACAAAAACAAAACATCCACGTCCTTTCCTGTCAATACAGATTTGGTTATAATATATAAAATATAATATATATTATAATATATATTATACGGGTTTTTCAATTTTGAAAATTATTTATTATTATTTTACATATTGTACATTTCAAATATATTTTTAAAATACTATATTATTTGCTATTATATATAATAATATATACTAAATATATAGTATGTCACTTTACGAAACCCTTAAAAAACCAAAAATAAATAAAAAAAACACCAAGGGCATTTATATTATTATTCGGAAACAAACACCCCACTATATATATATATATATATGGGAAAAATAAAAAACAAAAAATAAAAAATAAAAAACAAACAAACAAATACCAATATGTATATGGGAAAAACCAACCCTAGCATTCTTCTCTCTTGCTTTCTCACTCTCTCTCTCTCTCTCTCTCTCTCTCTCTCTCTCTCTCTCTCTCTTTCTCATTTTCAATTTATCTTCTTCATTTAAACAAAAACCAATATATATAATCTTTAAAAAAACTCAAAAAGAAAGAACAAACGAATACCAATTTATATATATATGGGAAAACCAACCCAAAGTTCCAAACTTCCTTCTCTTGCTTTCTCAAATACTCTCTTTCTTATTTTCAGTTTATTTAATTTATTTTTTATTTTAATGTGTTTGCTAACTAATTTCCATATTACTGAGATTATTGCTGAGAAAAAAGAATTATACACGAACCAACAATCCAATATATATGTATATGATTTAACATTTAAGAAATAATAAGAAACTATTCTAATAGAACTAAATACATATATTATAATATAATAAATAAATTATATTATTGAGAATGGTTTATTATATATATTAAATAATATATATAATAATTATATAATTGTATATATATATATAGTATATATACTATTCATGTATTTTTTTTAAAAATATTGTATTTTTTTAAATTATTTTCTAAAATAAGTAGTTTTTAAATTAATTATCAAAATGAGCAAAAAGTACCATGCATGGTATTTGCATGGTACTTTTTTGCACATGAATTATTATTAATTTTTTTTTAATTTTATAATAGTTTTATATATGATATTTTACATTTACAACCTCATAAATTTTTTAAATTAAATTTATTTTTCACAACTCTATTTGAATTTTACAATAGTTTTTTTATATAATATTTTATGTTTTAGTCCTTATAATTTTTTAAAATTAAAATTTTTTCTCACAACCTATTTAAAATTTACAATGGTTTTTTATATAATATTTTATGTTTTAGTCCTTATATTTTTTTAATTAAAATCCTTTCTCACAACCTTATTTAAAATTTACAATGGTTTTTTAATATAAATTTTACGTTTAAGTCCTTATATTTTTTTAATTAAAATCCTTTCTCACACATGCATGGTAGTTTTTGCACATTTTGATAAGTAATTTAAAAAGTACTTATTTTGATAAATAATTTAAAAAAATACAATATTTAAAAAAAAAACCTATATATATGAATTACAAAATTTAATTTCCTAAATAAAATAACCAGACCATGATATGAAATATATATTTAAAAAAAATAATTTTTTATAAAAAATAAGTAAACCACAAGTCCATCTTTTCCTAAGAAAATACTTAATCAGATAATATATTCCAATAATATATTTCACAATCCTTCACATCTTACATATATAACTCTAGTACTGAAAATGATTTTAAAAAATTACATTAACAATAGTTTTTTTTCTCAAAATTAATATTATCTTTGTAATATTCAGTTTTAAATATATTCAACCCCCAGTGTTAGAGCAGGTCTTTAATTTAGTTATATATTAATATTACTGGATTAAAACTTCTAAAATAATTATAACATAATAATATCGTGATATTGGATCAAAAGATCGGCACAAATTCTGATGACTTTGATCTGGTAAATGGACGGCCCAAAATGTCCCAAAGGCTTCTCCAAAGTTTCGTAGTGTTAGAACCTCGGCAAAACCCAGTTCGTCGTCTCCCTCGCATCATGCTCGTCAATGGCGTTCTTCATTTCCCTTCTCCGTCGAAACCCTAACCCTAGGTCCCTCATCCGCTTCAATGGATCTTCGACCTACTTCTCTTCCCCCCATCCATGTCCTCCTCTCAGCCCATTACATTCCTTACAGTCCTTCGTCGCCGCCCCCAACCCCTTCTCCTTAGCGCCCCGTCTCACCTCGCCCTCTTCCGCCTTCTCGCCTCTCCGCGGATGTATCCCCTTCTCCGGACCGCTCTTTCTTTGCCTGCCTGCCTGGAAGCTCTCGCAATCCGCAACACCGCTATATTTGAGAGGAAGCGAGGTGGTTTTCCCCAAGGATTTACTGAGAGTGAGGAATTTTCCGATCGGATTGGGGTTTGCATCGGTTGGGAATCTTGGGAAGGTGATTGGTTGGGGAAGAGAGATTCCGAGAAATGAAGATGGAACTGCGTGGCTTGTGGGAAAAGAAAAGTTATTAAATTTGCCAAATTTGATCTCCATCAGCAGGATGGTTTCTGGTCCTTTCATTGGGTGGTATGTGTAGCTTCTTTACTTGCTTTTCCACATTATCTTGATCATACTAATTTGGAGATTGAATTGTTTGGATTATGATAAATAATCTGGCGGGTTCAGTACCAGTTTTGATGTATGAATTCCATGTTTTAGCTAAGAATTGTACTCCGTTACTTAGTGTAACACTTTTAACTTCTAACTTCTATTTCTCTTGGATCATAGGGTTCTTTTTTACTTATATTGAAGTGATTAGCTGATGGGTCCAGAGCATTATACTGAAACAACTTAAGTGCCAATGATCTATGAATTCTATTGTGGTTCAGTAGTAAAAGACCAAATTAGTGGCGACGATTGGAGAGTCTATACAAAATTCATTGTGCTCGCCATATTTGGGAAATTGATACCGAAATCTATCATTATGTGTTGCATTTGTCATATGCCATGATTTTTGGATAAGAAAGCAATCATATTTTCACTAGAATATTTTCTGAAATTGTTGTGTGTAATGGTCTGAACTTGGTTGGTTTGATTCCATCAAGTTGTTGATTATGGAGATATTCCTCTATAAAGGATAAATTTTGGTTGGTGCTTTATGTCCTGAAACCATTTCAGATATTAGTTATTTTACACTGATTGGAGCAGCATTTGTCTGATTCTTTCTGAAAAGGTAAAAGAGCAGTTGGTTAATCTCCTTGTACTCTAATAACTAATAAGTAGTTACTGTGCAACAGTGCCAGCAAAGTGGCGAAATCACATGGATTTGATATTTGGTTGAATGAATTGAAGAAAGGCTCCATAAAAGCAGATGACTGTATGTACTTGAAGCAAACAGAATCATGGAGTGGCAGAGCCTCTAAAGGCTTGAAGTTTATAGCCTTGCCATTTCTATTAGGAAGCTAACTTTCCCAAGTAGAAACTTTATTTGTTACCCTGGGCATACATGTCCTTTTTTATGCCAGTGCAGTAATCAATTGTGGCCTGAGGTCTAATATTTCTCTCATTATTCCTGTTTGTATCCCTCACGTGACTTAGAAGAATGCCATATTCTATTAGTAGGATATTTAATAGATTTCACAGAAATATATTGATACTAAATGACTTCTTAAAGAGCCATTCAACATTACAAATGTGTACCTTTTCTAGGCTCAGCTATGCGATTGCTTTCACCCATCCTGATAAGAAGTATATATGGTTTGACATTTTGTATGAAATATAACATTTTAATATCTTATGCGCCTCTAAATATTATAGAAAAAGTTATTTGAAGTAGATTATCAGTTTTGGAAATGTGAGTTGTTAGAAAGCTTATATCTCATCATCAACATTGGAACTGAGGAATAACATTATTAATAATGAACATAAACTTTATTGCAGGATGATTATTAATGAATGGTATATTCCTGCATTTTGTGGCTTGGCCATTTCTGGAGCAACAGACTGGGTAAAGTACTATTACTTAATGGCAATAAAATATATCAAGCTAATTTGTCTTCCCTTGCCTTTCTTTTAGCTTGATGGATTTGTTGCAAGAAAGATGAATATTAACTCGGTGTTTGGATCATACCTTGATCCCCTTGCAGACAAGGTTGAACTGCATCTAAAATATTTGTGCTTTTCGGCTCTTTTAGTCATTCTTAGAGTATTATTGGCTATATAATGGAAGTCTTTTGTCATGCGGTTTCAGGTTTTAATTGGTTGTGTTGCTCTAGCCATGGTGAAAGTGGACCTCCTACACCGTAAGTATTTTATGCCATTTACAAGGTCTTATTGTCACAATTTCTGTTTTCTTATTTTTTGTGGACTTGTTTGGGATTTCTTTCCATATGTCTTTTGATAGAATGGTGCTCTTGTTTCATTAATCAATAAAGCAAGTTTTGGTTCATTCTTAACTGATTCCTTTCATGCAGTCATGTGGCTGTTCCGCTCAGTCCATGTCACAACTATGATTTGTAAAGGGAGCTTTTGCTGCCCTATTACATTAAGTTGCAGATTTGTATCCTAACTTGGTTTAAGCTCAAAACGTATGCCTCTGCAAGATTGCCTAATTTGCGAATGTTCACTGTTAAAATTAAGGATTTGGAACTTGGTATGGTTCAGTTTAAAGCTTTCCTTAGTATAAGC
Source organism: Dioscorea cayenensis subsp. rotundata (assembly GCF_009730915.1). Lineage (NCBI taxonomy): Eukaryota > Viridiplantae > Streptophyta > Magnoliopsida > Dioscoreales > Dioscoreaceae > Dioscorea > Dioscorea cayenensis. Next base: position 5,715,594 of record NC_052489.1, read on the forward strand.
TAGGGCAAAATACACCAAGGGTTTCAAAAAAGATTAACTTCATGAGACTGTTTTTTTAGCTATGAATTTCACTTATGCCATGAAATGCACTTTTCACTTGAGGCTTGTATTTCTAAAATGGCAATTCCTAATTAGAAAACATAGGGTGTTGTGCACCAAATCCCCTATCTTGATATGTTTCCTTTTTCTCAACAGCACTAAACTAAATTAGTTCTATTTTTTTCTTATATTCTTCCTTTTCTCTTAATGGCTACAACAATCTTCATGGAACATATAAACTTTCCCAAGAGTTTGACATCTTCCCTTTTTTATTGTTCGAACTTTAAAAAGTTGACAGGAAAAAATAATTTCCAAGCTTCTGTATTTTGTCTTTTAAGACATTCTTGATTATTACGAAATCATGCCTTTCTAGTTATAGTGAAGGTATTGATTATAGCACTTTATACCCTTAGATTAGATTAGTTAAGTTTATGAAATAGATTGTTTGATTAGTGAATTGATATTTCTACTTAACTTGAATTATAGAAGTTTCTCCAAAATTCATATTTTCCATGCTCTTTGAAAGACAACTTCAACCGTTGGGATAAATTTTTTTGACAGAAAGGTTGTTACAGAACACAGGTGACTGAAAACATATGTTTGATGATTTTCTCTTTTGTGGTCTATCTGCAATAATCGCTTTCTTTTAGCAAATTATCCCACCATTTTTCTGCAAGGAAAGGGCTGAAAGCAAGTAATAGCACGTGGAGAATCATAGTTTACACCCACACTGGGGAAACTGTCTGACTTACTTTGTTGGTTTTGAAGCTGGGCTTGTTGGACTTGTTCTGTTTAGAGATATTGCCCTTGTTGGAGGTGCAGTTTACAAAAGGGCTTCCAATTTAGGTTGGAAGGTGAGATCTGCATCTACTACAAAAAATAAGGCTGAGCTAATTCTTACCAAATCACCTTTTATTTACCCTGGAAGTGTTATTGTAGGTGAAGAGTTGGTCTGATTTTGTCAACCTTGATGCAACGCATAGGGAGAAGGTTGAACCTTTGTTTATTAGCAAGGTATGTCTCTTTACTTTTGTATTAATGTTGTTTCACCATTTTTGTTTCCATGCACGTCTCTGAATTTCTTGTTTGTTTATGATTGACCATTGTTGTAGGCCAACACTGTCTTTCAATTACTTTTAGTTGCTGCAGCACTTCTCCAGCCTGAATTCGGCACGACAGAAACTCAATTGTACATAACATACCTGAGGTAATCTCAGCCTTGCCCACATTATGCAAATTCATGATAGCTTATAGTCTCTCTCTATGTATATGTATATAATATGTACATCTTTTTGTTTGGTACAGTCTTCAAAATATCCTCTACACAAAATTAAATTATTCTGTGAGTAGGAGAACAAACTAAATTTCAGGCTACTTTTTGCTTAACGGATTCTTCTTAAAACCTTGGGCTTTGGTTATTGGAATAGTTGATACCAGTGAATGTAGAAACTTCTAATTCTTGGTGCTTGTAAAGTACTCGAGGGTTTTTGGGGTACTAACTTAGAACACTCGGAAAAAATACATGGTGTTGGATGTTGGGGTTTCTCTGCAATAAATGGCCTATTTGAGAACTTGGCCACTGTCACATTCTTGTTCACATTTATTAAATTGGAGACACGAGTGAGTGAGAAGAATTGTCTACTGTGATCTTATCTTTCCTAGCTCCTCATGAAAATTTGGTGCTTATCATGAATTCAACAGTTTTAAATTAGTTGAATGTATGTAAGCCAGTTCTTCTACCATAGAACAACTGAATATATTTTACTTCTCCATCTGAATGATTTCTCAAATATGTGTATAATTATGAAATACTGAATGAAATGTTTTTCCTTGTTCTTGTTTACAGTTGGTTAGTAGCTTCCACAACAATAGCATCTTGGGCCGGGTACGGAGTGAAGTACCTATATAAGATATAGGCCACACTCACTGCAGAGATAACAGTTCACAGCCAAACAAAACACAAAATACTCAATGTTTACCACTTCATTGTGGACATTTCAATGATTGGACAAACATTCCCTTCGCCACTTTTTCCTCTCCAAATCACAGCTTACATGGCAAGCATCCAATGGCCTTGCGCCGGGAACTGGGAATCGGGAATTTTCTATTGAACAAATGAAAAATGGTCAGTTACTTCAATGCAAGGTATGTTCATGTCTCTGGTTTGGTTTCAAGAGACAAGATACAAGAAAAGTGTTTGGTCAGTGTCATCTGCTGGAAGATAAAATCCAATGGCATTCTCTATCCGTGCAGTTTTCTGTTGTCTTTGTAGTGTGGACAAGTGTAAGTATTTTAGGTACTTCAATTTTGTTCTGATAAGATTATTTTATTTATTTTTATCCATTGATGTGAAATTCAGGGTTCAGTTATCAAGTGTCATGAAAGAATATATATTTATATATATGAATGAGAAGGCAGAATAACGTGCTGTTTGCTAATATATACACACATAGATATACTTCATCTTAAGTTTATCCCCAAATTTTACTATTCATTTAAGTTTTCCTTGAGTGGACATTTGGCATGCTGTTATTGGTAAATAAAAATTATTTTTTTAATTGGTTGATAGTTGCTCTTCTAACCCTAGATCTCCAAAAATCCTATTGACTTCCTCTCTCCAATGGCCTCCATCTTTGGCTTCTGCTCCTCTTTTTCCCCTGTGGCCGCTCTCAAGCCTCTGCTCCTCCTCTTCTTCCCCTGTCACCACTCTCAAGCCTCTCTCAGTGTTTGTTGACACCTACGGCACTGGCAAGATTCCCAACAAAGAGATTCTCAAGATCGTGAAGGAGATATTTGACTTCAGGCCAAAGGTGATCACCATCAACCTTGACCTGAAGAGAGGTGGCAATGGCAAGTTCCTTAAGACAGCAGCCTATGGCCACTTTGGAAGGGATGACCCAGACTTCACCTAGGAGGTGGTCAAACCTCTCAAGTGGGAGAAGCCGGCAGCATAGATCTCGTCCTTTATGCTGTCACTGTGTCTCTGTTCTATCTAGGTGATGAAGATCTGCATTGTTTAATTGTTGCTATTGCTGCTATCATTATCCAAGTCTTGAGTCTTACTTACTAGAGTAATTGTCTATCTATTTTATTTATTTTGGTTGTTGTGTTTCCAGTTTGTGTTCTATTCTCAATTTGATTTGGGCCTAAAGGAATGTAAGGATTTTGAAATTATTATTATTTTTTGTTTCAAGAAATGATGCAAGGAAAGTAACTCAAAGAAGGGAAGGGACAACCAATAAGCATGTTCTCATCCTCAACCTGGACCTTGCTCTCCCCTGGCTTCATCCCAGGCATATCCACCTCAAAGACGTAAGATCGAGGGAGTTCCTTCACGTCCGCTGGAGTCATGGTCTTATCCACCTCATCAGGGATGTCCATGAGGTGCTGCAAAGTGGACATGAGAGGTCCCTCCAAGCCCATCACTAGGTCCATTGCTTCTCCCAATTCTTTTGTTGATCTTCTCTGATGTTGTTGTTGTTGTTGTTGTTGTTGATCTTGCTTTTCTCTTTAATTGATATATCAGTGTTTTTCCCTTATCCCCTGAGTTAATGTTATGAAACTTGCATCTCCATTTGTGTAAACTGGCTAAATTGTTTATAGTACAGAGAAGATGAGTTTCCTTTAACCACAAATATTAATTGACCAACAATAAGTTAACTAATTGTATTAGGTTTAATTAGTTGATTGGGGAATTGACTGAAAAATAATAGGTACGAGAGTTGACTCATGTTCCTGGAGAAGAATGGAAATGTCATATCTTTGTATGACCATTGAGATTCATGAAGTTTTAATGTGGTTCAAGGTCCTTCAAATTGAACATAAAATTTAGATTCTTGGGTCTATGATTTGATTTTTTTTTTTTTTTGTTCAGAATATTTCACTCATATGGGATGTTGTGGGCATCTGGTATTTGAGTGTGATTCTATTGACATTGCTTCTGGTTTAGCAATGTATTTACTGTGAAACAAATTATTAAATCAAGTGATGCACTTGTTTTGCATTATTTGGCTTGAAACCATGAGAATGTAAATATTGTTTGTTGGCAGTACCATGATTTGCAGTTTCTTAATTTCTCTTGATAGATGCAATGTTTTTGGTGCTTGTGAGAATTTCAGTAACTATGAAAGATTTCTTCCAAGTTGATGCTTTGTTGAAGCCTATCAGTATGATACATAGTGGCACAAGAAATTGTATCCATTATGTTAGTTAGGTAGTCTCTCAGCCTCCTTAGGTCAATTATGATTTTAACATATGACTTGAGTCTTAATTAGGAGTACAGCCTTTGCATATTTGATTTTAGGTTGGACAAGTAACTTGAAATTGAATAAATTGTGGTTTAGTTTGAAGAAGATCAAATTGAACTTAGTTGAGGGCATAATAAAATTGTGACCAAACCAAGTTGTATCTTAATTGGTTTTCTTAAGATGTTTGTCTATCTTGCAATGGTTACTTTTCAAAATCATTGGTTTAACAATGCTGAATTCTCTTTTTCTCTAATGAATGTAGGATGTGGGACATTCCATTGTGATTAATGGATGTATATGACAAATAATTGCATATGACTGTAGTTGCCAAGAGGTTGCTGATATGTAAGTATAGATTTTGAGAAAAAAATTGAAATAAAATGCATGTGGTCTAGACATGTGAAGAAAAAGGAAAAAATTTTAAAATGTTTGATGTGATTTTATGGCAGATTTACACTATTGTTGACATTTTAAGTTGTTGTACATGGTTACAAATTAGGTTTTGTGTCAGTGATTTTTTTTTTTTTTGACTTTTTATAGCTGTATAAAGTAAAACAAAAAAAATAATAATAAACCTTTCATCCCTTATATAAAGCTGTCATTGCATTGTAACTCATTTCATTATAACATACATACACATACTTAATCTTAAGATCGACAGATTGAGGCAATCCCTGATTCAGAAAATTAGGTAAATTTTATACTTACAATTTGTATTTGATGTTCATTTTATTAATCTATTTGTCCATTTCATTAAAGGGCATGTGTGTGTGTGTTTTACCTTAGTTTTATTGTTTTATTATCTATATCTATTTTAATCAATTTTACTTTCAAACTGTTAAATGCTTTCATCCATAAAATCATAATTGATACTATTTAATTTTGAATTAACCAAACAAAAAAACCGTTAAATGCTAGATGACATGTAGTGTTTTATGTAAAGCATAAATATTATGATAACATATATTAATACATGTAGTGTTTTATAATATTAAAATTATAATTTATGCCATAAAGGATGTATACGGGAAATTACTTCATTGTTTTCCAAATAATTGTTTTGATAGGTTATCTTACTTTCTAAAAATCTGTAAATAATTTGTTATGTCAAAAATTTTCTATCAAAGTTTATTTATGATAATCTGTTATCTTATGTTAATTTCTATACATCCATAAATAATTTTTTATTTAAATACAAATTGAATTTTCATTTGTGATATTAATATGTTTTTAAAATAACTTTTCAAAATATAAATAGATTTACTTATTTGATAATATATATTAAGTTTATTTTTTACGAGTATTTCAATATTAGTTGGTATTAATATATTTTTAAAGTATGTTGTTAATGTTGGGGTAGTTTAAATTATTTTATGATATACTAAAGTTGATTTTTGTCAATCATTTATTATTTCATAGTAATTTAAATTATGAAATTAATCTTTGAAGATGGGAGGTCATTATTATTATTTAGATTCTAATGAAATAACTTTCAAAATATATATCTAGATTCTCTTAGCTTATCATATATTACATTTTAAATTTGTCAATAAATTTTTATTTAATATAGATTAAGATTAAGTATATTTATTTATTTATTTGAAAACATGTGAGCAAGAAAAGAAAACCTTTCCATACGTATCTGCATTTGTTTATATATATATTTATATTGTATGCCTTGCTAAAATGATAATGATAGTTTATCTTTGCTTAATTTTAATCTTATCACCTTAAACATAATACATGCCTAAGTATAAAAAAATACTAAAGCATAAAAACAACATGTTCATTTTATCAGGTTCAAAATTTTTTAATTCACTACTATAATGTTTGTCAAGCTCTAGAAATTAATTATTTTGCTTGTCTTTTTAAATATTTCACAAAATCTGACATTCCTGTAACTTTATGTTGTTTCAATTATTTAAATAATTCATAGCCCACAACAAACTAACACCTTTATTAACACACAGGTATTGATTTATCCTCTATAAAGCTAAACCGTATTCTCCACATGTAACTTGCGATATCCATTCAAATTTTCAGTGTTTTAACCTAACCAAAGAAAAACTAAAAAAGAAAATGGAGGAAGAAAAAGGAAGCACTGCATCCAAGTTCAAAATAATCTGTGTTTTTTTGCAATAGTGCAAGAAAGAAAAAAAAGTTACCAAAATGCTGTTATAAATCTTGGCAAAGAACTGGTTTAGTTTCCATCTGTTTAGTTATTGTCATTTATCTTGAAAATTTTCATTTGCCCCTTTTTTCTTTCATTATTCTTTTTTTCCTTTTCTCAGTTGTTCTTCTTGAAACATAAGTAAATTATTGAACACCGCTATAATACTATTTTTTAATTTATTGTTCATTTCTCATTTGATTTTTAGATCACTGGTGTTACTATTAGAGAAGTAAAACCAGTTATAGACATACACCATAAAAAATCAGAGATAGTTAGCCATTCAAATACTTTTATTGGTTTACCAGGTTAGTATATAAACTGCATTTATTATCACTCAATATTACATATAAATAACTCACTGATGTCATTCATCAACCAATTCTAACTAAATGTTCCATTTCAATGATTATTATTGATTATTTTAAATTATGATTACATGAATATTTCCCCATATCATGAACATGTTGCAACAAAAATAAATTAGGAGCATGAGGACTTTGCATAATACCATCTCAACAAAACATTGCTCTTAAATCAATATATATGTGAGGATGAGTTGTGACAAATTCTCTTAAATGATAAAGTGTTAATGTATAATACTTCAATATTTCCAGTAACATATTTTAGAATTCTTCCCATCTTATAAATATACTTCCCATACTGAAAATAATTTTTAAAAATAATATTAACAATGTTTTTGTTTGCAAAATTCATACTATTATTGCAATATTTTGTTTTAATATATATAACCCGCAGCGTTAACGCGGGTCTTTAATCTAGTATATATATAGTCTATGCACTTAACCCTAAAAAAAAAGAATTTTGCTCTATTATTTCTGATTAGTGGTGGGCACGGGCCGGTTAACCAGCCTGGCGGGCCCTACCCGCTGGGTTGCAGTTCACCAACCCCGTTGGGGTGTAAAACTTGCCGGATCAGGTTGGCCCGTCTAACCCGGCGGGTCTGAGTCACAAGAAGCCGGGCCCAGAACCGGCTCGGCTTCCATGTTGACCCGGCGGGCCAGGCCGGGTTGGCCCACCCGATAAAAAAATTAAAAACTGAAAAATTAAAAAAAAAATAGGAAAAAAATCTGAAAATTCAAAAAGAAAGAAAAAATTTCAGAAAATTTTCTAGAAAAAAAATAAATTAATTAAGACCAAAGTTTCCAAATAATAAGAGATGTTCCAAGTTGAAGTTGGGAATTAATGAAATTAAAAGAGAAAAAGGTAATTTTTTTGGGTGGGTACTTGACTTTGCCCATGTTACAACTTGAGCACTTAATTTTAATTTGTAACTAAGTGAGCACATTACTTCAATTTCATTTCAACGGGAGGGCACAAGAGCTATTCCGGCAAGGGTTTGCTGATGTGTCCGCCGGTTTGCTGACATGGATGATGCTTAACCACGTCAACTGCTCGCGTGGTAAGTCCACGTAAGCAACTTATCCACGTGTCCTCCTTCAACGATCACGTAAGCGCCAGCTCGACAAAATCCTTATTTCTTCTTCTCTCCCCGAGAGCTCTTCCCCCATTCTCATCCTCTGCCCTAATTTCTCCAGATCCACCAGTGAGCTCCGGCCAAGGAAACCATTTCTCCGTGACTGCACTTACGCACCTAGTGAACCATAACACCCTCTGTTCGGGAAGGTGGCATTGTAGCCGAAGAAACTAGTCCCTCGTCCCTAAGCTCTATAGATCCATCAGTGAGATTTTATCAAGGATACCACTCCTCTGCAACTAATCTCAACGATACCAAGCAGACCAATATGTCCTTGAAAGCAAACAAGTCATGCAAGATGAATTTACATGTTCCAGCATCATCCAAATTATTGTGAAGCCCTGATTTTATTCCTGTAGAACTTTGAATTCATTATTGAATTTATGAAGTGAAGCTTTGAGTTTATTCTTGTAAAGCTTCGTCCATGATTTTATTATAGTATTTGAAGAATGTTGCAAAGAATTTATACTTTCAGAAATTTAATCCACCATTATTTATAAAAGAATTTTTATGATTTCAAGTTAATCATGTACAGACAATTAAATTTAAACTGATAAAGAATGCCACAAAATTGCTGCAGATACATTAAATTCCTTCATTTATACAAAAAAATATTCCTGCAGATATACAGACATACTAATTGTTGTAGATGTACAAAAAATACATTAGAGAATTTCATTGATTCACCTTGTTTATAGAACAAAATTAAGTACCCTATTGCATGCATCAAAAATGGTCACATGCTCCTAAATACCATGTTTTAGAACAAAATTAAGTTCCCTATTGTATGCATCAAAATTGGCCACAACATCCCAAATACCTTGTTTTCAGAACAAAATTAAGTACCCTGTTGTATAGATAACAACACCAGTTAAAAAAAAGGGTTAGTGCATCATGTCACGTTGCCTTTCCAGCACCAGAAGCACCACCAGTGCCTGATGGCACCCACCCTTTTCTTTTTTGGGTTCCAACTCCTGAGGTTGTCTGATTTTTTTTTTACTTGGATTTTGCTTCTTTGCATTTTCTGCAGGATTTTGCACTTTCTGCTTTTCACCATGATTTAATTTTTGAGCCTCAACTACAGCCATGACCTTTCTTTTTCCTCCTCTTGTTTGAATTTTTGTTCTCTTTATTATATTTTCAGAGGCAGTACTTGCATAATGGGGATCGTTCTCAACTGCATTGATAACATACATCATTGAAAATCACATTAGGTTAGTCACCTGGGCAAGATGAATGTGTGTGTGTTGTTGTTACAATATAGTAATATTACCTGTGATATAAGTTCCATAGGTTCTACTCGAATTTGTTGAGGTTCTTCATTTTCAACATTGAATTGGGTTTCAATTAGGTTATCAACCTAACAAAATATAGAAAAAACAAATAAGCATGGAAAATGTCAAAAAACATTTACCACAATGAATTCATACCATTTGCATATGTTCTTCCAGAACTTGTGGATATATTTCATCCATAAGATCATTAACATTTACTTGTGAAGGGCACAAGATTAATTTGGATGATGCCGGAACATGTAAATTCACGAACAGAGGATGTTCTGGTTCACTTGGTATGCAAATGCAGTCATGGAGAAGTGATTTCCCTGGCCGGAGCTCACTGGTGGATCTGGAGAAATTAGGGTCGAGGATGAGAATGGGAGAAGAGCTCTTGGGGGAGAGAAGAAGAAATAGGAATTTTGTTGAGCTGGCGCTTACGTGTTCGTTGAAGGAAGACACGTGGATAAGTTGCTTATGTGGAACTTACCACGTGAGCAATTGACGTGGTTAAGCATCGTCCATGTCAGCAAACCGGCAGACACATCAGCAAACCCTTGCTGGAATAACTCTTGTGCCCTCCCGTTGAAACGAAATTGAAGTAATGTGCTCACTTAGTTACAAATTAAAATTAAGTGCTCAAGTTGTAACATGGGCAAAGTTAAGTACCCACCCAAAAAAATTACCTGAGAATAAGAGTAGGAGTTGGGAAATATTGAGATTAAGATAAAGAGTTGGGGAAGGATAATAATTAATTACTAAAAATTCAGAAAATATAGAAAATTTTAAATTACACTAAATTTGAAAATAAATGACTTGCACTTAATTCGTTTATGTGTCGAATCAAGTTGCATACGTATCCTCCTGGGTGTGAGAAGAATCAAAGGCCACGTAGTTCTCTTAACTTGTGTAACCGGTCACTCACTTACCTTATCAGTAACATCTAGATCTTAGTCGGACTCAATGGCTGTTATTGTCGAGCCAAGTGTGTTCATCATGTTATCTGTATAGAAGAAATCACTAGCATCTGGACTTTCTTGTTCCACTTCTTGTTGCCGAACTTGAGCACGTTTTCAGTCATCCGTGCAAACTTGAATTTCAATATTTTGTGGGGTCAACTGCGAACGTGTCGTATCCAACATGTTCCCACCTGCGCTAAAAGTTTGCTCACAAGCTACTGTAAACAGAGGACATGCAAAAATATCCTTTCCTATTAGTGAGAGAATGGGGTACGGATTTTCATTACCTTGCCACCAGTTGAAGACATTGAAAGTTATGTCTGTGTTGATTTTTTCTGAGAACCGGAAAGTAGTGTTTAAATACAAGTCGAGCTCTGTATATTGTGATCCCCTTGGTTTTTTCTTTGCTTGCCTCTGCCGGAATGATTCTCCTCCACTATTGCTAGATTGTCCTACTGCCTCCCGTGCAACTTGTGGAACTATATGGCTATATCTAATACAATAGCTATCGTATAATTCAACAAATTGACTCTAAGCATCAACAACAATTTTATTAACATCTACAATGCTGTCGGAGTCCAGTTCAGAATCTTGAGTATCCACGTCACTCATGGGCAAGCTCATGGCAACCGGTTGGGAATTTTGTCCTCCATTGAATCCTAAGAATTTGTAATATGCTTCCAAATATTCTTGCAAACCTTCTAGCTTCTACCTTGGATCAAGAACAAATGCAACTAAAGCAATAGAAGGTATATTTTTTATAATAAAACAACCATTTTAATTTTCATAGTGATCAACGCACTAAGCAATTGTGGATCTAATCTAAACTTTCAAAATTATTCAACCACGTGAACAACACCATATAAAAATAAATGGGAAGTAGGAAAATAAACTTACGAAAACAAATTAATATATGTGTTAAAAACCGAAACAAGCCAATAATACGAGCAAAAACTACCCAGTTATACTCATATAAACAAAAACCAACCAACGAATCATTAACAAACTTAGTCAACAATGTCCTATAGGGAAAATGTTGCACTAAAAAGCCGATAAGTAAAGTTCCATCTTGTTTTGACATCTTTAGGGAATTTTTTGACCCTCATGTTATGTGCTTTACAATAGCGAGCCCATTGTTTCATAAGGGTCATGCTTTTTCCCATATAAGCTACGACCTCCCTAACAGGGAGTACAAATTCTTTAAGCTCTTCCAAACCACTTTGCACACATAAGTTTAAAACATTACAAACACATCTTATATGAAAATATTTGCCACCACATGAAGGCCTCAAAAAATCTTCTAGAGGTCTAATTGAGGCCGTATTAACGGAGGCATTATCAAAATAAATCGAAAAAATCTTAAACATTAAACCAAATTCTTCGATAACTCCACGAATAAGTATATAAATATTATCGGCCGCATAAGACTCGTTGAACACCCTAAAAGAGAGAACGCGCTTTTGGATATTCCACTTGTCATCAACCCAATGTGCTGTAATACAAATAAAAGAATTTTCATGAAAAACATCGGTCCAAACATCGGAACATAAGGAAACTAAAGAGTTAAAAGTACGAAAATACTCACAAAGTTGTTCCCTACCATTCTTGTATTGTTTGAATATTATTTTTTGAATTATCCTCCATGAAACCTTCTTGCACCCCGGTTGCAGTGTGTCATTGATGCATTCTTGCACTTGACACCGTTCAGCGAAGTTGAACAGCAAGCGCTCGACGGAAATTGTCTCTACAATTTTATCCCTGTATTTTGCTTGCGAAAATGTAAATAGAGATGATCAAGAACCTATACCTTCATCCACAGTGAATCTAATTTGTGACTGTGATAAAGCATATCCAAGCTTGTCCAGGTGCTTCTTCTCCAAGTGTCTATTAAATGTACCATATCCTCCACCCTTACAATGCTTAAATTCCGAACCACAATAATTACATTTACCATGTGTTACAACAGCAACATTATTATACGATTTTGTAAAATGAGTTTTAAAAATGTTATTTTTGAGGGCAATTTCCGTGGAGTTGTTTGCTTGTCCGATTTGTGAGGGTACATCAACCGGAATTGATTGTTCCATTGGGCTCTCAAAATCCTGAAATGGATTGCTTTCTTGAGTAGGTGGTGTAGTAGTGGAAGCCGATCCAACAACACTTTTTCCTCTAGAGCATCCACCACGTGAAGCCATATTGTAATATCTAAGAAAAACAATAAAAAAAAAATAACAAAATATATTAAAAAAACAAGTCTACAAAAATTACAAATAATAATTTCATGCAAATATTAAAAAAAAACACAAGTCTAAAAACTAATAATGAAAAATAAATATCAAGAATACAACAAATAATTTCATTCAAGTTTACAACAAATAATTTTCATGCAAATATTTACACCAAGTCTACAAAAAAATTACAAATAATAGTTTCATGCAAATATTAAAAAAAACACAAGTCTAAAACTAATAATTAAAATAAATATCAAGAATACAACAACTAATTTCATTCAAGTCTACAACAAATAATTTCATGCAAATATTAAAAAAACACAAGTCTAAAACTAATAATGAAAAATAAATATCAACAATACAACAAATAATTTCATTCAAGTCTACAACAAATAATTTCATGCAAATATATACACAAAAAAAAACCAAGTCTACAAAAACTACAAATAATAATTTCATGTATTTTTTAAAAAAACCACAAGTCGAAACTAATAATAAAAATAAATATCAAGAATACAACTAATAATTTCATTCAACTCTCCAAAAAAAAGAATTCATGCAAATATTTAAAAAAACAAGTCTACAAAAATTATAAATAATAATTCCATGCAAATATTAAAAAAAACACAAGTCTAAAACTAATAATGAAAATAAATATCAACAATGCAACAAATAATTTCATTCAAGTCTACAACAAGTAATTTCATGCAAATATATACACAAAAAAAAATGAAGTCTACAAAAACTACAAATAATAATTTCTTGCATTTTTTTAAAAAAATCACAAGTCGAAACTAATAATAAAAATAAATATCAAGAATACAACTAATAATTTCAATCAACTCTCCAAAAAAGAATTCATGCAAATATTTAAAAAAACAAGTCTACAAAAATTACAAATAATAATTTCATGCAAATATTAAAAAAAAACACAAGTCTAAAACTAATAATGAAAATAAATATCAACAATACAACAAATAATTTCATTCAAGTCTACAACAAATAATTTCATGCAAATATATACACAAAACAGAACCAAATCTACAAAAATTACAAATAATAGTTTCATGGAAATATTAAAAAAAGCACAAGTCTAAAACTAATAATGAAAATAAATATCAATAATACAACAAATAATTTCATTCAAGTCTACAACAAATAATTTCATGCAAATATTTATATATAAAAAAAAAACCAAGTCTACAAAAACTACAACTAATAATTTCATGTATTTTTTTTAAAAAACCACAAGTCTAAGCTATTAATAAAAATAAATATCAAGAATACAACTAATAATTTCATTCAACTCTCCCAAAAAAAATTCATGCAAATATTTAAAAAAACAAGTCTACAAAAATTACAAATAATAATTTCATGCAAATATTAAAAAAACACACAAGTCTAAAACTAATAATGAAAATAAATATCAACAATACAACAAATAATTTTGTTCAAGTCTACAAAAATAATTTGATACAAATATTTAAAAAAACAACTCTACAAAAGCTAGAAATAATAATTTCATGCATTTTTTAAAAAAACCCATAAGACTAAACTAATAATAAAAATAAATATCAAGAATACAACTAATAATTTTGTTCAAGTCTAAAAAAATAATTTCATGAAAATATTATGATGGTTCCGGGTTGGGGGAGGGGTGTGATGTGCTAAGTTCACTCAAAAACTCACCCAAAGATTAAACACTCACACACAATCAAAGCAAGATAAAAGAGACAAGCAAATTGGTAACCCAGTTCGGCACAACCTTGCCTACATCTGGGGGGTCAGGCCCGGAGAAACAATCCACTAAAAGAGGTATAAGAACAAGGAGAACAACACTCACTCACTCTCTCAATACAAAGAATATCCTCTCAAGATTGCCCGACGGCCACACACTCAACTCTCACCGAAGAGTCTCTCACTGGTTAGCTCATCCTAAATCTTCAAGCAGGATCTCTTATATAGACGCATCGACGTCCACAAAGTTACCTCTTTTAGAATTCTCCGCGGCTGGACACCTTCCAAAGTTAGATGTTGCAACATGACCCACCTTACTGAACATGACTGAGTTCTAGCCAGATGCACCCGAATCTGCGACCTTCAACCTCCCGGTTCCTTCAGTCCGTCTCGTAGCAGTTGACTCGACCCAAGCTCCTCCTGCCTGCAGCTGCTTCCTTCCTCACATCACTTCAGCAGATCTCCCTCTCCCGAGGGACGTGCCCACCAAGGCACACACGACCATCTCACCAAAGATTGCCACCGAAGATCTCCCGATCTTTTTTCCAAACTTGGCCCAAGTTTGGTCTTCCCAATTGATCTTAGCACATGAAATATTGTTACTAAACTTGATCTCATCTTCACCCAAGTTTAGTTTTCAATATTTTCAAGCATGATCTTCAATCATCTATGCTTGGATCTCCAAATCTCTAATCATATCTCTTGCAATCTTCAATCAATCTCCACACATGATCAGTCTCCATGAATAGTTTTGCCCATAGATAGCTCCTGGATCTTCCTTGAAATTGAGTTGCTAAATATGGTCTTGATATTCTCCTTGGCATGTTTTTACATTATTTAGTTTGTGTCTTTAAATAGCTTCACACCAAGTTTAACTTGAATCTTCTAATAGCTTCATACAATCTTCATGATCTTGAAATCTTGCCAATAATAGAATATTCCTCTCTCTTCAAATAGATCTTTCTAAAAAAAAGTTCTATCAAATATATGAATTATCATCCCGTATCTTACCAAGGATAGATAATTATTCCTAAATGAAAACTTACATTTCTTGAAGAGATCCTTTAGCCTTGATGCACTTTCCAAAAATAGTTTATCATCACATGATCGTATTGAGAAGAATATCTACTAAATAAAATCTTCAACCTTGATCTTCATAACATCTCATGACATTATCCTTTGCCACATCATCATCCTAGTCACCTTTTCCTTTGATGAGTCATTTCTAGCCACGTCATCATCCTCATGCCATGTCACTACTTGGCTTGTCATATAATGCCAATCTACGTCATCAGACTTAACATATTAAAAAAAACAACTCTATGAAAACTACAAATAATAATTTCATGTACTTTTTAAAAACCCACAAGCTAAAAACAATTTCATTCAAGTCCACAAAAAAAAAATAATTTCATGCATTTTTCAAAAAAACCAAAACTCTAAACTAATAATAAAAATAAATATCGTAAATACAAAAAAAATAATTTCATTCAACTCTACAAAAATAATTTCATGCAAATATTAAAGAAAAAACCAAGTCTGCAAAAACTAGAAATAATAATTTCATGCATTTTTTTTAAAAAACCACATGTCTAAACTAATAATAAAAATAAATATCAAGAATACAACTAATAATTTTGTTCAAGTCTACAAAAAATAATTTGATGTACTTTTTAAAAACCCACAAATTAAAAATAGTTTCATTCAAGTCCACAATAAATAATTTCATGCATTTTTCAAAAAAACCACAACTCTAAACTAATAATAAAAATAAATATCATAAATATAAAAAAATAATTTCATTCAACTCTACAAAAATAATTTCATGCAAATATTAAAAAAAACCAAGTCTACAAAAACTAGAAATAATAATTTCCTGCATTTTTTAAAAAAAACCACATGTCTAAAATAATAATAAAAATAAATATCAAGAATACAACTAATAATTTTGTTCAAGTCTACAAAAATAATTTCATCTACTTTTTAAAAACCCACAAGTTAAAAATAATTTCATTCAAGTCCACAATAAATAATTTCATGCATTTTTCAAAAAAAACCACAACTCTAAACTAATAATAAAAATAAATATCATAAATACAAAAAAATAATTTCATTCAACTCTACAGAAATAATTTCATGCAAATATTAAAAATAACCAAGCCTACAAAAACTAGAAATAATAATTTCATGCATTTTTTTTTAAAAACCACATGTCTAAACTAATAATAAAAATAAATATCAAGAATACAACTAATAATTTTGTTCAAGTCTACAAAAATAAATTCATACAATTATTAAAAAAAAAACAACTCTATAAAAACTACAAATAATAATTTCATGCAGTTTTTTGAAAAACCACAAGTCTAAACTAATAATTAACTTAAATAACAAGAATTTCAACTAATACTTTTATTCATGTCTACAATAATAATTTCGTCCAAATATTTATAAAAAAAAAAGTCTACCAAAACTACAAATAATAATTTCATGCATTTTTTTTAAAAAAAAATCACAAGTCTAAACTAATAATTAAAATAAATATATCAAGAGTACAACTAACACTTGCATGATTAAAATAAGACAAGCCTGCAAAACTATAACTAAACATAAAAATAAATAAATCATGACCAAACTTCTTAATTGGGGACTTCCAAAATGTAAAAAATTAAGAGGTAACCCAAATTTGCACCACTCCAAGTCTCCAGAGTTCTCACCTTGTTTTGGAACCAAAGAATACACTAGTTCCAGCTTATCATATTCTGACACATGTCCCATGTGATATTATTATATTTTTTCTATTGTGATTGGGGACATGTGTCAGGTTTTAATAGGTTGGAACCAGGGTATTCCCTGGTTCCACAACCAGGGGAGATGAGTTCAAGTCTTCAAGACTCCAACTTGTAATATTAAGCCTTGATAATGTTCACTTGAAATAATTAAACTCCAAGAATCCAAATAATATGCCTTGAGAGAGTGAGATTAAGAGAGAATGAATGTAGGAGAGTTGAGAAAAAAAAATGAGATTAAGAGAGCATGAGAGTAAGAGAGTTGAGAAAGATTGATAATTGGTAAAAACTAAATAATGTGGGGATGAGGGGTATATATAGAATTTTATCAAAAATTTTTAAAAAAAACTGATTTTTTCAAAATTTTAAATTTGAATTTTAAAAAAAATAATAAAAAAAAGCTCAACGGTTGTAATAGCCTTTGGGCTTCAACGGCTCCCAACCCGCCGGGTTACTCGGCGGGTTGGGAACCTGGTTTCAACCCGGTTCTAAGCCGGGCCACGGGTTGGGGCAAGCCTAACCTGTAACCGGCCCGTCTCTATGACGGGCCGATTACAGTTCTTTGACCCAGCCCGCCGGGTTAATGACCTGACGGGCCGATTTTGTACCAGGTACGGGCCGGACCGGGTTACCGGATGGCTTGTGTCCACCTCTATTTCTGATCGTGCAACTTCTTGTAATTCATTCCGCCAACCATCTTCATGGAATGTTTGACCAGATAATAATATGTAATGGTTTATTTGGTTCTCTTGTGAAGCATTGCAGATATTTGATATTTCAATAATTTTCTTGTTAGCAATTAATAATTAGGGTTATTTATATTTTTATTTTTTTTTCTTGCATGTCCCTACAGAAGTGTGTAATCATTGATAATACTGATAATTAGGGTTTTTCTTTCTTGCTTGGCCTTTGTTTATGTAATCAATATTCCTTTATCTTTATTTACTTACGTACCCCTTTTCAAGCGGTCAATTAAAATTATTTTAACAAAAGTTAAACGGAAAATACGATGATTAAAGGTAATAGGACATCCAAGCAATTTTCTCATGTATACATTATTGATAGTAATTATCCACATTTATTTTTTTTAAAAATAATTTGCAAACATCATCTTAATGGTCATGAACATCCCTTTCAAATCAGATTTATTAATTAATTACTAAAATATACTACCATCACATTAATAAATAATTTCTTTTTTTTTTAAAAAAAAATCCTAAATTATGCGTTCAACGTCGCATAGGAATATTTATTCTTTTATTTCTATATTATTATTTTATATGTAATTAATAAGATATCCCAACCAACAACCGGGCATGAAAAGCATCTCATCTGGCTGAACCACAAATCTCGAAGCAAATTTCAACGGTGGATTCCACCCAGATTCCCTTAGCTTGGTCTTCGATCCTTCTTTTCTCTTTTCTCTTTTCTCTTTTCTCTTTCTTGTTTGTCGTAGAGAAGACTGGAGGGTTGGGGTTTGGGGAATCGGAGCCTGATAGCAAAGATTCAACTTTGGTGCTCTTCGATCGCTCTGGTAGGTGGAGAATAAAGGATGAGATCGGTGGTGACTCTGGAGATGGCCTCCGGGTTGGCTCTGGCGGCGGCGGCGGCGTCGACGAGCTGGTGGGATGAGATTAATGAGTCCAGCCAATGGCAGGATGGCGTCTTCTACTTCCTCTGTGCTGCTTATGCTCTCGTCTCCGCCGTTGCTCTGGTTATCTCTCTCTCTCTCTCTCTCTCTCTCTCCCTTTTGCCTGTTTTTCATTCTGTTTGTGTTTTCGCTGTTTGATTTTTTGTCTTAGCTGTATGTTTGATCTGGTTATGTGTTTTATCTCTTTTTTATGAAAATTTTATTTTTATTTTTTAGTTCTGGTTTGTGGGATCCTGTAAAGTTTTTATTTTTGCTTGTACAGTATTGGAATTTGGTGGAAAGAATGCCGCTTTTAGAGTTTTGTGGATTTTACTTGTAATTGTTGTATATAGCTTTTTTACTTTTTGTGGTTAGGCTTCGCCTTTTTCCCGGTGTTGTGATTCTTGTTATATTCCTAAGAACATTTTTGTCAGATATCCCCATTTGGAAAGATGAGGTGGAGAGATGGTATGATTTATAATTGGTTTGATGATGTGGTAATATTTAAAAAAAAAACTTGGTGCCTTGGGATTTATATAGGAAGGATTTGGTTTTAGTAATGAGCAAATGCCTGAGAAAGTTGCGGGTCTGATTGAATTTTTACAAGCAAATGGATGATTTTACCAATATCTGGAAGCCAAGTTTCTTGGCAATGATAAAGCAGACCATTCTAGTAATTGGAAATTTGGTATTAGTAATGAGCAATTGCCTAAGAAAGTTGTAGATTTGATTGAATTCTTCTACAAACAAATGAAGGATTTTGGCAATATCTGGACACCAAGTTGCTTGGCAATGATAAAGCAGATGGTTCTGGTAATTGAAAAGTTTCTCGTAATTGAAAAGTTTCTCGTTGGATCTTTGTCATAAATTGCCTGTGTCTTTCCTTACTGAGAGCTAGATGAGTCAACCAGCTCATTATTATTTCTTCCTTTCTATGGATAGAGAAATCTGTGTCTAAATGGTCTTATGTGGTGAGAATACTAGCTTCTATATACCACCATTGTCTTCACTGTTCTATAGTGCATCATGATTTGAATGTATCTATGAGAATACCGTATAAAGAAAACCTGATTTTAGTTGGATCAATTACATCAGTTTTTGCATAACAGTTTCTGTATTGTTAATAATGGCTTAAGCATATCGTATTGAATACACTGTTTGATGTTGCAAATTGTCTATCCTCTGTACCTTCTACCATGCCTTACAAAAGTCTAGATGAGATAGAGGTATGCATGTCTAGAATTGTGACCAGCTAGTTTATCTTGAATGCAGTTTTGATTTTGCTTCATGCTCCCTAATGTCACCACTCTTCTGAAAGGTAAATGAAATTACATGAACATTTAATATATAATGGTTTTACTGGGAAATACAGGGCATGAAACATCTTGACATACCCAGTTATTGTTGTCGATCTTGATTATGTTGATCTGGTAGATAGTATATACTTTAATTTGGTGTTGGTAAAATTGTGTTGAAAAACCACGAAGCTACTTAAGAGATCTCATGCTATGGACTTGGGCAAATTCTTGCCTCACTGAGTCCCACACATCTGATTGGAAGGAATTGGAGTCAATTCTTTTTTCCTGAAATGTTTATGAATCCTTGGTCTTCCATCACAGGAACACAACATAGTTGTGAATTCATATGAAGTCTTCTTTCAAAAGCCATTTCCTTATCACCAATTATATAGACTCTTCAAATAAAGTGGTGAACCATGCAAAATCACTAAAAGGGTGTAGCAGAATGAGGATGAATGGCATGGAGAAAGTGGATGAGAAGAAAATATTATGGGGAGATCATCTATTATATCAAGATAATGATGCATAGGATTTTAAAGATGGGAAGAAGACTTCATATTTGGTTCTTTATTTGCTTCTATTACTTTTTTTTTTATGTCAAACACTATGAAAACCATCCTTTTTTATTTCATTCAAAATTGAATTGGTCTACCTTGAAAGGTTTTCTATCTAGTTTTATCTACTTTAGTCTTCCTAGATTTCGTCTTCATCACCAGTTTGTTTACTTTGGTTACATGCTGAAAAACTGTTACTTTCTTCTTGCCTAAATCAATTTATTCTTGGAGCTTTCTCCTATTGATGATAAGTAGTCTATGGTTCACATTATTGCTGGGTGGAAGTCACATCATTTTCTGTAGCAGATCAACAAAAAAAAATTGGCATATTTCTTCAGCAGTCCATTCTTCTAGAATCTCTTGGTCATTTTCTTCCTGTTATACTGTTATACATCACATAAATGCCAGTTATGGCTGCTAGGACAGATTATATCTTTACTAATGTTCACAGTGAAACTCATTTCTGGCCAGAATTGCTGAGTGAAATCCAAGATGTACAGTTGGTATAGTTTGTTTTGAAGATTATTTATTGGAAGTGATTAATGTGTTTTACCTCACCCTATTTTAACTTGTGGTAAACCTCTTTTTTGCTACTATAAACATTTGTTTAGCTGGAACATGTAAGAAATTTCTTATTTGAACACATGTTTGTTCTTGATAATGCTAATTATCCATCCATAAATGCTTGTTTATGACCTCTCCTTTACATATTGTTGTTCTTTTAATTCCTCTTTCCTAATGTAGTGCAGATTCAACTTTTCCGGATTCAACTCCGAGTTCCAGAATATGGTTGGACAACCCAAAAGGTTTTCCATCTTATGAACTTCATTGTTAATGGAGGTGATTTCATATTCTTGCTTGCTTCTATTGTTGTCTTTGTTCAATGCTTGCTGATTGTCTATCTTTTTTTTGCAGCTCGTGCTGTTGTTTTTGGATTTCATGCTCATGTGTTCCTTTTTAGGTCAAAAGTAAGTTGGTTTTAGATGGATATTGTTTTGGATGTTTGTGCTACCGATACTTTTATTTTGGCAATTTATATTTTGATGGATCACCTGCTACAAATTAATCTATATGGATACAAGGCTTATGTATCAAGTAGAACCGGCATTACAAGTCTGCATATTATTTTTCCATGCCAGCTGATGTGGGATTTGGTTACTAAAGGGCAAAAATCCACTGCAGAAATTATCCTTTAAAGGAATGCATGAATCTAAGCTCTATTAAACCAATTATTGTTAAGATTCTAGAATATACTCTTTGAGAAAAGGGGAGACTTGAGTGAAAGAAAAATGATCTTGAGGCTTATTTATTTTAGTTATTTTTTTCAGCTGGACATGATAGGTGGACATTGTATACGATTACATGATTAAACAATTGGGAGCAAATATAATTGGGTGTCTTTCGTTGGGGCTTTTGATAACGGGGTTAGGGTTTTGTTATTTGAAAGGTTCTTGAGGGAAAGTTTTTATGTGGAGTTGACCAACTTGAACTTCATCAATAATAATCAAAATAAATATTTTAATGCTAAACAGTTATTTTTCTAAGTTATTACAAGTTTTTTTATACCGTTTTTAATAAAAATTAATTACTGATATATTTATTTAAACAATTAAATCTTGTTTAAGAAAGTCAGTCGGATGGCCTTAACCCGACTTGGATTGTTTTGTTGGAGACTGGGATAACCAGCGATAGCTCAGTGCATTCCTTGACCAGACTCACCCAATGAGATTAGTAATTCTGGTTGTATTCTTGTTCTAGATTATGATATATAGATGTAAAGAACCAATCAAATCGAAGTGGTCTATAATATGATGCTTAATATATTTTTTTCCTGTCCCATAAACATGGAGCTACTTTTTATAAATGTATGGCCTTAATCGAAGGGTGCATTGGGGTTCAAAGCCTGATTGCCTGTAATTTCTTGCTTATGTACGCTTAGGTGTCACAAACCTTCAACTAAATGGTTTAAGTAGAGCATTAGCATGCATTGCAGTTCCTAGACTGTTTAATTTTGACATTGTATTTTGTTCCAAGTCTGGTTTGTTTAAAATTCGAATAATTTGAATTAGAGCTATGTGTCAAATCCATAATTTGAAATCAAACCGAACCAAACCTGAGCAGGACTTATTTCGTTGAAGTTCAATTCAAGTATCTAGAGCATATAGAATATGATATCAGCCATGTCCTTATTGATTGTTGTGTTTTTATCTACAATTACATAGACACTGGGTTTCTGATTTTGCATATTTGGTTAAGGTCTAGAGAAGAGATTTATTATGCGATGCTATCTTTCAACCTAATGGAACCTGATAGTGTGGTCTCTGATTCATTATTAAATCAAGCTCATTTCGCTTGATTTGAACTCAGTATTAACTTGAGCTAGGCCTGACATATTTGAATTTAGTGCCAAATTCATTTGACTCTTGCAAACCTAGGTTTAACTTAGCTTTCTATGATAAGTATTCAATGTTGAAGAGCATTTGGTGAGGCTATGCCTGGCACAGTACAAATCAATTACTATTATAGTTGAAGAATCGAAGAATTTTTGCATATACGAGAATAGCAGTTAAGTGTTTGTCTCTAACTATTCATTCTGAGACCAATAACAAATCCCAAGATGCTTCAAGATTAAGCTCCAACAGAGGAGGAACAAGGGTTTAATCTAAATGAAAATAAGGATATTTTATGCTGCTCTTTACTTTAAATTTTGATACTCTTATCATTAAACCTATTTATCATTGTCAACCATTTTCTACCCAACAAAATAAGTTGGCTTTCAGCTGTATTCTAAATCCAGCAGGCGCCATGGAAGCAAGGAGCAATATGGAGAAATGGTCCTAGCTTGTTGTTGACTCTGTAGTGTTGCATTCTTGCCAGCAACTTGCATTAGAGGGAGATCGTAAATAAAATGAAGGAGCCAATTAGCAGTCAATAATGGAGATGGATGATCGTATGCGATTGAAAAAATATGATTAACACACCCTCTAGATGATAAGGATTAACTTTCATAAACACTGGTATATGCTGAATATCTTCCATATTTAATTGAAGTCCTGGCTTTTATAAATGAAGCCTTCAGGGGAATTTCTATTTTTGATTAATAGTATTTAATATCCTTAATAGCTTGTCCCAAATTAAGTATTGGTTTACCAGAGCTGTTGACTGGAAATTGCTGTACGAATCAGGTGCTTACCTTGTTGCTATTGGACTTTCCCGGACTATTGTTCTTCTCTACATATACACTGCTGGTCCTATTCTGGGCAGAGATATATCATCAGGCAAGTTCGAACATTCATTCCGGGTTTTCTTTATTATATTAAAGTTGAAAGGCTTATAATATAGCATACTAAACTTTTCTTAATGGTAGGCGAGGAGTCTTCCAACAGACAAGCTAAGGGTCATATACATCTCCGTCAATTGTGTGATTTATGTTATTCAGGTGCTTACTGATCCTCCTTGTCTACCTTAACTTTTTGTCATGGTCTTCATATATGAACTGCTTAGTTTAAGAAATTTTGGCTTCAATATGGTTCAAGCCATAAATTTGTTCCTTTGAAAACATTTTGAGTTTCTTGCTGATAGCGTAATGTGGCGGTTTTACATGTAAAAGGTGCATTTGGTTTCTTTGTCGAAATCCGGTTTTACGTGTAAAGAGATTTTCTGATGGTTTGTGTGTACTTTGCGGCATTTGACTTACTGATGGGCCTGGCGTAAGTTGAAATGCTGGCCTCATATTTGAGTTAAAAATCAGCTCATTCTTCTCCTCCAAATTCTGCGTTAAAGAGATAATGAAAACTTACTGGGGGTAATCAATTGTTAACATAATTAAACTTAATACTTATTTATGTTTTATTAAATTTGTTATTTAAAATATACCAATTTATATTTGATTTTAATTAAAATATTTTTATATAAAAATTAAAAGAATTTTATATATTTTTAATTTTAATAAAATTATCATTAAATTAATTAATTAATTAATACGTTAATGTCAAAAAGTAGATAGGAGAGTAAAATTAATTATTTAGAGTTAGTGCTTTGAAATTATTTAAGTTTCTTATTATTATTATTTGGCTTAGTTTATTTAAGTTTCTCATTATTATTAAATGTAATAAATACTTTATTTAAATCATTTAATTAATTTAAAGATTAAATTAAATTAAATAAATTATTTTTAAAATTATAAAATATATTAAATAATTAATATTAATACTTGTATCTGTGTAAGAATCTCAATCTCTCCACTGTATAGGGTCAGTATCTTCTAACTTAGCATCAGGTAGGCAATGCAGATTTGATTTACATGAACCAAACAAAGAATGCAGTGTAAATCGAAACGTTCAAGATTTTCTACTTATATCGAATGCTTGACCTGCTGCATAACGCAAACAAACCTACCCAGCGAATTCATGACCTACATTGCTTCAAATTGAATGTCATGTTTTATTTTAATGAAGTGGGGAATAAATTTTTTATATGACAGTGTAACATGCACAATTATTGTTTTGTTATAACTCATAAAGATGTAAGCAAAGCAAATATTAGCATTTAACACAGTAAGTTGTCTTCATTAAGATTACTGAATTAAAATATATTGGGAATGATACAACTTCTTAGACATGTGTTTTTGTTTGTCTTTTAAGTCAGCTAATCATTGAAGAATGCTGCATAAAAGCAACTTTATGCAACATAGAAAGTGATCTTACAGTTGGAAGTTGGAAGATAGTACGAACATTCTCATAAAGCCTTCATTAAAAGTATATTTGCATGGTTGAATTGTTAAAGTCAGAAGTACCTTTTGAGCTGTATAATAGTTAAAGTTATTCATAGAGAAGTATATACTTACAATGAAAACTATGCATGGTTGAGTTGTTAAAGTTAGAAGTGGTTACATTTTTACTCCTATAACCCACTTGCTTCTTCAGATAACTATCATCATTTTTGAATCAGGTCTGTATATGGGTTTATTTATGGATAAATGATGATGAGGTTTCTGAGTCAATTGGAAAGGTCTTTATTGCAGGTAACTCTATGATGATTATTCATTTTATTGAATTCATAGACATGTTTCGTTCTGACTTACAAGGCCTCTTTCTCATTTCCTTTTCATTTTTCAGTGGTATCTTTTCTAGCTGCCCTCGGTTTCTTGGTATATGGAGGAAGGTATTTTCTAGCATTTCTACTTTGTGTCATTGCATCTTGATCTTGCTTAAGAAGTTCTTGATGGCCCTAATTAATTCACAGGCTATTTTTCATGCTGAGGCGCTTCCCTATAGAATCAAAAGGGAGAAGGAAGAAACTTAATGAGGTGCATATGTTTTTACTGATCAGTAACTTTTTTGTTGAATTGTGATATTTGTGTTTCATTAACAATGACAAATTTTACTGAAATTAGCTCCATCTTTTGCTTTCTAGAACTTCTGGAAATATGCTTGCTTAGGAGATTGTTTGTATATAAAATCTTTGTTCAATAATCTAAGCTTATGGACAACCTAGTTTTAGTCATTTGAAAATCCATAAATGTTTTTGAAGTTATATCCAAAGAGTACTCTTGTGGGAGTGATAATAATAACCTAGGCAGCAAGACAAGCATTGACAAATTCCAGCAGATGTCAAAATTTAATCATTTATATTTTGTTATATTTTCATCCTTTTTCATTTCGCTTTTTTGTTATATGCACTTATTCCATATGCAGATGCCATTTGTATTATATCTTATGCTTTATGTAAATATGATAATAACGGTATGGACATGTGCAATCTTATCCATGTGCATAGTTAAGTACGCAACATATATGACTCTTTTCATAGAAAATATTATGTAAAACCATTGGGAAAACTCAACTCTATTGTCTCCTGAAGTACTGAAGCCCAAACCTTCTTTATGAGGCCTCATGATTGAGATAAGAGATTCAGATTGCAGTAAGAATTAGTGGCACAATTACTTTTTGAATAAGGTTTGGCAAGAATAGCTGGAGAACTCTTCCATTCACTCAAGACTTCAAAAAGAATTTCAAGTACTCCTGAGGATACACCGTGAGTGAATTTTCAGGTTTCTAAGTGGAAAGGGGATGTGCCATTGGACATACACTGAGCCTTGAAGTTATGTCTCAATTTTATGCTACGCATCTAGGTAGAGTTAGAAAAAGGGCAAGGCCTACGTTTGGTGCTGGCACACTCTTAAAATCAACAAATTTATGGTTTGGTAAGGTTCTGGATAGATCAAATACAAACTATGTATGATGTAATCAGATCTGTAAAGAGAACATCATCCAGAGTTTAGCCTTAATTTGAAGAGGCAAGGCTTGAGTTGGTTATGAGCAGGACCTTTCATTGATTCTGGGTTTGGTTTCAGTTATATACATCATTTTTGCTTCAATTCAGTTGAAATTATAATTATGCCAAGATGGGATCTGGATGGAACATAATCATATCTGGCATCGCTATTGTTAGGATGATCCAAACTTTGGCGGTTCATATTTTCTAATGAATTGACTTTTGTTTTAAGGTGGATGTTAGGTCAAATTTGAATTCCAGCTGTGTCTGATGTAGTTCACATTGGCTTACAACCAATTTAGGCCTAGCCAACTCGGGAAGCTAAAAATCAGGTAGCTTCAAGTTGAATAGTCATATAATCATTTGACTTCAGTGGTACATCAAACCATAGAAATTTCTATTGGAATGTCAGTCCAAATTTGAATCACTTTCCAATTTATAATTTTCTATTTTAGGCCTTGTTTTAGTGTTATTCAATTACTTCAATTAGAAAGATGGATTGAAATTTTCAAAGCAGTTTCGACCAATTAAATTTGAACTGGAACTTAAAATTATTTTCGGGCAAGGGCTTGTTCGGAAACAAATGGAACTCATCAGCATCACAGCTACAATTAGTTTTTTAAGAGCCTACATTATCAATCATACATTATCAATCATATTACTTGTTATGATTCTTTAATACTTGTGATCGTTTTTGTCCATCGAAAGTCATTTTATTTTCAATATAATGCCAGATGTAGCTTGCAAGTTGATGAGCACCAACTATCATTTTAATGACATTGTCTATTCTGTCAATTCCTGATTATATTACAGGTTGGATCAGTTACGGCAATATGTTTCACCTGCTTCCTTATAAGATGTTTTGTGGTAAGCGTTAATGATTTCATTATTTAATCTTGAGATAAATTTATGCTTGCTTCTGTCAGGTATTTTTCAATCATGTTTTAAAATAATTAGTAGTCTCATAATTCACGCTAATCATGCATATTATTTTCAAAATGGTTTAAAAGTGTCTTATCTACAAACAAGCTAACTTTTTTTTTCCCCGCATTTATGGCTTGTAACTTTCTTTGTTTGGATGGAGCGAGATCCACTACCTTCTGGAAATGGCTGGCAATTCCAAAGTCTCTAGTTTTTGTTCTTCTGTTTCCGTCTCAGAACAATTATCTTATTTTCTATTGGTAAATTTGTAAAACTAGCAACAAATTCTAAGTGGATGATTCGAGTTCCTTTTGACATGATTTGGCTGCTTCAAGATTTTCAAAACACATTTACAGTGTGGGAATTAATGGCTTTGGTGCGTGAAATGTATGAACATCTTTTTTTTTTGTTCTTCACAGTAGTTTAGAGTTTTGCCTGAAGAACATTGAAGATCTCCTTACAATTGATAGTTCTAAAACAGTTAATGAAATATTTGCTTCTCCAGCTATATTATCTGTTCCAATATTTTTACCTGTCCAATTTTCAACAAATAACTGCAGGTGGGTTTATCTGCATTTGATAAAGCTGCGTCGCTTGAGGTTTTAGACCACCCAATTTTGGACCTTGGATACTATATGGTAATTTGCACTACTCTATATAAACCATCAGCTATTATTCTTGTTACTATATTCTTAATATTTCATATCTATGCTTGAAAAACAGCTGACAGAGATCCTTCCTTCGGCACTTGTCCTATACATACTGCGCAAACTGCCTCCAAAGAGAGTCTCAGCGCAATATCATCCCATTCGCTGATGACTGAAGATCGATAAGCGTCAATGATATTCATCTGTTGAAATCCATGTAAAATTTGTTGGTCATTCTTGGTGATCATATATTTGCGGCTTCACAGGCATGCTATGGGGAATGCAATATATATTGTATTAGAGTAGCTTTCAGGATTGACTAGGATTCAGCTTTAGAGGTTGAATAGGTGGTTAGAAACCCATGTGACTACATTTCTCTTCTTTTCTTTTTTGTTCTTTTTTTTTATTATTTTGAGGAAATACTAGCTCTTGGTTCTTGAAAGGTTGTTGATGTGCATGTTGTGCATGTTATGAAGCTATTCACAAGCGACTAAGGTTTGCTGTGATTCATCTCTTGTTGATGTTGTTCTTGAAATATACTCTGTAATTGAACTCTTTTTACTATTTTTGTGTAGTCTAGTCTCTTTATGTATCTGCAGCCCTGTTCTTTAAAGACATTGGATGTTAAGATGCTGATACTTTCATTGGTTATTAATCTGGACATGAAGTAGGTCCGGTTGGATTGATTTATGAAAAATAATAATGTTAAAAGAATTCTGTAAATGTTTGTTTTATGTGTAGTGTCCAAGGTAATCTGTCAACCAGTTTTTTTTGTGTTTTTTTTTCCTCCTAGACTACAAAGAAATGTAGGAGCGAGCACAAGTGGAGCAAGTTGAGTTGGAGTGCGCATACACATGAATGCTGGAATTATTCACACACAATTACTACTTATACTTTTTGTGTTTTTATTTGTGATTTGAACTTTTATCATTTGTGAATGGTTGTAATGAAATCCGACTACTAATAGACTACTTGGTCGTTAGTATCAATCAGTTTGCTTTAAAATCTTTTTTCTAGATAACTCAAGCACCGAAAAACTGAAATATTTAAATTACAATGGTTTTACAATTGGTCATACGTTTAGGTTCTTCAGCAGATTCAATGGCCAGACAATTCATCACCAAGCATCAAATTTCCAAAGAAAAAATCATTAAAAAAAAAAGAGGGGGTAAAGGGAAATCTTGTTCTACAATAACCACTTTGCATATGCAACAGATGGTATAGTTTTGTGTACAAAGCCTAAATCCCACTGTCACAATGTTTTCCTAATCATCACTAGTCTTCTTATTATTATACTATTTTTGGACAATTTCTTATAAACACATGGAACTTGGATGGCATGCACAACAATGCTATCATCTGAAGAATGAATACAAGAAGCAAGTTGGTATTCAAGAACACAATAAACGGTTTTTAACAACCATCTGGTCGGATATATTTCGGAGGCAGAGATGGACATCTCTCATTCATGTGTGGATATGGCTCAATAGTATTGTAATCAGGTAGTTCCATCCTATACTTTCCTGTGATTTGACAGAAAGGAAGCTTAACATCGTCGTGTTCGTTGCACCATTCAGGTAATCGACTTGAATTATCTTCGAAAAACTTTAGGATATAAGCATCCTTTATCTGGAATTTCATGAAAAGCAGATGGTAAATACTACAGATACTAAACCTAAACTAACATAACACAACAAATAACAACTGGATTAGTTCCTAGCCTTTCAGGTGAATTTTAATGAATTCTGAAAGTTCAATATTGTCAATACACGAAAATAATTTAAATGATCGCATCGTCTTGAATTCGTGGAGGATTTTCAGATCAGAAATTTACATGGTTCATAGATGAAAAATTAAAAAGTAAAATCTTCCTATAAATTGAAATGCTCCATAAAAATAAATGATGGATTCATGTGCTAAGTTTTCCTTTCTTTATTTTGTGGCATAAAAGCTAATCTTCTCTTGGAGTGTGAAACATTCCTGCTTTTTAACAATACACTCTCAGTCAGAACACAAGAAATATTTAGCGCTAATATCTTTTAACATGTATAAATCAATCTATGTAGCTTATGTTGTGTTCCACACAGGAAAACCAGCTGTTCAATAAATTTAAGTAGATCAAACCAGTCTACTCAAGATGGAAATGATAAATATTACAAGAGTTACCTCTGTTATGTGCTTTTAAAGTTACTTATAAACTACAATTATTCTCCATTGTCCATATTTACAAGACACTGAACACAAAGAAATAGCAAACAGTCTAATCAGGATGAGGACTTTTAAGTTTTCTATCAAAACTTCCTAATTTACAATAACCAATAAAGAATGCATACAAATTTGGATATGCTGGATTTGCAGTAGTTGAAGAGCAAACACACTACCTAAATTTTTGCCAAAATGTCTTTTAAGAAATGATTTGTTCAAGTTCAAAGAAGCTTACAGTGAACTCTGTAGCTTGAATGGAGTCTGTAATGGGATGGAATAAGCCAGCTTGTTTATACATTTCAACAATGTAGGCAACACAAGAGGTTGATCTCCCATCAGCATAAAGCCAATCATCTTGTTCAGGAACTGTCAGCAATTCATCAAAAGATGAACCTCGCCTTTCAGCCTCAACTATTATTTCAGGCAGATCAAGACCCTGAAAATAATACAAAGGAAAAGAGTCATCAAAAGACATATTGAGGAATAAAAGACAAACCATGGTCCTACTTGATGTCAAAATTTACAGGAATCAGCTTCAAAATATTTAGTCCACCTTAGGAGCCTCCCAAGGGATTTCTTTCACTTGATTAAAATTATCCCAAGCAAATGACTGATTACATGTCCATGTACAAGAGAAAAATTGAAGTAAAAAAGTGAAGGCAAATAGCCATTGAATTATTAAGGTTGTCCATTCCAGTGAACTTATTATAGAAAAATCAAACAAATTAATTACATGGATCTGTTACTAATGAAGGTTTTCTTAAGGCAAAACCAGATATTTGTGACACAGAATATGTACAGGTTCTTTCATAGACAAAAGTTCTTCAAGTCTTCATGATAACTAGAACAAATATAATTTGTGATTCAAGATGATGCATAATTTTGAAGTAAAGCACCTAATAGTATTTTTTTTATCCTACGCTTGTTTAGTATTTAGAGGTTTTCATCATCCGTTACATTATTGCATTAAACTTCAAGCATGTCCAAAGAAAGTTGGAGCTCAAAATTATTATTACAAGAATAAATGATACAAAGAAAATAGCCTACTTTTGAAAAGGTTATTTTTTACGCATCGAAACTTGAGAATAAAAATTTGCCAAAACCTACAAGCAGACCTTGGTACCAAGTCGTTTGTTCAAGGCTTCGTTCCACAAATCAGTATAATTTGGCTGCAACTTACTCCACACAGTCATGATTGAAGCAGCCTGCATAGCATCAAAACCTTGTGAGATCTCAACAAAATGGGCAACTGTAAATATCAAATTTGCACCAGTAAGATGAGAGCCTAAAGAAGAGTGTAGGCTTAATGAATTCAGACTCCAACACTGCAGATTGTATCACAAATGTAGCTCATAGATTTTGATAAAATTCACACTCCAACCATTCTGGGAACAACCACTTTAAAAGCATGGACCGCCTCCTTCAATTACCTGAAGTGCTGGTTAGGTAAATATAAGGAGTGGCAATAGACACTAGTAACCCAGTTGCTAAAGAAACTTATGGTGTAGTGTACCCAAGAAAAATTACAGGGTTATCCAGGATTATGGGCCCCTGACAATAAGCACTAATATAAATCTCACTCTTGGTGTCTACTGGCCATAAGAATATCAGTAATTATAAGAACAGAAATTTAAAAATAAATAAAACCTGACTAACAATCAGGGCCCTCTCAGTATGACTGAATTGCACATCCAACTTCAAGGAATCGAACAACTCACATATTTAAAAACCATCCCTTAACTTGCATCATGTTTACTGTGACATGAGATGTTTTGACACAAGTAGTGTATATTGATCGTTCTATTTGAGTCGACAAAAAGCTAACTCTCCCTATGCACAAGCATACCAGCATATGGATTATATGTACATCAGGCCACTATAAGGACTACCTTTTAATTCATTTATTAAAGTTGTGTATTACACACATGATGAGATATGTCCATTGATTTAAGAATTCAGCAAACAATAGCCAATGTGATCATCTTACATCTCAATAGCCGGTGAATTCAACAAACTTGAACCCCTAACCATGGTCCATTATATTTATAAATCAAGACTGGAGGGCGCACCAACTTCGTCCTTGCATGCAACCAGAGCTTCTCTTATATTTCTTAAATATAAGAAAGCTTATTTGGAAAATTTATGAAGAGTCTGGGCTGCCTCTAAGGGCTGTAAGTGTGAACAAGTTTCAGTTCTTCGGTAGTTTTTTAAGTCCATATGCAAGATGATAATTAACTTTCATTAAGGATTATTAAGAAAGATTTTTCAAGTGTGCCACCCGAAAGCGCCTGACTAACTTTCTGCAAGTACCAGTTTTGCTGGGCAATAAAAGTTTCTCAAAAGGAAATTTAAAGATAATTTCTAAATGTATTTGAATCATTTGCTATTGGCATCTGAATAAAATATAAAGAGTTATTGTTTGCAAGAAGTAGCCCTAGACGAGCCAACTAATGAATATATGAAAAGAAAGAAATTGCTTAGTAGAAAATATACTAAACTCATCAAAAAATGGAAAAGGAAAGGAGATAACAATGTGGGAGATCATGAGTTCTGTTAATAAAAGGGTGTCGATGTTCCTAGCAACTAACCAAAGGTTCAACGTATCACCTATATCTAGATGATATAAGATATCCTTTATTAGCATGATTCCTACATCCATCTAATTTTCCATTGGTTAACAGTAATCACACAACCATATTCATATAATTCTCTATCTATCATGGCAACAGAACTTGAACGAGTTTAAAGCTTTGCTCAACAGGCATGCAGGTATTGAAGGTATAGCATTATTTTGACATAAATCAAATATATAGATCAATATAGATCCAGGCCCTAAATGGTCAGAATACTTACAGGCATTAAAGTGAGAAAAGACTAAAGAGAAACAGCACATTCACATATTTGCTTAAAAAAAATGCCAAACAAACACGCAAACCAAAACTAAAAAACAAAACTAAAAAACAAAACAAAAAAACTCATACCACATGAGCATCTAAAGGAGGTGGGTAGTTCCCGTGAATAGTGTCTATCCAACTAAATATCATATTATGGTAACCATAAGGTTTCCCTGACATGCTTCTAACATACTCCCATGCTGCAGTCACATTAAGTTTGGCCCGAATATCAGGGTGCAAAGGAAGCAATGCAATATGAGGATCTGCATCATCTTGTGCCAGCTCGAAGGCCCACCATTCTTCCCATGGTAACACAACTATAACAGTTTCTCCCTATAACATCAAAGTTGTCAATCAGAAACTAATTGGGTAATGCACAATGATTAAAAATATAAGATGTGACAATTGGGTAATGCACAATGATTAAAAATATAAGATGTGACACTTATTTATTTACTTTGTTCTAGTTGTCCTTGTGATGAGCATCATAACTTTAATTACCAACATAAATTTTGCTTTAAGGGTATTTGGAAATCTGGATAACCTGAGATTATGCAGTCAAAATGAAATTATCAAGAAACGAGCTATGTTGATGACAAATTACAGTTTTATAACATAGAAAAGTCTGAGAAGAAGATAAAATGAACCAGAGGTTGGTGAGGCACTTCCTCTATTCCCCACAAAGGGAGGACGACATGAGTCCAAGAAGTATTGGGGCTTAATATACATATTGGCAGCAATGGAATTGAATGTATTCGGATGATAGCAGGAGCTCATTTAGGAATGTATTTCAATTAATGGGTATAAACATAATCTATCAATATATTGAACTTATGTACACCCATGATGTTATAACCCAATAAGGAATGGTTTCACCTCACCTTGTCATTATCATGTCCAGACTCTCCAACCCAAAGCTTTCCTTCAGAATCCTTCAAACAAACGGCAGTATGACCAGCAAAAGATCCAGTTGCCCACTTCTCGATAGTCTCAAAACCACCCCAATGGCCACGAATTTTGGATATAGCCAAGAAATCTCCAGAGTGAATATCATCAACATTGATATTTGACACCCATGGCTGCGGGCGTTGCTCAAACGTTGCACCCATATGCTTCTTGAGAAAAGCAAGATTTGAATTCTCACCCCATCTACTATTTGAGAATAATGGAAAAACATCCCACAAAGCTTGAAGTGTACCAATCATTCCCGACTTCATAAGAAAGATGGAAACTCCATTTTGTTTCACCTAATTTTAAATTGAGAATAACCATTTCAAATCATTGTTTAATTACAAAATTATATCTCTGTAACTAACTGCAAGTAGAACTCACATATTCTAGCTCTGCTTCAGTTTCCCATTCTTTAAAATCCAAAGTATGTTCACGAGCCAAAAAGTAGTAATCCCATGTTACACGGTAAGGAGTCGCAAAAATGTACAAATCAATACAAGTCCAACTATGAGCCTTGCTGGCCTGCACAAATTAAATAAGAAGAAAAAAAAAAAAGTTTTCGTGAATTATACTTAGATGCGAATAATAGTAGATTTATGCAAAATAGATTGATGAAAACAACTTCTATTTGGATAACTCAGACAAAAAGAGATCATCCAAAAATGAAAATGGATTAATTAACAAACAAACAAAAAGCTCAACTGATATGGTTGGTAGCACAGTGGGAAAACAAAAAACAAAAGTAGCACCTTTGCAAATAAAGTTCCTCTGCAGATATAGTGAATGAAAGCGAACCATTCCTCATATTCAAATGTGCATATAAAGCCCAAAATCAAGATCTTTGAAACTAGAAAATTAAAAAGAAGGTATTTTGAATTATAATTCGAACAAAATTCCATAAGCACATAAATTCCCAAACCCCATCGATCATCATGAGTGATTTGTGCAAAAAATTAAAAACCCAAGATTTTCAAATACTCTGTGATTGAAATCAAATTATAACCTTGATGTGGAGAGTGCCGCCGCCAAATGGGGAAGAGCTCTTGTTGTGGAAAACCATCCAAGCGGTGTTGTTATAAAAGCAAGCGCCTTTCCAGTTGAGAGATGAGTTGGGAGAGGAGGTGGCGGCGCCAATGAAGGTGGGAAGGAGATCGACGGCGCTATGGAGGGAGCTGAGGATGGTCCAAGAGACCGGTCTGGGGAGCAGGGGAAGAAGATCGCTGGGACGAAACGGAGCCTTCCAAGGGCCATTGAGGAGGATTAGGGTTGGGAGGATGAGAAGAAGGAGCGGAGGAAGGAGGAGGAGCTTGGTGGCCATGGATTCAACGTGGGAAGAAGACGAAGATGGTTAATAGAGAGAGAAGCAGAGGATTTGGGAGAGTGTTAACGTATGATATATTTTTATGTAACCCCTTGTAAAACTTGATAATTATCAACACAGTCTCATAAAAATTATGTTTATTTATATTTTTTATAATTAGTTATTATATATTATTAGAAAAAATAGAGAGAAGAAAAAAAAAATATTTTTTACTTTCTATTTTAATAAAATTACTTTTTAGTCTCTGGATAGTTTCATTTTTCCCGTTCAGTCTCTTTGACTTTCCAATATTTCATTTAATCCCTCTTTTATTCAACTCATTTCCTTTCAATCTTTACCGTCAAAACCGGCAGTTAAGTTATGGTGAACGGTTAAGAATGCCCTTGTCTCAAAAAAGCAAAGAGTTAGAGAGATTTTTCTCTTCATGTCACATCTACTTTTGAAGAAAAGTAAGGCCAAATCCCAATGAAGCTTCAAATGTCATAACCTTTTCATTTTTTTTCCTACTTCTTCTCCATCTTGTTGTTGAAGCTTCCCCATTTTTTGTCCTCTTTTGATTCTTCATTGCCCTCCTTATTATTCTCTATCTTCTAGAGGCCGTGGAAAGAATTTTCTCAGGTTCATCATCGTCTCATTTTTTATTCTCCATCTTCTAAAGGTTGTGGGAAAAAACTTTCTTAGGTTCTTCATCGTCTCATCTTTTATAGTAAGACCGTAGTAACAGCCGATACCCTTTGGAGTTATTTCAAATTCCATGCAGGTGTTTATAATCAATGAAAACCTGATAATTATCAATATGTGTAGTAAACATTGTTAGTGATATTATCTGTATGATGCATTGTCACGCACGGACTTCTTCTCAGCAAGCATGAACGTCAATGTCGAGACTTTTCTGTCCCAACATCCTTCCACGGAGGCACTCAGTATTACTCAATCTTCACAAACATTTGATAGATGGACTTTAAAGTAGGCCAATGCTTTAACAATGCAAATCAGTTTAAAGATTGCCTTTGCAGTAACCCCATTAGACAAAATTTTGACTTTACATTTATAAAAAACGATAAACTTTTGGTGACCGTCAAGTGCGCTATTCCTGATTGCCAGTGGTGTGTGCATGCATCCAAGGAGGCAAGCGTAGACACCTTCCGGGTGAAGACAATGCAAGCAACACACATTTTGCGATGGAGACATTGGTACAACAGAGCACCCTAAAGCAAGCAAAAAATGTGTGTCTCACTATGTAATGCAGAAACTCAAAGAACAGCCATTGTATAGCGCTGTCGACATACAAAAAGACGTATTACAAGACCATGGTGTTCACCTACCATATAAGCGTGCTTGTATGGGGAAAGAGGTTGCCAGAGCCGGCATTCATAGTAACGAAGTAGCTACGATTTGCTTCTCTAGTATACGGATAAAGTAGTTGAGATGAATCCTGACAGTGTTGTCATCATTGAGAATGACAGTAAGCGATTTAAACGCGCTTTCTTCTCATTTTGGGCTTGTTTGTTGGGGTTCAAGCGGAGGTGCAGGCCATTATTTTTTGTTGATAGAACTCATGTGCTTGGCAAGTACGGTGGGATTCTGTAAGGTGCAACCGTCAAATAAGGCAATGAAGGTATTTTCCATGTAGCATTCACTATTGTTGACAATAAAACAGATGAGAATTGGACTTAGTTTCTTGCTACTCTTGGGGAGGCATTGTACGGTCAAGACGACTACGAGGAAGTTATTATATTCATCTCGGATTGGTCCAAGGGTCTTGTGAACCCAGTTGCGAGAGTCTTCCTCTCATCTCTGCATGGTTATTGTCAGCTCCATTTGGAGGCAAACTTCATAAAAACCAATGACAGACTTAAGAAAGCATTGAAAGAACAATGTTGAACAATAATTGTCAAAATTGCATACCCATACACATCTAAAGAGTTCGACGATGTAGTCAGTGAACTTGTGTTTATTTCGGGCGATGCACACACTTGGCTGTTATACAAGTCCAACGTTGATCATTGATCTAATTATTTGTTGAAGGGTATTCGGTGGTGCGAGATGTACTCGAATATAACAGAGTCTTTCAATGCTTGGATCAAAGAGGCATGACATCTACTAATAATGAGCATGGTCAATTCTATAAGATTAGATTAAATCTACAGTTGAGTGTTTTTCTGTGTATTAGTAAACGTTTGTGTGTAAACTCTTACGTTAGTGTGTAAAACCATTTGTTCCTGTGTAGTACTAGACGTATATGTGTAGATACCAATGTTAATGTGTAATACTATTCATACTTGTGTAGTAGTTAACGGTAATATGTTAAATAGTATACACAGGTATTCTAATCTTACACCGGTATAATATATCTTACACAGATATAGCATAGTTTACACATAAAAGGTGTACAATACACATAAAGTAGGTATATTACACAGTTATCATATATTATACGACTAGCAGACATTAAACACAAGTGGTAAAAATGAATGGGAAAGATACATATCAAGACGCTAATAATTGTTATTTCTTGTATAGAAGATTCACAAGAGAATAACTAACCTGTCAACTCGGGTGTTCAAGTAATGCGAAATGGCTACTTGTTCCAATTGGTTCATCCTCTTGAAACCTGCAAAGTTCTTCTTTAGTGGTAGGAAACCTGGTGGGCTCTTCACTTGTAGCTCATGGTACACCTTCGCTCTTGTTGGACGCTCGTATGACACTATTGCAAACGAGTTGTTTTCTGTGTTTCATTCTTCACTTTGGTGAGGGATTCTACAAATACGCTGACTTCTTATAAGGCCTTCATTTTAGTATCTAATACATCAGTTAAACTGGAGTCAACTGCAAACATTCTCTTATGGGGGCATTTTTTGGACCACAGGTCCTCGTAGTTCGTGCTCCCTTGGGTGTGGCTTTCTTGGGTGTAGCTTTCTTTGGCGGAGCTCTCTTCAGTGGGGCCTTCCTTATTGGGGCCATCACTAGGGCTTTCTTAGGTGGAAGCTTTTCCAGAGATAGTTTGGTAAGGCCAACTTCAGTTATGTTTGCCTTAGTCGTACAACACATTACGTGTCTTGGGGGTGTCTCAACTTTACCACCTTCAGCGGTGGAAGTCACTACAACAGAGGCAGGAGCCGAGGCCTCATGAATAGGATTTTCATTTTGCGGGGTTACAGTAGAGGGTATTTCATCTCAGGTGCCGTCGGTATCAGGAAACTCAGCGGGCATTTCTAAAGTGTACATTTTCCAACTTTGGTCAGACTAGCCTCTCCAAGACCACACTACTCACTTTACCCTTATACTTGACGAAGGAGGAGAAGAGCGATTCGTTGCTTCCCGCTAGATGTTACAATCCGGTGGCAGTAACCTTGAGACGGTCATCTGCCGCCTTTCATCCATAGCGTTGCGCTAATCTAAATGAGCACGCAATTCATGAAATTCCTCTAACACACACTGTAATAAGTTGCACACATCATCGTTATCTCCCTGTGAATGAAGGCGAGAGAATTTTGGTGGGTTGACTTGGGGGAATCCTCCCATAATCGCTTTCTTGCCGGCTCTGGGCTTGGTTTTCCAAAAGTCTCCATGGGGAGCCTGATTTTTTTAAGTAGGCCTGCTTGGTGAGGAACGTTATCCAGCCCTTTTCTTTCTGTCACCCACTTCGAACGACCTCTCAACAATTGCTTGTGGGTCTCCCGCCTGGCAACGCCAATCAATCTATTCTTCTCATCATTAGTTGGAACAAGTTCAAAGAACTGCAAAACTGGTCATATATTACACAGGTAAGTCTTATTATACACGTGAAAGATTTATTATACAGAGGAAAGCATAAAAATACACACGAAGACCCTATTATACACACAAAACCATTATTGTATACACACCAATAGTTTTATACACAGAAAAAGATTGTTATACATATGAAAATGGTTTACACAGAAAAATAATATTATACACAGAACACCATTATCATACATAGGAAAAAACTCATATCACATATTTTATCAATATGGTACATAGGTATATGACAAACTTTTTTTTTTTTAAATATAAGCGACTTCAACAAAGGACCAATTGATTGAAGCCGCCTTGATGTAACTATTTTACCCATACCACATTATTCGGGGTGTCCTTCGCAGACGTTGTTTCTTCACACTGCCTATTATCTCGTAAAACCATATGATGAGGGCAACGACGCACCTTTTTAAATAACATGTGGCAGTGTAGTTTCCTTTGCACCGCAGTTGTACTCATGCGGCAGTCATTGGGAGATCACCCATCAGCCATCTATGAATACCATGGGCCCAAGCATAACAGTCTAGTGAGTCCTTAAGAAGCTTCACAAATGTCAGCTCCTCACCGTCTTTCCTTCACACAAGCTTGAATAGGTTGTGTTTAATTGCGTCACAGTGATGGTTATGCATTTTATTGAAAAATGTCTGCTCAAACTCACATTGGACCCTCTCGTGCTTGAACGATACAATATCTCCTTCGCAGTGTAGCCCGAGAATGAGTGTCACATCTTTTGCCCTAAATGGCAGCATGCTCTCTTTATCTTAAAACGCTGGCCGCAATCATCATACACCTGCAGCAGCACGTCAAGCACCCCTCTCTCCTGCATGACAGGTGGGAGATCCATCAAATAGCAAAAAGGCGTTTCTCAGAGTATCTCCCAACGCCGCCTGTTCATTTCTTTCTTCAATGCGGCGATCATTTCACAACAAGAGCAATATAACACCGTGTATTTACAAGTGTCGTCAACATCTTCTGTTGTGAAAAGAAAACACACACAATACATCAATATCTTAAACACGAACACCTTATTTTACATAATAAGCGAAGATAATATAAAGTATAATAGACAAAGTAAATGAGAAACTTAAGCAAATACACATCATGAAATGCCGTATTATACACAGAAAGGAACCAATGCTATAAAGGAGATAAAATCCAAACTGTAAACAAAGGAGATAAATATTCAAACACCACACATAGCATTATCGTCATCCTGCTTGAACGATCTAGGTATGTGTTCTCACCTCTCGGCTGAGATTTTCCTTAGAGAACTTCTTCAACAGGTGGTCTTGAACGAGAGATCAAAGGATTCAGAGAAGATGAAAGATGATGCTCACGAGTAAAATGATTGCAGGAAAAAGGTTCTCCACCGGCTTCACCACGATATGTAGAAGATGAATAGTTGTACTTGGAGAAAGGGTTTCACGGATCCCAATAGTTCACAAATCCAACCGTCCAACTGTGGACGATTACCGAGAAGATGGAGGGCATTCTCATCATTTCACGCGGCTGGAGAAGTTTCTCCACTCATGGGGGCACTCTGGTAATTTCCACTGGCAACTAACCACCCCCCGCCACCATTTAACACCATTCGGGAAACGGGAAATCTGGACTAAAAAAAAGAAAATCCAATAAAAGAGGAACCTTGAAGGAAATAGGAAGCTTGCAGGGATTTATAGAGAAAGAACAAACTTCTAATGGACTATTAAATAATTTCCTCTTATTTTTATTGAAATGTATAAACAATTTTATCATTTTTCGAGGGGATACCAAAAACAATCACGGAATATACTAGTGAGATCTCACAGTCACGTGTAAGAGAAGTAAAGCTATTAAGTTAATAATAAATGTAACTGTTTTCCGTCGGTACACGTGGCGAATTAGGTTTGCTTATAGATAATAATTATGTAAAAATTTTAGAAATAACAATATTAATGATCCTGTCATTTTCCAAATATTAATTGTTTTCTAGTTCTAGTTTTCTTTTAGTTATTATTTTGGGAATTATTTTTAATTTTTTTTGGTTGAGTTATAATATTTTAACTCTTTTTACCATTTTGTTTATATAAAATCTTTTTTTAATACATATTAGTATATATTAGATATAGAATATGAAAATATTTTTTATATTTAATAAAACTCAAAAACTGTTTTATTAAGATGAATTAAATATTTTTTAAATCAATGATTTATCTAATTTATTTAAAAAATTAAATATTTTTTATTTTGATATAAATCCATCATTTATTTATTAAAATAAATTATATTCATTAAAAAAGAGATTATATGTATAAAAAATATTTTAGCATATTAGGTCAACAAAAGTTGTTCAAAAATATTAAATTAAATTAAATTAAATTAAAAATGACCGTTGTAAGTAAAATAAATCAGTATGGTAATTTTGTTATTGTTAGCATTGTAAATACTAAAAAAATAAAAAATAAAAATAAAAATATTGCAATTTTTAAATAGATAAAAAAGAATTTTTGCCGCAGAAATGTTTATACTTATATGTATGTCAGGTTGGTGTATCTATATATTCAAAATATAAAAATCATTTCATAAAAAAATAATAGCTCAAGATATTCAAAACTTATATGGTTCTGTATAAAATTCTAAATTTTTAGGATGTAAAATTTTCAATTTCCTATGAAATTTCAGGAAGAATGTTGAATTATATGACTTATAATAAAAAGACTTATTGCAATTAAAAATAAATTCAGGAAGAAATTATGATAAATAATTTGGCTATTTTTTGAGTATGATATGTAAAAACAAAAAAATAGATTAAAAATAATAGGCATAAAAAGACTTAAGTAGTTGTATATATATATATATATATATATACAATTGAAATATGAATGATAAAATTGAACCCTCAACTTTTAATTGGGAGAGAAATGAAATCCCAACTACTCTATTGCAGAAATAGTTGTATATAATGTTCATAATGTATAATTACTTTTATAAATAATTATAGCTTAAAATTTCTAAAAACATTATATAAAGATGAACCATATACACTTTTGTATAAAACTTTAAATATTTAGAATGTAAAATTTTCAATTTCCATATATGTGTGTGTATATATATATATATATATATAAGAAATTTTAGTAAGGAATGTGGAATTCAATGTTTATATGTATGTGTGTGTGTGTATATATATATATCAATATATGCATCCTAACCAACTTTTTTTTCTTACAAACTTAAATAAATTAAATAATTAATTTAAAAAATATAATATTAAAAACACCCACCTAAAAATTAATATGGACAAATAAAAATAAACATCTACACATCTATACATAATATTGAAACAGATGTAAAATATGGTCATTTCAACAAACAAATTTAAATATTTTTTTTATATTTAAGTTCTCATTCATATTAAATATGATATTAAGAATTAAAAAAATTAATTACATTTATTTATCTGCACAATAAATATCTATTTCCATGCGAATTTTCAAAGTCAAGTTATACCAATAATTTTCATTACATACAATATTATCTCAAAACATACAAAAATTGCCTACTTTTATATATATATATATATATATCACAATTACTTTACCTATCTCTCAAAGAGGAATTTTTCAAGAATTACATGAACAGAGCACTAATCACCACTTTAAAAACATCACCAAAAACCAACAACAAAAGAAAAAAAAAATAAATAAAAGAAAAGAAAAGAAAAACAAATGAATCAGTCCACCATCACCACCATGTTATCATCGTCTTCTACCTCCATCCATTCAATACTTGGGTCAACCCAGGACCTGGGCCTCACACCGAGCTTGAAGAACAACACCATCTCCAGCACCTCAAACACTTTCATCCCATCCAACACCTCATTCCACATCCCACTCACAATGCAATAGTTATTACTGTACGGCGAGCGGTGATGCTTGGCATGCTTTGAGCGAGACACCAACACGCCGGCATCCTGCAAGGCAAGCACAACCGGAGGAAGCCGGCTCTTCTTCTCATGAGCCCAGGCGTGGAACTGCTGGCTGAACATGATGCAGCCGGAGCAAACACCAATGAAAGCAAGAGCAGTGGGGTTGTCACTGGCGGCAAGGTGGAGAGGAAGGACAGTGAAGGTGATGGCACGGCCGAGGGCGTGGAGGTTGTTGGCGAAGTGGCGGTGAGTGATGGTGGAGGGGTGTTTGTGGTGGCCTTGGAAAGCTTGGATTTGGGAGCCGAGGAGAGGGGTGGAAGAGGAGCCGTAGTTGTCGATGGACCAGTGGTAGAAGCCGGTGGCGAGGTCGGCGATGGAGAAGGCAAGGAAGGAGGCGCAAAGAGGTGGGAGAAGATCAAA
The DNA here is from genome assembly GCF_009730915.1 of Dioscorea cayenensis subsp. rotundata. Classification (NCBI taxonomy): domain Eukaryota; kingdom Viridiplantae; phylum Streptophyta; class Magnoliopsida; order Dioscoreales; family Dioscoreaceae; genus Dioscorea; species Dioscorea cayenensis. The sequence continues at coordinate 5,759,339 of NC_052489.1, forward strand.
TGAAGAAGAAGAGGTTAGGGAGATGGTGAGGGATTTGGCGATGGGAGTGAGGAAGGTGGCGCAGCCGGTGGTGAGCCAGAAACGGTGAGACCAAGTGGAGTGGAGGGATTGGTCGGAAGTGGAGACCTTGGGAATGGTGGTGGTGGTGGAGAGAGCATGGTGAGGTTTGAGAAGGTGGCAGCGTGGAGTTATGATGCTGGACATTGGAGGAGAGGTTGGAGAAATTAAGGAATTGGAGGAAGGAAGAGTACTAGCTACTGCATGGGATGATGATGATGATGATGATGATGATGGAGGGAAAATTGTTATTGTTATTGTTATTATTATTTGTTATTTATTATGAAAATAAATAAATAATTGAATGAAAAGATGAGGAGGAGGAGAGAGAGTGTGGTGGAGGGAAAGAGTACGTGGGACTAGGTTTAACAGAAGGTGTGGATGTGGGGTATGTGGGGGAAGGAAAGGTGCTTTTTGTTGAGAGGGTTTTTGTGGAAGGAGATAAGTGTGAGGTGGGTGCTAGAACATCACCAAGAAGACAAATTTTAAAAGGAAGAAAAGCTCATTTGTTAGTATTTTTATTTTATTTTATTTTATTTGTTTTCTTAGGAAGAAGAGGGATATTCGAATTTAGTGGAATAATATACTTGTATAATTTAACCAGGAATGGTTTGTTGTATATGTATCATTGTCATTGTGAATATTGGGAAAGTCTTGAAGTGATTTTTGTATAGTATTTAATTTTAATAATTTAAATAAATTTATTGAAGTAGTATACATTTTTGTAATATAAATAGTTGTTGTGGAAAACTGTCACGAGCTCTATATTACTTGCATTTTATGGGTTTTTTTTACGATTAAATGTAATGACTGATAATATTATATAAGGATTATATTTTTTTTTGTAAAAATTGATCATTTACATATATTATTTTAATTAAAAACTAAGTCAAGTTATATACATATAATGTTACCGTCCACGTGAAAGGACCCAAAATTCATAGCTTTTTTATTCATCACAAATATATATTTATCAATCATTTTCAAGATAAACTCATTTGTTTTAAATATTATAATTAAAATAATAATTCTTCACCATGCCAAATGGCTTTTGGTTCAATTATATTCGGCATCTAAGTATATGTGCTTGTTGCACTTCAAATATATATATATCCTTCACCATTAATAACAAAAAAATCAAGGAAGCTATACATAATTATGCTATTTAGTAGGTAGTTGGTAGTAAAAATTAGATTTGATCCTGCCCCAAACCTTTTAATCCCTAATCTTTAATTTCCATCCCCATGGTTCAATCTTCGTTGAATTTGAACAAGAATGTGACTCCTTTTAGGCTTTCTCTGCCCCATTTATACAATTTTTATATGGCATTATTATGGACCCATTTCTTATGGATTTTTAATGGTCTATACTAATTAACCAGAAGTTGAATTTATTTGTAATAATTTTGTTTTACTTAGGTATAAATATCAAAATGGTCCCTCTATTTTTTGTTTTCCGCCCTTTTAGTCCCTTTAATATAAAATCCGCCCTTTTTGGTCCTTGTATTTGCACATTTTTCGTCTTTTAGTTGTAAAATCCGCCCTTTTGGTCTTCGTATTTACACATTTTCATCCTTTTTAGTCCTTCTAATTCATCAATTGGAAGGACCAAAAGGGCATATCCGTTAATTAGAGGGACAAAATAAAAATAAAAATGTGAAAATACGGGGACCAAAAAGGCGAATTTTATATTAGAGGGACTAAAAGGGCGAAAAACGTAAAATAGAGGGATCATTTTGATATTTTGACCTTTTACTTATAATTGTTATAGAATTCATTCCAAGTCTGTCCCAACTTCTTTTTTTAACTTTAGGCATTTTTGAAAATGTATATATATGTGGTCACCCTAATTGTCTTGAACTGTTCTAAAATCCTATGATAAATATTTTTGGAAACTAGTTATGAACTACACTAACTCAATGCGAGACATGGAGTTCATCTATTAAGTTCTTAATCTTGTTGATGTGATGATGCTTTTTTGATATTTGTGAGAAAATCCTATTGAGTGCATATGATCTGGTTGGCTGACTAGTTAAGTATCTCAAAGTTATTAACCGATTGTGACTAAGTTGCTAACAAATGCATTTGTATTTTCAGTTGGCCTATTTCAACAACTACTTTTATTACTCTTCTTTTAGTTTAATATTTGCAAGCATGTCATAAAAAGATGTCAGTTATATGCTAGTTCCATCTTGATTTTCTTGAATGCTTGGAGATTAAGATCTTTTTGCCATGTTCCAGTTAATTTTTATTATCATCTTATGTAACATATATATGAGCTAAGAACAAGCTAGATCAAAATAGCTGAAGACAAGCTAAATCTCATTAAGGAATACAATCTTAAATTTCAATTAAAACTATTGAAAAGCTTGAGCTTTTAAGAAAGAGAGGTTCCAGCTAAAAGACAAGGCCCTCCATGCTTACCAGGCCCATGCCTATAGGTATACAAAAAGAATATAAAAAGAATAATTTTATTTTAACCTTAAACCTCAAGATGGGAAACATGTTTAGTTTGGAGGTAAGCTCATGGAAGAGATTAGGTGGATGTGACTTACGGAAGATATTTGCAATCTAATTAAACAGTTAAACAAGTTAACTTAAGATGTAAGATCCTACAAGGAAAGTGCTAATGGATAAAGTGACAATAAATCTCTATATATTTGGTTTGTGTATGGAAAATATCATTATGTTCAATTTGAATAACATAGTATTGTAGCAAAAGAGAGTTATTGCATACGAAAAAAGGAACACAAAGATCTTGAAGTAGCCATTGCAACCACACAAGCTACAAGATGTTGTCACCATGAGCTTAATACTTAGCCTTAGTGTTGGATCTGGCAACAACAGTTTATTTCTTGCTTCTACATGAGATTAGTGAATACAGAAAAAAAAAGGTTACTTGTGGTGAATCTTCACTCTATCGGATTACCAACCCAGTCAGCATCAAAGTATTCCCTTAGTTCTATAGGTGAATGAGAGGAGTAATGGAGACCATGAGATAGGGCTCCCTTCATATAGCAAAACATGTAAAGTACAATTGCATAGTGAGCATTCTAAGGAGCAACCATAAATTAATTACTAACTACATGTACCACATGAACTATGTTAGGACAAGTTATTTTGAGGTAGGTAAGACTCCCAACTAACTAACAATAAGGAGTGGGATTATCCAAAGATTTACTATCTAATGGCTTGAATTTCTGATTTGCCTCAAGAGGAATTGAAGTAGCTCAGGCATTTGTGAGCCTTGTTTGAGATAGAAAATTTGCAGCATATTTTTACTTGGGAGAGAAAATAGCTAGAACCATTAGAGGTAACCTCTTGCCCAATGTAATAAGTGAGACGACCAAGATTTTTTATCTCGAGTTTTTGGCTAAGATAGTTCTTAAGTTCAGTGATGGCTTGAAGATTATTTCCATTTATAATCATGACATCAACATAAAGCAATGAAAAGATAGATCCATATAAAGAGTGATGAATAAAGAGAATATGATTACAAGAACCAAAGCTAAAGCTAAATTGAGTTGCAATAGTACTGAACTTAGCTTTGGTTAAGATCACGTAAGGCTTGGTAAAGATGGCATACCTTGTTAAGAGGATGATCATAGCTAGATAGAGGTTGAATGTATATCCCTTTAGTAAGATCTCCTTTGAGAAAGGTATCCGTTTGAAAGAGTCACTTAATCTAACAACGGCTACTACTGGTAAGTTATGAATAAAGGTAATACGAGCATTGGGAGCTAAAGTTTCTTCATGATCAATGTCATACTCCCAGGTTTCAGGCAATTAACAGAGCTTTATAACATTCAATAAAACGAAGGTTGTTTGGTTTTAATTTTGTAAACTTATTTGTAGCTAATAACTAACTTACCAAAAGGCAAATTAACCAGTCCTAAGTACGTGTCTTTTCTTAAGCCTTTTATTCTCAACTATTGCTTGCTACCCAAGAGTTGGACACTGTATCTTGGAAAGTATTAGGTTCATGTGAATAAACAGTAGTAGAATAACAATGGTAATCATGAAGGTAATAAGGCGATTGACGTAGTACAGTAAAGCACCTTAAGTATGTAGAATCAAAATGGGAGGACTTTGACTCTTTGGACACGTGGAATACTACATCCACTACAAGAAAGTAATAATTTACCCACGGACAATTCTGTTGGTAACATTATAAAAATCCCTAGGTAAATTTGTTTACCCAGGGAATACCCAGGGATTTGAGGCCCTAGCTAAATTGCTCGTGGGTAAAACATTACACATGAAATTTCTTACCCCTAGGTAAATTACCCACGGATCAATCTCTGGGTATATAATTGATATCCCTAGCTAATTAACTCATGGGATTTGATAAAACACCAAGAATTACCTATGGATTAATCCCTAGGGAACCTCTAGGTAAATGTCCCCACGAAACATCCCTGGGTAAATATTAGGTAAATATATCTTTAATAATATAAAATAACTCTGTAAACCCCACGGATCAATCTCTGGGTATATAATTGATATCCCTAGCTAATTAACTCATGGGATTTGATAAAACACCAAGAATTACCCATGGATTAATCCCTAGGGAACCTCTAGGTAAATGTCCCCACGAAACATCCCTGGGTAAGTATTAGGTAAATATATCTTTAATAATATAAAATCTCTCTGTAAACCCTGGGTAAATATTCTATTAATAATATAAAATTCCTGAGTAATCCCTGGGTAACGCTTTTATGAATTATATAAATTCCCTATGTGATGCCTAGGTAATTCTAATGTTAAAATTTAAAAGTTCTTGGGTATTCGATAAGCAATTAATTGATTCTACATCCATTAAATCCCAAATTCAAATATTATTTAAAAATAGCAATCTCTAATATTTTTATAAATTATATTATAAATAAAATATAGCAATGCATAAGTATTTAGGATATCAACAATACCACTACATAAGAATGTAAGACATCAACAACAATTAACAATACAAAAAAATAACCAAAGTTAGACAAGAAACATAAAATAGCAATTAAAGTACAAATATTTATAAAAGTCCAAGATCTTCACTACCATCTCCATCTCCATCTCTTGTGCCTTCACACTCCTCTGGTTGATTGTTACTTGCATTTTGTGTTCCATGTAGAGGAGGCATACCAATGTGATTACACAACATCTCTATTGTTCTTTTCAAATCAACTATCAAATTATCTTGAGCCTCTATCTTCTTTTTCATAGTTGCCAACTCATTTTGAAGCTCCTCTTGATTTTGTGACTCAAAAGAGCTAGCACTTGATTTGCTTGCATTTGTATTACCACCACAATAATAAGATGCTTGAGATCCAAGACCATACACCCTTCTCTTTTTCTTACCACCAACTGCCTCATAATAAAGTGCGACCTCATCTATTGGTTGAGCATTGTCATTTCTAGATCCAGAAATTGCTTGAGGTGCTCTCAAGCTCAATACTTTATCCAATATGCATAATATAAAATATATAAATAAATAATTACAAATAAACTATGAAAAGTAAAATGAAAAAATCATGATGATTTAAAAGACTTTAAAAACTTACATTGAGTGATTTAGACTTTTCATCAATAAAAGTTTGTCCATCATACTTCTTAGTATGAGTAAAAAGAAACAACTCATGTGGTGCAGGCATACAACCTAATGAAGATGCCTATAATATACACAAAATATACACTTTAGCTATGATTATTTAGTTAACAATAAAAGCATATGAAATTTTAGACATTAATAAAAAAACATATGTAAACATGGTTTGTCCATCATGCTTTTTAGTGGTATAAATTTTTTTTAAAAAAAACCACTCATGGTGTGAACACATCCATCCTAATGAAGATGCTTATAACATTAACAACATATACATTTTGACTATATATAATCATTTATTTAACAATAAAAGCATATGTAAGTTTAGACATAAATAAAAATAAAGCACTTTACTTTATAGTACAACAAGCACAAACTCATATAACATGCATGTTAATTTTATTTATATTACAACCAACACAAATTCATTCATCATACAATTAAATTCTATTTATACTTACAAGTCTTTTGCAATGTTCAACATTGGATACTAACCCTCCATTATGAGATGACGGCCATGCAATGCTCCTCCAATTATTTGAATTTTTTTTTTCATTTTATCTTAAATTCAGGTTTATCCCAAGAGGCTTTCCAATGTCTCCAAACATCGTCAGACATGTATTCTGGTTTCTTTTCAGAATTTCTTATATCTCGCAAAAAATCACTGTATCGTTGTGAAGCTTTCACAACCCATGCCACCTTCACTTGCGCCTCCACTAAAGAATCCCACACACAATGCTTCTAAAAAACAATAAACTTGTTGATATTCGATAATGAAAATGTAATGAAATAAATAACTTGAATTCAAAATAAAAATATGCTAAACTCCTCAAAATAAAAATCTTTTGTAGCTTGTGAAATTGTATTCCATATGTACCCATTAGTATCCACCTTTTGCTTGAACAGCTTTGTTATCACATGTGAACATTTGCTAGAGGGTTCTAACCTGTTATAATCATAAACATGTAAATGCATTCATATACTATAACATATAGTCATATTCTTTTAAAAAAAAATACTTACAATCCATTCACAACCACGATGCGAAGTCTACCTCCATTAGTTGTTGCATCAACTGGATCATTACTAGCTTGGGATATAGTAGGAGTTGAAATTGTATGATTTGGGTCATTGTTTGCAATATCACATGATGCATTTACTGGATTAGGGGTCTCAGTTGCTATATCATTAAGCTGAATGGAATTTAGAGGATTTGTTAAGTTTTCTTCATTTGTAGGATTAGTGTGCATCCCACAAAAGTACCTTTCTCCTCTATATGACCCTATCCTTCCTTTACCTCTAGGCATGTCTACAAAAATGACTAAATTGACATATATAAATTATAAATCTAACAATAATAAATAAATTCAAATAAAGCATTGCAAATGCATAATAATATCATAAAGAAAAACTTTAAAAATGCTACATAAAGTTAAAAGCAAATTATACTCGGTACATTAAAATAAAACATGACATAGAGAATACTACATAAGGTTTAAAGCAAATTATATTCAGTAGATAAAATAAAACATGACTTGGAAAATGCTATGTAAGGTTAAAAGCAAATTATATTCAGTGCATTAGAACTAAAATAACACTATTCACTATCAATAGACATGTTATCATCTTCATCATCTTCCATTTTTGTTTCTTGCCAATCAAGTTCAACTGCATCTTCTAAGTCAACATCATCATGTCCATCATCTACATCAACAAAAGCACCATTTGAATCATTTAAAGGTATTATTGCATCATCAATCGTATCAATCGAATATACTTCTATTGGAATGGAAAATCAGTTATAGGGATATCAATAACTGTTCTCGATTTAATTCTACACACAGCCCACCAGTCAACCTTGTCACGCTTCATACTTGGATAAGGTGCGTAATATACTTGAAATGCTTGTTCCGCCAAAATGAAAGGTTTATATCTGTTAAACCTTCTTTTATGGTTAATATCAACAAGATTGTAGTCCTTATGAACTTTCTTCCCAACATTTGGAGTTGGATCAAACCAATCACACTTAGGAATGGAAGTGGGGCGGGGCGGGGAATGGGATCCCCGTCCCCGTCCCCGCTCTCTACGGGGGCGGGGATTCCCCGGTTTAAAATTCCCCGCGGGGAAAAATCTCCACTGCTCACTCCCCCACGGGGATCCCCGCCCCACGGGAAATCCCCGCCTGGCCCAAAACATTGATATAAAAATTTTCTGTAAATAACTATAATATTTCTAATGCATTTATGTTACACATATGCTAAAGATACTATATACAATTGAAAATAAAAAATATAATATATGATGAAATAAAATAAAAATTCTCAACCAAAGGCTTTTTTTATAACATACGCATCATATATAAAATAAAAATTCACACAAAATATTTCTCCTAACAAGTCATAATATAATGTTTGATGAAACAACAACATTAAGGTACAAATTAAGTAATACAAATAACATAAATTTTAAAATTAAATTAAAATTACAAATCCATTAAATAAAATTCATAATGCAAAACTAGCACAATAATTTCATGCTTCCATCAATTTGTTTCCTCTTTCTCCAAATCATTTATATTAAGAATCCAATTCCACTACCACTAGCATCTTGACATGATAACTCCTCCTTCAATAATAAACAAAATTGTAAATATATAATAAGATTATAAATAATATCAAGATTAAAGATAAAATTTTATAAAAAATCATATTTACCTCATCATTCTCATCCTCCACTTCATCAAATGTAGAACAAATAGCTTGAATTGTTGACCATAAACATGAATCTTCAAAAATAAAGAAATACATAAATAAACAAGTAATTTTTTCACAAATAACATTAACTTAATAGAAATAAATTCAAGTAATAACATTAATTTCAAATTTATTGTTACAATTATATTTAAACTTAGTTATTTTAAATTAAGTTTCTATTAAATATGAAAGTTATATATACTAAAACTTATTAATAACTAAAAATATTAACAAATAAATATTTATTGATTATATATATATATATAATATTATATTAATGTTGAAATAATCTTTAATAAATATAATAAAAATATATAATATATTTTTTCGGGGAATCTCCCCGGGGAGCGGGGCGGGGGGACCATTCCCCACCCCCACCCCGCCCCGCTAGGCGGGGAGGAATTTTTCCCCGCTCCCCGCCTCGCGGGGGGGAGTTTCGAGGAATCCCCGCCTCATCGGGGCGGGGCCCCGCGGGAATGGGGATTCCCCGCCCCACTTACATCCCTAAGATTCACACTTGACGAGGACAACTTTTTTAATTAGAAGTGTTGGATATTCTAATTCAATAATTTCTTTTAAAATACCATAATAATCACTTGATATCTCACTGTAATTAGAACCTTTGATGCACACTCCACTATTGATGGTTGATTTTCCCACACTATAATCGCTTGTATGGAATTTAAACCCATTGACAAAATACATGGGATAATTGATCACATTCTTTAAAGGCCACAAAGCAACATCCTTGATGATTTGACTAGTGACATTATTGTTTGGATCATGTACCTATTAAAAAAATATAAAACCAATATCCCGAAAACATAAACAATGATAAAAGAATTATAAGTAATAATACTTACATAACATTGAAACCAATTGGAAAATTCAGTCTCAAGCTTAATATCAACTTGCTCATTAATCATATTTGGCACATTTACCTTTAATTCTTCCACAACTATCCTTCAAATTAAAAATATTAATTAATAATAATTAGTGTAATAGAATTATATGTTTATTGAATTACTACCAAGAAGCTTACTTAACATAATTTTGAACCTCATCACAATTTAACAAGTCATAAGTTACTGCATCATTATACTCATCAGTCAACCATCTTGATTTTTTTCGCTTATAGGATCGACTGGGATAAGTAAATATAGAAATATTTCCTTCACATGTTTCCATCTCACCTCCGTCAACATTACGAGGTACTTTTCTTAATTTTGTGTTAATGTGAGACTCAAAATAATGAGAACAAAAGGTAGATACTTCTTGAACCAAGTATGCATTGCAAATTAAACCTTCAATTCTTGCTTTATTGGTTACTTTTAACTTCAATTGCAGCAAGAACCTAACTTATAATTAAATATCATTAATAGTTTATAAATTAACATTTTCATAAATAAAAATTATAAATTATAAACTTTCACATACCTTTCAAAAGGATACATCCAATGATATTGAACATGTTCCCCCAACACTTGCTTCATAAGGGAAATGAATGGGAAGATTCTCCATAGAATAAAAAAGGCTACGAGGAAATATTCATTCTAGCTTGCACAAAATCACAGGAATATTTTCTTGGAGTCTAATCATATCTTCTTCTTTAATCACAGTGCGTGTAAGGTCTTTAAAGAACAAGCTCAACTCTGTTAATGCTTTCCACATAGACACTAGCAATATTTCACGAAAAGCAATTGGAGTTAACCGTTGCATAAACACATGGCAATCATGACTTTTCATCTCAAAAAGCTTATATTTGCGGATGTCCACAGACCTTGCCATATTTGAGACATACCCATTTGGAAACTTGAGTTTTGTCACCCAATCACACACAATCTTTTTTTCTTGTGTGCTCAAACTATAACAAGATTTGGGATATTTGCCCATTGAATCATTTTTCTCCAACTCCTTACACTTGCAATAAATTTTTATATCCTCTATTGATTTTGCATTATCTTTTGTTTTTCCTTCAATATCCATCACTGTATCAAACACATTTTCAAAAACATTTTTCTCGATGTACATGACATCAAGATTATGATGGACGAGATCTATACTCCAATATGGCAAATCCCAAAATATATTGCGTTTGTTCCAACCACATGACTTGCAAATAAGAGCATTCCATTGTTCAGCACCAAGATCTGTTACTTTCTTCAATTTTAAATCGTCTATTTGCTTTAAAACTTGTTTTCCAGTAAATATCAGAGGAGGTGGAGACTCTTCAATTCTATTCTTCATGAAATCATTTTTATCTCTTCTGAAGGTATGATGTTCTGGTAGAAATTGATGATGACAATCAAACCATGAAACTTTTCCACCATTCAAAAGGCTAAATGCTTTTGATTTATCCATACAATATGACCAAGCTTTTTTGCCCATTGTACTCCACCCAGACAACATTGCATAAGCTGAAAAACCACTAAAGGTCCACATAAGTGCAGCTCTCATAAGAAAATTACGCTTTTTAGAAACATCATATGTGAGAACACCAACATCCCAAAGATCCAATTCTGCTATCAAAGGTTGCAAGTAGACATCTAACTTTTGTTTCGGATTTCTTGGGCCGGGTACAATAATAGTCAAAAACATGTAAGCATCTTTCATACACATCCATGGTGGCAAATTATATGGTGTTACAATAAAAGGACAGCATGAATATTGCTTACCTGATTGCCCAAATGGTTGAAATCCATCTATACATTATCATTGTCTTATATTTCGAGCCTCTAATGCAAAAGATGGATTTGTTTGATCAAAACGTTTCCATGCCTCTACATTAGATGGATGGCACATAACACCATCTTTTTTATTATGTTGATCGTGCTATCTCATATGCTTAGCTGTAACTTCTGAAGCATACAATCTTTGTAGTTTGGGTGTAAGAGGAAAATAGTACATGTTTTGATATGGTATATCAATTTTCCCTCTTGGAGATGCTCTTTGTCTATTTTTATATCAAGGATGATCACAAAACTTGCAATTTCTTCTATCAATATCATTATCCCAGTATAGAATGTATCTATTAATACAACAATGGATTTTCTCACATGGAAGACCTAACTCTATAGCAAACTTCTTTGTTTCATAAAAACTACCAACCAATTTATTATCAGTTGGTAATGCCTTCATTCATTAATTGCAATACTGCATTATAACACTTCTCTGACATATGGAACTCAAATTTGATATTTAATAATCTTGTCATAGTTGACAACTGTGAGTGCTTAGAACAACCTTCTCACAATGGCTCATCAACTCCATAAAGTATAGCATATAATCTTTGAGTTTTTGGATCTGGTGTTTCCTCCTCATTTTCACCATAATTTGGGTCAAAATTAGAACCAATGGCACCCATGACCATGTTGTGATATAGGTTTGATCCTTCCACTTCTCCTGTAAAAGATGAATTGCACTGTGCTTGCATAGGATTTGATATATCCAAAGGTTCCCCATGGCAAACCCATTGATAGTAATCCTTGACAAATCCATTCCTAGTAAGATGCAACTTGACTTCATCAGTTAAAAGATATCTTCGGTTTTGACATTTACAACAAGGACACCTTATTTTATCACAATCCATAAATGTTGGTTGATGACAAGCATATTCAACAAATGTCTCAACTCTAACCAAAAATTCAAGATAAATGTATTTAAGCCCATCTACAAGTCTGTTATACAAATAGAGTAAAAATCAACATAACATTAGTCATTTCCCTCCTAATAATGGAAAATAGTCCTTATTTCAATTATCTAAAGATAGTTGGCAAAATACATGAAGGTAGCATTAATTAGCTAGTACCACTTTGATTAAAATATAATACAAATACTAATCAATTTTTAATTAAAAAATAATTAATTAAAAATAACAATATTCGAAATAATCATTTAAAATAACAACACAAAAAAATAAATAATAAAATTAATCATGTCATCAAGACACAATTCAAATTGAAATAACAACATATGAAAATTAATTTTTCTCATAAAGCTAGCCTATTAATAGGGAACATAGTCATGTGACACACAAAGAAACAACAATAATAATAACAACAACAATGATGATGAACACAAATCCTAAAGTTTTGAGTAAGTCACTGGTAGAAGAAAACTCTATTATGGAGCTAAAACTTCAAATTTTGTACTAATGAACACAAATAATTAAAAAAAAAAAATGCTTCTTTATTTTTAAGTATAAACTACCACTCAACTATCACAACTAAAAGCCAATAATGCACAATTATTCATACTACCTTCCACATCACCACTCAGACAAAACAGAGAGAACTTTGGAATCAAGGGAGAACCTACTTCTCTAATCAAAGGTAGACAACACATCACAATGGTAAGCTATAAAAATTTTAATCATTTTATTTTTATTTTTAATTATTCTTTTTTGGTGAAATGGTAAATCAAAATAGACTATTTTTTTTTTTTTGAAAGGTTCCAACGGACCAAATAGAAGGTAAAATATACCCATAAAGACTCTAAATATCATTATACTTTCTTGTCAAATTAACGCATTTAAAAGTTAAAACACAAGTCTAAATAGATAACAATAAAAAAAATAAGAAATATAATTTTCTTTGGAAGTTCATAATATTAACTTATATATTTCAGAATTACATTTATATAATTTGATCGACTTGGAAACTAGATCAAATAACTATTTTATAAGACTATAAACACATCAATAGAATTATTATTTTTCTTTTTTTGAAAAAACTTTATTTAAAAATTAAAACGAATTAATCAAATAGAGCCACCATGTTCTCCATGCATTACAAGTAGAAAACAGAAAAACAAATTTATCTAAAAACATTTCAATAACAAATTACAAGTTAGAATATCTCCAAAACTCAGAGACTTACTTACATCAAGATTAAATATGATATGATAATCTCTTTAATACCAAACTTTAAAACTATAATTAAAATAAAAAAATAACCGAAACAAATTAGATAAAACAAATGTTAACTCGGCTAAACCAAACAACCATACATTAACTTGTTTACAAGGGAAAGAAATATAATCACAATAAAAAAAAAAATCACAAATCACAATCCAATGATAATTAAGGCACAAATCACAACATTGCTCCTATCATCATTCACAATTGAATGAAAAATATGGATTTAAAATTACATGATGCCATTTATACAACTTATAGATGTAATAACATTGAATTCAAATTAAATCATTGAGTTTTGTAGGAAAATACTAGAGGCTTTGAAATTTTGAGGATGTTTAAGTCCTTTACTAATAAAAATATTAACCCATATATTCTTACTATAAAATCTCATGCATGAATATGATAGTAGTAATCTTAACAGGTAATTACCTATAAGTCCCTCCAAATTTTGCAGAAACCGTAAACATCCCTTGAAGTTTGCTTATTCCTTAGAGGTCCCTCTTTTTCAAATTAATTCCCATCAAATCCTGATGGCACTAATGGGCGTTAATGGGCTATTAACTGGGCATGGAAATGTCATCTTTGTCAATTGTTCAAGTTCCAAAATCAAAAGGCTGAAAAATGGTGAAAATACACTCAACTGACAAGTCGATTCTTGGTGTTATACTTATATGCGTGGCCGCAGTGGAAACTTTTCTTCTTCTTGCGTATACGACTGTCTTCTCCTTGTTCGTTCGCCGACGAGCTTGTTCTTCTCTTCACACTCTCCGCTTCCCACAAACTCGTGAGCCTTCGTGCAAACAAAAACACAAGCGAAAAGGTAAGGAGAAGTCAGCCGACTTTCGTGTGCTTTTCGTGTGTATTTGTTTTGGATTTCATGTATAGAATCTGACTTTTGGCGGTGTGGGTTTCATGCTTTCATGTATATTATTTTGTGTTTTTGGATTTTTCTGTGTAATATACATTTCCTCCCGTGTAAAATATTCTTTTGCTGTGTAAAATATGATCATTTTGTGTAATTTCAATTAAATACAGGAATGACTACCACTCTGGTCAATGCTAGGTGTTATCTGGCCCCTGTCGTGGAGACAATAGAGAGATTGAAAAAAGTGATGAACAATACGCATTGGCGGATCCTTCGCCGAACCCCTTTTGCGCACATGATGGACTTGGTAGCCGTGGTCCAAGAAAGAGGGGTGGTGGACACGTTGCTTTGTATATATGATGGCCAAACCGAAAGGTTTAAGATTGGTGACAGCATGCAGCCGTTCAGGCCTGAGGACGTCGCCATCATTATAGGTGCCCCCTATGTGGGAGAGATTGTCTCCTTCAGGCACGAGGGGGGAAGGGTCTCATCTAAATTTGAGCATACCTACCTGAACAAAATGCACAACCCGGATTGTGATACCATCAAGGATAACCTGTTCAGACTTGTTCGAGGGAAGTCCGAAACAGAGAAGACTTTCGTGAAGCTCCTCATCATGTTCTTCATGACCACCGTCTAGTTCCCGAACAACTCCCTCAATGTGTCCACCTTTGTGGGCAGGTATACGGACAACCTGGACACTATCGGCAACTACACCTGGGTGCATGCCATCTACATGTGGCTGATGGATGATCTTCCTAAAATGGTCGCACGGGTGCAACTGGGCTGTCAAGGGAAGTACCACAGTGCTGGATACCTGAAAGGGTGCTTAATCCCCTTATCTAGTTCTACGAAGTGACCGGAAGCGTGAAGAAGCAATGTGTTGGTCGGACACGCCTTATACCGTATTACGGGGAGATTACATTCATCAAGGCGTCATCAATTGATCCGCTTTTAAAATACCTGGAAGGAAAAGATGTGAGTTTTTCTTTTAATCCTGTGTAATGTTCAAGCTGTCTGTCTAATTTGTTGTTGTTATTACTGTGTAATATTCTTGTTTACTGTGTAATATATTAACTTTCTATTTAAGATATTTCCCGTTTTGTGTAATATACTCTATTCCTGTATAATATACTCGCTTCATATATAATATCATATCGTTGTGTAATATCAATGTTTAATGTACTATAATGTTAGGCTAATATCTTATCTCGTGCTTCCTTTACAGTCCTCTGCTCTTGTCCCAGCCAATGATGCGGAAATTGCACTTGTTGGCCGTGGAACAGAAAATGCCAAGGAAACTTATGTGAAGTCGTCCCAATTGAGCAACTCAAAAAAGAGGGCCCGACGGCATTCCCCTCCAAGGAGAGCAACAAAGAAAAAACAGGCCTAATAGCGGAAGAAGAAGAAGAAGAAAATCCAAAGAAGAAATGCCTGCGAGCCATTAGAAAATGGGGTGGGGACCATTCCCGCGAAGTTAATCTCCCAAAAAATTCTCGCCGCTGATGCTCCGAGCTGTGATGATGGTGTGTGTGGTTTACTTCGCCGGCTACTCGCCGAGTTTGATGTGCTACGCGCCCATAAGGATAAGCAAGATGCTAAAGATGCTCGGCGGGATGAACCCGACGAGTGAACGGCACCAGTTGAAGATGTAGACGTCAACCAACATAAAAACGTTGTCCGTCCAACTCCTTCCTGTACTTGTCCTCAATTGGGTATGCCTTTTAAAAGGGCGACGCGGAAAACTGTTGGCCAGCACAACGCCAACAAGTCCACTACGAGTTAACCCCTGCAGCGGCGACTGAGGCCAAGTACCCAGATTATGCGGCGCCAACAGAAGGTCCAGTAAAAGTATAGGGGCAGGAGCCGGCAGCCGCATTAGAAGGTGAACAAGCGATTGAAGGGCAATCCCGCTCGGCGCCCTCAGGATAGTCCCGCTAAAAAGGTCCCAATAAAAAGGGCCCTACCGAAAAGGGCACCACGAGTGAAGCCCCCGCCAAGGAAAACGCTCCTCAGGAGAAGCTGGTCACTGAGGGCGCCCCCCAAGAAGTGTGCCTCGCCTCGGGCACAGTCGTCCAAGGAGTCGGACGACATACTCTCAGTGCAGTAAAAAAACGGCCACAAGGAGAGGCTGGTTATCGATGACCACGCACACAAGCGTGCCACCTATTGGCACAGTCGTCCGAGGAGTCGGATGACATATTCCCGCGGCCATACAGACCATTGACAATCTCCTTGAGACACTTTCAGGTGGAAAGAGTGTTAGAAAGGATGACAAAGAATAACTTGCGATCATAGTAATGTATGAGCATAAGTCAGAAACACGGCCATACACTGAGATATAAATCCCAGTTTGATCTCTACCTAAACACGCGTTGATAGGTAACTTCCTCTTTTTTTACATACATAATTTAGATATGTTGTTTCTGTGTAAGATATATATTTCTGTGTAATAAAATTTTCGTCATGTGTAAACTATATAGTTTTATATGTAATATTTGTAACTTATGTGTAATAGTTTTTATTTCCTATGTAATATATGTAGATCAAGTTTGAACTTAGTGTTTTTCTTTATGTTGCAGTTCTTTCATATGGAGGGATGAGTATGGGTTCACAAACCATTACAATCTCTTCGTCCTGCTTGAAGAGATGGAACAGGTGTCCGATGATGTGGTCACCGTCCTGGTCCTAATGCTGCCTGAGGAGTTGCTGACAAATCCGAATGTGCATAGGAGGCGTGCCGTTATCACTTTGTCATTGGCCCTTGCAATGTGAAAGTCAGAATACGCCGCTCATCAGGCACTGTGCATAATGGAGGATGTCATCTTCGGCCACAAAAATACGGAGTTAATTCCTATGCCCATCGTCCTTCATGGGCATTACCATATGGTTGTCCTCGACATTGCAAGGCATACACATATGCATTACTCTTCCCTTCAATCGCCGACATACAATGCTGACGCTATCAAAATGGTAAGTTAAATTCATACAGCAATTCCTCGCAGATAACAATTCGGCTGATTAATATACAATATTGGTAAATTTATGCTAACAACGTATGTTTTTCTCGTGTTGTAGCAGGATCCCTTCGAGTCCATCATTGAGGTTAACACAGAAGCGAACCTGTTCAAGCACCAACCAATGATGCATGTCCGTTCCCGCCGGCAATAAGCACCTTGCAGTGTAGACTGATTTGTCTTCCTTATGTGTTTTATGGAGCAAATCCTGGCCAATGAAGCACTCGATGTTCTGCTAGCGGAAGTCCCATTCCTACGGCTTCAATACATCACGCGGATACTGCTGGATGACATTCAAAAGAAAGTCATTGTAACGGATAGTGAATGACCAAGAGGGTGACGACCCGCACTCACGGGGGAGAGGGGGGAATAACGGTGACATTGTCTAAGAGACCGAAAAATGGATTGATGCTGTGGAAGCACATGCCCAGGTGGATGCAAACCTGCAGGGATAGAGGACACTAGAACCACCGAGATTGAACAACCGAAGGAAGCCGAAGAAGACGCAGGGAAGCCGGTCGTTGAAGTCGACGTCATGTAACGCACCAAGGAGGTTCGGTCTAATGTTGTCATACCCCAATGATACTTGTGTCCTGTCAAACTTTAAATTCTTTGGATTTACTTTCGTCCTGTTAAACTTTTCAAATGTTTCTAGGATTTTGAAAAGTCACGCGAATGTAAAGTCACACGAAAACCAAAAACAAAAGCGTATAATACACAAAGACACCAATATAATACATAGAAATGACTAATAACACACATAAACCTAATATATTACACCCGTAAGTATGCATAATAAAAAATAAACCGCTCAGAGACAATACTTATTTTCTACCTTCATTCGTTGCATTCCTTAGAAATAAGCATTACATACAAAAACCCTATGACGGTAGCACCATTCTTTAGAATATCATATTTAAACAAAAAATATATATATATATCATATTAAACATCCCAAAAACCTATGAATGCACATATTACACAAAAACATTAGTTCAATAGTTTATTCTGCTATGACTGCATTACACAATCGACGGTTATGGCCAGTTTTGTGGCACCGACTACAATGTAACTCGCAGACTTCGAATCCTTGTGACTTGATTCTCTTCCTTCTTGGATGGTCGGGTCATTTTTTGGTGATCGGGGGCCGGATTCGCAGTTCTCAGTGCTCGTCACTTGGTTTGTCAGTGTCAGGGATTAGGTATATAGGTTCAGCATATGCACGGTGGTACCATTCCACTGTGAAGTAATCGACCACGTAATTGTGCACATTCGTATCTATTTGCATGATGGCCGCACATGCATACTTGCACTGGAGGCAATGGACTTCCTATTTTCTACAAGAGCACTTCCGGTTTCATAGATTAACAACATTGTTGTGATTGTCAACTATTTTGTAAGTGTCAAAAGTTGAACGGCCCATCCTCAAGATCCTACTATCTTCAATAATCAGTTCAACATTTTTGTGAATCTCCGAACAAAGATGCGTATCCCACCTGCTTGATTGTGCGCATCTATCAACCATCATATTCATAAGTTTGAACCTCTGAATATACACTTTCACTTAGTACAATCCATGTGTGTAGAAAGGATTACACAGAAAATGTCCCAATATTACACAAAAAATATGTATAATACACAAACCTTGCATGCTTTTACATACAAACAGAGAATAATACATAGAAAAAGACGATATTACACTGGTAATAAAAAGTAATACACATAAATGGCATGATTTTACACAAAAATGAAGTATAATACACGGGAAGTAAAAAGTATTACACACGGAAGCTCACCTTATTGAGTCAACCATGGTTGTCATCGGTAGATGGTGCGCCTCTTTGATCCAGCGTTGAATGACTCCACCACATTAGAGTACATCTCACACCAACGCATACCCTTAAATATATAATTATCCTAGTGATCAACGTCTGATTTGTACAGTAACTAATCGTGTGCCTCCAATGATGTCATCGCAAGTTCGGTAATGGCATCATCAAACTCTTTACCTGTGTAAGCATACGCAATTTTGACAAGTATAGCCCAACATTACTCTCACAATGTTTTGCCAAGTTTAACGTTCGCTTTCATGATGTTCGCCTCCAAATGTCATAGGCAATAACCATGCAGCGATGATGGGAACACTCTCGTGATCAAGTTTATAAGGCCCTTTGACCGATCTGATACGAAAATAATAATTTCGCAGTAGTTGTCTTCACCGTGTATTGCCTCACCGAGTGTGGCAAGAAACAAGGACCAATTGTCGTTAGTTTAGTTGTCAACAATAGCAAATGCTACATGGATAATACCCTCATTCCCGTCTTTACCGGTTGCCCCCAGTAGTATGTCGTTGTACTTGCCAAGCAAATGAGTTCCGTTAACAAATAGCAATGGTCTGCACGGCTTTTTGAAACCAACCAAAGAAGCACAAAAAGAGAAGAAAACGCGTTTAAATCGCTTCCTGTCCATGACAATGCTTCCAGGATTCGTCTCCGCCACCTTATCGGCGTATCACAACAATAAATTGTAGCTGCTTACCTCACTACCGTGATTAGCGGACCAGGCTACCTCCCTACCCATCCATGCATGCCTATATGGTAATCGTACGACGTGTTCTCGAAGGATATCTTTTTGTATATCGATAGCTTGATACAATGGTCGTTCCTTTAGTCTCTGCATAATACAGTCGCCGGCCCATTCTTACTAACTTTCAGGTGGATTGTCATACCGATGCCCCCACCGCAAGTGTGCGTCATTTGCATTATCTTCACTCAAAATGTCTCATCGTTACTCTCTTTAAATGCGTGTACACGCCACTGGCAATCCGGAGCAGCACACCTCACAGTCGAGCGAAGTCTGTCATTTTTTATGACTGTGAAGTCAAAATTGTATTGTATGGCATGGCTACACAAGGCATCTTTGAACTTATCCACACTCTTGAACCGTTGTCCTACTTGCAATATCGGTCCATTAGATGTTTGTGAACATGAAGCAATACTCAGCGCACCTACATGAGGATGTTGGGACAGAAACGTCTCCATGTCTGCATTCAGGCTTTCTGAGATTGATTCCCTACAGATGCCAATGCATAAGGTAGGGAACAAGTCACGAACAATACACAAAAAATGGAAAGAAATACCCAAAAAATCAATATAATACACAGAACACGCGTATAATACACATGATATACATATAACACACATGAAAGATATTATAATACACACAAATATATACAAATACAATGAAACATTTATAGACAGGACAACACATGACATAATAAGTGCGGTGTATGTTGCTGAATTACAATGGTGGTAAGGAGCTGCTAATGGTTGCTTCTGCTGTCCAATTGACTTCTTCAACGATGATGTCCACCACACTCTTCATGTAAGTGTGGTGTATGTGGCTCATGCATTGGAAATCCGTATCTGACTCAATTGGGCAAACCGTGCCGTATGAGTCAGGTGTCACAAACTTCACAATGACTCGAGAAGTGTCCAGTGACCATCGCTCACATATCTCGGCCACAACAACCTCCCATGCGGTGAGGACCGTGAATTGGAGTAGTTGTCCTTCGCCTTTGAAACGAGACACAGCACAAAATGTCTCCATGATGACTAACACCTGTGTAAACATTAGACAAACCTATAGGTTAAAAAAAATGCCCGCAAGGAGGAAGTAAGCGAAACTAAATGAAGATGTTGCTTACTTGAACAACAGAAAGAAGGAGGCATAAAAGAAGAATAACGATAAGGAGAAGAAGAACAAGACACAGAGAATGAAGATGAAGTACACTAAAAGAGGATGAAGATCTCTGCCATTACCTACAACGTGGACCATACTGTGACCCACGAGCTTCTAAAACTTAATTAATTATTCAATCTAATTGGATCTTCATACAAAACGCAGACCCTTAAGACTAAATAATTAATTTAAAAAAAATAAAGCAATAACAATAATGCATAATAATAATTCAGATGAGATCTCAAGGAAAAAAAATTAATACAATGATATTCCTTTGTATGATTCTCAGGCTCATGCATTTAAGTATATAACCAACAATAAAACAAGCACAACAACAAAGCACACCACAACTACAAATGGAGATTCCTGGACAAAACCTGCTTCCTAATCCAAACTTTCATGCAAATCAAACCTTTTTTTGTTCATATTATCATTAATTAGGCCTTATAACTAATCTATCCATTGTTATATTGGAAGGCAATTGGTGTTTTACACTTACACACACACAGTGATTCAAAATTGTTTATCACCGATCATTCTGAATACACTCTACTCCAAATTAACAGATAAAGGGAATAGAAAAGAACTAATGAGCATTACAACAAAAACACCAGAATGTACACCACACACACACACACACACACACACCAATATCAATCAACAAAAGGAAACGAACATAAGCATAAACACAAAATCTTCAAGCAATGAAGGTAAGAAATAAGGAATCTTACAAGAGAAGAATATTCAAAGCAAATCAAAAATGAATTCAACAAGATCATGATATGCAAATATTCAAGGAAAGTAACAAAATAATAAGTATCATAATTCCAATCTTTCATATTATTCTGGACTGTGCAAGTAAAATACAATGCCAATGTGAGTTCTTAATCATATGTTTCATTGACATATTAAATCAACCACACCATAACTATCAATGGCCATTATATTGGAATCATCGATCACCCAACGCATTCAATTCATTAATCAACAAATCAAGATAAACCTCGCCAATTTTAACAGATCATTCCAGATAAATTCCTAATTTTGGGTAATTTGTTCAAAAACCATACCAATAAGTACTCAGATCATCAGTTTCATTACAAAAATATTTCTTATTATTGCTGAGTTCATTCATACATCAAGCCCTGCTGACGAGCTTCTAAAGCCGATTGAATGAAAATTAGAAGGATCAGGATCTCACCAGGTACGACCAGTAGCCTCTCGAACTCCGATGAACTCCAGCCCCCTTAGTGTCTTCTCAGGGATAGTGAAAACTAAACGAATTGCTAGGTTAGTGTAGCGAATCGGCGATGAACAAAAGAAGGAGAAGTGATCGAGGAGAGAGTCATACCGCCGACGGTGATGAAGTACAAGAATCGGATGAGCTTTGTAGCAATGTTTTAGGCACGCAGTAATGCTGGAGAAGTTTGAGGCAGCAACACCGGTGGTGACTCTGGTGAGTCCTAAACAAAGAGAGGAGTGTGGCAGAGAACGCAACAATGAGGGTAAGCGGCGAAGGGAATTAGGAATTTGGGGGTTTCTTTTATATTATATTTCTTTTTTAATTTTTTTAATTTTTGTTTTTTAAGGAGTTTTGTTAAATATTTACTATTTTTGAGATAAACTATTATAATTTTGTTTTTGAATTTGAATCATAAAATTTATGTTATTATTTAATATGCATAATAATTATATATATTATAATTACAATAAATTTATTTATTTATTTTTAACTGATATCAATTAAAAATATTTTTAAATAATTAAAATAAAATATTTATTGGCCAAAAAGGAAAACAAATTCATTTTTTAATAATACTAATAGTGAATATTAATGTTTTAAAAAACCTATTTTAATACATAATTGTTTATCTTAAATTGTATAATCACATAAAAATTATATGTAATAAATTGATTTATATAAAATAACAAGTTGATTGTTTCATTGACATCTATTTAAAACTTAACTCCACATTTTTTTTGTTTATGTTTAACTGTCTTGGTTTTTATTTTAAATTTTTCATATATGTACTATATATATTTTATATAGTTTGTCTAGTGAGATTTTGAATAGAAATGCAAATAATAATTTTATTTGTTTGTAAATTAAGTAATTCTCATAAGTTTGTAAATTAATTGATTTTTTATTATCATCTTATATTTCATGATGTTCATATAATTTATAGAATAAATTATTATGACATTATTTCTTTATATTTATTTTATAATGTTTAATTTTTTTAATTTAATTATGATTGTTAATATAAATCTAAAATTCAATTTTGATAATATTATGCTCTATCAAATATAAATATAAAAATTAAATAAAATTTGAAATAGTATATTAAGAGAAAATATAAAGTATTATTTTTAAATTAATCACCATGAAAATGGATTTGCTTAAATTGTGGGTAATGTTTAGTATCAAAATCTTATCTTTTAATTATTATTATTATTACATTAGGATTATCAATGGACTATTTACCTACAAATATTTCCCTAGATAATCCATGGGTAAAATTTAGGCAAAAAGTTCACATATTTGATTAGCCAAGGATTAACTACAAATATGTTGGCCACGGATAACATGTTTGGGTAATTTGTGGGTGATGTTGCAAAGTTAAATTCCTTTAAATTTACCCAGGGATTACCCACGATTGTAGTACACATAAATAACTTTGCTGGGTAATCCGTCGGAATATTATATTTACCCACGGATTACCCATGAACAATTTTCCCACACAAATATTCCCTGGGTATGTCGTGGGTAATTTCCAAGCACGAACTGCCGGCGTTATTTACACACAAATTACCCAGGGATGTATAGTACCTAGGTAAATCTGTGGATAAATCCGAATCTATTCCCTGGGTAAATTTTATATATTTTATTTTTATGAATTCCTTTTTATTCCGTGGGTATTCCCTATGTAAATATCCACAAAACGTGCCCCTAGATAAATTACCGTGGGTAAATTGAAATTTTCTTGTAGTGATGTGAGATCATTTAGTGAGCTGGATTAGTTAAGTGTGGTTGTAGTAGAATCACTAAATGAAGGACTAGATAAATCATTGTAAGGTTAAGAATATGAAGATTCATCAACAAAAAAAAAAATCAATCGAGGGATCTGTAAAATATAAACCATCCCAATTTGGAATTTGAAAATTATATAAAAAAATATCATTTTGTGCTTATGAAAATTGACATAGCGTGAGAGTCAAAGTTGTTTTGAAATGAGGCCCAACATCGATGGCCTTTGTGCTCAATCCGACAACCCAAGAAACAACATAAATAGGTTCTAGCCTCAAGTTTGTTAAGCTTATGAGGTTAAAGCTGAACAAAGCATACATAACCAAAAACACATAACAACTTATAATTAGGTGAGGAATCATAGAGTTGTTTATAAGGAGAAATATTACTATGATAGGTGTAAGAATTGAATACAGTTGATAGTGTAAACAACTGTGAGTGCAGCTTCTCCATAGAAATGTTTAGAGCAATTTGAAGAGAAAAGCAATGCACAATCAATATCTAGGATATGCCTATGTTTGTATTTTGCACTTTCATTTTACTCAGAAGTTCCTAGGAAAGATCATTGAATCACAGTGCTTTAAAGTGAAAGAGAATGTGTTATAACCAGGTTTTACTGTAGATATATAAAACCAACCCATTACTTTAGTTTTTTCAGTCTAGTGTTGTAGTAACTTGAGTTTATATTTCTTTCTTCTTTCTTTCTTCTTCTTCATTTCTTTATTCTCTTGGCCTAACCCTTGTCATCCCCTAGAGTTTTTCCGATGGCCCGATTCTGGCTAACCAAGCTAGAAACTTCTTCCTTCCATTCTTCCGAGTATTCTAAGAGCTTTTTCTAAGTTTTTATTCCGTATTTTACTTGTATTTCACCATTTTTGAATTCTTTGAAAACCTAGGATTTGAGCATGTTGTGAGGATGATTGCAGGCTCAAATTGAATCCCTTGTCCTTGTTATTCATTTTTGTGAATGTTTTTAAGGAAATTTCTTGGTTAGATGTTGTAAACCAGGAAAAAACATTTTGTGTTAGTGCCTACTATAGTAGTACTGTATCACTAATAAGCTTTAGTTGTTTCTTTTGGTTTTTTGGATTAGAGTGAAGTTTAGACCCTTAGGAATTTATTGTTAATCTTTAGACCTAGTTTTGAGCCAACCCTATGATCGATTTAGGGTTGTTTGTTAGAGAAACTTAGGATTTAATTTATTTTTGTGCTAATTATTGTTGGTGTTTTGTTGTGCTTTGGCTCAAGGCAAGGAACTAGCAGAGGATTAGCATCCGGGGAAGTGAAATCATCAAAGTTGAAAGTGGGATTGTTCATGCATAATTCTACTAGGAGAATACCTATAGTTATATTTTATTGTTTAAGCTAAGTTTTATTGGCTTCTATACTTAAATCGAGGTTTTGATTGACTTAAAATGAGTTTATTTATTGATATTTCATGCTTGAAAAATGTTGTTGTTCAAGGAAAGGAATTTCAGTATGATACTTGCTTTGTAAGTTGTGAATTGTTTGCCTTTGCAAAACTTTGGTTATGCTTCGCATTCATCATTTCTGCCGGGAAATAGCAGAAATTTTTATTATTGATTATTGTCCTGGTTATGGACTCCTCGCTATGAGATGCATGTTTGTATTACTTGGTTGGTGACATCCTACTACGGTAGACAATTTCCAATGCCCGCCTGTTATGGTGGCGTGGAAGACCAGCAGACTTACTGGTTCAATTCAGATGGGATTGTAGAGCATTGACTGGATATTTATTGAAAAGCCGGGGTCACCACATGGTAGACAGATGGGTCAACTTCAAGGGTATGAGTATCTTGACAGCTCTAAACCTAGCAACGACCACGGTGAAAGTTTAGAGAATTTTATTGACCATGTGGCATTCTTTTATAGTGACATTTTTAAATTTGTGGTGAGTGGGCGAAGTCCAGCTGTCGCTCATAGAAGAGCAGTCTCTGACAAATTTAATTTGGCAGTGAGTATTGTGTTTTATTGATTTTGAAACTTGTATTATATAGTTTGCTATATTTATATTTATGCTAAGTTATTCTGATCTATTTGTACTATAGTAAAAGCTTAGCTTGATGTTTAACTTATTTTATAGTATCCCTCCTTGGGTTGTAGCGGCAGTTGTCGCATCCTGGGGCCCGTGGATAGGGGCGTGACAGAATGAATAAGATCAATTTCTTTATGTTCTATGGCATTATCCATATGAAAAACCTTTCTAGTATGTGAAAATTTAGTTTGTACCCATATGAAGAATTTTTGTAGTACTAGAAAATTAAGTTTTTGTCATAGCATCCAATTAAAAACAATTTCAGGAATTATGGATTGAATTTCCATGAGATAGATCAATGAATAATGAGAATAATCATTAACCAAAATAACAAAATACTTGGAACCTCCCATAGTCTCATAAGGTGAAGATCCTCACACATCAAAATGCATCTAATCAAAGGGAGCTAAAGAAACATACCATTCAAATTAAAATAAAAGGCATGATGTTTTACAAGTTTACAAGAGGTGCAATCAATATTTTCTTCCTTAACTGATCCTAATTTTCCACTAGAAACTAATGACCTTAAACTTGAAGAAGAGGATGGACAATATAGGAATGCCAAAGCTAGTTTAAAAGATGTAGAAGCAACAAAATTAGTCAATTTCTTTGGAGGTCTTCAAGGTGGCTGGTTCAAATGGGCGTCCTACTTTATGGTCAGTCCCAAGAATCTCCTCTATCTAAGGATTCTACATAAGACAACCATGATTGGAAAAGGTAACATTAAGATCTAATTTAGTCAATTGGCCAATAGAGACAAGATTTAAGGATAATTTTAGAATATAAGAAACATTAGTTAAGTTCCACTTAGAATGGCATATGTTACCAACATGGTTACCTGGCATAGTAGAACTTTTTATACTTCGAATTATACGAACATGATAAGTTTTATTTTTGGTGGCAAATACATTATCATTAGAAATCAAATGATTGCTACAAGCCTACAACCATAGTGATAATACCAAGAGATAGGGTTACTTGTAGTAGCAGAAACAATAGAGGATTAACCTATTTTATCAGCCAACTGTTTGACGAGATTTTCCAAGTCACTCATGGAAATAGTTAGTGAAGGTTAAATTGAATTCCTTAAAATCTGATGACCTGACCCTGCAGCTTGTTTTGACTGTAAACAGTAGCACTCAGAGATGAGGGGACTAGGCTTTTTACTATATCTACAAACTTTCTTCTTTGAAGTGGTGGAAGACGAAAAACTAGAAACAGTTGATGATGATGATGATGACTCCATCAATCAGATTATTTGAAGCATGAGCAAAACAATGGGATTCCAAAATAGTAAGTCTAGTCTCCCTGGATAAGATTTGTGAGATAACAACATCAAGAGAATATGAAGGCTCTCTATGAAGTAGTGAACCAGGTTTTGATTCAAAGTCTTATGCAAGAGCGATATAATGTTGGAAACTTGCATATCTTCCTTGATTTTAGTATAATTTTCAGCATCTTCATTACACTTCCAAGATGGCTCACTTGAGGCTATTTGATCCCAAATAGGTTGTATTAGGGATAAGAAATCATGAACAGATCAACCGGCCTATTGCTTGAGATTAGTAAGATTACACAACAATTTATATCCTAGTGCTCGGTTTTTTAGTAAAACACCTCCGAACCAAGAAATCTTAGACCTTCTTTGTAGTACCAATCTATATATATCTGAATTGACTTCCAATTTGAGGATGAATGGTGCAGCAAAGGCATGTTAGGACTCAATAATTATTGCAATCATAATCATCAAACTTTTTAAAGAATTCATCATCTTTCTTGATTTGTTTAGTAGCTCCAAATGTAACAAAACGCTATAACTTTCTTAACTTGAGGAAGCTACACATTTCATCATGCCATAATTGATAATTTAAGCCATAGAAAACAGTTTGAATATGTTTAGATAATTTTGATTTATCCATGAATACAGTTCAAAATAGAAAATAAAACCAAAAGATGATCACCAAGGTTTAATTAGGGTTAGTCCATATGGTAGACCAAGTATTAGAACTGATTGTCAGAGCATAAAGTATGTGCATGTGTGTCTAGCCCCAGATTGAGTTGATTTTTCTACTTTAGACCCGTCCAGCTTAGAAAACCCACAAAAAATTCCTCCCAAGATGTTGCAATCAGAATAGATCAAAACAAGCTAGATCAAAATAGCTGAATACAAGCAATATCAATAGTAAAAGGACCAAAAAGATAAGATACCTAAGGATCCTTATATTAATATGTACCTAGATAAAGAAAACTATCTACTAGATTAAAAGATTGAAATAATACCATAAGTATCAATATGGTACTCATGCTCAATGCTTAAACGGAGGGTTTACTTAGAGATTCCTTGAATATAAATGTTGAGGAGCAACTACTTATGTTCTTGTACACAATAGGACACAATCAACAAATATAGTTACTAATCATAATTTACTCCATTCTAGTGATATTCTTAGCTCTCTCTTCAACCATATATTACAATCAATTAGTGAGTCCCGTCATGAATATGTGTAACCATTGGGTACCCAGGGATCACAATTAATTGCAAGGAGTCATAAACTATTTATTTTTTTTAAGGTATTGTTATTTCCATAGATTTATGTGTTACTTTCTTTAAAGTGCATAATTTGATCTTCTCATTTGTTATAAGAATGCATTTGTGTCCTTGATGCCACACTCATTGACACACCCCTTGCGTGTGTGTACCGCAAGTGCATTGGTTGTCGAAGTAATAAAATACCCCGGTGAGTGGGTAGTCGAATCTACAGGGAATAGATTTTCAGAAACAAGTAGTATTGCTATTTAGCTAGAGGGAAAAACAATTTGTAATATTGATTCAGAATATTAATGTAAATAAAAGTAAAAGAGAAAGTAAGATGAATAAAGAGAGGTAATCGATAGTGAAATGGGGTACTCAGACAATGCTTATCCTAGGACTATTGTTTCAAGTGCAAAACTAATATTATGCCTCCTAATTGAAGTTTAATGATTCGTGGAGATCCAAAGACATACGGTCCCAAATCTAAAGTCAACCATGACTAACCCTCTACAATATGCCCCGGCGGAAAAAGATATTCTCAACACCTCACACTGTGTAGAACTGCTTGAGGTTCTAGGGACTCCAAGTGATAAACCCTATTCCCTAATTTAGATCTAACCCTTTGGTCCAGGGGAAAGATCTCTAACCACAATTAAGCCTCAGTACTAAGGATAACTTAACACTTCACTCTGTCACTCATACAACTAAGCCCCAGTGGAGAAGGTCTCTTAGCACTTCACTCTATCATGATTGCAAAGAACTCTTGAAACATGGAGGTAGGTTAAATCATGTCGGAAGGGAAAGGGGACATTTCGCTAACTCTTGACTCATCCTCTCAACCCTCTTCAATCTCGCTAAGTCTAGCCCTAGTGAAGTTATCACCCCTTCAAAGGGTTACCTAGATGGATTCTCAACCCTAGTGTAACTCTAAGGAAAAATCACAACAATAAGTATGCAAGATTAAAACTCAATTAAAACATCAATTAAAGAAATATAATAGAAGTCAATAAAACAAAATCATCATAGGGTTTACAAGTCAAAACACCCACTAGGGGTTTAGCTCTCCATGGAGCAATACAAAGTCAAAGATGAAATAAAAAATAAGTGCAACCAATCCATAGAGATAACCCCTTATAATCCGTGTCGATGGTCTTCAAGAGCCGCCTCGTCTTCTCCAAAGACTCCTTCATCAAGCCTAGGCACACCCCGCCGAATCAACGCTATAGGAAGCTCCCCTAATAACTCTCCTCTGAAGTAAATCGATGTCAAATGCCGTAGGAACGCTCCAAAATTCCAGCAAAAACCTCTCCAAACCCTAGTCGCGCTCTTCGCAAAAGAGAGGCAAAAGATAGAAAAATGATCCCCAAAATAAACTTGTGAAGCAATACTTAAAGGGTTGAAATCGGGGTTTCACACGCCCATGTGGAATTTCCACACGGGCGTGTGAATTTTCAGGTTTCTCATTTTTTTAGCACTGTGAACAGTAACTGCTACAATAAATTACTACAGTGATTTGCGGCAGTGAACTGCTACATTGCTTTTTGCCAAAGTGCTCCCGAATTCTTTTTCTTCATTGAGGCTGCAAGGTTGGGCACACATCCATGCTCTTGACAAAATTACACAAGTTGAAACATATGAGTGTGACTGCCTTTGTGCCCCTCCAATTTATATATTCACTTGCACATTTTGGAGGTTGGCACACACCCATATATCAGATTCCTCAAAACTTGCGTCCATAATCGACATCTATTTTTTGTTTCCTTTCTTCTAAACTTGTCTCTACAACCCTAAATGCACAAAAGATCACAAATACACATGCATGAGCCATAAAAACTGATAAAAGTGATGCTCAATGTAAGAAAAGTATACTTAGTAATACTCATACACAAGCACTTGTTACTCATCATTACAAGTATTCTATCTTATCAAGTTGGTATTTTCCAGGAAAGAGGGGTCTCTACTCAAAATGTACTTGGCGCCATTAATTTTGATATAAGATTTACATATGTTTTAGCTGGGTGGGAAGATTCTGTTGAAGTATAATTAGAAGATGGGGAGTCAATGACACTGTGACTTCGCTGTTTATGAGTCTAAACATACATGAAAAGCAACTTGTCTTATTAACTGAGAAGATGCAAGTAATGACCCGTTTGGAACTTTGCAGGGAAAGTAATTGCATGCAATTACTTTTCCTGCAAAATAACATTACAATGTTTGATTATTCCAATCAAAATTGTAATTACTTTACATTCAAACTTAATTCTCTCATTTGGTATGAACTTGTTTTCGATATAAAGTTAAGTTTATTCTCATTTTTGCCCTTAGTTGTTATAGTTACTAAAATTGGGTTTTTATTCAACTCTAATAATATTACTAACTTAGTGCAAATAATAATTAACCTATTCTTCACAAATTTAAAAAAATTCAAATGGGGTGTTCATGTTTTTTAGTACACTAAAAAAATATATATAGATTTAAACTACCATGTGTTCCTAGTTGTCCATCATACAAATTTATTTGTTTCAATTCTTACATCCATTGTCATGATTGATATTATCCAACAAATATTCATGACACATTCCATATAAACAATCACACATTAATAAATAGCTCAAACTATTACCATAAATTCATAATCCGAATTCAAAAATAAGACAAAGTCTAGACATATTGTTTTAATTATCCAAAACAAAAAATATGTCCAAATCACAAACCAAAGAAACAAAATTAAATAGAACATCTAGATGACACCATCTAAAACACTCTTCATATAAATCAACCTCTCATCATCATCTGAATAAAAAAAAAAGGATTCAGTTTTGCCTTTATATGCTGAAATTTTGCCAATTTCTTGAACTGCCTTTTCCTTTGTTAAACCATTGAGTTTTGTGATGCTCTCATAGAGAAGTGTCTTTTTTTCTGTCTTTGCATTCAAGTGTTGGAAATAGGTTTCCACTTTACCTATCTCTTGCTTTGCTCCATCACAAATATCGTCAAATCTTTCCATGTGCTTGGAGAAGAAATCATCAGTTGGATCCTTAGTTGATCCCTTTTTCTTCCTGTTTTTGAGGAACACTTGATTCACCTTGCATTTTCTCTTGTGCCTTACTTCCTTTGCATGAAGCATTCGAGGAGTCATTGCAAGCATTTTCAGAGATGAAGACACTCATTTTCTAACTCAATATCCACACCAAAGTAGTCATATTCAACCATGTTCTTCATTGCTTCATGAGCTTCAGAAGCTTCTTTGGTTGCTGTGAATGTTAAGTTCTCCCTTTCTAAAGCTTCCACAAATTCACTTGTGAATTCTACTCCATTTCCAGTTGTGTGATCCTTCCCAAAAATGATTTCTAGCTTATCAAAGTAAAGGAATTGCTTGTTTCTAAGTCCAACGGCCTCTTTGTGACTTTGCATTATAAGTAGTTATTGTAACATTACACATAAAAACATAATTGTAAAATTTCTACTAGAGATGAATTGCATATTACTTTTAACCAAGAATACCATACATCATCCTCACAAGTTACACATTTGTTTGCATCGTCCCATCCAAACCCAGATTGCCTCCTCATCTCCTTCAGTTCTCTAAATTGTGATTTAAGTGTTCTCATCCCAGATTTAATATGAGGATCACCCATGATTTTATAGTTGGGGGTCTTTTTAGCCATCCATTTTTGTAGTTGACTCAAATATCCTGTCTTAAAGCCATTATCTACTCTCCAACCTTGGTTCACAAACTCCAAGCAACATTCAATCAAAATTTTGTCCTCTACTGGAGTCCACTGATGGTTGTTCCTTTTGTTTGTCTTTACACTTGCTTGACTTGTTAAATTCTCCATCTGTAAGAAATCAAACATTGTCACCACCAAAACTAGTAATTTAAAAAAAAATACATTACATAAATAACATAATAAACACTTCCATAAATAATGTATAAACATAGATAACATAATAAACAATTTCATAAATAATAGATAAACACAGTATTTACATTGATAAAAAAAAACTGCATAGATTGAGATAACTCACAATTATATAAAGCATTTTCCAAAATTACATAGACCACCCAAAATTCATTAAACATATGGTAACAGTAGCCCTTAAAGATAATAACAAAAAAATAAAAAACTTAATTCAAGGTTGATTCCTAGAAGCTTGCCATTCATTCCACATTTCTTGAGCCAAGTTATCTCTAAAAGTTGTCCATGCATTGGAAGTCTCAATGTACTGGATGCTTTGTGCATTTGCGAAAGGTTTGAAATCCATATACGACTCATCCAATTCAGCCTCTAGTGGATCAAGAGTCATCTCCCTCCTAATATAATTATGTAGCAGTTCACATGCACTTATAATTTGACAATGTGTTTTAACTGGGTACCAAGCCCTACCTCTAAGTATTGCCCATCTCATTTTCAACAATCCATTACATCTTTCAATAGCATTCCGTGCACTTGAGTGTTTGTAGTTGAACAATTCTTCTTTTGATTGTGGATGATTGTTTTGTCTCCATTCATTCAAATGGTAATATTGGCCTCTATATGGAACTAAGAATCCATCCCCATTTGTATAACCTGCATCACAAAGATAGTAAAAACCTGAGATAAAAGTTATTTTAGATTTTTAAATTTAAATGATAAATGTGGCACTTTGCTAGTTTGAGAACATAAGCGATTATTACCTTGAGAAACTTTTAAACCATTTGTCCAAGAAAGTGTACTTCATAGTATCCTAGAATCTCTTGTAGAACCTTCCCACCCAGGTAATATGTATATGAATTGCAATTCTTGTGAACACACTCCTAGAACATTAGTGGCAATTTCTCTTTTCCTTGTCCTGTATCCAGGCTTGTCAACTTCAAGAACATTGACTTTTATATAAGCCCTAACTAAAGCACCTAAACATTTCTGAAATTTTGAGTGAAACCCAATAATTAGTTTATTAATTAGTTTAAATTTGAAATATTATATTAACAAATGTTTTATTGAATAAAATATATTTTTACCTTAAACATTTCCATCAGAGGTCTGTGGAGTCTTGAGGCACGAGATCTGGATTTTTAAATAATTCTGTATGCAACCACAATACAGAGAGTAAGACAAGGCCAAATTGCCTACTTATTGTCTCTCCACTCCTTACAAATTCTCTTTTTACAATCCTATTCTTAGCATGATGAGAAAGGATATAGAGGAATAAAGTAACCATTTCCTCAACATTCATATTTTTTGTTGGGACAAGCCTACCAATACTTTGAAGCATATCACATAATTTATAAAAGATTGCCCTATTCATCCTAATGTTCTCCATACAAGTCAAATCCGAATCAAACACCATCCTCCTAAAATTGACTTGCCTAATGAGATGCCTCTGATAACTACAACTCATTCTTCTCTTTTGCTTTCTATTTTTCAACTTTAAGACATAGAACTTTAAAAATGAACCAATTATAGAAAACAAGTTATTGAGATGTAGAGTAACTGTATGCGCAGCCAAGAGCATTGCGTGATCTTCTTCTATAATTTCATCCATTGCAACAATTATAACCAAAATAGACCTATAAAAACATATAATAAAAATTAAGGCCTAAAAGGTTGATAAAATCAAAGCATGTAGAAAAATATTTTTGAACATACAAAAAAAGTATGAAAGTATATAATATAATATTTATATACCTACTAAACATGCTCGAATATTTGAGTAACATAAAAAGGATTTTCTTAAACCAATCTAATGAATGTGGCCTAAACTCTAATAGAAAGCGAATAAATAAAGTTTAAAGAAGTAAATAGTTACCCAAACAAGCTAAACAATGATTAACTTATGTTAAGGTCCACTCTAACAACTTACTATTTTTACTCAACATAACAAATAATAAATGACTATAACATAATAATACTTATTAATACTTAACATGATATATACTAAAATATAAAAGTAATGTAGTTCAAAATCCCATGAATTTTTCAAGAAAAATGGGACTAGGGCACACAATCCACATATATCTAATCAATAATTCATATGGCACAACAAAGTTGACCCTAAATTTTGAAGATAACCACATCCACATAAATTTAAATTAAAGAGGAGAGCATAGGGATATACCTAAGCAGCTTTGATTGAAGGTGATTATTGCGTCTACTCCTTTTTGATTTTACAAAGCTTCTTCAAATGCTTTAAGAAAATAAATTCATCAATTGTAAACATATATATAAAACACACAAATCAAAATAAATTCAAATATTTAATCTTGATTTACAGACCAATAAAATCACACACATTAAAATTGACATTACTGCAGTATGTAATCATTTTAAAAGTCTTTTGGGTTTTTCGGCATTCAAAAAGATTTCACTTTCTTTTATGGCTGAAGTAAAATATATTTTCATCAATGATTTGGTTGTGAACAAAATTAAGGACCGAATATAATATTAAAATTTTACAAGGGTTTATACATTAAAAAACCTACAAAAATCAATCAAAAACAAAATTCACCCATTCAAAATGCTCTATAGTTTTATTATCCACACTAGTTCATATTACTTTTGTTTTCAAAGTAGTTTCATTATCTACATCATATCTATTACTCGAGATTTTCTATTACAAGAACATAAATCTTAAAAAAAAAAGGGAAAAAAAAAAAGAAGATATTCAACAAACCAGTTTTCAAAAGAATGTATGAAGTTTGTAAGCAAAACCCTAAAAAGTTGATGAATTACATTGAATTGCATTAACTTTTTAAATATCAAAAGGCATCCCTTTTCGTTTACATAAATTTTACCAAGTTAACAAAAATTAGCAAAACATGGAATTTATGAACAAAAGAACAAGGTTTGCACCATTATATCTACAATAAAATACCATAATAATAAAAATATACATTATGAGACATGATAAAAGAGACAAGAAACAATATTGTTAAACTAAGAAATTGATATTTTGATTTGAATGCTTCCTTAATATTTATTTATATATCTCATATATTTTTAAAACTTTGATTCACTACAAATACAGAACAATTTTTGTGGGAATTTAAAAAAAAACAATTGTGGACAACAAGAAGCAAAAAAAATATATATGTCTCAAGTTCTCATCTCATCATATTGGATTATTATATCAACATAGATTTGATTTAATCAAAATAGGAATTCTCTGATAAAAATATTATCCAAACAAATATGAAATTTATTTGTCTTTGATCCAATTAATACATGACTTTTACACAAAGTAAAACATAACCAAAATTTAACACAAAATAATCTAACAAACTTGAGAAAAAATTACCAGGATTGCTCCGATTCAGAAAAAGCAACAACTCTCTGCCGAATTGGGAAATACGATCGCATTAGGGTTTTTCCAAAGAAAAAACAGACAAGAAAGAGTTTTATGTCATAAAGGGTAGTTTGGTAATTTGACAATTATCAAACTTTCTCATCTAACGGTGTAAACACTTTCACACCACCCCCCTTATGAATCACTTTCCCTGGTCAAATGGAAAGTGATTACAAGGAGACCATATTTTTTTTTAAGAACCAAACGGTTGAAATGGATTCACCCCTCTTACTTTGCAGGGAAAGTAACAACTTTACATCATACCAAACGGACCCTAGTTGTCTGGTTGTTGTTTGGAATTGTTCTCTTCGAATCATTACTGTATTAGTTTGTATGCTTTAGTATGTATCTTATGAGATGCCTTGTAGGCAATTCTCTAGCATTGTATCTTAAATATTTCAGAAGTTTTATTGAATGAATTAGAGTGAGTTATGCACTAAAAACATCTTGTTCCACATTAATATTACTACATTGAGCAATCTTGTTGAGTTCACAAAGAACTTTATGTATCTATACATAAGCTTTGATCCTACAGTGGCATCAGAGATGGCAAGTTCTTCATCAGCAAGAGATGCAAATGTCCCATTCTTCAATGGGGAAAATTACAATCTATGGAGTTGATGATGAAGACCATCTTTTGGTCAAAAGATCTATGGAACCTTGTTGAAAAAGGGTTCAATGCGGAAGGAGATGGCAACAAAATTAATGACAGCATGAAGAAAGATGCAAAGGCTCTCTATCGCATCCAACAAGTGCTTGATCAGAGGATCCTTATCAGGATTGCTAAAGCTAAGACTGCAAAGGAAGCTTGGGAGATTATCAAAAATGAGTTTCAAGCAAATACTAATACTCTCACAGTTAAACTACATTCTTTTTAAAGAGAATTTAATGTTACAAGAATAAAAAATGGTGAGAAAGTTCAAGACTACATCAGCAGGGTCCTTGATGTGGTGTATAAAATTCGAATGATGGAAGAGGAGCTTCCACAAAAGGTAGTGGTGGCCAAGATCATATGCAGTCTTTCTTCAAGATTCTCACAAGTTGTACATTCAATCATTGACTCCAAAAATCTCAGCACTCTTAGCATTGATAAACTCAATGGATAACTAAAAAGTCATGAGTCCATACTCAATATTTCAAGTGAAAGAGAAAAAGAAAAAGCTCTCATTTTGGAGAACAAGGCTATAGAGGAAATAGAGGTCACAGTCCAGGTTTCTTCAAAGGAAGAGGAAAAGGCCATGGAAGATCTATTGAAGGTGGGCATTCAAATGAAAGTGGAAGACAGTACAAGGGAGTTCAATGTTTTGTTTGCAAGAAGTTTGGGCATGTTAAGGATCAATGTTGGTATAGGAACAAGGAAGCTAATGTAACAGAAAAAACTAAATAAGAAGAAGAATGAGTGGTGTTCATGGCGATAGATGAGGATGCAGTGAATGAAGGACGGACTTGGCTCATTGATAGTGGATATTCAAACCACATGATAGGAGAAAAAGATCTGTTCAAATCTATAGAACCTACAACAAACAAAACTATAAGGCTTGGAGATGGGAAGGCTCTTCAAGTTGAAGGTGTTGGTTCCATCTCTTTTGGTTCAAGTTCGGGCAATCCAATCACTCTATCAAAGATTCAGTTGATGCCCAACTTAACACATAATCTATTAAGTGTGCGATAATTGATGGACTCTGGATATGATGTAAAATTCACCAGAGGAGAGTGCATCATCAAAGAAGCCAAATCGAAGATCAAAGTTGCACAGGTTTGAATGACAAATCACAGACTTTTCCCACTTGCAGCTGAAGATGTAAAGTATGCACATGTAGCACAAGAAGAAGATGTCTCAAATCTCTGGCACAAGAAATATGGGCATGTAAATTCAAAAACATTGAAGTGTTTGTCTGAGGAGAAGTTGGTGCTTGGATTACCATCTACCACTAGTATAAATTCATGTGAAGCTTGATCATTTGGAAAGCAAGCTCGAAAGGAGTTCCCAAAGGGATTGGCAACTCGTGCAAGAGCTCTACTGGAGTTAACCCATGCTGCTTTAGTGGGACCAATGAAGACTCCAACCATTGGAGATAATCTCTACTTCATGCTTCTAACTGATGATTAT
This sequence comes from Dioscorea cayenensis subsp. rotundata, assembly GCF_009730915.1. Taxonomy (NCBI): domain Eukaryota; kingdom Viridiplantae; phylum Streptophyta; class Magnoliopsida; order Dioscoreales; family Dioscoreaceae; genus Dioscorea; species Dioscorea cayenensis. Next base: position 5,797,338 of record NC_052489.1, read on the forward strand.
TCAAGGTATAGTTGGATATATTTTCTGCAGAAGAAGTCAGAAGCACTGCAACACTTCAAGGTATTCAAATCCTTAGTTGAGAAGCAATTAACACTATCGCTGAAAGTCCTCCAGACAGATAGAGGAGGTGAGTTCATGTCCAGAGAATTCAAAGATTTCTGCAATTTTTCTAACATGCTGCATCAATTGACAGCACCTCGATCACATTAGCAGAACGGTGTTGTAGAGAGGAAAAATTGAACTATCACTGAGATGGCACGCACCATGCTACAAGGAGCCAGTTGCCATCGAAATTATGGGGAAAAGAGGTGGCGACCGCCGTCTTTATTCTCAACCATTCATTTACTCGGGAGCTTGAGTCTCAGACCCCGCATGAAGCATGTCAAAACCCACTGTAAATTTTATCAGAGTCTTTGGATGCCTTGCACATTGACTACTTAACTCGCAGCAACGAACTAAGTTTGATGCAAAATCACACCCTTGCATTCTGATTGGTTACTGTGAAGGATCAAGAGCCTATCAGGTACTAGATTCAGAAACAAAGCGTGTACATGTCAGCAGAAATATCCAATTCTTTGAAAACAAACACTGAGATTAATTGAAGACGTCCAACTCAGGATTATCAGTTTGTTGTCATTTGCTGAAGGAAAAGAGAATCAAATTGATGTATCTCCACCGTTAGATTTATTCAATGAATGTCTAGAGATTCATCATCATCCAGACACTTCGTCCTCAAATATCTCAACAGAAACAACCATTGACTATGAAGCTCCGACGAGTTATCGAAATCTCAACGAAATTTATTCTTCGTTCTCATTTACCTTAACAGCTGCAGAGCCAATGACCTTCGAAGATGCAAAGACGAGTAGTGACTGGATAGCCATGAATGAGGAGATGGAGGTGATTCATAAAAACCAAACTTGGGAGTTGGCCATCTTGCCAGAAGTTAAGAAAGTGATTGGTATGAAATGAGTATTCAAGTCCAAATTTAAACCAAATGGCACTTTGTTGAGGAAAAAGGCACGTATAGTTGCAAAAGGTTGTACTCAACAGGAAGGTGAAGACTTTGAAGAGATTTTCTCTCCAATTGCCCTTATGGAAACCATATGGTTGTTCATGGCGATAGGAACATAAAGAAGATGGAAAATTTATCAGCTAGACGTCAAGACAACCTTCCTAAATGGTGAACTAAAAGAAGAAATTTTTGTGAATCAACCAAAAGGGTTTATCATGAATGGGAAATAAGATCATGTATACAAGCTTTACAATGCTTTGTATGGTCTTTGCCAGGCTCCCAGAGCCTGGTATAGCTGCATTGATCCACAATTTATTGAGATGGGTTTTCTCCGCAATGCCAATGAACCAACAGAGTATAAGAAGCAACAAGGAAACTCTGATGTATTGCTACTATGTTTATACATGTATAATATCGTATACATGGGTTTATCGGAGGATATGTTAAGAGAATTCAAGGAAGTGATGACGAGTAAGTCCAAGATGACTAACTTGGTACAAATGAAATATTTTCTTGGTTTGGAAGTTAATCAATTCAGTGATTCACTCTTTGTCTCTCAACACAAGTATGCAAAGGATTTACTAAACAGAGCCGGTATGAAACACTATAAATCTATAGGGAGTCCAATAAACTCTAATTAAAAGCTTCAATCTTAGGACAATTCGGGCAATGCAAGTTCTACAAAATGCATAAGATTAGTTGGTGGGCTGCTGTAATTAACCCACACACGACCAAATATAATGTTTTCAGTTTCAGTTGCCTCTTGATTTATGCGAAAACCAAGTTATCACTTTGGAGCTGTTAAAAGGATACTTCGCTATATTAGTGGAACTCTGAATCATGGAATTCTATACACTGCAAATGAGAATTTCAATATGGTTGGGCATTCAGACAGTGATTGGGGAAGGTCTGTAGAAAATCGAAGGAGCACCACAGGATGGATATTCTCTTTAGGTTCTGGTGCCATTGCATGGAGTTCAAAGAAACAAGCAATTGCAGCCCTTTCCAGTACTGAAGCAGAATACATTGCTCTTACTTCTACTGCTTGTGAAGCTGTCTGGTTAATAAGACTCTTAGAGGATTTAAATGAAGAACAAGTCGGTTCAACTGTTATCAATTGTGATAATAAATCAGCCATTTCTATTGCCAAGAATCCCATTCATCACGGAAGAACAAAGCATATAGATACACACTACCATTTCATACGAGATCTTGTGAAGAATAAACAAATTAATATAGTTCATTGTGGAACAGATGATCAAGTAGCATATGCTTTTACCAAGGCTTTGAATCATCAAAAATTTGAACACTTTGGTGGAAATGTCAATCTTCTAATCATGGGGAGCATAATCAGAAAATGGAGAGTCAATGACACTGTGACTTAGGTGTTGATAAGCCTAAGCATATATGAAAAGCAACTTGGCTTATTGACTGAGAAGATGCAAGTAATTGTCTGGTTGTTGTTTGGAATTGTTCTCTTCGAATAATTATTGTATTAGTTTGTATGCTTTAGTATGCATCTTATGAGATGCCTTGCAGGCAGTTCTCTAGCATTGTATCTTAAATATTTCAGAAGTTTTATTGAATGAATTAGAGTGAGTTATGCACTAAAAACATCTTGTTCCATATCAAAATTACTACATTGAACAATCTTGCTGAGTTTACAGAGAACTTCATATATCTATACATAAGCTTTGATCATATCAGATTCAGCATATGATGAGAGATGCATTTTAGAGGCTGCATGGACTGGTGATTCCCAAAGGTATGTTTAAGATTTAAATGTCTTATGATTCAACATGATATGACAATCATATTATAGTTTTCATTTATGATTGAAGGAAAATATTACTTAGTGGGCAGTAGATACACTGCAAGACCTAGTTTATTACCCCCATACATAAGTATTAGGTATAATCTGCAACAATTTGGATCTTGGCCATCTGCAAATGAAAAAAAACTTTTTAACCATAACCATGCGTTTGCAAGAAAAGCAGTTGAACAAGTGTTTTTTAATCGATTCAAGTTCCTGATATCTAAACCGTATTTTTCAATAAAAACACAAGTTAAAGTTGTATTCGCTAGTTGTATCATGCATAATTCATAATCGCTAGCAACGGTGATGGGTCGACAATCCCTTCAGAACCAGATTGATTGATTGATGCAACAAAATATTTAATTAAAAAAGGAACAGTGGGATGAGGTTCGAGAGTGGCTTGCACTATGAGTAATAATTACAGTGGACATGTAGGATGAGGTTCTATAATTGTTACCCACTATGTTTAGTTTCTGATGAATGTGAAAGCAGATACCTCGGGCGAATATTCAATATATTATTTCAAGATTATTTGAGAGAAAAACGTAAAAGGAGTTATAATTAAACCCTTTTATAAAAAATAAAAAATAAAAAGTTTTCATTAAACCATTTGTCGTAAATTGTCTAACCCAATATTTTTCAAATTCAAGTGTGAGTGAATCCCAACCCTCATTAACAGTGGCGGATGGAGGGGGGGTCAAGGGTGTGCTTGAGCACCCCTTGGCCCCAATCAACCAATATTATTATTATTATTATTATTATATATATATATATAAGAGGAACACAGGAGAGAGTTGAGCACCCCCTCTCTCTCTCTCTCTCTCTCTATAAGAGGAACACAGGAGAGAGTTGAGCACCCCCTCTCTCTCTTCTCACACTCTCTCTCTCTCTCTCTCTCTCTATATATATATATATATAATTCATTGGATCTTTATTTTCATTTTTCTAAAAATATTTATTTTTTTTACAAATTAATACCGATAGTTTAAAAAGTAGTGTTTGGAATAAAATTAATATTTCTTATTTAGATATTTTATAAATTGGTTTATAAAAAATAAAAAAATAAAAAAATCATTGTTTAGTCTTCATTTATTACAAATCAGTTCATATAGAATAAAAATTAGAAAATATTACAAACATTTATTGGTTAAACCCGTAATTTTTATTAGTTAGGATATAAGATATATATATATATATAAACAAATATTTATATAAATATATATATTTAGAAAAATATTTATAAAAAATTATTGTTTGGCCCTTAATTTTATATTTTATCTTGAATAAAAAAAATTATAAATGTATTTTTTTTTTTGTGTAACAATTGGATTGGCTAAACTACAATAAATATGTCGTTCAACTAATCTAATTATATATTTTTTAATTAAAAAAATTTAAAAAAAAATTTATAATTTTTTATATGAGCACCCCTTTATTTTCCTTCTGGTTCCGCCACTGCTCATTAAAGGTGAAGCTATATACTGAATAAACCGAAATTTAAGTTACAAAAACGTTTGGTGTTTGAACACTCAAATTTTCTTCCAAATTTGAGTTATCTTTTTATCAATAAAATGTGAACTTGGTGTGCTATAATATTATATGAATGAAGTAGATGATAATGTTTGTAACCTATAAAAAAATCATTCTCAGCAAAACAATAAAGTTGGTAAAAATTGTGTCCAAAAGCAGCTGCAAATCCATCACTTAAAATCTGATTAGATTCAGATCCACTTCCAGTCTTGATTTGTAATCCAATTACTCTCAGATTAACTTAATACATTAATTTCAATTGATTCAATGAATTAGGCTTGAATGTGATTTGGTTTCTCTCCCCGCATTTATTTCCCGTACTATGTACAGTTAATTTTTGCTTTTTATAACCTGGACAATCCCTATGAGTCTATGACATGTCAGATGATGCTATTCAAATATATAGCGAAAAAAATCATGAAATCTGCTTATTTACCAAATTAAGTCATAATAAATAACAAAAATCCTACAACACACCAAAGATATGAACATATTATATGATTTATTATTGTTAATAATGTGTGATCTTTTACATTCAGAGATTGTCATTTTAAACATTGCATGTTTAAAAAAAAATGTTCATTTACAAATTCCATGTTGTCAAAATACTAAATATAATTCTTGCATTTTATAATAAATTTTATTTGAGAGTAGACCTTAATTACCATTATTTGACATATACTTCAATATTTATATATATGTAACTTTATTTGATACCGTCTACCTATACATGGCTGAGATATCTTAAAATAGAACAAGACTAACATGTCATAATTAAAAAAATAAAATAAAAACCTTTTACATCACACTGACGTAAAACAAACTCAATTAACTAAATAAAGCACATCAACCTTGCTTGCATGTCCAATGGTAGCAAAATGTAAAATTCCATACATCTTTAACGCATTAGAATGGGAGTGTAGGCATATAAATAATAACTAAATAACAAAAATGATAATATACAATTCTATATGAGAAATATTTAACACAAGCTTCTACTTATACAATAATTTAGCTTAAAGAATTCGGGGATATCGCTTATATAACTAAAATAATGTACTCACCATTGTATCCCTAGTGATTTCCTGTCATTCAATGGATGTGAATGAAAAGTTGATAACAAAATCTTAAAAACATATCAACCATAAGCTCAAAGTCCAAAAGATAGTTTTCACTTTTCACCTTTGTAATGTACAAGCACTCGCCAGCATAATCTGTGACAATGTTCTGCAAGAAGCCTGCAGCTTAAAAATTGACCTTCTGGCAAAAACAGCAAGAACCTCCAAAACATGGAAAACAAGTGGGAAAAAAACACAATTGAAGTTTCTTAAAACAAAGTGCATGTGAGATTTCTGCTCATAAAAAGCAAAAAAAACATTTGAATTAAATGTGATGACTATATAAAAGATAAAAGATATAACTTCTAATTCACTGACTTCTAAAACCTCCAACAGGTAATGGAGTTGTAACTCAACTACAAGAAGGGTATACATACATTGTACAAAGCAGCCCCATGAATTGAGATCATTTCAGAACATAAAAGTAGATGTTTCCTGTCCACATAGAACAATAAGCTCTGAATATTTATAACATCTCAAACACATCTAAGAACTATAGCATATGAAGATGTGGATCCTAGCATTTGCTAGCCGGTTAGATACATCCACTAAGGATGAAAGATATTCACCATAGATAAAACAGTAGTTAGTGATTTTGCAGCTTGGATTTCATCTCATAAAAAACCAGGTGCCTTCCCTGCGGTTCGATGTGATCTCAAAAAGCCATCCCTTACCTTCCTAGCCTCTGGTTGTACCCCCCCTGATAATGATTTTGCCATGCCTGTTGACCAAGTTTGCCGACAAAGAAAAGATTTAAGATCCAATTTCATTTATATCGAAGAACATTTGGAGCGAAAGCCAAAAGGTAAAGCTGCACATTCGTGGCTTTAGCCAGTCATCTTAACTAACTGAGTCCAGTGATCTGTTCACCATGATGATGTCCAACTTGATTCTGCTTTATTGGAATGTGTATAGCTGGGTCAGTAGCAAATTATATGTCACCAGGGACCTTCAATTGCCACTACCTGGTTCAAGATAAAAAGTAGAGAATGAATTGCATTGGTACAAGCAAAAGTAGAGCTGCGCAAAAGAGCGGCAGACTGAAGTTATGCAGAAGCACCGAAATAATAAAAACTCAGCAGGAAATAAGGCTAAAGAGTGATGGTGGGAGCCTCCAGCATCCCTTTGCATATGCAAATGTCTATTACATAGGACTCAATTCAAACAAAGGTGGGAATTAATAATGGAAAGTACTTGCTATTCACATTTCTGCCTCCGTAAAATAAGTCAGAAGATGGCACTCCACTTGCCAGATAGTTTTTATTAAGATTCCAAAATCAACTAGTCATGACTCAAGACAGATTTTTGGAAAAAAAGTAACATTGCATTTATCTATTGTAGTGTGTAAGCAGCCAAGGGGCGACTGCATTAACTCATAAATTATGCAACAGCCGAATACAGTTCCACCATAAAAAGTGCTTGAAAAATGCAAGAAACTATTACCAAAGTCTATAAATCCTCAATGTATCAAGTAAATTACAATATATATATATATAAAATAAAAAAATAAAAATAAAGAAATTTGAGGAGAAACCTAACGAACAATAGTTTCTCTCACGATGATGAAGTAATAGAAATCTTAACAAGGCATCTATAATGAAGGTGTTTTCCTCCCAAAAAGATAGAAAAACACTAAAAATCATTTAAAAAAATTCACAACATTGTAGTCAGTAATGAACAACATTAATTGAACATAAGAAACTAGATGAGAAATATAGAACATAAAATAAAAACAAAACCTAAATAGATAATCCAAAAATGAAACTGCCTTGCACCACAGCAATGGGGACTAGCTGGCATGTTTAATAGTAGTACAAAAATGCAGCTACATGTGGCCATCTAACAACATAAGCAGACTACATAGAAGACATGAAATGTGGCCAGGTCATCGCTTGTACAAATGTGATCACAGTTTGAAACACTAGGGCCATGCCAATGCCATACCCACTGTTGGTCACCAGAAACCATAATTATTTTGTTGCTGATAATTTTCATTGCATGACATGGTTCCACATGTTTAGGCACAATCCTAATCACAGAAACCAATACATTTTGCACATGTTCTGTTGTAATCTTATGTGCCATCCACTCTTGTGCCTTGTTTCATTTTGTACAAGGTCTACCCTTGCCCTTCTCTTTGACTATTCTTTATTGCTAGATATGTTCAAGGCCATATAACTCATTATTCCTCATTGCCACACATACCTAAACTTGGACAATGATTGATCTCTATATCATACACAATCCAACTTCTGATGCTTACTGTTAAAATGCAAAGAAACAGTACTCAAATATGGCAACAGCATCCTTTAAGAAAACTCCATTGTGGCTATGAAAAAGCACAATACATACTTCATAAATATAAATTGTGCAAATAATAATTGTTCTCATTTACCATCGTCATTGAGATCAAATGATATGTGGAGTTTTTGACTTTGGGTTTCGATTGAGCTGCACCGACCAGGTGTGCTAGGTGGTCTTGGTTGGTTAGGGGAGCCCATATCACTTCGACCAGAGTGCTCATTTGGGACGTGCGTCTTGAGCCTTTGACTCAAGTACATCAAGTCCATACTAGGACAGAGCCCTCCAGGAACCCTTTTACCCTTGCACCTGCCAAGTCAAAAAGTAAGCACAGATTTTAAGATCAAAGATCATTACACAAGAAATAATGGCTGGTAATGAACCATACACTACAGAAGCATTGTGTACCTATCTTTTCTTTTTTCAAGATATCGTTGCAAAGAAGCTCTTCTGCTTGAAGGGCACTCTGAAGTAGGTAAAAAAAATGATCACATAATGAAAAGAAAAGATAGCACAGAAAAATTAGCATCATCTAAAGACAATGTTTATGCAACTTATGTTGAATCAGTATTTTTGAAACAATTTTAATAACAGTATATACAAGAATCATTAGAATCATAAAATCATCCCAATTTGAATACAGACATGGTGCAACATAATTTACTACAGCTCTACATGCACTTAAAATTTGAATAATTTTCAAAAGCTCTTAAAATGAGCACTCCAAGCAGATACCATGAGGCCCCATAAGATCCTTCAACCTGCTACTAATTCAATTGGAATCAACAGTAACATCAACAACGTAATATTCAGATACAATAAGATAATTTATTTGGCAGATATTTTAGCGGAGGAAATCACCAATCAGATGCTACCACAATATCAATGACATACACAGCTTATCCATTAGGTGCTTAATCTTAAAGTTGAATTTGAAACTAGAGGATAAATTTCAATTAAAATGCCGTCCATAACACTCGTCTGTGAAAGGAATGGCATAAACCAATGTTGTCAAGGGCATCATCTTCTCTGCCTAGGCTAAAGGCTTGTTCCTACACCAACACTTATAGTGTTTACAAGGGGCGCATCCAGCATATTGTCCTATCTTGATTAATTTAATTCTTGACACATAAGCATAATCTATTTGCACAATTTCTCTTTCTAAATCAATAACCAAATTATATAATCAATTCTCTGGATTTTCAAGGATATACACAAATACAAAATATAAAAGAATAACGGAGATTAATGTTTTCCTAAATTTACAGGAAGGTGTTGTACTCATACCTCATTTCATTAGATCAACATAAGCATTCCATCAACATAATCATGTATTCGATAGACTGATGATAGCTTCGAAAAAGAAAAGTCATATCTTGGATTAATAAAAAAATTCACATGCACCAAGTCAGACACTCATAACTAGTTGTTCAAGTTCAAGCTATTGCATGGATGAGATAATATTTAAGTATATTTTAGTTTGATTAGTTAACATGAACTAACTCCCAAAAAAATTGATATAATATCCATCAGAAACCATCATCAATTTTGTCAAGAGTTTCAGGTTTCAAATATCATTGATCCCAAATTTTCAATTTCAAACAACTTGACGATTTTGATAGTAATAGCGATGGGAGTGCGAGACTGTTTGAAATAAATAAAACCAATAAACAGACAAAAGATTGTTCTCAATTTAAAATGGCATGCCTTTCATAAACTGCTTTGGAGCATCAATGGTCATGCTATCCCCATATTCCAATCAAGAGCTTAGTCAACTCCTTTTGAAAACCTTCTCCCATATCTTGCACCACAAATTTTATCAATCTTACTTGCCTTCTTCCCTAATTGATTTCTTTAACCAAAATAGACTTCCACACTTCATTAAAACTAACTCAACTTTCTCGTATAGAAAGTAAAGGAGCTATAATACAATCCTCAAAATATATCTTAAATTGCTGCCATTCCTTTAGTTCTCTAACATCAAAGAGTGTTCATGCACTGCTTTATCCATCCACATTTAACCACCAGCCTTGACTTTGCCAACAGTCAACACTGTTGATTTTATAAACAATTTATTACTAAAAAAACAGTCATAATACTTGTAGGCTAACCAACTTCCCATAGAAGTTATTTCCTAGAGCTCATAAAATGCATGTACCATTCTACAAAATACTCAGAAGCAAAAAAGATGCCATGCACATGAACACTAAAACTAATCAAAATCAAAGTAATTACTTTCCACGATATAATGATTATATGGTACTAGGACCCAACACGAATTTCTTAGAACCATATGGTGGATCAATAAATTAGCTTTGATGCCAACTTACGGGCAATCTCAAGCCACAACCTCAGTTTCTTCAGTCAAAAAATAGGTCCACATACATCATTCCAAGCTTACCATAATAAGCAACCCTTTCATTTCAGGATTGATCAGTCCAACAACAAGGTACATTAAATCCCATGTTCTGTGTTCCTTTCAAAACCACATCAAAATGGTCAGCAACAAAGGAACATCAATGATTGAAAATCATAAACCGAGGATGCAATGAATGACAGACCCAAATGATTCACTAAAAAATGTTGATTGTGGCCTCATAGTAGCCATTCCAATCCTACTGTCTATCTGCAAAAACCCAGGTTGGGGCCAAAAATAAAATATATAAATAAATAAATAAAAATAAGAAAAGAGGAAGAGAGCTATCCAGGGAAGAGAATCATGAAAGCAAGGAAGGACACAATAGGCTGGTATGGCATTGGGTCCAGCATGGAAAGGACGTTCCACAAGAATACGGTTCCCGGGTTGGTTTGAATGGATTCCGTGACCCCCCGATCAGGGACCATGAAATCAACGGACAAGAGGGGAAGTGGGCCCACGGGGATCAGGACCACTCCATGGGGACATATCCCGTCAGCCCATTAACTACACGTACAACCCCCGATTCAATTCAACCCCATCCGGACGTTCTCATGAAAACGCCAGGGAACCGACAACCCACGAGCCTTACTCAACGCCGACGGCCACCACACAGGTGGTCCTCCCTAATCACCACTCTTACCTTATCATCTAAAAAAACTTGACTTTATCTTTTTTATTATTTTTTTTCTTTTTGCTGATACACCTCTGGATAAAAAAGTATATTTTGTTTACACTTTTTTTTTTCTGAAAAATATTGAGCACATCAACTCCAGTGTCCTGTTAAAAGTTGAACTTTGGTAGATAGCTACATAAACAGCCGGAGTTTCCTGTACCCTTTGTACAGGATACTTTCTAGTTGAAAAGATTAGTTCAAAATGTGCACACATTTCCTTCCTCATTCCAATAGTTGTTTTTTTTTGGCACTCTTTAAGTAAATGCTTGAGAAATAAGGAATCAGGGAAATCAATTAGTTTTTTTTTCAAAAATATTTATCTGGAAAAATAAGCATTCAACAAAAAAAAAAATAGTTCTCACTGCAGAATCACCAAAAACAAATCACAACTAGTGTGGAAACATTTCAAAAAATAAACACCAATCTGTTTTTCTCAGAAGAAAAAAAACCAAACTAGACTCTTAACAAACACCAAAGAACATTTTTTTTATAATTCCAATAATTTTACTAATTAATATTTAAATACCATTTTACTTTTACAGGTAGAGAGATGCGTATACAATTTTTTTACTTCCCCAGAGATAAAAAAAATAATAATAACGTATCTTGGATATCAAATAAATAATTAAAAAAAAATTAACAGTAGAAGACAAAAACCCTTTACGCGCAATGAAACACAGTGTTTCGAATATTAAGTTTTTTAGAGGTACCGTATATATAAGCAAAAATAAACAAATTGACAATTGTGGAAAAAGCTGAAAGCGAAATTATTACCCGGTAACTCGATTTCCCGCGCGGTCACCCGCTCTCTGTCATCCACTAGCGAGGCCAACCTCCCTGCATTCAATCACAACCGTCCAAAGATCATCACACGCAGATCAATCTCATGCTTTTAGAAGAGTAATTTTTAAAAAAGGGTAGGGGTATTACCGGCATTACATGACAACTGTGGTGGTGGTGGGGCGGGAGGTGGGCCGGATCGAAGCGGTAATCGATACGGGACTATCCGGTTCGATTGAACCGGAAGACCGGGTTGGTTCGGTTCGTAGTCTTCTTCCCGGCTCGCCGCCAGCTGCATGATGACACGAGCCTGCAAACCAAACGGTTCAAACCAACTACTTTAAAAACCGATGCGGTTCAGACCGAGCCAAGTAGGATTCATGGGTTGGTACCTTATCGGGCGGGACGCCGTCGAAGACGCAGACTTTGCCGGCGTAAAAGATGGTCATCTGTCCCGGCGGCACGTGCGGCGCAACCCTGCGGGAATCGTCGAAAGTGTCCCACCATCAGAGAGAAATCTCAGCCGTCGATGTGGTCGAGAATAAAACAATCAAAGTCGTAATCAAACGGTCGATATCGGGGAGATGTCCCTTCGCACAATGGCAATCAAACCCACCTTTTCTGAGGGTGAAATCTCCGCCGTTGGATCAACGGATCCCATTATCGGAGAATTTCACGTCAGAAAAATATCTTAAAGTGGAAACCGAGCGAACCGACAGCGACCAAGGCAGTGAAGAAGAGGCGTGGTTGGGGGAAAAGAAAGGCGTGAGAATAGCGAACCTGGAGGAGTGGAAGCCGGGCTCCGGCGTGATCTCCTCTCTTCCGGCAAGCTGGGGCCTTGGTGGGGTGTCGGTTGGGGTGAGCGCCGGTTGGATCGGGTCTCTCCGACGGTACGGCGACGGGGATTCGATGATCGGCTCCTTTTGAGGTGTCACGACCTTGAAGATGAGCTCGGGAAAATGTTGGATTGTTTCAAGAGGTAAAAGGAGAAGATCTGAGGGTGAAATAGTACCGGAGGAGGAGGTTTGGGACGAATCGGCGGGCCCGGGTCAGCGGCGGCGTCGGTGGGCTGGGGTTCGAGGAGGGCTTTGAGGGAGATGACCTGCTGGATCGCCTGAGACTTGTTCCATGAGGGACGGCGCATTCCTGGAAGAGATGGAGAGAATGGGAGAGAAGGGGGAAAGGGGGATGAGTACAGGAGCAGGGTTTAGTTTAGCTTAGGTTACCTTTTTCTCTCAAGTAGCGGCGGCAGTCTTCGCGGGTGAGTTGAGCGATGTCCTCCTCCGTGAGCTCGCAGAGAGGCTTGTCGAGGACGGAGCGGGCCGTGGACTCACAGGCGTTCATCTCGCCGGCTCCGGCAAACTCCAGCTCCGGTGAAAGACCTCCCTCCAAGTAGGCCTCTTTCTTCTCTTCAGTCTTCACTCTCTTTCTCTCTTTCTTGATTTGAGAGTTTAATCTTGTATTTATTTATTATTTTTCCTAAATTTAAAAAAAAAATTTAGTGGGTGTGGGGATGGAAAATGAGGAGAAGAGATGGATGGGGTTTGGCCGCGGCGTCGTGGGGGGTCGTTTTATTGGAGCGCTGCTGCACCCCATGCTGCCACGTCACCTTCCTACCCCTTATTAAATAGCTCCGTACTACTCTAGTTTAATGCCCATTCATCTTCGAACTTATTACGATAGTGTCACTGTTTCCTACCCTCTGTTATTAATTTAGCGGGTATTATTAGATTCCAGTACCCCTGTCTTGAGTATGAACAAGAAATGAAGAATGGATGGTGAAGGGTATTATTGGAAATTTGATTGCAGTAGTGCGGGTTGCGGGTGAGTGTGGGTGGTGTTTTCTTTTGCTAACAAAGCGCCCGTGTCTCCCCGAGCAGCGGCCGCTGCTCTGGTTCAATCCCTTAGGGGATATCGACACGTGTCCACTTAGATGACTTACAGGGAACACCATAATTTTTTAATATTATTTTTTTTACTTTTTTGGAAAAGAATTCTGATAATTAATGACACTTTTTTTCCTTTAACCCAGTTAAAGTTTAATTACTAATGATGGAAAGATAAAAAAAAAAATAGCTTTACCTTGTTACTTATTACTTGTGAAAAAATTAATAATAAATAGATTTTATTTATTACTTGGATGATTAAATACCTAATCTAATTTATATGTCAAGTTAATGTTAGTAAATATCAAAAGTTGAATTTTCAAAATAAAAAACTTTTCACCAAACCTGATAATCAATTCAGAAAAACAAATTTACTAATAAAAGGTTGATTAGAAAGCACGAGTATTTATTTATTTAATTAATTATGTGCCTTTATGCTATCAATAGACAAATAATATATAATAATAATAATGGGAAAGGAAAAGATTGCCATTAGGGACACACGAGTTATTTTATGTCAGATCAAGTCATGATCTAGGCTTGTAGTACAGTGTTCTTGATTTTTTTCATGTTACTAAGCATGATTCTCAAGTGCTACTTTGCTATTAATTATTCAAGTTGAACTTTATAAAGCATTTTATCTTCATAAAGCCATTGACCTCAATTAGTCTATTCAGTAACTTATAATTATGTTTAAATAACTTTATGAACCAATTTAAACAAAATTTTTAATACACCAGCCTTGTTATAATTTTTTGCCCTTATAAAATATCAATATTATCTTTAAAAAATAATTAAATTCACAATGAAGATTTTTAACCTAAATTCCAAAAGTAAACTAGTTATAATTGAAAGGCGCATGCATGGGTTTATCAGACTCACAAGTCTTGTTTATCAATTGTCATTTCTATAAAGCCATTATTTTTGTTTTAATCTCCGTAGACATTATCATAGTTAATATTCGCATAAAATGTTTTAGATTAAAAAATTTCACATCAATTGTGTTAGTCCAGTGGGAAGTAGGGGGTTAAAAAAAAAGAAAAATAGAGTGAGATAGGGAGGGGTGGGGTTCATGAGAATAAAGGGGAAGGCAGTGACATCAGTGTCCATAGAGAGGGACCAGACCAGACCAGGCCAGCGCCAGCAGCGTGTGAGCGATTAGACCCGAGCGTGGGTGTCGCGTCTGGTGAATGTGGACGCTGACGTGGATCCCCAACTATGGGGCCCACCTACTCCTGCCCCACCAACCATTCTCTCTCCCCTTACACCCTCAATAGACACGTGGCTCTTCCCACGTGCGTTGTTGGGTCTCTAGTCCCCCTCTTCGCTCACGTGCGGGTCCCCTCTGCACGTGGCTACAACTCCACTTCCTCGTGTCTCACTTACCAGGTAGGAACTGGGGAACTCCGCTTTTTCTGAAAGGACATTCATTTGGGAGGAAAGGGGGAGAAGGGGGAGAATAATCGTTTTTATTTTATTTTATTTTTATATTTTTTGTTATTTTAAAATGATAGAACTCAGTGTAATTTACTCTGTTACATACTAAATTAGATTTTGAATTAAATTTATTTCAGTAATTTTTTTATTAATATAAAAAAAAGTTAGTCATTTTATAAAAATTAACTTTTTTTTATACTTTTAATTTATTTATTTTTTACTCATAAAAATTCACTCAATATTCGAATTCTGTAGTTTCATTCTTATTTTTTTGGTAATTAAACACCAAAAATATTAAAAGTGATATTAATTCCCCTACTTTAGATAAATGGCACTTCCCTAAATTATCTCATTTTCTTTTATTTCTCCGAAATAAACACCTCCTAAATCATAGTTGAATTTTATAGTGTAAAATTTAATTTGATAGAAGATTTAGATACTTAATATCTTTTATATACACAACATTGAGAGAGGACCACTTGTACCAAAAAGCCTTGATGAATGACATGAGATAACATAGCTTTGGGCAAAGGAGGAGGAAATTTTGCAAACTGGCTTGTCTTGTTTTAAACAAGCAAAATATCCGGCATGGGAATCAATTCAAAGGCAAAGTCATTAACCGGGGTTTTTATTACTTACAAGGTCCACAAATTGTCAATCATGCTAAAGAGGTTCTACATTTTTGTCAACTTGTAAATAATTATTGGTTTTTGTTTTGTTTCACTCCTTTTTTATTCTAAGGTCGTAATTGAGTTGAAGTTGAATGAGGGTTCAGTCAAGATTTGAGATGACATTTTTTTTAATTATATAAAATTTGAGTTTTTCAAGTTAAATTAGGCTTTAGTAAAATTAACTCAAAGATTTGTGTTTGATGATATATGAAATTTATAACTATATTTGAAATATTGTATTACAAAGATGTATAGATAGAGTGTGCGAATTATGAATTGGACATACCCAGTGGTATTTACTGTGTTTTATGATTAAAGAGGTTCAAGTTTGAGCCCTCAACTCGTAATGCATAGGTTTTCTTATAAAATGTCTATATGAGGAGCACTTTCACTACCTTTTTTAATATTGTATGGAAAGGAAGATTTATACTCATGAAATCTGTAAGTCACCTAATGTACCTTCAATATATGCGTGAGATTTTATAGAAATTAAAAAGTTGAATTTGAACAAATTTATTATATTGGTTTGTTAAACTTTTTAATAAATTTTTCTCTGTAATTAAATTATTTTTTATTATTTATTGAAACAAGTTTGAAAAAAAAAATATTTAATGTACTATTCCTATATGAGATTTGCTTGATAGATGACTAAATAATCAATCAATGTGTTGTTGTGACAAGTGAATTATATCACAAATAAAAATCATCGAATGATGCTTTGTAAATAAATGACAAGTAAATCCATACAACATGTAAATAAACGCAATATAGTGTAATAAATATATATATATATATATGTATATATATATATATAAAGGACTATTCTTCTATGGACTTTCATAGATAAAAAATCTATGGACATTCATTATCAGCCAATGGATCTCGATCCAATGGCCAACATTGATGAACAGTACTTACTATAGTAATATATACAATAATTATTGTTTAAAACAGTGATTGTTGTTCATCAATATCGGACATTGGATAGTAATCCAATGGCTGATAATTGGACGTCCATAGATTTTTTATCTATGGACGTCCATAGAAGATGCATTGTCATATATATATATATATATATATTGCAATGTAAATAAGCAAGAGATGATTATTAATGAGGGGAAAGTAATATAGAGCTTGTAAATATTTCTAATTCTATATAAGAAATTCAAACTTTTATATAGTCTGAAAAAATTACGCATTATTGATTATATGACATCGAACACATACATATGTATATATATACATAAGTGTAAGTATATCTGGTAAAGAATAATATGAACCACAATGAAGGGATTTATTCTTGAACTACCATGTTTATGTAATTGTTAGCACATGGAAAGAGATTAGTAAGATGTAATTCTGCCATATGATTACATCATCAATTCTACAATCGTTGGGTTTTATAAGAGGAAGATGATACAAAAATATGATAAACTAATTTAAATTTGTCAAATTTTGGGTTGAGTTCTAAGCCATTAGCCATGTATAATGTAGGAGAGAGAATTAAGAGTGGTACTCGAGGAAGGTTTTTTTTATAAATATAATTTTCATATTGCAGGAAAAATCCCATCAACTATTAATAGTTCAAATCATTAAAAAGTAAATGTTATTACATTAGCAAAATAAATAATAAGGTTAACAATAAATAATTAAGAAAATCAACCGACAAGTGATAAATAAATAATCATTATATAGAACAAATTTATATGAAACAATCACTTTCCCTCTTTGGCAAACATGGATTATTTTATTTTCGCCTTTATTGTACATTCCATGTTTCATATAAATGTTTGACTTGTTTGTCATCTTCCCTTGGTTGCTCTTGGTGGTCCATGCCTCTTTCTAAGCATGCACAAATCATTTATCTTTCAAACATTTATTTCAAATAAAAATAATTTTTTATAGTAAATGGCCACACACACAAAACAATACTATTGATCCATATTCAATTATAGACACTCGTCACTCGTTTATTTTGCTTGATCTCATCATATATATAATTTTTTTTGGGAAAGAGGAGCGGGGCGAACCCACTAGAGGCAGGGGACGCTGCATGCCTCGGTGGAGCAGTGGGAGCAGGGCAGTACGCGCGTGGCACGAAAACCACGTCTGCATAACCACTATTCACAACTCCTGAAATGTCGCTCGGTAGAATCGACTCTCACCACTCGGTGAGAGTCTATCGACGACCGTGTCATCGATAGGCAGAGGTCGTTGGCCATATATATAATTTTGTTTTGATGTTTTGGTTATTGGTGGGCATAGATTTGTTTGTAAGCTAATTCAATTTTTTTTAAAAATAAATAAATAAAAAAAGACAACACAATTAATATCTTTGAAAATAATATAACGAATAGATAAAACAATTTTTAAACAATTCTGCTCTATTACAAAAAATTTATTTACAGAATAGAAGGTATATAATTTTTATTTGCAATCTTCTTATACATGAAAAATAGAAGTATATACTCAAGATACAATCCAAGTATTCATGTAAAAAGTAAAATTAAAACTAGATAGATTCTTACTAAGTGATTGAGTATCAATATTGTACTACAAAAATGTGAGAGTTTAAATTCCAATGAAAAAGAAAGACTGAAGAGTAAAAGAACAAAGTGATGCACAACAGAGTAAGATAATAATTAATGCCTCAACATAGCTAGCGTCAAGGATTATATACATTGCAAGATGGAAAGATGGTTAAGAGTAAGCATATCTATATATATATATATATATATAGGTCCTATACAAGTCATGCATGCAAAATGTATTAATTTTATAAAACTACAAAGTCCTAAAAAAAAATAATAATAATATCATAAAATCACAACAATACGAAAGATCAAGAGTCTAAAAGATTGAATGATCAAATACACTTAATTAAGAATCACCGCAAAAGGCAACAAAATAATTATTAGAGTTTAAGTTCAATCATCAAAAGTGCAAAGTCTCTTCTGAAACACCACCAATTCATGTCTCACGGAACAAAGACAATATTTATATAATAAATTTAATGAATCAATAATCTTTTATATATCAAGATCAAAACATAAACTATATATGATGATAATGATGATGATGATGATGATGATGATATCCCAGGATGCAGCAGAAACATAAGTAAGTAAGAACACACAAAAGAAAAGAAGCAGCAAATGATGTGCATATATATGTTCCCCCAACAAACACAATGAATTAAGATATAGACTTAAAAAGACAGTTGTTTCATGATATGTGCATGGTGTGGTGAGAAGTATATGGATGACAGAACAAATTAAAAGTAGGAAAAAGTGTGGGTCAGGAGCGGTGCACTAGGTTAGGCCAGCGCTGTTGCGCCGCGTGTGCGGGTGGTCGGAGAGCGCAGGACCCGCACGGCCGGGGGCAGGATCGACATGAAATCTTGGTGCCGGGGAGTCACGACACGCGCACGGATTGCGCGCACGGGCTGCAAAGATCTTGATGTTTTTGTTTGCTTGGTTCTTTTATGGATGGATGGAATCCAATACCAACTGCTTTTTTGATATCCCCTTCTTTCTTCATTTATGTATATATATATATATATATTACCAACATCACCTGCCATCTCATCACTCCCCCTTCTTTGCTTGCAATGATTCCCACCCACTCTTCTTCTTCTTCTTCTTCTTTTTTATTGCTATTATTATTTTATTTTTTATTTAACTTTTTATTAAATAAATAAATGGTATCAAAGGAGGGAAGATAGATTACCTTGGTACTGTAAAAGTTGGTATGTTATTTCATTCCCAATCAATGGTTGAGAGTTCAAATATCTCCTAACTCAAATTTAGTTTGAAAGTTTGATTATGTGATTTATCTATATTTATTAAAATAATAAATAAACTATTTAACTTAATTTTATTATTTTAATAGATTATTTAAAAATAATAATCAATGTTCACGTTTTGCTCTTTGAGTCTTCAGTATAAATATTTTTATAATAATTATTAGGAGAAAATAATACTAGTCAAGGTAAAATCACTCCATGTGCGAAGTTAATTGGGAGGCCGGATCTCTCCTTAAGAACATTGATTAATATAAATAGTGATTTACCCATTTTATAAAAAAATAAATATTTTTTTTCTATAAATGGTAAAAATAAATAATTATTAATATTCTTTGTAAATATTGTTTTTTTTGGTTAAATATTATTAAAAAAATCATGAAAACTATCAAATTTAATTTGATTTCTTTTATTCATGGTGCGAAGGAAAAAAAACATATGAAATTTATTTTTGAACATAGGGTATTTGCAATATTTTTCAACATAGGGTATGTATGTAAATAAAATTGCTTCATGCTAGTTTATATAATAAGCAAATAAATTTTAGGAGTGTAAATTAACAAATATGATTTGTATTGAGGTTTACGAGTAATTTTTAACTTTATATATATAGTATATGTTTTTTGGGTACATACTTAGTTTTTTAAAAACTAAATGCGTTTTATGACAATCATTAGATTATGATCTAACAGGCAACTGCTATATGTTGGGTGATATGCAAAGTTTATTGTTAGTTAACTATTATGTTGCTCCAAAATTAAGCATTGTGATATACTATTAACTATTGTTAGGTATTGTGTACCAATAGATAGTGATGGTTAAATGCAAATCTAACTACTAAACATTCTAGATTTAAAATCCAGGACATATGCTCATATATATATACACACACACACACTAGTACACTATTTTCTTCCACTTTTACAAGGATGAATATATATATATATATATAAAAGAGGGGGGGAAAAAGAAAAAAAAACCCTAGTACAATGGAAATTTCCAAAATACCCCCTCAAAAATTTCTAAATAACACAAGTGGTGTTCAGTATAATCAGGCTCCACACAACTCAACAATCTCCCACTTAGAGACTGATATCATCCAAGTTCTCAATCTTCAAATCTTCAAAGAAACACAGCTGAACAACAGGCAGGCGACAAAACCTTCTAATCATCAGGTGCTCAAACCAACTGAAGCTTTGCATAGCTTCAGTTTGTCAACAATAACTACCTTGGTTAACATATCAGCTGGATTTTCACTGCCTGGAATCTTCTCAAGAGCCAACACTTTATCTTCTAATAAAGTCTGAATGAAATGATACCTTAACTGTATATGCTTGGTTCTTGAATGAAATGTTGAATTCCTAGCAAGATAAATGGCACTTTGGCTGTCGCTGAATAAAATACTATTCTCCTGCCTCTTTCCCAATTCTGCCAAAAAATTTTGTAACCAGATCATCTCCTTGCTAGGTTATGTAACAACGACATACTCTGTTTCTGTTGTAGAGAGAGCAACAACTTTCTGCAATTGAGAAATCCAACTAACTGCAGTGCCATTCAATGTATAGATGTACTCTGTAGTACTCTTCCTTTTATCTGTATCTCCAGCAAAATCAACATCTACATAACCTCGCAGTTTCAAACTTGCACTTGTGAAACAAATACATATATCTGATGAGCCCTTCAAATATCTTAGAATCCACTTAACTGCTTCCCAATGCTTCTTTCCATGCCTACTCATGAATCTACTCACAATTCCCACTGCATGTGCAATGTCTGGCCTTGTACACACCATAGCATACATCAAGCTGCCAATAACTGAAGCATAGGGCACCTTCCTCATGTAATCCTTTTCTTCTTTTATCTTCGGTGACTGTTCTTTGCTCAGTTTAAGATGACTACCCAAGGGTGTGCTTACAGATTTGGCTTCATTCATATTGAATCTGCTAAGAACTTTCTTCATATACTCCGACTGTGAAAGTTTCAATATACCATTAGCCTTATCTCTAATGATTCTCATACCAAGGATTTGATTTGCAGCTCCCAAATCCTTCATTGCAAACTGTTTTGACAATTGTTTCTTCAAATAATTGATCTCCTCAATGCTAGACCATGCAATGAGCATATCATCTACATACACCATTAAGATGATATAGGAATTGTCAAAGAACTTGATATAGCAACAATGATCAGCTTCACATCTCTTGAACTTAATTTCATGCATAAAACTATCAAATTTCTTGTACCATTGTCTTGGAGCTTGTTTCAGGCCATACAAGCTCTTTCTTAGTTTACAGACTTAATTCTCTTACCCCTGAACAATGAACCTTTCTGGTTGAAGCATGTAAATGTCTTCATCCAAGTCACCGTGAAGAAACGCTGTCTTTACATCTAACTGCTCAAGATGTAAATTCTCTGCAGCTACAATTCTAAGCACCAGTCTAATCGTTGATATCTTCACAACTAGAGAAAATATCTCTGTGTAGTCAATGCCCTCCTTCTGCTGGAACCCTTTAACTACTAATTTGGCCTTGTATCATTTGCTACCATCATGCTCATTCTTTATTCTGTATACCCACTTGTTATGCAAAGCCTTCTTAGTTGCTGGTAACTTAGTCAGTTCCCATATTTGATTTCTTAGCAAGGAATCCATCTCATCCTTCATGGCTAACTCCCACTTGCTTGAATTCTTATCTTGCAAAGCTTCATCATAACACTCTGGTTCACCACCATCAGTCAGTAGGAGATAATTTAGTGATGGTGAATAACGTTGAGGAGGTCTAATGTTCATGGAGGATGTGCGAACATCAGTTACTGGTGTACTCTGATCAACCTGTGACTCTGCATTCTCCTTATCTTCTTCACTCATTTTCTGAACAGTACTTTCAGTTAATTCATCTAAGTTGACAAACTCAGATTTCTTTTGATCTGTGACATCTGACAGTACGGTTGACCTATCCTTGTACATAGCCCGTTCATTGAATATCACATTTCTGCTTCTGATGATTTTTCTGTTTTGTTCATCCCAAAACCTATAGCTAAATTTCTCATCACCATAGCCAATGGAAAAATATTTTTTAGACTTTGCATCAAGTTTACTTCGAGCATTAGAATCAATGTGAACATAAGATACACACCCAAAAACTTTTAGATGTGAAAACTTCACTTCTTTACCGCTCCAAACCTCCTCAGGAATTTTAAACTCTATAGGAACTGATGGTCCTCGATTTATTAGGTAAGCTGCAATGCTAACAGCATCAGCCCAAAAAACTTTTGGCAACCCAGCATGTAGCCTCATACACTTAGCAGGCTCATTGAGAGTTCTGTTCATGCGCTCTGCCACACCATTTTGCTGTGATGTCCCAGGAATAGTCTTCTCCATCTTAATTCATTCTGCAGCACAATACTCACTGAACCCTCCATCTACGTACTACTCTCCATTATATGATCTTAAGCATTTTACTTTCAAACATGTTTCTATCTCAACCATGGCTCTCCACTTCTTAAAAGTCTGAAATAAATCTGATTTATTTTTCAAAAAATAAACCCACAACTTTCTGCTTGAGTCATCGATAAAAGTTACGTAGTACCTTGAACCTCCAAGTGATGCAATCGGTGAAGGTCCCCATAAATCAGTGTGCACTAATTCCAAGTTTTCAACCTTTGGAGTCCTGCCAGTTTTCAAGAATCTCATCTTTCTCTGCTTTCCTAAGATGCAGCTTTCACATATGTCAAAATCAATAGACTTTATTTTTGGTAGCTTTCCTCTTGACAACAATATCTTCAATCTTTTCTCACTCATGTGACCAAGCCTGCAATACCATAGGTTTGCATCAATACTTGCTTCAGTAACTGCAACTATATCTTTTGGACATGTGGTCATATATAGAGTACCAGTCTTTTTTCCACGAGCCAATACTCTGGCTCCCTTTGTAACCTTCCAAGTACCACCAGCAAACAGAATTGCATGCCCTTAATCATCGAGCTTTCCAACAGAAATCAGATTCCTCCTCAAGTCTGGAATATGCCGAACCTTCCCTAATGACTAGATGGATCCATCGGGCGACGATATCCTAACTTCTCCCACACCTACAACATCCAAGGCTAAACCATCAGCCAAATACACCTTCCCAAAATCACCTGTAATGTAATTTTGTAGGATCTCTCGGTGTTGAGTGGTATGAAATGAAGCTCCTGAGTCCAAAACCCAATCATCAAGTGGACTGTCTATTGCAAGAAGTAATGCATCATGTATCTCTTCTGTTACAGCATTAGCAGAATCATCTTCATTCTTCTTTTGAGGGCTTTTGCATTGGTTCCTGAAATGACCTATTTTTCCACAATTCCAGCATTATAATGGACGGCCTGATCTAGATTTACTTCTGCTTTGATTGAAATTTCTGGATTTTGATCTACCCTAATTTGAGCTTTTGTTAATGTTTCTACCTCTTGTCTCAAGATTTAGGGCATAGCCAGATCCTGAAGTTTCACCTACATCTCTTTTGCGAATCTCCTCAGCCAAAACTAGATCTCGTATATCATTGTACTAGAGCTTTTCTTTTCCCATAGAATTGCTTACTGCCATCCTCATTGCTTCCCAACTGTGAAGCCAGAACGATCAGAGCATGAACCTCATCATCAAAATCAATTTCTACAAATGACAATTGATTTGTGATAGTGTTGAGGTCATTTAGGTGTTGTGCTACTGATGCGTTCTCTGCCATCTTCAAATTGAACAATTTCTTCATCAAATGCGCCTTGTTATTTGCCTACGCCTTTTCATACATACTAGACAACGCCTTCATCAGATCTGTTGCGGTTTCTCCTTCACAACATTATGTGCAACATACCTTGACAGATTTAATGTGATAACTCCCAATACCTGTTTGTCAAGAAGAACCCAATCCTCAGCCTTCATTGTCTCTGGTTTTATCACCAAAAGAGGTAGATGTAATTTCTTTGCATGCAGATAATCTTCAAGCTGCATCCGCCAATACGCGAAGTCTGTGCCATCAAACTTTTCTACTCCATATGCCTTTCCTGTTTCCTCTGCCATTGCCATTGCTCCCACTCAAAAAACAAAAAAAGAAAAGAAAAACCGTGTCTCGATACTCAATTGTTAGGGAACCCAAGAAACAAAGCGCAGAATAAAAGAAAAGCAAGAAAAAGGAAAACACGTAGATTTACGTGGTTCACCCTAAAAACTAAGGCTACGTCCCACTACCGTCACGATTTCACTATTTTTCTTCCCAAAAACTTTTTACAAGGATGAATATATATATATATATCTATATATATATATATATATGAGAGAGAGAAAGGGGGGAGAGAAAAAAAACCCTAGTACAATGAAAATTTCCAAATACCCTCTCAAAAGAAAGCTGGACATCGACACAGTTTTAATGGCTTAAGAGTAGTTGAGTCTAAAGTCAAAACGAATAATTGATTTAATTCTAGAACCTTTTGAAACTAGAGTTACAAGAAATCAAATATGAAAATAAAAAACTAGACACATTTTTAATTAGTCTTCTATTTAGACGTTGCAATTTAAGATATAATAATTGTTAAAAGAAAAATCAAATATTAGATTTTGGGGAAAATTCTTTGATTTAATTAATGTTAATTAATCAAAATTAGAATTTGAAAATTAAAATTTTGATTTATAAATTTGACAAATTTTTTGTTAAAATTAATAATACTTTTGAAATTAATTATTAAAGAGAGTTTGTTGGATAACTCTCGTGAGTCAAGTTTAATACAAGGTTATAAATAAATTTGGTCAAGTAACGGGTTAAATAATTAAATCTCACAAAAAATAGAAATTGTTAGAGACTATTATGGAAAGCTTATATATCTTAAGCTTGGGCTCATACATCTATTAAAACTCTTATAAGATGGTAAGTTGTAACTTTAATCTCAAAAGTTAAGTGGATAGCATGAATTAAATCTCATTATTTGTGGTCCTATGGATCAAATTGTGGATGAAGATTTTTGGAAACACTTTAAGCAAGTGCCACAAATTTTTCACAAAAAAGTTATCTTTTCATATCGCATCTCTTTCACCAATAGTATGCTATCCTTTCATCCACTTTTTTTCCACTAAAAAGATGCCATAATTATTACTATTTTTTTTTTTTTAAATGAACTAACCCTTTCATACGTTGCTTTCATTTCTTCAAATTGTCAAATAGGAACAAAAATATTATCTTAATTTTCATTATAAAATTTAAAAGTAAAAGTTTTTCTTCTTCTAAATTTTTTCCTATATATTTGATATTCTTGTTAATAAATGCATTTATTAAATTGTTGCCCAATTACCAACAAACTAGAGGGTCAAATTATTTACTTTTCACTTATATCTCTTTATTAATTAAAAAACAAAGATTAAAAAGTTTTTCTTTTTTTCATAACCTTTGAATTATTTTTTATTGATTTATACTCGCTTCTTTTGCTAAAATTTAATTTCAAAAAAAATTATAAAATAACCAAATTACCCCTCATGCTCTACTACATATGAGATGGAGAAAAATAAAAAACAAACAAATACCAATAAGACAATAACATTATCTCGAGCTAGTTTATAATTGGTAATAAGTTAATTTTGTATCTAATATCACATGGTTTTTAATTTTGGATCTAAAATTACCATAATATCCCATCAAAAATATCACAGAATCATTAAATCAAATGCATAAAAGTAATTTTATTTTTTATTATTGATTTATACACACTTCTTTTACTAAAAATTAATTTAAAAAAATTATAAAATAACCAAATTACCCCTCATGCTCTACTACATATGAGAAAAAAAAATATAATAAAAGTAAACAAATATCAATAATACAATAACATGATCTCGAGCTAATTTATAATTGGTAATATGTTAATTTTGTATCTAATATCACATAGTTTTTAATTTTAGGTCCAAAATTACCATGATACCCCATCACAAATATCTCATCATCCTTTTGTCAAGGGTATAAAAGTAATTTTTATTAAAAATAAAATTCAAATAATAGATTTCTCAGAACAATTAAAAATCAAACTCAAATCAAGTCCATGCATGACAAACATCAATCCAAAGATTCCAAACAGAACATTATTCCACAAGTCACCAAATTAACCACCCTTCTATCAATGAAACATAAGCACTGGTTCATACTTAGCAATGACCTCATCCCTACAAATCCTCTCCGTCAGATCCTCCCTCAAACTAATCACCACCGTCCGTCCCATCCCCTCCTCCGGCGTCGGCAACACCACCACCACCCCCTCCCCAACCACCCCACCAATCCGGCAACTCATGTGCACCGGCTTCCCCTTCTCTCCTTCATCAAACACAGCACCATATCCAAACACGTGCTCCAAGTTCACACACGTGAGCTCAGGGCCGTACACCGGAAACTCAACCTTCTTCTTCTTCTTCATCATCATCATCTCCTCCTCCACCCACTCGATCGCCGACCAATACTCCTCCTCCTCCAACCCGGCCACGTGAGCTGCTATCCTCTCCGCCACGTTCCCCACACCGGCTTCCAGCTCTGCCGTCACCGACGAGAAATGCATGGCGTTGCCGTAGAAGCCATGCGGCAGCGGCGCGTGCATGCGTTTCCTGAAGTCAGTGCAAACAGTGAATGTGTTTCCGGTGGCAATGCGGGACAAGAAAAGGGCAGCAAGGATGGAGAAGGGAGTGAGTTGTGGGGATAAAGTGAGGTGGTGATCGGAGAGGAGGGATTTGAGAGAGGAGTCGGAGAAGAGAAAGGTGGCTGAGGAGATATTATTGGAAGAGGAGGAGGACGAGGAGGAGGAGGAGGAATGGGAAATGGAATTGGATTTGGAGGAGAGGAGAGGGGAAGAAGGGTTGGGTAGAGGACGGGAACGGAGGCCGGGAGGATGGAAGAAAGGAGGGTTGATGATGCATGCATGGCGGTGAGCGTCGGACCAGGCCTTGATGAAGAGCATGGCGCACGTTGGATCAGCATGCATGTGTGGGCAGCTTAGTCCTATTGCGTATGCCTTGTCTTCAAATTCAGTTATCTGTTAATTAATTATTGTAAGTGTACATATACATACATACAAATTCAGTGCTTAATTATATATAGTTATATATATATATATATATATATAATGTAATATAAACTTGTATAAAAATAATGTAAATAATAATGTAGTAAATATAGACTCACTACATATTTGTGATGCATAAGTTCTAATTAAACATTTTCTTCTTATAATTAGGATTTTTTTTTATAATGTTAACAAGTCGACATACTTCACATATCAATTAAATATTCAGCCATACTTTAACAGAGAATTGAATCTTCAACCTCCCGCATTATAAATAATCTTAATAATATATTAAATACTTATCTTGCTATTGTTCCGTTGGTGTGCCGGTGGTTGCATTATGAAATGATGGAGTTATTATTAATACCAATGATTTAGGTCAATAATATACTATTTTTATCTAGACTGACATATATTTAATTATTTTGGTGTAATGTAATATGATCATTATAAAAAATAAACAATTTTTTAACTAAAAACTTAAGGTCATTTTAGATATATTTTTGAAAATAATTAAGAGTGTTTAAGTTATATTTTCAAAAATATTTTTACTAAGTATTTTTTAATACTAACATAAAAAAATATTTCATTTTTTGTTTAAAAAAATCAAAATAAACAATACACATTTATGAAAAATAAATGATTTTAAGTATATCCATGAAAACATCAAATGGGTGTTCATGACTCTTGTCACGGCGCCCCCGATCCCACCAACGATTAGCCGTGCGGCACTTAAGGCGGAACCTTACAGCTGTCCACTACTCTCTTTCCCTTGGCCGTCCATCTCTATATATATATAAATAATTTTTAAATGAAAAGTTCATTTTATTTATTATTTATAAAAGTTGTCCTCTGAATGCCTTCTTTTACACTTTCCTCTCAACATATCTAACTAGATAGCCCCACTGTGATGAATAGTTGAATACCCTTCTCAACTAGTACTGTTTTGCCGCTTGAATGAAAAGAGGAAAAATTATTGGGCAGCATTGATTTAAAAAAAAAACCCCACAGAGGAATGTTTTTGTTTTTTTATACTTTTAATTAAATACTCTGGTTCTTTTTACTTGTCCAAATTTTTTTTTTAAAAAATTTATTTATATGTCCATTTAAAAAATTCTATAAAACATTAAATAGTTTTTTTCAACTTTATTCTTTGTTTTTTTATACTTTTAATTAAATACTCTGGTTCTTTTTTTACTTGTCCAATTTTTTTTTTTAAATTTATTTATATGTCCATTTAAAAAATTCTATAAAACATTAAATAGTTTTTTTCAACTTTATTCTTTGTTTTTTTATACTTTTAATTAAATACTCTGGTTCTTTTTACTTGTACAATTTTAATTTTTTTTTTAAATTTTTATATGTCCATTTAAAAAATTCTATAAAACATTAAATAGTTTTTTTTTTCAACTTTATTCTTTATTTTTAATATACTCCTATATTTTCTAATATCTTTTGAAAAAACTAAAACACTATATTGTGAGAAAATAAAAAATACAATTAAATTATAAATTAAAATTAATAAAATATTAATAGGTTTCTAAATGGGGTAATTTTAGAAAGTTGATACAATTTTTTATAAACTTAAAACAACAATTAAGTTTAACTGATTTTTAATGGGCTTGAAAAAACTTAATCTTTTATATGGTTAATATTATTGTAATACAGTGTTCTAATTTTATATATAAAAAACCTAGAGTGACAAAGATTTTTTTTTAAAGCTATTTTAAAAATAAAAAATTTAAGTTGAATATTAACTCAAAGTACAAACTATGCATGGAAATATTTTTTTAATTATTTATTATATTTATATTTAAAATTTTCTATTAAAATCACAATATATCATATCATGAATCCAGACTTTTAACAAGAGTTGTTGAACTCCAACTATGCTCTGTTGACTAAAAATTTACAAGCGAAATATGTCCTAAATAAAAATTTCCTGTTTTCAATTAGGTGGTAGTTGATAAGGTCATGTGACACAATTAAGTAACCAAGTCAGAGCTATAAATATGAGTAATGAATTCAGAAAATATTTTCCCACATTCAAATAGATCCATATATTTTGCTGTGAATAACTCATACTCAAAATGGTTTCTACAAAATTTAGAAATAAACTCAAAATTTTCTGTTTTTTCAATTGATAAATTCATTTTTATTTTCCTGAGTACCCCAAAGATAACCGATTCAAATTAATTTATAATCTATAAATCAATTTTTTTTCCCCTCAAATCTATTCCATACCAGCTCCAACATGTTAGATATATAGATGAAATTATGCATATTACTTGTGCTTGATGCTATATTAAATGTAACCTAAATATATTATTTATGTAAGATGTAATAAAAAATTTAATTAATTTTATATTTTTAAATTTATATTTTTTAAATTAACAGTTGTAAAACTATTTATTACTCCACATATTAACCTTAATAAAGAAGAAAAAAATAATAATAGACCATTTAGCATGGTCTCTGGGTCCTCACGCGACCCCCTAGGTCACACTGTGCGGCGCTCATCACACCAACCAGAACCCTTACAGTCTCTTTCCCTGTAAACCCCAGTCCTAACCCTAACCCCAACCCCACCCAACCCCAACCCCAACAATTAGAAGAAGAATAGCATGCCATTTCAAATAGTAACCCTAATACTAACCATAACTTTAACCCTAAAATGACATCAGAAGAAGAAGAAGAAGAAGAAGAAGAAGGAGGAAGAGTACTAACCTGAATATAAAAAGGAGACCAAATAGAAGTATTTTCAACCATGGGCTCCCAGTGCGCCAGGTCCATCTCCTCCTCCGCCGTCGCCGTCTCCAGCCATCTCTCCAGCGTCACTCCGGCCTTAGCATCCACCACCCTCACTCCTGCATCATTGCATTTTACCACCCAGTTCCCATCCTTTTCCCCCCTCACCAACCTTCCGGCCATCGCCGGATAGTGCGACAGCACATCCGACAAAGACTCCTTCAGCTTATCTTCTTCCATCTCCGGTCCTGCCTTATAGTAGAACACCAGGTGCAACGTGTGCGCAGCCATGGCGTGGTCTAGCGGTGACAGTGGGTAAGTTTTCCCTGGCCTCACCGGAGTCATTGACACTGACGTGGATTTTGCTACCTCTTTCACTCTCTTGACCTCGCCGGCCGTCATGGCTTCCTGGCCGGAAAATTCTCTGGATTTTTCAAGAGAGACGTGGAGTGTGTGTTTTGTTTGGTTTGGTGGTTTATTTATTGAAGGTTTTTTGTTGTTGTTTGTTTGCATTGAAGGGGGAGAGATTGGAGGGAGTTTGGTGGTTGGCGTTAGTTGGAACCTTGGTTGAGTATTTACTACTTTGGTTTTTTGGGACAGGTGGCGGCTTTTGATTGGTTTATTTATGCTGAACAGCATGTAGCTGATTTATCCAATGTTTCATTAACACGAAGTCATATAATAGGAGATTGGTATACCTATAACATTAGCAAGATTCTGTCACATCTTAATTAAGAGTGCCCATACCTTATAAAGTCTTATAAATTTATTTTTTTTAAATAAAATTGTAATTATTTAAATAAATGTATAACTGCAAACAAATTGCGCTTGATTGACGATATTAAAAAAGAGCCATAAACCTCAAAAATCCTTTGGTGAAGATCAAAACCTAATTCAATATTTTTTTTCCATTAGTAAGAGCCTCATTTAAATATCAATACAAGAAAAATTACTTTTTGCAATGACTAGTTTGTTAGAAATTTAATCATAGTACGATATATGACATCTAAGCACGTAAATATGTCGTATTATAAAACCAGATTATGATATTTAATATATCACATTAATTAAGTAATTAATATGTAGCGCAAGCAGGATCACTTACCTCCAGCCATAGCAAATCAAACAGGACAAATGAAGGGAATTAAATCTACACTTGAAGAAACCAAAAGCTCTTCCAATCTATGTCGTTCTCTCCCATTAATGGGGCTGGGTATTCTCAAGAATGTTAGATTGGGGACCCCTGGTGCTGTACTATATATAATCCTTACCATCAAAGGATTAACTCAACTTAAAATTTAAGTAGATCATTATCCAAAGTGCCAATTAGAGTTAACTTAGAATTCCATTAGATAAAGTCATGTACCACTTTATTTAGTTTGAATCCATATTGGATTAATATCACGAAATTAATTCAAACTAAAATTCAAACTAGCATTCTCCCACTTGGTCCAACTTTATCATAGTTAACTTAATATCCATTCACATTAACCCATAAATCCGCATGTCTACAACAAAAAAAATAAATTACATGAATCATGGGGGTAAGTCATCATTATAAACCGAGAATTACCTTCCATGCATTACGATGCAATCTCTCTCTCACTAATGCAAACTTATATATGACATTTTATCATAATGAATAAGCCAGATGCTTATTCGGGTCCAACGCATAAACAAATATGCATATACTTAACAATTGTCATTTCTCAAACTTAATGTATACACTTGACGAGAAGACAACCAAACATGATCAAGAGTTTCAATAAAAATTCATGCTATCCAATATAGCTTATTAAATAAAAGTTTACAGAAAAGAACCAAGTCCTATCTGCTTTGCATATGATCCTCAAATAACTTAAGTGCATGCATTTCATATAAGGATCAGTAGACATCAATTCAGTGCTAATGTGTTCCAAAACATAATAACTGAATTATCAAACTTAATGGACTTGAGATAAAATTAACTATGTTTGCCCAAACACGAAACTCTTCAACTATATACCCAACAACATTACCTCAACATACTCAGCATCAATTGAAGAAATAACAACTAAAGATATGTATTCTTCAAAAGATAGCTTTGTCAGCAGCTATAAGAGGTAACTGAATGATGATTTGAGAAGATCAACAAGGCCAACAAAATCTTAATCCGATTAATCAGCAATATCAAAGTTGATAAACATAAGCATGTAGTCATAATTCCTTACTAGTACCTCATCACTTTCTTTATGGTTTTCTTAAAATCTAAAGATTATAATGATATATTCATAACA
The DNA here is from genome assembly GCF_009730915.1 of Dioscorea cayenensis subsp. rotundata. Lineage (NCBI taxonomy): Eukaryota > Viridiplantae > Streptophyta > Magnoliopsida > Dioscoreales > Dioscoreaceae > Dioscorea > Dioscorea cayenensis. The sequence goes on from NC_052489.1 coordinate 5,829,874, forward strand.
TTCCAGTATCAGGTGCAATACCAGATTTTCAACAAATTTGAGTACATAGGGTTTCTCAAACTTAAGTATACGGAATGTTTTCTAATTGTTCTCTTTCCAATACAACACTATTAATAATAAACTATGCATTAGGTAAATAAATTTTCATCCGATATCTCTCACAAACTATAATGCCTCAAAATAACACTCTATGATCTCAATATCAATGACATAAGACACCTTAATTATATCATCCAAACCAAAATTTTTAGAGAGTAATTAATTCACCTAATACACCCACAATATATCTACATAATCTTAAATATAACTTAAATATATATGTGCTCCCACTAATATGGTATATACATGATTCGCCTTATTCTTTGCAAAACTAAATGAAGAGATAAATCATGAAATTTCAAATACCACCAACGGAAGACTTATTGTAGTATTATGCGGATTTCTCAAATTGCACATCCAAAACCTTACCTTTAATAAAGAAGAATCCTAGAGGTCATATACCTCTTTTACAAATTCTTCATTAATAGGTCAATTTTCACATCTAAGTTAAAATGAGCAACAAATGTCATAATAACACGAAAAGCCAACAGAAACATGAGAAAATCTCTTGTAATCTATTCCGTTTATATGAGTAAATCCCTTAGCAAAATAGCATTATCTTGTATCACTTAATCTTTCCTAATGAGTCCGTTTATTGTCAAAACTAAATAGTCTCTGTCCTATATGGCAACTCAACAAGATCTCAAATACCATAACATACTATAGAATCAATATCATACTTTATGGCTTTATACAATATTTTAGTTTTACTACAATTGATGCTAGTGAAAATTTTTAAGGTTACAATTGACTCACAACATAATCACCAGATAACACTTATTCTAGTTGATCTATTTAAAGTTGCATTACTATAACCTTAAAGAGGTTGTCTCCTAACAATAAGTCAACAACTTCTGCTAGATGTAACCTAACCCGATCTACTAGAGTATGAATTAGATCCTTAATAGAAGTTATTCAATATTCATCTCAACTCGATAGATGTTATTTATAACAACCACATGATCTTCCTAAAAACTTGACAGGTTAATCACTCCTACTGATCAAGTCATTCATAACAATTTACATTTGTCGACTCTGTAATTCTAGTGATATAAATTAAACAACAAACTTTATAATCCATAGACTTTTAGGTAATCTTCAAAAGAATACAAGTAATAGTCATTGGGTCTAAATTTTCTCTCATATGGATTAGAAATCTTATCAGATATAAGAAATCCAAATGCACATATGTTACAAACCAAGTTTGCAAACTAAATTCTTCTTAGCATTTTTACTTCACTTTATTAGTTTACCTTCCCTTTATGTAATCTATTCAAAAATTCAAAGTTTATAAAACAAGAGTATCCATTACTCCATAAACTTTGATTTTCTTTATAGAGATTATCCTAATCTCCAATGCCACAATATAGAAGAATTTCATATATGTGAGATTAAGTATAAATACCATATATTTAGAATAATCCTTTTTTATATGTCTTAATTTACCTCAAGAAACATTCAGAATTCCTTATTATTCTTAACCTTAATAGGTATTGTCCTTTATTCTTTGCTAATGCACTTTTATAATTCTCTATTATCAAACTCCTTTCCTTATAAACACACATGGTCAAAAACAATTATTAACCAATTACTTTATATGTGTTATAGGAGATTTTAAAGTAATAATAAGAGAGTTATTGATAGAAAGATACATAAGCAAAGTCCTTTATTCTATATAACTCAACCTCAAGAGATTTAAATGAGCCATTATCCTTCTTAGTGATATGCTATTTTACACATTTATTAATAGTGAACTTTATTGATGATAACTCTAATATTAGTATACTAGAGATGGCTTATCCAAAGTTCTAAATTAGAAATCAATAGTCTTTAGCAAATCCTTAATATATTTACACTTAAGAGCGAACTACGTATATTAGCAGTTATGTGATTTTAATAAATATTATTCCCAAGTAATCACATCACTCATAATAATTATACAAGACAATCACCCTCTAAGTACTAGTGTTCAAACTAATATGTAGTTCAAAGTTCATAAGAGTGTAAACATTGCCCATATACTTAAATAGAGAAGAAATGATCTTTTCACACTATATAGTTATCATCACTTAAATAGACAACATTCAATTATCATATGAAAACCTTCAAACTAAAACTATTACAAATAAAATAATCATACTTATGAAACAAAATGGAGGTAAGAAAACAAAACGATATGCTTACCAATGCGAGCCATACCTAAAACATGAATCAAGTGTCATTTATAATCTGCCTGTGGGCGAAGACATGAACACAATAGATTCATCTTTATTGATAAACCTAATGGATAATCAAATTTCTTAATATCTGTGAGCGACTTAAGAAATAAGAATTATTCATTATTTTATCCTAATTATTCATGAAAAATACAATAAAATCCCTTTGGGGAAAAATTATCATATTAATCATAACTAATCACAACTTATGTCATTTAATCTTAATGTGATCATATATGCACTTTTAAAGTGTGATTTTACATAATCATGACAACTCCATAATTAGTCTAATACACACGATCACATGACATCCAACTTTATGCATAAACAAGGTTCAATAATGTGTTTAAAATATAAATCACTTTAATGCAGAAAGAAAGCATCTCCAAATGTCATTAATCTAAATGTAATCATGGAAAAATTCTTAATGTATAGTTTTTCATAATCATAGTTATTGTGACTAGTCCATAATCAATTAAAACTATACGATCACATGACATAAAACCTTATGGGTAAATAAAGATTTATCAAGACAAAATATAAACTATGTTTGATACAAACAAAAATACTAAATATTAATTATAATTAATATGAATTTATGTCATTCAATGTAAATGTGATCATACAAGAACGCTTAATGTACAATTATTCATAATCATAGGTGTTGAGACAACTCCATAATAAATAAAAATTGTACGATCACATGACAGATAACCTTATGCACAAGTGAAGTTTAAGAACATAAACAAAACTTGATACAAACAAGGTATCTTTATTAATTATAATTAATCACAATATATGTCAATAATCCTAAATCTGATCTTGCAAAGTCTTAATGTATAATTTACATGATCATAGATGCTATGACACTTCCAAATCAGCAAGTTTATACGATCACGTGACATATACCAATATGCATAAACAAATTCAATGCAAATAAAACAAGTTGGTATGCTTACTAATGCAAGCCATACCGAAAGTGAACATGAATCAATTTGTTATCACAATCTCCCTGTGGGCAAAAATATAGATACAAAAACAGATTCAAAAGGACCAATAAAACTAATGGATAATTAAAATTCCTTAATACCTGTGGGCGACTTAAGAAATAAAAATTAACCATTATTTCATCCTGATTAATTATGTAAATATAACAAAATCCCTGTGGGGCAAAATCATTATATCAAACATAATTAATCACAACTTATCACCTGCTAAAACTTATAAATAATTAAAACTACTTAATACCTGTGGGCGACTTAAGTAATAAAAATTATTTATTATTTTATCCTAATTAATTATGAGCAATATAACAAAATCCCTGTGGGGCAAAATCATTATAATAATCATAATCAATTACAATTTATGTCATTTAAACGAAATGTGATCAATCACACTCTTAATGTGTAATTAATAAAATAAAGTAAAATAAAATAAAATCATGGATGTTGTGGCACTCTATAATTAATAATAATTCATTCAATCACATGACATACCAACCATATACATGAACAAATTCAATATAAATAATTAATTATACAAATTATAATTAATCCACTTAATGTATGCCTAATTCATACAAACAAACCCTTTGAAAATAAATAAATAAATAAATATTAAGGGTTCAACATGCAAAAGCATACTTAATTTGTTTAAAGCAAAACAATTTTACAAAAACATCCATTAATTTATTTTATTCAAACATCATTCAATATAATGATTAATGTAGGACATAATAAAATAAAATAAATTATAAATAAAATAAAATAAAATAAAATAATAAACTTAATATTAGGGTTTTACCCTAACTTCTTATATGGTCAATCATGGTAGTGTCACATCGGACACTATCTTCGCACGGCCTAGAGTTTGGAGCTACACTCCATGCAACTCCATTATAAAAAGTTATTTGCACAATTAAAATAATCGCATGTTTATATCCAATATATAAACTAAAATAAATAACCAAATATGATCACAAAGAAGAAAAACATCATGCATCTATTAAACAAAGATATAGATGCTCAAATATGATTACAACTAATAATCATGGTAATATAATATCTATTAATTAAAATAGATTGTCAAATATGATAATAATAATAATAATAATAATAATAATAATAATAATAATAATAATCAATGTTAGGCAAAGGTTAAATAGTGCTCTGGTACCAACTGTTAGAAATTTAATCAGAGTACGACATACAACATCTAAGCACGTAAATATGTCGCATTATAAAACCAGAGTATGACATCTAATATGTCACATTAATTAAGTAATTAATATGTAGCGGAAGCAGGATCACTTACCTCCAGCCATAGCAAATCAAACAGGACAAATGAAGGGAATTAAATCTGCACTTGAAGAAACCAAGGGCTCTTCCAATCTATGCCATTCTCTCCCATCAATGGGGCTGGGTATTCTTGAGAATGTTAGATTGGGAACCCCTGGTGCTGTACTATATATAATCCTTACCATCAAAGGATTAACTCAACTTAAAATTTAAGTAGATCATTATCTAAAGTGCCAATTAGAGTTAACTTAGAATTCCATTAGATAAAGTCATGTACCACTTTATTCAGTTTGAATCCAGATTGGATTAATATCAACACGCAATTAATTCAGACTAAAATTCAAACTAACATAGTTATTGTCGCAAAAACTTAAATGTCATTGCCAAAGGTTTTTGAGATGTTATTTAGCTATCGCACGTCGTCATATATGCTTCCATCGCAAAATATAGTTTTTGCAACCAACTGTCGTAAAAACTAGTTAATACGACAAAAAAAAACCGTCTCAAAGAATTTAAAATCTAGTCACAAAAAAATTAATAATACGATGAATTAAGGCAACGAAATATTTTTGCAATGACAACTAGTCGTCATAATTAGTGTTATTTGTGATGACATATTATGCGTTGTAAAAGGTATTATTCGCAACAACATATTGTTCGCCGCAAAATGTATTATTTGCGATGACATATTATCCATCGCAACAGATAGTATTTGCAACAAAGAGTAAGCCATCGCAATAGATATTATTTGCAACAAAGATTAAGTCGTTGCAAAAAATAATATTTGAAACAAAGTGTAAACCGTCGCAAACGATATTATTTACAACAAAGAATAAGCCATCACAGCAGATTGTTATTTACGACTACTTTGTATCGTTGCAAATAAGTGTTATTTGCGATCAATCGGTATTGGTCGCAAATGAATATTTTTGTGTGTCCATTCAAATAAAACTCTTTATGAACAAGTCGTCGCAAATGTTCTAAGGAAAAATGGGTAGCATAATCCTAATTAATTCAAATCCTATATTACAATATAATTTAAATTATATAACAACAAGCTCACATACAACAAACTCATGTACCACAACATTGACTCAATTTAACATATGAACCTAATAATATGTTTACATCGATTCATGTATATGGAAAATAATATTATAAACTTCTATAAAACAATGACACAATAAAAGTTCAAAACACGAAACTAAATAAGTGTATGGAATTAAGTGTCAACAAACTCATTTACCACAACATTAACTCAATTTAACATATGAACCTAATAATATGTTTACATCGATTCATGTATATGGAAAATAATATTATAAACATCTACAAAACAATGACACAATAAAAGTTCAAAACACGAAACTAAATAAGTGTATGGAATTAAGTGTTATAGACTTTAACAAAACATTAACTCGATAAAAGTTTGAAAAAATAAAATTTAATAAGAGTTTAAAACATTCAAAATATTTAAATCTTCAATCATCGTCATCATCATCATCTTCAAAACTATCCTTATTTTCATTGTCATCATCATTTTTTTTCGGAATCTTCCTCCAAGCTATTCTTATTGTCATCTTTTTTCATTAGTATTGCCATGAGAGACATCTTTTATATTTTCTTGATAATTAGATATCACATCCCTAAGAGCATCATCACCTCCCTACACACAAACATAATACATGAAACCAATTTAAAAATCAATACTACACTAATAAAAGGAAAAAATTGCATTAAAGCCAAAGATGCATATAGATTTGGTACGGGTATTAAATAATAGGGAAAAGTTCAAAAATAAACCATGTGGTTTTGCGTTTTTGCAAATCAAGGCATGTAAAAAAAATTTACAATTTTGTACTACGTAGTTTCCATGATTGGCAAAAACCAGAAGAAATGTCAACGGCGTCTGTCCTTGCTTACATGGCAAGGGTAAGATTGTCAAAACACATAGTTAATTCATTTTCGTCTGAGTTGGTGGGTGAGTTGGAACTTGTGTTATGTTGAGAGACCGGTTGCTTCTTCACCACCTAGCCTTGATTCTAACGCATCATTCAGACAAACATCTACTTCTTCTCCACTAGGATCCTTCTCCACCGGGCTTCCTCTTCTCCACCTCCACTCCATTGTTATTCCAGATTGTTTTATCATTCTGTTTTGTTTCTTTTTTTCCACTCTAAAAGTACCATCATTGAGGTTAGTAGGGTTTGGTGATTGATTTTTTAGGATTTTACATCATTAGATGAACCCTGGTGATTGCAACTAAGGCATTTCCAAATTCCCTTATTGAGTGGAGGTGACCAAGAAAGTATTTCTCTAAATTTCCAAACAAATGCTTACTTTTATTAGTTCAACTGATGGGACACAAATGGGTTTAATTTCTTTGACCAAGTGCTTGTTAGCAGTTTAATTTCTTCTTAATTGTTGTAATTTAATTTCATCTTTGTTTGTTTTAGTTTGAATATCTTTATGCTTGTTTCAGTGTTTGGCTTCAATGGATGTCTTAAAACAAATGGGTGTCTAGATGCATGTTGAATGGAGGTGTCTTTAGTTTGCTTTCAATGCCACCATTGTTGTTTGTAATGCTTCTGATTTTATGTTGAATGCTCTTGAAAATGAATGACAACCAAGTTTCTATTCATAAGAAAGCATCATTGGGCAGATGTTAATATGAATGGAACTCATATAAGTTTAAATGTTTTATCTATGAATAGATCAAAAGAGAGAAAATGAATAGGGTTTCGAAAAAAAACAAAATAGTGTTTAGCAGTGGAGAAGAAGAAGCAAGCTGTGAAGAAGAATGGAGAAGAAAAAGCCGGTCTCTCAACTTAATCCAACTGCCAACTCATCCCGTTAACTCTAGATGAAAAAAAATTAACTATGTATTTTGAAGATCTTACCCTTGCCACGTAAGCAAGGATAGACGTTGTTGGCATTTCTTCCTATTTTTGCCAATCATGGGAACCACGTGGTATAAAATTTTTTAAAAACTTTTACATGCATTGATTTGCAAAAACTCAAAACCACATGGTTTATTTTTGAACTTTTCCCTAAATAATATTAGTGATGAGATAGTTAATTATAGGATTTTGTATATACTATAAACATAATAGTATTAAAGGAAAATGAATAAGATAATATAGGTAGAAAAAGAATGGGAGATAATAAATTAAAATAACATATGCACAATACTTTACATTAGCAACAATCTAAAAATCATATAAACGCAATGATTAAAAATGTTAAATAATATTATTATACATGTGTAGCTAATTATATATTAGATAATCCTAAACTTTGCAACACCGCTTGAACCATAACGGGTACTTGTTGTTGTAATTTATCAATTATAGACTTCATTTGCTTGAAACACTCCTCCCATTCTTTTTCCTTTATCTTTTGAATTTTTTTGCATCTTTTGTTACATGTTTGAGAAGAACTACTACCATTAGGGGTGAGCAAAAAAATCTGGATCCGATGATCTGATTCAGTATCCGATTTTTGACCCTAATTTTTTGGATACCGATCTAAAAAAAAAAAGGGTTGGGTACCCGATCCGAATTTGAATTTGATCCGGTTTTTAATTTTTATTATATATATAATTTTGAATTTTATATGGTCTAAAAAGTAAAACCAAATCCCTCATCTAAACCCTTTAAGAGTTACACACACACATATATATATATATATATATATAAATTCTACAGAGGTTAAAAGTAAAAAGAAAAAAAAAATTCTAAATCCCTACCTCCCAGTCCCAATGACCATTATACAGCTTCTTCTCTCTAGCCTCCATTCAAATATTTTCTCTCTCTAGTAACTAATGATCATTATTTATGAAACGCTTGATCCTTAAGAAGATATTTGATGTAATAAGTAAGATTGATAAAACTCTTTATTATTTTGTTATGACTTTTGTTGTGTGGAGAATAATATAAGAGTTTAATGCTAAGTTATAAGTTTTTTATATTTGGTTTTTAGGTAATGTTGTTATATAAAACAAATCCATGGAGTACATAAAACTTAAATTCGGATCCGGATATCCGATATCTGATCCGGTTTAAACCGGGTACCCGATTTTTGGTGGCCGGTTTAAATCAGATCGGATACGGGTCGTGTTTTTTGCCGATATGAAAAAGCAGGTACCCGATCTGGTTTTAAAAAGTGGATCGGGTACCAGGTTTTGCTCACCCCTAACTACCATACGCATCTTTTCCTTGAATACCCGTACCTAATTCAAGAACACTATCTTGACTAGGTTCTCCTGTAACATTGTGATATATTTCCTATTCATTTACTATTGAACCCTCAGATGTTGCAGTTGACCTAATATTATCCATTTGATCATGAAATTGAAAAAAATAATTATAAATACTCATTACAATAGTAAGACTTGAATGATAAAAAAAAACATTTATACCCATAGATCTTTTGTTTTCTCAGTAGCCCAACTTTCTCCATCCTTTTTAGTGTGGAATCTTTTAAAGCAATCAATTGGGCCTAGCTCTGAACCTGTCTCTTTAACCTAAGTTAATTAAAAAAATGATCAATTTGAAAGGCATAAAATATGTATCCATTAGAAAATATTAAATAGTTAAACACAAATATTAGTTACCATGTCACTCTTATGCTTAGCCATTGAAACTCTGCCAGTCATATGAATGATTTGAGATTGTGATCAATTAACTTTATTCTTATCACTTTTGTGCTGCATACATACCATAAATATTAGAATTTCACTTACTTTTAATAGAATTAAAAACCTATAATAATATATATAACCTTCCAATTATCTCCCATCCATTTGTTTACCATTTCTTTCCACACATTAGAAGGAATGAAAGAAGGTGGGTGTTTGTAACGATCATCTCGGGTTTCATGCTTCTCGAAAATTGATTTTCTTATACATAAATTCCAATCAGAATATCGACACTTTACTGAATTCTCAAATGATTTCTTCACTTCTTCTTTTGGTTGATTATGTGAGGACCCCACTGACGAATATTGAGCAAAAACAATATCTAGCTCTGATTTCGGATATTCAGAATAAGATGTCCATGAACCATTATTTTTTTGATGGAAGAGAACATTTATTTCACTAATGGCTTTCAGTGTTATAATCTTGTATATTTGTAGAAAAATAATACCATACATTAAGACATCTAAATGATTGAAGTTACAAAACTATAAAAAGATATTTTGAAATCCTAGAAAATAATTTAGGCCATAAAAACATTAAATCAACAATTTATTTATGAGTAGTTATAGGATAATATATTTTACCTGTCGTCATATATCTCAACTTCAATTCCTTCTCCAGATTTAACACCATTAGCCTTTCCTCTCACATTAACTTTTTCAACAAAGTCATCCATGAATTTAAAAATATTTAGTGTTCAATAGATAAAGTATGTAAATTAAAAATATTATTTCATTACATTTTCTATGTCTTTTATTTGGAGGTGCTGGAGAAGAACATATTTCATTGGAATCTATAGTAGATGATGGTAATGCTGATGGCAATGAATAGTCAAGATTGATTTCAACATTTTCATCATCTGATTGGTTTGGAATTTGATTATTTTATGTTTCTGAATTTGCATAATTTGTAACTCGTGCTTTTCATTTCCTTGTCATCTTCAATATAATCCTATAGAAAAGAAAAACAAATATTAATTCTTAATACAAACATGAAAGTAAAGGAAAAAAAAATATAATAACATAAATGATAATTCAGAAATTGTACTAATTAATGCTAACATAACAAGATCAAGATCAAAATAGGTAAAATGACTCACCAAAAAGAAGAATATTAAAAAGTATATAATAAATATGTGAAAAGCTTCAATTAGTTCACTATCATATCTTCAACTCCATGCTTATTCAAATCTATATCTTTAAAATCATCTTGTGGATGTGATTCATGGATATCATGAACAACATATTATTCTTGATATAGCTCTTCTTCATTTTTTGAAATTTCATAACATTTCTTGGTTTTATCTTGCTAACAGTAGCTCATGTATGATCTTTCAATCTTTTAATATAGTTGTTTATATAAATATGTATATATATATATATATATAATAAATCAAATGTATCTCCTAATTTAAACAAAATATTCAAAATATCAAAATCTCAAGACCAGCCAAGTGCACAGATCTCAAGATGGTCTAAAATACTCAAATCTTAGGATCAACCGAGAGCTCCGATCTCGAGGCGATCCAAAATATCCAAAATATTCAAATCTCAAGACCAGCCGAGAGCACAGATCTCGAGACGGTCTAAAATACTAAAATCTCATGATCATCTAAGAGCTCCGATCTCGAGTCGATCTAAAATATTCAAAATATCCAAATCTCAAGACCAGCCGAGAGCACAGATCTAGAGGCGGTCCAAAATACACAAATCTCAAAACCAGCCGAGAGCACAGATCTCAAGGCAGTCTAAAATACACAAATCTTAAAATCAGCTAAGAGCACCTATCTTAAGGCGGTCTAAAATACTCAAAATACATAAATCTCAGGATCAGCCGAGAGCACTGATCTCGAGGTAATGCAAAATATCCAAAATGCACAAAATACATAAATCTCAAAATCATCCAAGTGCACAGATCTCGAAGCGATCTAAAATAAACAAATTTTTGGATCGGCTGAGAATACATATCTCGAGGCAATCTAAAAAATACCAAAATCTCAAAGTCGGCTGAGAGCTAAGATCTCGAGGCGACCTCAATCCCAAAATCAACCATGAATACAAATCACGAAGTAAAATAAAATAAAATAAATAAATATAATAATAATAATAATAATAATAAGTCAAATCAAATCAAATTAAAATAAAATAAATTAAATCAGATAAAAATCTATATTAATTAAATATAATAAAATCATATCAAATAATAATAATAATAATAATACAATTAGATAAAACATAATAATAAAATAAATTAAATTAATAAAAAATTAATAACAATAAAACAATTAAATTCAAAACAGATAAAAAATATATATCAGATAAAAAATAATAAAATAAATAAATAAATAAATAATAAAAATAATAATTAATAGATTAAGTCAGATAAAAGATATATAAATAATAATGAGATAAAATAATAATATATATATATATAATCAAATCAGATAATATATTTTCTTATATATATATATATATATATCAAACTAGATAAAGACAATATATAAAATAACAACAATAATGACAATAATAATAAAAAAATTGAAATTGAAATTTTAAAAAAATACATATGTAATTTAAAAATAATAATAATAATATTTAGAAATATATATGTACGTATATGTAATAAAATAAACAAAAATTAAAAAAATCATAAAAAAATCATAATTAAATTAAATTAAACTTAATTAAAAAAATTCGTGGTGTGTGGTCGTAGTTACCAAACGATTAAACCGAGCTGCCCCACTACGAGATAACCACCCATGAAGGATGGAGGCTTGAGAGGCTTTAAAAGAAACCGGCCAGAGAAAGAAAAATGAGGGCGAGATCAAGATAGAAGGAGGAAGGCGAAAGAAGAGCAGAGAAAACAACAAGCGAAGAAGAAGAAGAAGAAGAAGAAGAAGAAGAAGAAGAAGGTGCTCACGTTTTATCTTTCTCAAACCTATATATGTATATATATATATATATATATAAAAGAGTGGAAAGAATCATTGTTGCTGGTACTATTGCTGTCTGCCAACGTTGATTGTGGATGCTGCTTGCCAGCGTTGCTTGTTAATGTTAACGCTGTTACTTACCTCCGTTGTTGTGTCGTTGCTGTGTTGTTGTTGTGCTGTTGCTGCCGCCGTTGTTGGCCGTCGACTCAAAGCCCCGGTCCAGCTCTCACCTACCAGTTGCCGCTACCGCAAAGAGATCATTGTTACCGCCGTTGCTGTGCCGTCGCTGCTGCCGTTGCTGGCTGTCGACTAAAAGCCCCGGTCCCACTCTTACCTACCAGTTGCCGCTACTGCGAAGAAACCAGTGTTGCTGCCAAACAAAGCTCTTATGGGTGGATGGGCCACTAGTGGACCTCTTGGACGACAGAGAAGAAGTGATGATCAAAGAAGCAAGGGTGATGCTGACTAAGTTCTTATACATGAAGAGGAACGTAAGAGGAAAGAACGAGAGCAAGATAGAAGAAGAAAGACAAAAAAAAAGGAGAAGAGCTGAGAAGACTGAAGAAGAAGAAGAGGAAGAAGAAACTAAGAAAAAAAGAGAGGAGAGGTTGCACTACTGCAGTCATTGTCATGTTGCCGCGGTCGATGCTGTGTTGTTGTCACCGCTGCTTGCTGTAGCCATCACCGTTGCCGCTGTTCTTGACGTTGTTGCTGTCGCCAATGCCGCCAATAGCCTTCAAACAAAGATACTGCAGATCAGGTTAAGCAAAGCATCGCCGGGAGACGATGGTGCTAGACCGGCACCCACAAGGCCTCCAGTCTAGGGATGGCAACGGGTCGGGTCGGGTGCGGGTATTACTATACCCGTACCCGTACCCGATACTACACTAATATACCCGAACCCGAACTCGAACCCGACGGGTTTTAAAAACCCAAACCCACACCCGCACCCGACGGGTAATCGGGTACCCGCGGGTATACCCGCCCCCGCCCCAATATTAAAAAAATTAATAAAAAATATATTATTTTTATAAAAAAAATAACTTAAAAGTAATTATAATTTTTTATAAAATAAAATAAAATAAAATAATTATATAATTACAAGACCAAACAAAGAGGAAAAATAAAAAACCCTAAATTGTGAAGTTGTAGAACATATTAGTATATATATATGTATATATACATATATATATATTATATAAATATTTTAGTAATTTTAATTTCGGGTCGGGTACGGGTTCGGGTACGGGTCGGGTATTAGAATTCCCATACCCGCACCCGCACCCGTTTCATACAAGTCGGGTTTTACCCAAACCCGACCCGAAACCCGGTCAAATCGGGTTTTACCCGTCAAACTCGGGTCGGGTCGGGTCGGGTATGGGTATTATTGCCATCCCTACTCCAGTCCCATCAGATATGGTGGCGGTAGCGTGTTTTGCTGATCTTCCCATCACCAAAAGCCCCGACGCCATCACCTGCGCCTTCTACGACAAGTGGTGGTAGTATGTCCTGTAATACAGTAATCAAATAAAAGTTCTCTTAGCTTGAAGCCAGCAATACAGAGCTCCATAGAGAACCTAAAGAACAACAAATCACTTATGAATGTTTAAAGTAATATGCCTTAGATGCTCAGTGCAATTTGCTCGAAGTAGAAAAAAAATCATAGGAGGAAGTTGATGGTGCAAACAACTTGCAGTACGCTCAAGAAATGGATTTGGTGAAGAGTTATACCGTAATAATAATAATAATAATAATAATAATAATAATAATAATAATAATAATAAAAGAATAATGATTAAGAAAATAATTTTTTTTTTCAAGAGTTAGAAGTTCAATTGCTGAAGGACAGAACTTGTACAAATTCCGAACAAAATGGACTTGAAGGTAAATGTCATATTCAGAGTAGCCTCGTTGTATCTGTTTTTTAGGGATGCGCTTGGATACATATTTATAAATCTCACCAATCTTGTTGATTCATCTGGTCAGTCAAAAGGTTATTGGCTTGTTCAATATGAAGACGAGGAAGTAGCCCAAAATGCAATAGAGAAGCTTAATGACATGCCTTTTGAATGATAAGAAAGCTTATGATGGACATTCTTTCAAAAAGAACAGTAATGAGAAAAATGTTGTGAATATGGCAAAGTTTAATAAGGTATTTGTAAAGAATTTCTCAAAATATACTTCAGAAAATGATTTTTAAAATGATGAAGGGCAATGGAAAATCCAAGTGCTTTGGGTTTGTCAATTTTGGATAATCCTGATGATGTTGTTTGTAAAGAAGATTATATATATATATATATATATAATGAAGTGCATGCACATATATATACTAGTGCACTTCTCATGGAGATGAATAAAGGGTGAAAGTGAAGACTAGGTTGATGGTTATGATCACAAAAAACAATATATATATATATATATATATATGCATGGCATGGACGTAGTGATCATTTGGCCGATGGTAAACCCAATATAAATACACACATAAGGACACACGGCAAATGGAATAAAAAAAAAAAGCCTTTCAGGTAAATGTATAAACATGGTGTCCACTTGGCCTCTTGGCAAGCAAACCCAAAATATATACATATACATATATATACAAACAAACCCAATATATATATATATATATATGTCAAAAAAGTAGCATGCAATGGCATACATGCTTACTCACTCACGTGCATGATTAATATATATATATATATATATATCCAAAAGTGGGTCCCACCCAAAAAAAAGTCCAACCATGCACATGGGAATGGATCACTGACAAGGATAGATATAAAATGAGTAAATAAATAAACGAAATCTAGTCAGTGGGTTGGATAACTACATACACGTCGTAAAATTGAATTGCAATACAATGGATAGTGCTTATTCAGTAACAAGAAGCGGGAACTAGCCTTCTAGCTTGGATGTTAACTTGATATATAGCAGTTTACAAGGCATAAATATATGGTTGATGAAGACTCGATAAAATATTCATTCTAAAGTTATGATAAACATGTTCACACGAATCACACCGAAGCAATTATGAAGTAACGTTAAACATGTTCATACCGAAGCAATGCCAAGAATGCACATTTCGGGACAGTGACAAATTCTTTTAGAAATTATACAAATTTCAAGGCGGTAATGAGACATATCTTAAAGCAACAAGGCATGCAACATGGTGACAAGGCACATGCAGCAGCAATGATATATATATATATATATATATAATATGTTCATATATAAGGATGTAATGAATATATATATATATATATAATAAATAACAAAATTTATAATTCGCACATTTTCTTGCCTTTACTTGTATTTGAGCACTTAATCGGAGGTTCCTAAGATTTAAGTCTGGGGTAATTAATAATAGAGGCTTGTCTCTATTCGGAATGGAAGAGCCCAAAAGGATAAAATAAATAAATAAATAAATAACATTTGTGATTCGATATATCGCCTGATGTTTCTTAACCGACACGACGCTAGGTGTGTATTTTCGATCCCACAATAGTAAACTTGAGTCACTTGAAACGGTAAAACAAATGGTTCATTTGTATGTAGTTTTCGTGTTTGACACTAACAATCCCATAACGATCTTTTCTATAACCAATACCTTCCTGAGGAGTATCATACCAGTCACATCTAAATAATGTAACTTTATTCCCTCATGTGTAACAAAGTTCAATTATATCCAATATTATTTTAGAATATGACAGCTCCCCATTATTTCGTTCTTTTTTAACCATAATACCACAATTTTGAGTTTTATTTTCATCTCGATCTCTTGTGTGGAAATGAAACCCATTGATATTGTTGCCTGGATAGCAAATTACTCTTTGTTCAGGACTCCATGCTAAAGCAAGCATATTTATATTTGTTCCTTCATCATTTTCATTATATGCATTACTAATTTGCGTAGTATATTGTACATTCAAATTTTAATAAATTTCTAATCTATGGAATTAGGGAACAAAATATTACAGTAAAATAATTAACTTACTCTTATGTAAAACCAAGAAGAGAATTCACATTTGTGAATCTCATCAATATTTCTAACTCTTTTTTCTGATAGGATGTTCAAATGTTCACTACAAAAATTATACGAAAAATTTCAAAATTAATTTGATTAATAACATATTATAAATATACATACAAAAATGAAGTTACATTACCTAATAAATGATTGAACATCTTCACAATTTTAGAGGATGTTGATAATAGCCACATTTAGTAAATCATTACTCAACTCTTGCATATTTGCTTTTCCAAAAGGTTGCCTAAGGATACAAAAAATTTGCAAGGGTGAGGTATTTCTAAATAATGAATCTCTGTCATAATTTCGTTCTGGATGATTAAATTTTATTTCAATACCATGCGAGTATCGAGAACAAAATGTCAATCATTTCTCCGCTATATATCCTTCAGTAATGTATCCCTGAGGTCATGATTTGTTACGAACATAATCCTTAAGTTTGTGCATATTTCTAACAAAAAACACTAGTTATAAATCTAAATGAATTTGATTTAAAAAAAAATGCAAGATCATGAGAAGTTATGTGGACATATAAAATTTCAATGGAATACATCAATTGGTAATTCACAGGGCCACCAACTTTAGCCTCGCACGCTAAGTGAATTGGAGATGTACCATTATATCAAAAAATGAAGGTAGAATTTTTTTTTCCAATTTACAAAGTGTCAATACAATTTCCTCCTGTAGCTGATCCAAATCTTCTGCTTGTTAAATTTTAGAGGACAAAACTTTGAAAATATCCTTAATTCCATTAAGCATCGAAAACAACAAGAGGTAATAAATCCCGCACGACCATTGGAAGTAATCTCTCCAAGAACACAATACAATCATGTGTTTTCATTGCAGAAATTCTAACATCTTTCACATTTACACATCTTGATAAATTTGTTGAGTAACCATCAGGTAACTTGATTTGTTGCAACCACTGACATAAGGCTCTTTTCTCATCATTCGATAACATATAACAAACAGTGGGTGATACCATCTTACCATTAACTTCTTTTGGATGTAATAATTGTCTGATACACATCTCTTATGAATATAACCATGTCTTTAATGTATCCTTTGTCTTACCATCAATATTCATAAGTGTACCAATAATGTTGTCGAAATTTTTTTTTTCTCAATATGCATCACATCTAAATTATGACGCAACTTTTGCTTATGCCAATAGGGTAAAGTAAAGAAAATACTGTGTTTTTTACAATTATGCTTGATTCCTTCCCCAGGAAGCTTTTGCCTCTTCTCTACTTTCCCAAACACTATTTGCTTCATATGACGAAGTTGATTTAGAACATCATCACTATTTAATTGTTCTAATGGAGCTCTCTTTTCTTTTTTACCATCAAATTGTGATGTTTGTTCACGCCATTTATGATTTATCAGTAAAAATCAGCAATGACCCACATAACTTGTTTTGGAACCATTTCTTAATTGATAATAGCATGTGTTTTTTTATTACAACAAGGGCATGCTAGTTTTCCTTCAGTACTCCAAGCAGAAACATAACCATATGTAGGAAAGTCATTTATAGTCCACATTAGTGTCACTTTCATTTGAAAATTTTCTTTCATTGAAGCATCATATGTATCTACCCCAAGCTCCCATAAATCCTTTAATTCATCAATCATTGGCCCCATATAAACATCAATGTCCTATCCCGGCCCTTTAGGCCTTGGTATTAGTAAAGTTAAAAATGAAAATGACTCTTTCATGCACATCCATGGTGGAAGATTATAAAGAAACAAAATGACTAAGCAAATGCTGTATGAAATGTTTATGTTTCCAAAGGGATTGAAACCATCTGTAGCTAAACCAAGTTTTACATTGCGAGGCTCCAAAGAAAATTCATTATAGATATTATCAAAACTTCTCCAAGACTCCACATCTACTGGATGACATAGGACCCCATCATTTATGTGTTTTTCACTATGTCATCCCATATCCTTAGCCGTTTATTAAGACATAATTTTTTTTTAATCTTGGTGTAATTGGAAAATACCTTAATACTTTATTGTCAATTCTTTTTTCTTTGGGTGCACCACTTTTATCTAGTTTCCATCTTAAAAAATGATAGGGACGCATGCGTAAGTGCCGATCGAGTAATAAAGTGTGTGTAAGTGTAGAGTATCAGTCCACAGGGAAGAAAGTGAATACTAGTAATGACTCTAAACCAGAAAAATAGCCTGAAAGATCTAGTGGTGTGTGTGTGTGAACAATAGCAAATTTAAACAAGAAAAATGGAAAATAATAGGAGAGAAGTTAATGAAGAAAGCGATGTCTGGGCATAACATCACTCTAGGGTTATGAGATACAAGACAATGGTTGTCTAAACATGCAATCCTATATAAACTGAAAGGTTTTCAGAATTATACAAAACCCCAATTTCTCAGGCGAAGTGTAACTGAATAGGTGTAGAGTCCACATAATCGCATTAACACTCTATGAAACCTTATTTTGAGCTAATGATCCTGTTAAGTAGATAATTTTCCTCAAAGAGAGAGATTATCCTTAATCTAAATAAAGAGCAAAAATTTGATTTCTCCTAAAAATCACTCCATATGATTGCAAAGAGCACAGAGATTATCACTAACCCACTCAGAAGGATTGCAGGAGATATAGCCTCTTAAATTCCTTAACTAGAGGTGTATCCACTATTATCTCGAATTACGACAAATCTATGGTAAGTGTGAATTTCTTCACTTCATGTAGCAATACCAAGTACGATAGCTAGGATTTTCGCCTCGTTAGCAATTAAGCCTTCAATTACACAATTAAACTCAAATAGATATGATTGTAAATAAGAAATCAATTGAAGCATCAAAGTTCCAACAACCAAATTATAGAATATAAACCCTAAGTTCAAGTATGACCAAACATCTACAAATTAGATGGAAGACAAGAATTCAAGGTATAAATAATGGAGGAAAACATGAAAGCAATGAAACCCCCCATTTTTAATCCTTAGGATGAAGAATTGCCGGAGAAGTTGCTTGACAAGCCTCCACGCACACCTCCAAGATGACCTTGACGGCTACGATCTTCAATCTTCTTGAATGTAGATCCGAATCCCTCTCTAAATCGCTTTTTAAGTGCTGGAGATTCATTTCTTTTCTTCCCTAACTTCGCCTCCAAGAATCACCCCTAGAGAATAAAAGAATAAAATAAATAATGCCCTAGAAATACTCATAAGTTCTATTTATAGCCGACTGGTTATAGGCTATTTACGAGCGTAAGGGAGCTACAGAAGATGGCTGTGTGCCTTATGGGAACATTTACGACCGTAAATCACGTCCGTAAGGCCTTTTGTATGTGTCACGGTCCAGCTTACGGCGATAAGCGTTGAACCATAACCTTCACTGTTCTGCTTCTTACGACTGCCCTTACGGGCGTATGCTGTGGTCGTAAGCTCCTCTGGATGGTTCTTACAGACATCATTATGGGTATAAGCCTTGCCCGTAAGATTATCTAAATTGGCTCTAAGTCCCTCTTACGAGCATAAGCATGATCGCAAGGTTCTCTGGAACTGAGTTATAATCGTAAGGTTGGCCGTAAGTTGCCCGTAAGCCACCCAGTTTACCTTGTCCTTGTTCTAATAATGTCGAGCGAGCTCCAAATTCATCGTTTGAGGTCTAAAATGGTTCTTTTAGTTCTTTCTCATCTTGAAGTGCTGCCCTAAGCCTACAAATGCGAAATACACTAGATTTAGCATCTAATTCCATAATATAATCTTAATACATACCGGATGAGTGTACAAATTTGTATAAAATATATGCATGTTGTACACTCATTAAAAGACCACAAACTGGACACTGGATTGCATCTGAATGTTCATTTTAGTGAATAATACAGTTATTCTGTCATGTATCTATTTTCTCATAATATAGACCAAGATCACTAACCATTTACTTTGCTTCATAGTTTGAATTTGGCATAGTTTTACACATGGGAAATGCATCCTTAAGTAAGGTTAGCAACATGTCAAACGAATTATTCCTCTAAGATTTCATGCACTTGATATGCATTAATTTCACCACAAAAGACAAGATGGAATACTTATCACAACCATGAAATAAAGGTGTTTAGCATAATCTAATAATTTGAAAATTTTATTTGCATCTTCATTTGGCTCTTGGGGGTCATTACTGCTTTGTTCCATTCCATCTGCCACATGGGGATAGAGTTCATGTATTCATGTATCATATCGATCATATCATCAACCTTTTCCATTTCCACTTCACATAATTCCTCATCACAAGGCACTCTATCATTATCTTCATCTCAACTATCTTCTTCATTATGTAAATACTAAAAAAGTATAACTCTGCATGATTCCTCTGTATAATAAATGGATGTGTACTTCTTATTTAGCCAATTGATATTTATTGCAATTGTCCACACAAGGATAATTAATTTTCATGTCTTTACCTTTCACATGATGAAATGTATCCTCAAGGAAATTTTCCACCCCATTATAATATTCTATACAGGATCTGGTAGAAAGACTTATCTAAGACTTATCAATATGCATGTTGATTTCTACAAAATTCAAAATCATTAAAAAAAAAAAAACACTTTTTAGCATATGATTAACCTATAACATATTTGGTTGGTGTATTTTTGATGCAATGAGAATAACAATAAAAAGAAATACATTTAAATGTTAATGCTATATGTATCTTTATTATATAAATAATAAATTTGTTATTGTTATAATAGCATTAGCCACAAATTACAATAACAAGGAAGTCTAAATGACAAGTGCTAAACTGATCATATTTTCTATATCATTTATATTGCATTTAGCATGAAATTGTACTTATTTAGCATCTCAATAGTATGAAATTTCATCCTTTGTTCACAACGACATTTATATCTGTTTTAGGAAGAAAGAAGCAAATTCGAGTACGTTTTGAAGCAAAATGAAGCAAGTTGCTGAATCAAGGATGTACCACGACTCACAATAGACATTATGGCAACACACAACAGCCGTTATTAACACTCACCACTGTTGTGATCAAGCCATGGCAGCATGAGTTCACTGGTAGCAACATAGAAGCCATAACGGGCTCACAACAGCCGTTGTGAAGTCCATAATGGTCGTTGTCAAGACGCATAACGCCCAAAGACCATGTCAAGATGCGACTTGGAGTCCAAG
This sequence comes from Dioscorea cayenensis subsp. rotundata, assembly GCF_009730915.1. Classification (NCBI taxonomy): domain Eukaryota; kingdom Viridiplantae; phylum Streptophyta; class Magnoliopsida; order Dioscoreales; family Dioscoreaceae; genus Dioscorea; species Dioscorea cayenensis. The sequence goes on from NC_052489.1 coordinate 5,851,305, forward strand.
CAACAACTTACTCACAACAGGCATCACAAAGCCCGTGGTGAGGCCATGATGAAGCCGATTACTATAAATACCCCAGTATTCTCTAAATTCGGTAAGACTATTTTGCCGAAAGACATAAGCGGCCGGATTTCTAGAGATATGAGCGGTAGGAGGCAGATTTTCTTCCATATTCCAATGGATTCCGGTGAATTTCTCAAGATTACGTCAATGAGCATTATCGAAGAACATCGTGTGTGACAGGCATCTTCAAAGATCATCATTAGAGGGGAATGAGTGACACACGTCATCGGACAATCTTGGGATCCTCTAATCCTTATCTTTGGAGAACTATTATAGGGAGTTAGTCTAGGAATACATTAAACACTGATTTATTCTTTATTTGGTCTTATGGTTCTTTTCTGCTTTGATGCTTTGTTTTGTATGATCCATAAGAACCTAATTCGAGGGGAATCGTATGTCTAGGTCCTTCGGTTATTATTTATGAATCTTGATTGACTAATATAAATTGTTCTAATTTTCGTAATCATTGCATGTTTTCAATTGATTGTTACATGTTGATGTGGATGAGAGGATATGCCCCCATATTGATGATGCCCATGCTATGATAGATCTATTCATATTCTAAGAGGTTAAGCATAGCTAGGTTTCCGGATTAGGGATTGAATGTCCCTTAGTCTTAGGGTCTGATTGGTCTCTTCTCGTGGGATTCCCGCACTTAAAGCAAACCTAGGAGGCTGGGGTGGAAAAGATTCCAACTTAAATTCCTAGTGGTTTAGACTTAGTCGCCATGGTTTATTGGGTCTAGTAGGCATTTGAATTCCCCCGGTTCAAACCTAGAACACGATTGACACTTGACCCTTATCATAATTAATAATCAAGATGAATATATACATACTCCCAACTCTTTCTAAGTGTGCTTAACGTCATCTCCAATTGTATTATTTCATAGTGTTGTACAAGTAAACTAAAGAAAGAGTCTAAATGATTAGGCTATTGATTAAGTGAAAAGGAAGTAATAGGAGCCTCTGGTTGTTCATGGGGAAATACGACCCTCGTGCTCAACCACGAGGTATTACTTGACGACCCGTACACTTGCGATATAACGGACCCATTGTAGTATTAAGTACATATTTGCATGCTTATATATTTGTATAATTTAGATACCCATAACCCATCTGTCACTAAACAATGAATACATAGCGTTGGTTCAAATTAAAGAAGACAAAAAACAAACTAAACTTAAAAGAAATACATAGCGTTTATAGTACAGTTTTTCTATAACTATAATGTTATAAAAAAATATTATTATTGATGTTTTATAATGAAATATAATAATTGTCTTCTAATTAAAATTTATATTTATGTACTTAATTCTTTATTTGAAATTATTATAATTCTCAAAAATTTTTATGTTGGAAGAAAGAATTAAATTTTTTATTCCCCAAATATATATGACGCATAAAGTGGGTCACATTCTTCTGTATATTTCAGTGGTACAGTAGCATGTTGGAAGAGAGAATTAAAGTGGGGCCAACTAACACGTGTCTGCATTTTAGCATTCGACTTAGTCCTTATACTCCTAAGTTGTTATAATTCATCTATTTAATGATTTTAAACTTTGATTGACAAATGCATCTATTCAATCAAATTAGCTAGAGATGGGTAGAATAGCCCAAATTTAAAGAGCATACCTACATTAAATATAATTTGAACTTAGTTCAGGAAACAAAACCTTTAAAGATTTCATAATTGAATTTCACCCATTGGTTATTGTCACTTCAGTGTAAATATGGAATAGCGCAAGATGGTTATAACATTGTTGCTTTACATAGCTTGCTTGGATTTCTAAGCAAATCATGTTAGGTGAAAAATTTTCAAATCCAAATTTTCAATAAAACCATTTGTATGTTCAATATGCACAGATGAATAATGGTTTAGTTATTTATTTTATTAACTAGGAATACAGGACAAAATACAAGCAAAGATGTCTATATCACAGGAATGATAAGTTCCTATACTAAATCATGAACTACCTAAATCTTGTAGGTAAATTACCTGCAAGCACTATCATTTAGCAAGGATGGCCATTAAACTTGTAGGTAATTTATTTTGATATCATATAAACATTTCACTTGTCATTTTATTTAAGAATAGGATCACATATTCTGAGTTAAAATTTCCTGCTACTAAAAGTTGGCACTTGATGTCATCTCTAAACCACTCTGTCAGATAGCAATATTGAGATGAAAACATTAAAAAATCATTGAGGTTCATTACAATGAAGGGGCATGTCATTATAATGCCTTGTGATCATTGAAACACATGATAAAAATTTTTAGCAGGTTACATACATATGAAGAAAGCTCTTTAGCTAGTTCAGAAGATAAATCATACCAGTATGTGTGACAAAGGTCATTTGAATGTCATTAAAATTCTATTGTGCAGATATGAGCGATTGAAGATAAAGTCTGCTAAGTTGACAATTAACATAAAGAAATTGATACCAAGCAAGCACATTACAAATAAACATAGTCAAAACATGCAAGCTAAAGGCTTGATATTCTGAACAAATAGATCGAATCCATTTAAAAATATAAATTATGACGCTTATCGTGAAAACAATTTGACCTCAAAGACTATGGTGTAGTAGCAACACTAAAAAATTTAAATCTTGCACTTTACCATTAAACCTTGATTGCTTCATATTCCCATATCAATTTATAATGAAATTAAAGAGCCTTGTCCAACTTTCCATGTCCGGGTAACAAGTACTAAATTATTGCATATCCTCAATATTATTGGATTGATTCAATATATTCTAAAGAACCCACTAGCAGCAACTTTGCACAATTTTTTCTTTTCTTTCTTTTTTTTTTATCATGTTTTATCTATAGTCATAAATAACTAAATTTTCATGACTATAGATAGCTTCCATGACTGATGATGCTTGTAGTTCATTATCAAAATAATAGTTTCTTTATTTATTTTATTAACTAAATCATTCAAAGATTTCTATACTAAATGTCTAAACTCACAAACTTTAGACTATAGTCGAAGATTTTAACATCTCAAACCTAAATCTAGACTTTCTGTAGCTTAGAAGCCTCCATCGCTTATGAGACCATCCAAAAGTATTATAAATATTCTTTAATATTAATATTTCTATTACCAGAAAGATTTGCAAACAGAAATAATTTTCAACTACACACATAACAAACCAAGAGCAGGAACTACAAAGAGAAATCTAGACATCTTTAAAATGCTTATGACCAAAACCCTTATCTGACATCTTATGTCTGTGTTTATTGCTAGTGTCATTTGCATGTTCATAGATTATAAAAGCTATTTCCTGCTTGTCAACTTGTCCATATGATGGTTGGATAAAAAGATGGGAGATGCTGTGGTTTGAATTCTCAATACATTTAACAACCTTGATTGCTATTTAAGAAAGTCCATTGCATGATATGGATTTAGGATGCATACAAGAATCTTAACAGAAAAGGCATAAGTCCAATAATAACACAATATGTCTAATCTGAACACTGGTCTTGATTATCTTTATCCGGTAGATTTTTTTTTTAATTTTTTTGATTACTTGACCAAGTATTTTGGTATAACCTGGAGAATAGGATAGCAAGTATAATGTAGTGTTAAAAACACCTTATAATTTATAAACACAAAGGTTGTGGTTCGATGGACTGACAGAAGATAAGCAGCAAACATATCCCATTTACTTTTGTTTTTAAATGTATTGTTGTTGAATTCTGCGAGAATCATAAAGCTAATATTTGTTTCAGCAAACATGCAAATGACACTATCAAGTACGGATGAAGCACTACTAAGAAAAATAAAGAATGTATGAGGGGATTGAAATTAGAATGTTATGACTCTCAACAGGTCAACTACTTAAAACTATTGCTAAAGTACATTCTAATTTTCTAACAGAAACATGTGCCTAGCAAAAGAAACATACCGCACGGGAAACATGAAGGCAAAGTGACCGGAAGCTTTTTCTTTGGCTAGAAAAAGAAATCAATTTCAGAGAAGAGGTCCCACTCACTCCCTGCATGTCATCAAAACATACAAAACACATTTAATTTTTATCCAAATAAAAGTCTAGTAAAAGGTCATGAAAAAGGTCATGTACAAGCAAAGATTCCAGAATTTACACAAGCGTCATGCTTAATAGATTTTGAAATTAGAAATTTTTTTATTATAATAGCAAGATGGCTTCCTATTTATTTGGAAACATCCGTCAACCATGAATAATTATTCCTCACAGATCATGGAAAAATTTTCACATGATCAAAGAAATCCAGAGTTACACTTGTAATTATATAAATATATAAACAAAGAACAATAAGTTGTCACAAGCAGCCTAGTGTTACCAAGACCTATGGAAAGATTGGATATCCCTGATTTAATAAGAATTGAAGACATGGCCAAGAAATACTAGGCCAAGATATTGCCAATGTCAAAGTGCAACCTTCATGTTCTCTGGTTTTCTAGTTATCAGTCAGTAAAACTTCATAAAATGCTTCATTAACTCATTAGAACAGCATCTATGCGAAGACTAGGACTCAATAATCACTAAAGAATGAAAAACACACACAAAGACCCAAATTATTATGATTATACTGATGAGCAAACACCCGCAAGGCCTTCAGAACATGAAACTCCAACCCATCAATCATTTCCCAATTTCACTTCGCATATAAGACAATGGAGCAAAGAAGGCAGCAACAAGTTATACAACAATCTATATCTC